>NC_044357.1:18673959-19273959 GCF_007364275.1 Archocentrus centrarchus
AATATAACGGATATTTCTATATTATTATTATTTTTTTAAAATCTTTTATAGACTGCTGGGACCTCAAATGTCTTTGATTTCAAAGCAAAGTCAAGAAAATCCTTGCAAATGCTCATTGCTTTGTTGTGGCAAATAGGAAAAAAAAAAAGCATCATGGTAGCACCGTTTCAAAGGAAGTGAGTTGTGTTGTGTGGTTAACACTATTGTCTCACAGCAAGGAGGTACTTTGTTTGACCTTCCTGGTCATCCAGAGCCTTTCTGTGTGGAGTTTATATTGAAATCTGAGACTGAAACAGTTAAGAGCAACAATCTGCAATCAGCAGTGTTGGTTTTAATGGTTAAATTAATTTACTGTAACAATTCATGATCACAAAAACAAACAAGATGCAGAAGAATTTCATGTTTTACAGTTTTAGGTAATTCAGTTACTTCAAAGAGCTCCTTTTTTGACTTGTGTTAACAGATGTGTACTGGCTTTCATTTGTGTCTATGAAAGCACACATTTCATGCATTAATAGCAAGGTTTGTAAAACGATGCACCTTTCTTTCATGTTATATCACACACTCGATGGTAATAAGGCCAATATCAAATCAAGTTCATTAAAGGTTTTCTCAAGGGTGCCCAGGTGGCTTAGCGGTGAAGCTGGCGACCACATGCGTATACCACGATGTGGTGCCTGTCTGTCTCTACTGCCAATAAATCCGCTGTGGCCAAAAAAACAAAGTTTTTTTTCAAGCTTCACTGTTTTGAAATAGAAAAACTAAAAGAGAGAAAATTCAGAAATATCTCAAAGGCAGATGAGAAATGTGAATTACTGTAACATATAATTCCCCCCAAAAATATACACACTGATATGTTTACAGACTAGTACTAAGTATTTTTTGGTAAAAAGAAAAAAGACAAAACATGAAAAGCAACAGCATTTCGAAATACAGAAAAATCTATCACTCCATCCTAGAAACACATCATTCGGTGATAGATAGACTGAAAATTTTGCCAATGTAATTAAAAGTGGCAGAGGAATTGTAAAAATCCTATTTAATTCCTTTGAAGCTTTTTTTTAATAAAGTAGTAGAGGGGTTCGGGGGGTGGACTGACGTTCCCAAATGAGTTCAATTAAAAGTGGATTATTACTTTCTAATCTTTTCTCCAGACACAATGCAAACATGTGCAAATCAAAGTGAGATTTTTCTTTGTTTTTTTTTTTGAAGACAATCAACAGTGTGACATTATTCTGAAAGTCTTTAAAGTCTTTCTTTTGACATTGCATGCCTTTTGACTCATTTTCAGTCCAGTCCTCGTACCGGCCCTTTTTTTGTGTGTTAAGACAGTTAACGCTGACCTATGAATCATTCAATCATAAAAAAGCACCTAATTCAAGGGACGAAACGGTTAGCAAAAAAAACCAATGTATTTTTGTACCAACAAGGTCATCCCTTAAAGAGCTATTAGTTGAAAATTTGGCATATCTCAGCATCAGATTTTGATCCACTACCATCTGCAAAGTGTCTGATTGGCAACAGTTTCATTTTTTTGGAACACAGTGATCCCAAACACACTGTCAAAGCAATAAAAGCATACCTAGATAGAAAACAAAAACAGCAATATTGAAACACTATGAGTCACTTACTGGCCTCCCCAGGCACCCGACCTCAACGTTATTCATTTATTTTATTTAACATTTATGTAACCAGGAAGTCCCTTGAGATTAAAATCTCCTTTTCAAGGTAGACCTGGTCAAGATGTCACCCCATTAAAAAATGACAAAAATTAAATAATCAAATGTAACATAAATACAAATAAGACAAAATTAAAGCAACTCAGTCAACAAGTAACAGTATAGTAGCCTTGCTTTAGCTTTAGTTTGGAGTTGAAGCAGCAGGGCTCATTTTGCCTTATATACTGCGTTTCCATGTATGTTTGCACGTTTCAGTAAATCATTGCAACTAGACATGAGGACATGAGCAGCGGTTCAAGACTTTTGAACAGTACTGTATCTCATTTTATATGATTTATTTTTATTTTTTTTAGTGAAAAGGCAAAATGAGCATAGTAACTTGTTTGTCTAACAAAGTAGGGATTTTTCATTTGTAATGGTCTCACTGATGTGGAATCACACATGAAAACACGTCACAGCCATATAAACATAATAATATGGATAATACACAGAAGCACACACACATCTGAGACTTGGCCTGGGTCTCTATTGTAAATGCCGCAGTTCATCTATGTGAGCTGTAGTGGAGTTAGTAGCTAATTAGTTTGGCACAGCAGCATTCTTCCCAGGCCCTGAATGTGTCTGTCCATGTGTGTATGTGTGTGGTGTGTGTTGGGGGTGCAGTGAAGGTGTTAATCCCAACTTGTTGTTCTACACCAATACCCCCCACCCTCCTGTGCACCCCCTAGACCCTTTTAACTTTCTGCTTGTCCTCTCTCTCCCTCTTTCTCTGTTTCCCTTCCACTCTTTGGCCCTCGCTTTTCAGTCTCATTGTTTCTGTTTTCTCTTTCACCTTTTGCTTATTTTTTCCTATTTTTTTCCTTTTCATTTCTTGTCTCTTAGTTATGTGCATATTTTACCCACTCCTCTAGTTTTGCCCCTTTACCTCATTCCTTCTTACTTACTTATTTCTTAATTTATTTCTCACTCTTTCCCCACATCCCTCTCTCCCACTCTGTTATTTTCTGTCTGGCCCCTTCCCTCACTTTTAATGAAAGACTCTGGTATTGGACTAATCCATAGCAGAGTGTTGTATGAGTCTCCCTGGTTTCATTTCTCTGTATCCCACTGTTCATCCTCCATCTTTACATTTCTCCCTTAGCCTCAACTAATGGAAGTCCTCCTCTATCTCTGTAATCCAGTGTCTCTCTCCCTCCACCTTTCTGTTGCTCTTTCTTTCCTCTTCCTCTCTGTAGACTAATGAAAGTCTGCGGTGTTGGTCTAATCCCCCGGCTGTGTGCTCACAGCCTCTTTGTTGGTCACATCTGACTAATGCCCTCCGTCTCACTCCACAGCACAGCAGCCTCTTACCTCAGCCCTGGTGGACACCCCCCCCCCCCAAACAGACATACACACACACACATTTTTGCTTAAATTGTATGCATCAGTCTGTAGCTTGTAAAAGTGTCTTAAGCAGATACTTTAAGTGTATGAGTTTGTGAACCAGTATATACACCCACAACCTCCATACAACCTGCTATCTGGCTAAATGTTCCCGTGCGCATTGTTCTTCATACGCACACAACATGTTTGTGCAGAAACAAACAGTGGCTGTTGGGATATTATCTCTCAAGCATAACAATTTTAACCCTTGAAGTAACACCGTGAAGTGCTGTTTGGGGACCTTATTTGTATGTTCTTTATTTACTGCTGAATTATGCATGAGGCTGGCTAGATTTGTAGCAGCCTATTGCTTTGCTTTAAAAGGTGCATTTCCCAATTTATCATAGGAGCTGGCTAATTCAAGTGACCTGGCAATTTTGAGATTTAAGTGGTGTGGGGTACCAGAGCAACAACAAGGTAAATATTTTTAAGTAGAAGCTTGAGGGCAGAGAAAAGCTGGAATGGCATCCCATCAACAACACCAGTAACATCATTGAAAAGGGGCAAAGAACCCTCATGCTAATTGTGCAAGACAAGAGCAACTCCAATTTTGTTCAGCAGCATCATTATTGATTTAGTGAACAATTTCCGTGTCAAGACCTGGATTTATTGTTGTTTGTAATATTAGCTCCAGAATGCATTTAAAGGTAGACAATGAATTGAAATGAGCCAAAGTCCTCCTAGAACCAGACAGACATCGTGAACTGAATCTGGGGAGTTGTTACAATAGGGAGGAAGGCATGGCATAGAACATAAATAACATAGAGGGGTTGAACCTGTGACAACAATTCACACTGAATCATGCCTACCTGACTTATTGAGTTAACTAGAGTTACCTGTGAAAAGTTGCACGTTCTAGCTTTATAGATCTGCTGAGAGAGCTTGTTGGTTACACTGAAAATCCACAGAAATAATCTGACCAAAGACCTGGTCAATATAAAATATGGCTTGCCCTTAAAAACCCAGAAATAATTTCAGAAAGGCTACTATGTGGGCATTGTAAATGCTTGCTTAAGTTTGACCTTCAGCTCCTCTTCGAGGCTCAGCAGTGAATCTTTTGCATCCATAAACTGCTGCCAGTATTGATCTGACCTTTAGTAGCTTATGTTGTAGCAACACTGTACCTAGGCAGCTAACTGACTCTGACACCTACGCTCAGATCGAAACAGATCATTTTTCAGCTCATTGTCATTAGTCATAAGACTTTATTCAAGATGCGTTCAGGTCAGCCTTCAGATGACTGCTCCATCACATGGCAGACAGTGGCCTCAACTAACCTTTGCTTTTGCTCTTGTAGAAGCATTGTTAATAGTTTTTATTGATGTAGTGACATCCCATGTCCTTGTAACATAAGCACATTGTTAGTTAGTATTCTTGGAAATGTAGGGTGAACTGTCAAAAGTATGTGCACATGATAAATCCAGTATACCCATGTGCACTGTGTTTAATACACTTACTTTTTTATTAGGGCCCGAGCACAAACTGTGCGAAGGCCCTATTGTAATTGCTTCGTTTATTATTAGGGCCCGAGCACGAACTGTGCGAAGGCCCTATTGTAATTGCTTCGTTTATTATTTTTATTATTATTATTTTTATTTTTATTATTATTCAGGCAAATGAATTGGCTTTTTGGGGGCTTTATCATATTCAAAAACTCATGAAACTTTGCACATGCGTCACACCTGGTGAAAATTTAAGTATTTTAATGGGCTCGGGCAAGGGCGCCCCCAAATGGCTCGCTAGCGCCCCCTAAACTGGAGCCCCACCGCTGTGTTTCACGTACATGAATGAAACTTCCTACACATGTATATCATGTCCAGGCGCACAAAAAATCCTCTGGGAGCCATGCCCTAAACTCAACAGGAAGTCCGCCATTTTGAATTAATTATGCAAATTTGGCGATTTGCAGCCCTCACACTTTTTCTAATAACTCAGAGGTTTTAGACGTTATCATCTTCATATTTGGTTTGTCTAACCTACACCCCCAGGGGAATCTAAATCTCGAAAATGGTGAGTTTTTGCCAAGGGGGAGGGGTCCTTATGCCCCTTTGAACTTTGATCATTCGCCATGAAATTTTGATTGCCTCTCATTCATACCTACATGATCCAATGTGCATCAAACTTCTCCAGTAGGATGAGGGTGCCCCCCTGAACACATACATATGACAATATTTAATATCAGTCGCAGCGCCACCTAGTGGGAACAGGAAATGTCATATTTTACACTTGGAGGTCCAGCTCCAAGGTGGTTTAGCAGAACCATCTCAAATTTCACCTGGAAAGCCTTAAGAAGTTGGACTTACTGTGTTTTCAAAACTGTGAGTTTTTGGCAAAAGGGCGTGACCCTTATGGGACGGCAAAGTTCGATGATTCGCCATGAACACAAAAATGGCTGTAACTCAAAGCCAACTTGCCCAATCCGGCTCAAACTTCAGTGGTGTGATAAGCATGCTGCCCTGAACACACTCATATGCATAAAGTCCATAAACGTTAGAGCGCCGCCTAGTGGCAGCTCGGAATATCTTAAAATAGCAAGTTTTTTGAGTAGCCCCGGAGCTACGTTTTATCTACATGTATGAAAATGTACATGCTCATGTAACATACTAAGACGTACAAAAAAGTCTCTTGGACCCATACCCCAAACCCTACAGGAAGTCGGCCTTCTTCAATTGAAGGTGTCAATTTTTGCGATTTCCACGCCTGCTATTTGAACGAACTTGTCCTAGGGCATTTCACCCAGTGACACCAAATTGGCTCCAGATCATCTACACAAGTAGCCCATCAAAAGTTATTCAGGGTTTTGTAGAATATTGAACGGTGTTGCCATGGCAGCCCTCTGAATTTGGACTTTTTTCAATTTCAAATTCACAGAGATTCTAAACATCAGCCCCTGGGCTGTGCTTTCTCTATGTACCTGAAAATGTGCCTGCTGATGTAAAATGCTAACATCTACAAAAAAGTCTCTTGGGCCGATAGCCGAAACACAACAGGAAGTCAGCCACGTTCACTTTAAAGTGTCATTTTTGCAGCATTTTTCGCCTTTTTCAGGCCTTTTTGCCTCAACTCCTCCTAGGGCATTTGACCCAGTGAGACCAAAATGGCTCCAGATCATCCACACAAGTAGCCCATCAACACATATTCATGGTTTTGTAGAATATTGAACGGTGTTGCCGTAGCAACCCTCTGAATTTGGACTTTTTTTCCATTACAGGCCCACATAGGTTCTAAACATCAGCCCCAGGGCAGTGCTTGGTCTGTGTACCTGAAATCGTGCATGCTGAAGTAACATCCTAAGACGTACAAAAAAGTCTCTTGGACCGATAGCCGAAATCCAACAGGAAGCCTCACATGTTCTAATTAAGGTGTCATTTTTGCAGCATTTTTCACATTTTTCAGGCCTGCTATTTGAATCATCTTCTACTACAGCTTTTCATCCAGTCACACCAAAATGGCTCCAGATCATCTACACAAGTAGCCCATCAAAAGATATTCATGGTTTTGTAGAATATTGAACGGTGTTGCCGTAGCAACCCTCTAAATGTGGGATTTTACTCATATACCACAGTGCACCAAATTGTTACATCTCTGACATACATTGTCCAATGTGCCTCAAACTTCACAGGCTTAATGGGAGGGTAAGGGAGACCGGACACACCCCTCTATCAGCTTTGTTTCACACTCATAACGCCACCTAGTGGCAACACGAAATCAGTAGGACACTGATACTCATCATCCTATGGTCATTACAGTTTCATTGATGGCTGCAGGCATTACATAGAGCATTGTGACATATTAATTAGTGGGCACTCACCGACGCCACCTAGTGGAAGCGGGAGACGATCGACGCGAAGTACGGCTAGCCTGCTGAGCCGTCAGCAGCCGGGTGAGCCAGCTACTCTCTCGTCTGCGAGAACCTCCGAGCGCGGTTCGGCTGGAGCGTGCCACGGGTCGACGCGCGGCTTGGCTGGAGCGCGCCAGGGGTCGACGCGCGCCGGGTGCGAGGGCCCGCTCATCGCCGCTTGCGGCTTTAATTTTTATTTTTTTTTTTATTTTTATTTTTATTATTATTCAGGCAAATGAATTGGCTTTTTGGGGGCTTTATCATATTCAAAAACTCATGAAACTTTGCACATGCATCACACCTGGTGAAAATTTAAGTATTTTAATGGGCTCGGGCAAGGGCGCGCCCAAATGGCTCGCTAGCGCCCCCTAAACTGGAGCCCCACCGCTGTGTTTCACGTACATGAATGAAACTTCATACACATGTATATCATGTCCACGCGCACAAAAAATCCTCTTGGAGCCATGCCCTAAACCCAACAGGAAGTCCGCCATTTTGAATTAATTATGCAAATTTGGCGATTTGCAGCCCTCACACTTTCTCTAATAACTCAGAGGTTTTAGACGTTATCATCTTCATATTTGGTTTGTCTAACCTACACCCCCAGGGGAATCTAAATCTCGAAAATGGTGAGTTTTTGCCAAGGGGGAGGGGTCCTTATGCCCCTTTGACCTTTGATCATTCGCCATGAAAATTTGATTGCCTCTCATTCATACCTACATGATCCAATGTGCATCAAACTTCTCCAGTAGGATGAGGGTGCCCCCCTGAACACATACATATGACAATATTTAATATCAGTCGCAGCGCCACCTAGTGGGAACAGGAAATGTCATATTTTACACTTGGAGGTCCAGCTCCAAGGTGGTTTAGCAGAACCATCTCAAATTTCACCTGGAAAGCCTTAAGAAGTTGGACTTACTGTGTTTTCAAAACTGTGAGTTTTTGACAAAAGGGCGTGACCCTTATGGGACGGCAAAGTTCGATGATTCGCCATGAACACAAAAATGGCTGTAACTCAAAGCCAACTTGCCCAATCTGGCTCAAACTTCAGTGGTGTGATAAGCATGCTGCCCTGAACACACTCATATGCATAAAGTCCATAAACGTTAGAGCGCCGCCTAGTGGCAGCTCGGAATATCTTAAAATAGCAAGTTTTTTGAGTAGCCCCGGAGCTACGTTTTCTCTACATGTATGAAAATGTACATGCTCGTGTAACATACTAAGACGTACAAAAAAGTCTCTTGGACCCATACCCCAAACCCTACAGGAAGTCGGCCATCTTCAATTGAAGGTGTCAATTTTTGCGATTTCCACGCCTGCTATTTGAACGAACTTGTCCTAGGGCATTTCACCCAGTGACACCAAATTGGCTCCAGATCATCTACACAAGTAGCCCATCAAAAGTTATTCAGGGTTTTGTAGAATATTGAACGGTGTTGCCATGGCAACCCTCTGAATTTGGACTTTTTTCAATTTCAAATTCACAGAGATTCTAAACATCAGCCCCTGGGCTGTGCTTTCTCTATGTACCTGAAAATGTGCCTGCTGATGTAAAATGCTAACATCTACAAAAAAGTCTCTTGGACCGATAGCCGAAACACAACAGGAAGTCAGCCACGTTCACTTTAAAGTGTCATTTTTGCAGCATTTTTCGCCTTTTCCAGGCCTTTTTGCCTCAACTCCTCCTAGGGCATTTGACCCAGTGAGACCAAAATGGCTCCAGATCATCCACACAAGTAGCCCATCAAAAGATATTCATGATTTTGTAGAATATTGAACGGTGTTGCCGTAGCAACCCTCTGAATTTGGACTTTTTTTCCATTTCAGGCCCAGATAGACCAAGCACTGCCCTGGGGCTGATGTTTAGAACCTGTGTACCTGAAATCGTGCATGCTGAAGTAACATCCTAAGACGTACAAAAAAGTCTCTTGGACCGATAGCCGAAATCCAACAGGAAGCCTGACATGTTCTAATTAAGGTGTCATTTTTGCAGCATTTTTCACATTTTTCAGGCCTGCTATTTGAATCATCTTCTACTACAGCTTTTCATCCAGTCACACCAAAATGGCTCCAGATCATCTACACAAGTAGCCCATCAAAAGATATTCATGGTTTTGTAGAATATTGAACGGTGTTGCCGTAGCAACCCTCTAAATGTGGGATTTTACTCATATACCACAGTGCACCAAATTGTTACATCTCTGACATACATTGTCCGATCTGCCTCAAACTTCACAGGCTTAATGGGAGGGTAAGGGAGACCGGACACACCCCTCTATCAGCTTTGTTTCACACTCATAACGCCACCTAGTGGCAACAGGAAATCAGTAGGACACTGATACTCATCATCCTATGGTCATTACAGTTTCATTGATGGCTGCAGGCATTACATAGAGCATTGTGACATATTAATTAGTGGGCACTCACCGACGCCACCTAGTGGAAGCGGGAGACGATCGACGCGAAGTACGGCTAGCCTGCTGAGCCGTCAGCAGCCGGGTGAGCCAGCTACTCTCTCGTCTGCGAGAACCTCCGAGCGCGGTTCGGCTGGAGCGTGCCACGGGTCGACGCGCGACTTGGCTGGAGCGCGCCAGGGGTCGACGCGCGCCGGGTGCGAGGGCCCGCTCATCGCCGCTTGCGGCTTTAATTATTATTATTATTATTATTATTATTCATCCTGCTGTGATTGCTGCACATCATTGGCTGTGGATCACAGTGTGTCTTCATGTGTCTGGGAGGAGTGTTTGAGCTACTTTTATGTGTGTCAGTGTGTGTGTGTGTGTGTGTGTGTGTGTGTGTGTGTGTGTGTGTGTGTGCCCCCATGTGGGCTTGAGGATTTGAGTCTTACACAATTCTGACAGTGTTTGTAATATTTTCGGTCATTAGATTGCCTGTTTATGGAGATGCAATAAATCATGACAAAACATACCCAAACACAAGTGTGTGTTTATCAACAACGCAAAGCTGTTTCAGGCCTTGCACATTTTCAGCTGTGAATGTTACATTGAGGTTAAATTGTTTCAGTTTTCCTGAGACTGCAGTGAAATTGAGTCTTAACATGCTCTATGGCTCAGTGCTTATAGAGTGTAAAATGTTTTCTATATGGCTGGATTATGTTTTGGGAAACAAAATAATGGATTTGTGCTGAAGTGGGCTGGTCTTAGTTTGGAAGCAGCAATGGTGATCACTTATATTTATTTCTTTGTTGTTTATCAAAAATATATATACCAGTAAAAGCTTGCCAAAAAAGTAGCCATTTCATAAACTTTATACTGTTTTCACTCGTGATTTTTTTTAAACTAATACATATACAGTTAAAGATGCTCAATGTATCCTTGAGATATTTCACAAGACTATCTCACTAGATAAACGAGGGTTTATGTGTTAAATTTGGTTCAATAGTATTGATATGGCACCAGCTCATAACAACATTCATCTCCAAGAGCTTTCTAATGTAAGGTAAGGACCCTGCAACATTAGAAAGAGAACCCCCAACAACCTGATGACCCCCTACGGCCAAGCAGCTGTAGATGATGGGGAAGTCCACCTCTCTTACAGCAGACCCAGGCTCAGGGAGAGGCAGCCATTTACCGCAACAGATTGAGGGAGGAGAGGAAAGAGGAGAGCACAGCAAGACAAGAACAAAGCACAAACAATGGGGAAATGAAGGCAAAAGTTAATGACATGCAGTAGTGGCATATTAACACACGGAGAGTAAAAAGAGGGGAGTGGATGAAAGTTCTCACTGCATCATAGAGAGTCCTCAGCAGCTAAATATGAACATTTTAAGCCTAATCTTTAAAAAACAGAGAGGGAGTCTGTCTCTTGAACCCAAAGAGGCTCCTTTCTACAGGAAAGGAGCCTGATGGCTGAAGGGTTTGCCTCCCATTCTTCTTCTGGAATTTCAAAGAACCAAACGTAAGCCTGCATTTTAAGAGCGAAGTGCTCTGATGGGGGTATGAGCAGGGGTGAAAGTAAGCCGGTACGGTCCGGTACTGCGTACCACTAAAAGATCCTGCGCCGGTACACAGTACCGGCAAGAGTTGGTGCAGCTGTCTGCTGTATAGCCATCATTCAGAACCGGTCACATCCGTACTTTGAGTCACAATAGATCCGCTAGCAATAAGCAGTCTAAAACACGACTTAATCAGTTAATAAAGAGCTTTTTTTTCCTCATTTCAAATTGTTTCTAAATGGTTCGTGTTATGCTGGAGCCTAGTCTCTAGCTTATCTCCCCTCAGAGATCAAGGATTTCTCAATGGACAGTCATGTAACAGGCTGCACCAAAATCAACTGAAAAGCCATGTGATGCCCCCTGGTTATTATTGGCTCTGGACAACCCATTTCTTAAAATGATTGGCCGAATAAAGTGTCAATCAAAATGGGAGGGTCTAGCCTTCCATATAAAATGCACTACATACCGGACAGGACACGGCCAGTTAAAAGGTAGCGACATGGGTTTTCTAGAGCCAATAATAACCAGAGAGCGAAGTTTTTTCAGGTGATTTTGGTTCAGCCAGTTAACAGGTTAAAACGTTCACCACTACGCTTAATGTCGGTGTGCTCGTTATAAAATATCCCAATTAAAAGCAAAGAGAGATTCACTAATTGTGTTTTATGTTATTCTGCTCAAGTTCAACAACACAGCACAGCTTGAAAACACTGCTTATGACCAGAGATTTCATTTACATTGTCAACTGATTCTAATTTCTGCCTTATCCAGGCAGGCAATAGTACACACACATACATTTTATATATATATATATATATATATATATATATATATATATATATATATATATATATATATATATATATATATATATATATATATATATGTGTGTGTGTGTGTGTGTGTGTGTGTGTGTGTGTGTGCTTTGTCATAGTACCGGCAAGAATTTAAAACTACTTTCATCCCTGGGTATGAGGCCTGATCACTGGGGCCTTTGTATGTGAGGAGTGGTTAAGTTCAAATCTGGATGTGACAGCCAGCCAATAATAAGAACCTAATGTAGGAAAAACCTGAGACATCTGTATATTTTCACTGTCTTCTGCTGGCAGTGGGATATTGATTTTCCTGAAATTATCAAAAGTGATCACTAAACTCATGAGATCTGTTGTTTCCATTGAGAGTGAGCAGCATCAACATCAAATTAAGGTAGTATGATCACTTAGTGCACGTCTTTTGTTCCTTTTGGTGGTTTAAATATATAAAGATTAAAATAATTTTGTTATAGATCAACTAAGAATTTGACCATGTTAATTGCGATACACACTAAAAGACAGATAACTTATTTGCAGTTACAGGCTAAACTGTTCTCTGTAATTGTTTTTTAATTTTTTTTTATATTAAATAAACTGCAGTTTTGAAGTATACATACTGTAGAGCTTGTAACATTTCCCCCAGAGATGAAATGAAAACACAACCTAAGAGAAATTCTTGAAAATTAGATATCATTTAAAAAAAAAATGTGTCACTGACTCCTTTTTAAAAACCGTGAAATAAAATGAATTATAAGCACCGCGTGAAACAGCCAGGGACTAAACAATAGTTTAACCTTCAGTATTTATGCATCATACATTTTAAATATCAGAATTTCACATCAGTACATTTGCTTCCAGTTGCTCCTCTACCTTCATCTCGTTCTTCTTTCCGCTCGCAATAAATGTAGAAGACTATATTTCAAACCAGATATTCTCCTGTTTGGAGTTAAACATGTACAAGCCAGCCAAAGGTGAAATCAGGCGCTGCCAAGGGAGATTTCCAGCTTACAAGGTCTCAGGCAAGACTCCTCTGATTCATAAAGAGTTTGCAGAAGGAGCAAGTGAACGTCTGTATGTGTGTGTGTGAGAGGGTGTGTGTTTACTAGTAAGACTTTTATACTGTCTCATCCATTGAGGCCTCCTAGGATCCTTCTGTTTTCCTAACATGCAGACTATCCAGAAAGAAATGATGAAAAGGTATTGTCTTAAGAATACAAAAATTTAATTTAACTTCATACTCAAATTTCATTATTGATAACAATCACTATTATTTTAATTAAAAAAAACAATCAAATTTAAGTGTATGTAACGTCTAACTTGATTTTGAGTTGATCACCAGAAAGCCAAAGACTTTTAAAGAACAGGAAAAAGAGAGAAGAAGAAAAAAATCACAGGAAGGATGGAAAAAAAAGAAAGAGGGGGAAGTCAGCAGACATGGATAGTAAACATAGTGGATGGTAAGAGGGAAAAGGTAAAAGGTGTACACACCTCTCTTGGCACCCTCTCCAGTTTCCTGTCTAATCCAAGAGAAGCCGCCATGAAATCAGATCTCCTGCTCTATGCCTCCTACCTTGACTGTAAAACCACAGCAGCATCTAGCAGGGAGAATAACCGAAGAACATGGGCACTGATCCACCTGTCAGACTGCAGTCTCTGGGATTTAGGACTGACTCCTATCACTTACTGTGAGGTAGGAGGAGGAGAGGGAGGTGGACAAATGGGAGCAGGGGCTAAAGAGATGACTGTGAATTCCCTGTGCATGATATTGCTTTTCTCACATTTAAACCCCTGCTTTCACCTTGTCTGTTTATCGTTATTAAAATATAATAATTTACTCTACTTCCACTCTGCCTTTGGAGCTTACTTACTTTCTCGCTCTATTACAGTCTGTGCAAACCTATTCTCTGGCTACCCAGAACTTTTTCATCTTCATTAGCTTCTTATTATCAGTTCTGATATGCCATCTTTTCTCTCCATCCTTCTCAGGAAGATTTGTTAATACTGCTCTGGCTCAGAGTGCAGTTAGAGATAATCTAGCTTCCTGAGCAAAGCTGTGAACTTTGTTACTTCCAGTTCATAAAGAATGACATCCAAAAGAATTACAGAGGTCTTGCAGATAGCAACCTATCCACTAGATTAGCTGATACCAAAAAGCTTTGGGCAGCCTAATGCATGTAGAATTTATTTAAAGTTTTGACTCTAATAGACCTTCAGCAGGCAAATGGTAAGCTTGATAAAGAGCAAAGACTACACAGACCAAAGGTTAGACAAGGTAAAGTTCTTGCTAATTCATGGATTAAATTTCAGTGCTGGAATGAACCCCATATTTGATCACCCTCTGAATCAGAAGGTACTGATGTTGACAGTGCAGGTGATGAGCAATCAGATGTAAGCAACAGTGTGAGAGGCTGGAGGCAGGGTTGCAGAATCAGTTGATTGGATTACTAGTCTCACGCTGAAAAGGAGATGCATTGTACATTTTAAACTGGGTGGGTGGGTTGGATGGATGGTGTATAAGAACAGTGAAAGAGAAATGTAAGAGTAAACTATTCTAAGATGCAGAGTTAGATCCCACTGACTCATTTTAATGCTGAGGGGAAAACACATCAACCAATCTCCTTGCTCAGCTCTCTCTAAAAGTTAGATGCTGACATTCAGGCTTTTATCGTGGGGAATTTTACTTATGCCAAAGCAATTGGACTTTGATCCACAGTCGTGCTGTCAGTCAAAAAGTAGTGGAAGATACAGACAAGCTAGCTGTTAACATGCTGCTTTCTGGGAAAGAAAACAACTTGGTTTTAAAAGTTATATGCTTTGGGCAATTGTGCCAAAGGTTATTTATTATTTTGTGAGACTTTATATCTATTCTATATTATTTAATTTTTGTTTTTATGCTAAGTGAGTTGTGCTACTCCAAGAAGCATGAGGATGCTAACTGACCTTGGAGAAGGGAACATATGTATTAAATTCAGCATATTGTGAATTAGCCAGAGCATTGGTGCACAGTAGATCCCATTCTGTAGCTAATTATTGTCAGCCATCTGCTAAATACTGTCAGCTGCTTTGCAATGTTTTGACATTGTCTGCTTTCTTTTCTATATGTGCTTTTTTTTTTTTTAACCATTTATTATTCATATCCCTGTACCTGTTTGTGCTTATCAGACTCCTGTCTAGCATATCTGTGTATTTTTTGCTTTAAGTTGTATTATATTCTTATTAAAAAAAAAAAAAAAGCTGATTTGTGGATATCAAAAAGTAAACACAGTTTGAGAGCTAGTTGGAGTCAGCAAAATAGCAGTCTTGAAGAATGGTTAAATGTAGAAAGATATGAACAATATCATGTGTGACATTCCCCGTAAAATGCAGAAGCACAGATGTAGTCACCAGGGAGCAGAAAGACAGTTGGTCTAGATGGTTGCTATCGGGCCCTTGACAGAAAACATAAGAGTTTCTTTGATTGCCTGTGATTACACATAAGTGCAGTATTTTCACAAAGACCCATTTGTTTTGATAAAGACTTATCCTCCCTTCCCAGGAGAGGTGAAAAGAGGCTGACAGACAGAGAAAAAAAATGGATAAAGCCAAAGAGGGAATGAGAGAGGGCTTTCATTGGTATTAGCTCTGTTGATGTGATACTAAATTATTCCCCGTCTTCTGTGCCTCGTCATTTGTCTGCCAACTTCACTTTCTTCATTTTTTATATATATATATATATATATATATATATATATATATATATATATATATATATATATATATATATATATATTATCTCTTCACTTTTTTTTTCCCAAAATTATGCCCTTACTCTAAGCTCTACTTTCAGTTTTCTCCCTTCCACTGTCTATGACCTCCTTTTCACATCCCTCTTACTTTCCTGTCTCCTACACCAGTTTCTAATGTTATCATCTTATTGAATCATTGTTATCTGTTGTAATCACTCCCATAGACATGGCTAGGTGTCCTCCTGTTCCTACTCATATAGTCCAGATGTGTTATCTCCCAGTCTAATCAGTGTCTGTCTATGGAGCCCCTAGCAGTTGTGTGAATAAAACCTATCCTTCATAAAAGCTGAGGAAAATATATTCAGAAATTGAACGGAATGAAAACCTGGTGAATTCCAAAATGCCCCAGGACAGCATATCAGTTTTTTATGGGCTTATTTTGGATTTGACATTTTGCCAGCAAGATTTATTAGAACCTAATATAGCAAATATGAAATATCTGCATATTTTCATTTTCTGTAATTATCTAGCTATCAAAATTTTTAAAAAAATAATATAATGCATAAATGAAACAGTTTGTTTTTCCTATTTGAATCAGAAATGTTGGTCTCTGAATATGAGTACCTATTTGAAAACTCAGCTGCTATAATTTTGAAAGCAAAATGTTTTCCCAGTATTGGTTTGTATAGAATTTTAGTTGCTTATCTTTTTTTTTTTTTTTTTTTTAAATGTGATTTTTGTCTCTTAATGCTGCAAATGTTTCCAGTTGATGACAGGTTGATGATAGGTCTCACTGCTCATGCTGTTGTTTGGCATTACCTTGCTGAAATAAGCAAGGCCTTCCCTGAAGATTACAGCATATGCTGTTCCAAAACCTGTACATTGCTTTATGAAGGGCCATTTTATGAATCAAAGTACTGAAGCAATTTCAAACAGCAGTCACGTAGTTTTGCTTCAGTTGCTCCACCTGAACTCATCACAGATAATGTGGAAAGGAGAAAACAGACACACGAGTTATAGGAAAAGGAGTACAGATTGGAAGAGAGCTTTCTGGAGCTTTCTGCACCACTCATCTCACATCACCCTTTTTAAAAAAGCATGCAATATTTCTATTGATAAGTAAAGCAGGGAGAGCCATTTTCACCTTGAAATTTGCTGAATTTCTGTCTAATCTTCTTCTTCCTTCTTAAAAATTACCTTTCTGAAGGGCGCTGGGGTTCAGAAAATCAATAGATCACTCAGGCTGCAAATGTATTATCTTACAAAGGGGGGGGTTGATGGAGAAGGGAATAGAAGTAAAGAGGGGGAGAGTATCGTGGAAGAAACGTGCTGGAGAGTGAACAGAGAGATGAAGAAAGAGTGGCAAACAGAGAGGAAGTGAAGGGTAAGGGTGAGGGGTGCGAACAGAGTGGTGGAAGCTAGATGGATCAAGCAAGGGAATCATGAAATTGTAAAAACATTAGGCGAGGAGAGGGGAAGAGGAAGTCAGAAGGAAACAAAAGACAAAAGTTACAAATATATTGCCTGGCAGCCTCTTATGAAAGACGGAATCAGGAAGAGGAAACTTAAAGGTGGCTTTGTGCTACCTGTAAATGAGCATTTACACGTATTTTCAAAACGAATATACAAAATGTAAATAACAATGCAATAATTTGCAAATCATTTAAATGCTAAAATAAAGTGAAAATAGTATCAACTGTTGAATGCTAGGACTATCTGGCTGCGTAAGTGCACATGTTGAGGTTAACTTGCACATCTATGAGGGCACTGTTGTAGAAAATTAGGCTCCCAGGCAGTAATACGTGTGGTCTTTAAACTGTGTTGAGTTTTATTGCCTCAGAAGAGAAGGGGGATTTCCACTTAGCTGCAACTTTGATCCCACTTCTCAGAGTTACATTCAACATTATCTGCTCATACTGCATCATATTTTTTAGTGCACTGACTTTACATTAATTCATTTTAATGTGTAAAACAAAAAAAGATAATAATCAACAGATAAAAACACAAAACCTAAACAGTTACACTTACACACATCTTAATGGCATTGTTTTGTCATTTTATTTGTGGGTGAAAATGTAAAATGAAAAACCTGAAGACGATATGGAGGGCATCCCCTCCCACCCGCCTCTCTTACTTGCTCACGTACACACACAAATACACACACACAGATCCACACAGGCAGACAGATCAATACAGTCTCATTTCACACCTTGTGCAGCCAAAGTTCTCCATTGTAGAAGCAACAAAACACAGGCAGACAACAGAGACAGGTAGTCAAGCAACATATGGTGGATAGAGAGCCAGATAGACATAGAGATGTGAGGCTGGGTGTCAGAAACAAGGTATAAATGGTGAGGTTTGAGTTTTTTTTTCTTTTTTCATGAAATTTGCTAGTTGGCAGAAGCATTTTGGATTGTGTCAAAATGGTTGTGTGCAGCTGTGGGTTTTGGAGTGTGAGGATCAGACAAGTGTTTTGAGTTCAAAACAGCCTGCCCCATGTTTCCTTACAGTGACACTGATCTGCTTCTCAATTGCCTCTCTAATATATTTCCTTGTCATTTCTCTTCCTTTGTCTCTCCCCTCCCCTCCTCTCCTCTCCTCCACTCCCCTCATTTTACATTTTTGACATTAGGCTGACAGTTTTAGCCATCTGACGCTTATACTAAATGCAACAGCAGATTAAGCTTCAAGTCTTACTCTACCAAACCTCCAAAATAGGAAACACAAAAGTCAAAGTGTTAGTTTTCTTACAGCAATCCTTTGACCTTACAGAATAATCATGTTAGAGCAGAATCATGGGAAGTTTAATAGAATAAATCCCCTCCTCTTCTTTCCTCTCCTTTCCTCCTTTCCTCTGCTCAAGTGGCATATAGATTGAGGCAGGGGCAAGCAGGTGGAATAGCCATGATGTGTGTGTATGAGCCTTTCTTGCCGGTGAGAGACAGATGCTTTAAATTTGGCCTTCCTCAGCCTTTCTATTCCCTTCATTTGTATGTGCGTATCCCTCCTCCCTCACTTGCCCACTCAACATTGGCTCCACTCCACAGGCTGCCGACTTTAGTAATCAATATATGTGTGTATGAGTGTGCGTGCGAGTAATGGAGTGAAATCTGACAGCAATTGTCAGTCATCTCACACTGGCTTCAAAATAGAGTCTAAAATGGTGTGCCAAAAAGCTGTGTGTGCCTCCACTCATTTATATGTATGCATATGGGAGCTAGAAAGCATTTGATTATCATCCATCTCTGCATCACCTCTTTCTGAACCACCTCCGAACAATAAAAACCATTACAGCCACTTTGCTGTACACCAGTGAACATTTGTCATCCCATTGTGCCGATAACAATACTGTGAGATTACTTTTGTTCAGTCATTATTCATCCTTTTATGTTTCCATTCTTTTTGCACAGAATTGCCTTGTAACTTAACTTTCATGAACTAGAATCCTGTTTGTGTTTATTACATCCCATTTTTTTTAAAGCCCAATTTGCAGCTTTGTTATC
Organism: Archocentrus centrarchus; assembly: GCF_007364275.1. NCBI lineage: Eukaryota > Metazoa > Chordata > Actinopteri > Cichliformes > Cichlidae > Archocentrus > Archocentrus centrarchus. The sequence goes on from NC_044357.1 coordinate 18,692,897, forward strand.
TTGTGTGGTTTACTGAGAGCACCATCACAGTTCTTTAATCCCTGCAGCGTTTGGTATTATGGGTTTATACATTTTGGTGTCAAGCAGTAATCCAGGTTTTAATTAACTGTTGTTGCTAACAAGTACCAAAGAAAAAGTGCGTCGTTTAGGGATAATTTACTGGAAAATATTTTCCTCTGAGTGCGAGGTGATTGACAGAAAGGAAATTAAGGGTCTCATACACTTTATTGCATCGAATACCCATTCACATGCAAGTCTTCCGGCTTTGCTTGCCCAATCAGGGCACTGGAATCAACTTGTGCTGTAATGAGATATGTACAAAGACATCACTCAGCTGGTTCTCAACTGAATAGCGTGGAACTAAGATTAGACAAAACCCACATTTATATTGTTTACTGTGATGGATTATCAAGCCTGGGTAATTTTCCAGTCTGTGGAAGTAGCTTTTCATCATGTACAGGACAAAATTGCAGCAAATGGCCTATTTCACGAAAGGGAAACAAGCCCTGTCTAAGACATATTGCTATGCCCGTCTGGTTCAGGACATTACAAAACAGGAGCAATTTCCCCCAAGTCAAAATGTATTCATGTAAAGTCAAAGAATATAAACCAAATAAAACTGATGTATAGGTGCTAACGTAAAACTCAGTATGGATTAAATGAGGGATAACTGCAACGCAATGACGCCAAAGCAAAGGAACAGCAAGCTGGGGTGTCTGAAAGGCACAAACATTCCAAGTGCAGAGACAGACAGAAAGAAACCAGGTGATACAATATAGGCTCCCAAGCAGGTGAATTTCAGGTGAACATTTGTTTGTATGAGATATGAAAAGCTATAAATTAGGATCTGATAAGGAAGAAGCAAAAGGCAGGGCCAGCAACCAGTGATATGAGGTCTTGGGACATTACGGTATCTAAAGGTAACTATGTATAGACTCGAACATAAAGTATCATATGTACAAATCCGATTCCAAAAAAGTTGTTGAAACTGAGAAAATGTACCATTTTAAGAAAAAAAATTCTACATTCTATCTGTTCAGCAGTTCTACGATAAAGAAGATCAAGGGTCCTCTTTATCGTATTTTTCATTTCACGATGGGCCAAATGTTTTCAGTTGGTGAAAGGTCTGGACAGCAGGCAGGCCAGACTCTTCTACTACTAATTAGTATAGGCTAATTTGTTGTATCTCTTGGTATGTTATAATTTTAGCTCAGTCCTGGACTCAAACATGCATTTCTTTGATGTGTTACAGTTGTAAGTTGTGATATTATGAGATATTAAGTAATTATAAATGATAAACCCATGATACAATCCATCCATCCATCCATCCATCCATTATCTTGTGCTTCTGTTAGTCTTTTCAGTTTAGGGACTTTGTTTTTTGGCTTGGGTATTTAGATATTTGCCTAAACAACAGGGGATACTAGATTTTGAATGTTGAATGTTTTGAAGTTCTTTTGCATAAGAGTCTTAAATGAGTCCTTGATAATCAGTAGAGAAACACAGTTGCATAAATTGCACATAAGCATCCATCTACCCATATTGCTGTGTGTGTGTTTGGCTCTTTATGTGTATTTGTTTGTGCAGAAGCGAATATGCTTTGCCTACTGTGTGTGTGTGTGTGTGTGTGTGTGTGTGTGTGTGTGTGTGTGTGTGTGTGTGTGTGTGTGTGTGTGTGTGTGTGTGTGTGTGTGTGTGTGTTTGTGCGCGTATTTTTTTCTCTTAGCATCATGTGTGGAGTTCAGAGTAGGGAGATGGTATTTCTCCTGTCATTCTCATTCCACTTTACTTGCTATTGTGTTTTTTTCTTTCATTCAGTTCCTCTCCGTCCTACTATTTTTGTGCCTGTTGTCTTAACGATTGTTCATACCCTCTTCCTTTCTTCATGTTTTTGTTTTTCAGTTCTTTTCTCATCTTCTCTGTGTCCAACTTCATCTCTGTCTTCATTTTTCCTTAATAGTGCTACCTTTGGTTTTCTTTTTCCTCTCATCCTTCTATGGTTTGGGATATATGTTGTTCTGAGGAGCATGAATACAACCTTGATGGGATATTTCCCCACAGGATGTCATTAAGATGCAGCTGGGGTGGACATAAGGTGTGTGCTTAGGGATCAGCCAGAGCCAAAGCTGTGTAACAGATTGCCTTGCTAATAAACTATGAAAGGGCAGGAGCAAAGTGGTAGGGGTGTGTCAACATGTGTTGGGGAGGGGGGCAAATGGAAAGAGAATGCTAATAGTTCTGTCAAGACAATCATGAGTCAAGTGTTTACACAAGTGCTTATCATGATACACACACACACACACACACACACACACACACACACACACACACACACACACACACACATACACACATTATGTCATTTCAATCAGATCTGTCCCTAATGGTAGTGATATTAGAGTACTGTGCAAAAGTCTTGAGCCGCTCCTCATCTCTTTTTATTTTGTTAGGAAAATGGAAAATACGTTTGCAAACATAAATGGAAATGCAACAAGGCAAAAACATTTTTTTCAGTCCTAACATGCTTTAAAGTCAATATTTTGTATGACCAACTTTATTCTTTATTCTTCACACAGCCTAAACTCTCTTAGACAAGCTTTTATGTGATTTCTTTAACTAGTCTTCAGGAATAGTTCTCCAGGCTTCTTGAAGAACGTTCAAAGCTCTTCTTTGGATGTTGGCTTCCTTTTGTTCAGTTCTCTGTCTACATGATCCGACACTGGTTTTATAATGCTGAAGTCTGGGCTCTGGGGAGGCCAGTCCATGACTGATAGTGTTTCATTGTGTTTTTTTCTATCTGAGTATGCTGTTACTACATCGGCAGTGTGCTTGAGATCTACTGTCATGGTGAAAAATGAAGCCTTTGCTAATGAGACGCTTTCCAGATGGTACTGCATGGTGGATCAAAACTTGCTGGCACTTTCATGTGTTCATAATTCCATCAGTTTTGACAAGTCCCCCTGCATCACTGGCTGAATGTAGCCCCCACCATGACAAAGCCTCCACCATGTTTTACAGATTATCTGGATTAATCTCTCCGTAACACCTGTTGCCACAGTTGCATACCTCAGCCTTTTCTCCCTGTTCCCTTCCTTCCTTAACCACCTCAGGCTCGATGAAATTAAAGTATATATTCATATTTTAAATTGCATGGGTAATGTTGACTGAGCCTTTATGTTTCGTTCAGCAATGTCTCATTTACATTCATGCTGCCATGTATATTATCTACTGTGAACTGCATCTTGAATACAGCTCCATGCTGTTGGCTACAGGGCAGCTACACTGGAGTAGATGGAGCCTCACTACTTTGCTGTAGTTTGTCACGGGTGGAGCTTTTGCATTTGTGTTTCCCCACCCACATCTGATTTATCAAATTACCATTTATACAAACTGTGGCCAAATATCTACTATATTTTGGCTCATCATCACTATTGCATTATACAATGAAGCAAATTTACATTCAGAGGATGTCACTAGCTCTGCTTACTCATTGGTCTATCATCGTCATACCGATTCCTCTGGGACGTTTAGGGCTCGCTGCCTTGTGAAAATACAAAATGCTGTCATCAGCATTTACGGGAGGGAGGGAGAGAGGGAGGAAGATAGAGGGAGAGAACGAGAGGAAGATTCCAAACAGCACAAGACAACAGGGCAGCCCTCACACATTTTAGCCAAATGAAATTATAGCAAACATGTTGTTTATATTTTTTATGTTCAAACTGAAATGGAAAAATGAGAGAGTGCATTTGGAGCATGAGAAGATGGGAAGACTAGAAAGAATAATGAATGGCACAAGTGACAGAACAAAGGTGGAGGGATGACAGAAAGGCACCAGGTGGAAAGAAAAATAGGTGGAATGAGAGATGTGAACTGAGACAAAAAGAGACAGACAGTTTGAGTTAAAATGTTGAATTATTGCCTCAGTGGGAGAAACAGAAAGTAAGAGGATGGCTGACAGGATGTGTGCCTATGGGGCTTGTGGTGAACAGAGACAGTTGACTAAGACGATTAATGAGTTTCTCACTCTGTGAGGCACACACACATACACACACAGACACGGAGTAATGACATCAGTGTTAAAGTCAGTGATGACTAAGTGTAGACCTCCAGAAAACTGATGATCAGTGGTAGATGAGACTTCCTGGGGCACCATAAAACATGACTATAATGTAATGTGATGTCCTGACTGCTCAGCAGGTTTAGGTGTAGCATACAGCTCCTCTCATTGTTTTCTGGGCTTTAGTGTATGACATAATATGTGAGGACTTTTCTTGCATAGTTGCTTCATTTCACATGATTCTGATGGTTTTTAGTAGATTTCAAATTTGTGGTTTTTGGGGAACTCTTGGTGGGATAGCACGATAAATTGTCCATATTTAAAAATATAAAATACTTTTTAGATAATGAAGAAAAAAGAACTGCATCATTTAAACAATATCTAATCAAATTTCCCAGGGTATTTTCTGTATAACTCAAATATAGCAAGACTGTGCATGTCTTGAGCACAGACACACACAAACCTATTTCAGTATTTCAGCAACAGACACTTAACTGTACTTAAGTGAATGCTCCAATATATTTAGTGTGTTTATCTGGTTACTGAGGTTCTAAGCAGCCCTACTTACAGTGCACATGTGCGTGTGCGTTACACATCAACATGACACAAGTGGTTTTGTATATTGTGTGTGTTTGTGCATGCACCATGCATTTCAGTTTATGCAGGCCAACTGTGCAAGGCCACTCAGCCAATAACCAGACCTACATGAAGGCCAGAGGAATCAACTCTACAAATAGACTCTTGCGGTACAGACCGGTGGACAGTTGAACAGATAGTATTTTGTGCAGTGCATGTGTGCATTACTGTATAACTTTGTGTTTGAGTGTATGCAAGCCCTATGTATGCTGGTACTGTAGTCGCTTGGTTTGCTAAGAAGGCTCGGCAAACACGTCAAGTAAACATAAAGTTTTTAGTTTCCACTCAGGCCTGCATTCTCAAACACAGTCACACACACACACAGACAGTCAGTACACACCAAGTCTGAAATACATTTTGAGTTTGTGTTCAGATTCTTGCTCTGTCTTCATTTTTTAGTTTTGGATTTATATCCTCTCTTGCTCCATTGTTATTTGGCGTCCTCGTTCTCAGTCCAAATGTTTTACCCGCAACAACAGTTCACGTCCAAGTGATCAAAAACTTCTAGTTTGGGAATAAACGTAAACACAGATATTACATTTTTGTGGATAAAAGTGCTTAGATGTTCATGTCTCCTTCTACATGTGTTTGCTATGAAAATAATATTAATCTGTATTTTTTTTAGTGGGCATTTTAAAATACTCCCTTTCTACCTAAAAATTTTGGTTTCATTCACTGTGAGGCAGCAGTGTGAACCACTGAGACTCTGTTAAACCTCTATCATTATGGTATCTTTGGGCTCCATTGGTGCAGAAACATTTTCCCAGACCAAGGCTGGACTTGCGTGTTTTCAAGCCACAAACTTAACTGACTTTATGGAACATGTTCAATATTTTTTGCTATTCTTTATTTTCATTTCTGAAGTGAGGGATGCCCAAATGAGACCGGCCTGCATGCTGGTCAGTGTAATTATTGCCTGTTCCCTATGCAATTATTCCATGTATAACATCAACTGGCTTTGGAAGAGGAAACCCCTTAATCACACTAACCCTAGGGAATGCCTGCTCTTGACTGATCTAGAAATTATTATTCACATGTCACAAAAGTCTTCGGATTAAATTCTGTTTGAGTAAATTGATTTAGAGGCCATGACAGCAAAGCTTAGTGTGATTCGCAGTGAGTCATTCCAAATGTTACAGCTGCTCTTCCTGGGGTCCATGATGACAATTAGCTGTGTTAAATAATACAATTATATAGAATCAATAATAAACTAGTACAATTTAAATTGCATATATAAGCATGTATGTGTAAAGATATGTAATTCTGTGTAATTATAAATATGAATTCAATAACTTGTAGAACCAAGTTTAACAGCAGTAACTTGAAGTAATTGTTTCTGTGTGACTTTATCAGTTTTTCATATCTTTGTGGAGGAATTTTCTCCCACTCCACTTTAAAACGTTGCTTCAGTTCATCGAGGTTTGCAGGTATTTGTTCATACACAGCTCTCTTAAGGTCCCGCCACAGAGTTTCAATTGAGCTGAGGTCTGGACATTGACTGGGCCACTGCAAACACCTTGATTCTTTTCTTTTTCAGCAATTCTATTTCGGATTTGCTGCTGTGCTTCGACTCATTGTCCTGTTGCCCAACTTGGGCAAAGCTAAAGCTGTCCAACAGATGGCCTCACATTTGACTCTAAAATACTTTGGTATACAGAGGACTTCATGTTTGACTCAGTGACTGCAAGGGGCCCAGGTCCTGTGGTTGCAAAACAAGCCCAAATTATCACCCCTCCACCAGCTTTCCTTGGCAGTTGGTATGAGTGGTTTGTGCTGATATGCTCAGATGCAACTTTGCAAACTTAAGCCATGCTGCTATGTTGGTAACCCTCAAACCTTCCAAATAAGCTGTAGTTGTTCAGTGTTTTGCTAATTGTACTGCTATAGAGTTTAACATTTAACAAGTAAACTGAGGTCTGTAGAGTCTGAGAAGTAGCTCTTGGATTTTTGCAATTTCTCTGAGTACCAAACGGTCTGACCTTGGGTGAATTTGCTGGGACATCCATTCTTGGGATGATTGCATTAAAATACCTGAATGCTCTAGACCAGCAAATTAAAAAAACAAAAAACAAAACAAAACTTTTACTTTTATAGAGGTGGTCAGACTTCCTGATGATCAGTTAAACAAGTGCATTTGATTAGCAGCACCTGGCTGCTACCTTCTTAACTCCTATACAAGCAGTAAGAGTGCACTTAGGTTTTTTTTTACAGGTCTGTATATGAGAACTTTCTTTTTCACATGACTGTATCTCCCCAACCTAAATAAATATTGGCTGAAACATACATCTTTTGTTAGAGTGCACTCGGTTACATCATATAACACCTGGATAAAATAGAAATTACTAGTTGCAATTCTGTCGTCCAAGCAATTACAAAGTGACTTCTGTGTTTTTTTCCGTGTGTGTGTGTGTGTGTGTGTGTGTGTGTGTGTGTGCACTTTTCCCACTGTGGGCAAGGCCTCAGCTCTGGTTCTGATTAACTCTGTAAAAACACCTCTGTTCAGAACATCACAGCCCGTACATCACACTTTCCTTCTGTGACACACACACACACACACACACACACACACACACACACGCACACACACACACACACACACATACATATGCCACTCTTACACATGCTGCACAGTTCCTGGAAGCTCCAAGTTCACAAAGGGGCGAACACACCCACTATCGGAAGCTTTATAGAAGTAAAAATGCTGGAACATGCGTACACACACACACACACACACGCGCGCGCGCACACACATGCGTCACACACATGCGTCACACACATGCGCGCGCACACACACACACACACACACACACACACACACACACACACACACACACACAAAGTGCTCTGTTTTCTTAGCTTTGATACACTTATAGAGTTCAAAGGTGAGAGGGCTGGAGGTAACTGTGTGTTTTTCTAGAGCTTTCTAACCACCTAAAATCCACTTCTACGCACACAAGGAGGTCCAGATGGCTGGGTGGATGCAAAAAAGCTCATGCACATGCATACAATAAGCATAACACACATTAAAGATCTGTTTCCTGACATAAGTAGGTTCCACTGATGTGTCCAGTGCCAGATTTGTTTAGACTGTTGTTGTTTTTTCTTTAGTCTCCCATGTTCTGGCTGTTAATAATGTTTCACAAATAATATTCTGAGTATTGAATATAGTAACTAACCACAGTAAGTTCATGTTTCTGTGCTGCTAGGTGTGGAGTTTATGTCTAACTGTAAAACACTAACACACGTCAGACACTGCAGCTAAGTGATAGGAGATCTCCACTACCACAGCAGCACCAGCAGGATACATGATCCATAGTAACTGACGTGTCCGGGTCCTCCAAATCTCAGCCAGCTGAGAGCAGTCACATGTGATCAATTGCTAAATTTATCACTTAGACCTAAATGCTGTCATCCACGTGCACACGGACCTGCATGTGTGCGCTTGTGTGTGATTGTGGGCTCAACCCCTGCTACCTCTTGAGACACGATTGACGGTGTCTTTAGTGAGTAATTATAGCCAGAGCGACTGTGAAAAAGGTCACAGCCATCCAGCTATCAACACTTTGCACCAAATGCCAGCTGTGTGTGTGTGTGTATGCATGTGTGTACACTGTAGCCAAAATGCCAACAGCCACACTATCAGGCTAAACATCTCCCACCCCACCACATCCACCCTCCACCTCCAGTGATTGTAGATAATCTGCAGCAACCTCGCATGATTGATGAGAGAATTAGTGTTGCCAAGCAAAGCAATGCATTGTGGGAATGAAGAACTTGTATTACTGTATAGGGAGCAGGGCATTAAAAAATTACAGTGGCAATGGTTATGTGTGATTTTGTGTCTGTGTGTACATTTGTGGTTAATCTGGTGCATTGATAGATGATGTGCAAGAAATACATTTCTTATTTATTTATGATTATAGCCATAATTGGCACAACACAGTAAACTCATTAACATTTGAGCTAATTAATATTTGAAACCTGCGACACCTGTCAGTCAGTAACAGCCACTGATGAAAAATAGAGACATCTAAAACTCCGTAGGCACTGCAGACATTTTTGAGTTTTTTTTTTTTTTCTGAGAAAACGCGAGGGCTTTGAAATTATGAAAACAAGACATTTAGCATCCCATCATTTGAGTAACAATAATAAAAAAATAAAAAAATAAATAATCCTACACACTGCAGCTATATTTTTGTGACCATAAAGTGTCAAGGGGTGCTTTGCTTTTTCAGTGAAGTTGCCCTTTCCAGTGCACCTGTCAGGAATTCAGGAGTACAGAGGTTTGATCAACTAATTGTTGTTTGCTCCTTTATCAACCTTTGGAGAAAATTCCGATTGACAACATAAATCTTTTCTTTTCTTTTCTTTTCTTCTCTTTTCTTCTCTTCTCTTCTCTTCTCTTCTCTTCTCTTCTCTTCTCTTCTCTTCTCTTCTCTTCTCTTCTCTTCTCTTCTCTTCTCTTCTCTTCTCTTCTCTGTTCTTGAGCAGGAGAGATCTTTTTTTTTCCTGAAACACAAACTTTATCTATGTCACCTTGAGAAAAACTGCAATTTGATAAAGATAAAAAAAAAAAAAACTCTGCTTTTGTATCATTGCCCCAAGGTAGGACAAATTGTCAAAAGTAAGTCATTTCATACGTACATTAAGTGACGCATAGAGCAGGGGTTTTATTTCTGAAGTAAGGATCCTTTTAAAGTACAAGTGTACCTCCTGGATAGGATGCATTGCCTTAGTTTTTCAAGGTTCTGCTTTACACAAATATCCAATTATCTGGAGGTAGTCAACTTTCTCCTTGTTATCGTCAAGTTCTCCTTCTGAATCGCCATCATTTAGCATTTATTACGTGTATCTTTTAAAATTGCTTGGATTTATAGAGACTACTCCTTTTGTAGGCCTTGTATTCTAGCTGCAAGAAAAATGTGGTGTGGCTGCCTGTCTTGTACACTTTTTCTGCTATATTAGGCAGTCTTTCCTGTTTATGTGAGCAGCTCATTCCTCCAGATGGTGAGTTGTGTTGCTGTGAGTTAGTATATAATCCCAATAGGCAAGGTAAGGTAAGGTGTGATTTCATAGACTTTTAACATGCTCTGTGGTGCCAGACACATTGGTTTCAGCATCCGACCTTAAGCTAGGTCCCTGCTGGATAATGTGCCACTGTCTCAGCATCATATATTCTTTAACTGCCCGTAGATCCATAAATCTCAATTCACTACATACCCCGTAGGAATCACTGAATAAAGATGGATAGCCATAACCATTTAAAGTTAAATCATTTGTTTGGGTTTTATGTTGTCATACGACTGGGCATCATTTTCCCACATGGTGGATATCTTAGTAGGAGAACAAACTAGTTAGAGACAGCAGGGGACTGTCATCCATTGCTAGGTTTCCTTATATTTTTGATAACTGGCAGCAACTCTTTCCTCTTGGTATAAATCGAAGGACTTATTTACTACCCAGGGGGGTGGTGCTTTTTAAATTTTATTTTATTTTATTGAAGAGCAGACACATTTGTAATCAGGTATTTCTGACAACTTGCTGACAGGAGGACTTTGGACACTTTGTTTTTGAGAGACAGAAAAAAAAAAGTACATCTGCTTTTGGTTTATTGAGTTTGGATTCAAATTAATGGACATGGAGGAGCAACTGAACTTACTGACTGAATATGTTGCTGTGAGGGGAACGCAAACTTTTAAGGGGACAATTTCCATTACAAGATGTCTTAATGTTGCTTTTGGCCAACCACAATAGTTTGATTTTGGACATTTTTGGACCAAAGTAAGAAAATAATAATAATAATAATAAAAATAAAAATGCCTGCGCATTTCCTTAATAAAAGAATGTCTTCTATCTTCACTCACACACAAACCCTAGCTTGCCTGGTGTATTTCCCTCCTGGCTTTCCAATTTAAATGCAAATGTTCCCAAATCGGACTCCACAAAGGCGCAGAGGCAAAATCATTTGACGCAGATGAATTATATATTTTAATTAAGCAGCCAAAAGAATCACGCCTATTCAGCCCTTTCCCCTCCAATAAGAAATGAATAAATAAATATGGAATAAGGAAGGAGGAAGAAGGGAATAAATGGGAGAGTCAGTTTAGTTAGGAATGGAGAAATGAGAGTTTGTTCTGAGTTTGTGTGATTGCAGCTCTAACCGCCCGTGGGTTGTCATTATGTGAACGATCTGAAGCTGTCAGATTTCAAAACTGTATTGTTTTCTGATCGACGGGCTAAATACCCCCACGGTTTCAAGCATATACACACACATGCTGCAGCATTTGAACCCACATAGCCTTAAATGCATGGAAACACACACAGGCACGCATATGCCATTTGGTTTTTGATGAGCAAACCAGCACTTAGAAAATGAAGAGCAGAGATGGGGATTGTGATGCTGTGACAAGGGATGCAATTTTAATTTCACCCCCTGTCATTCTCCTCAATATCTGTTCAGATGAAATACATATGAGCTGCCAATCACTCACACATCCAAATAGACACTCCAGTGCAGGCCCACAAACACACAGTCTCTCAATCATATCTTTGCATGCAAACTTTCAGTCGCTATTTTAATCTTTGGCTGGTATACACACACACACACACACACACACACAAAACGTAAAGTTGGTAAAGTTAAGTCAAAAATTTGAGTGCAGCGCAGCATTTGGCAGCTGGGTCAGCAGAAGCTTGAAAAAATGTTCAAACCAAACATGTAAACATATGCGGTAAAATTAAAATAACAAGTAAAAATGGCAATATATTACTGTATGATTTTAAAAATAGTCTCAGCACAGCTGTGTAAAGATTATAAAGTCCCCCAAAAAAGTAATTGGACCAATTAAAAGTGGTATACATAAAAACAAGCTGAGTGTGTAATGGTTGGAATTTTTTTCCACCTCAGTTGATGTACTCTTTGAAAGTTGTTGTCTCATTAAAATGTTTTTGCAGTATGATATATTTTGTATAAAGAACAGCATTATAAAAATTACAACAAAGAAAAGAAAAAAAAGTTTGAATTACATATATTAAAAGATGGCCATACCTGATTTTGCCCTGTTTAGTGATTCATGTGAATACATTTATTTATCTTTTTTTTTTTCTAATTTCTCAGTAGTATTGTCCCAAATACAACTTTTGCAACCTTTTGATCTTCACAATTTATTGTGTTACTGCAGATGTTTGTTTACAGTGGATATGCATGGGATGCCTGAGGAATGGGAGTTGGGGGCTGATGCAGGGCGTGGCAGCAGAATTTATAACTGCAACATTGTTTTTATCTCTCACACATTGCACAGCCTCTGTCTGGGTAACAAACCACAAGAACAACACCACCTGTGCAAACACTCAATTCATAGCTACTACTTGCTGCTTTCTGCCAATCATAGAACACTGTAGATGGGGAGAGATGTGTGCTGGCTGCAAAAGAGTGAGATTTCTGGTTGCATAGAGAGCATAGCTATAGATTTGTCATTTACGTTTTTCTCTCGCTTTTTTTTTTAAGCCTTATAATTAAACACCTTAGTCTAGCCCCATGTTGCTAAATTAACAACTGGCAGTTGACCTGAAGCATGTTGATTACTTCTTTGACTGGGCCTGATGTCAGGCACACAAGCTAACATAATATATAGTTTCACAGTTATCAGTTATTTGAATGTAAAAGCCACTGCTGCCTCACAGCTAGAAGAACAGCTAGAAGGTCTGGGTTTGAATCCTCCTGCATGTCCTTTCCGTGTCTGTGTGGACTTCCTCTGGGTACTCTGGTTTCCTCCCACAGTCCAAAGACATGCAGTTACTGGGGTTAGGTTAATTGGTGATTCTAAATTGCCCATAGGTATGAATGTGAGTGCGAATGGTTGTCTGTCTCTCTCTGTGTTGGCCCTGTGACACGCTGGCGACCTGTACAGGGTGTATCCTGCCTCTCGCCCTATGACAGCTGGGATAGGCTCCAGCCCCTCCGTGACCCTGAACAGGATAAGCAGAAGTGGATGGATGGATGGATGGATGGATGGATGGATGGATGGATGGATGGAATGTAAAAGCTTCCTACCCTTCATTCTGTCATTCATAAAAACGTCCCATAGAGTGTTCAGTGTCTGATTGCTTTAGTGTGATTTTAAAAGCTTTTCCATGTTCTTGAACATAAATCTGCAGTACGTGCAGATGTATTTTTTCCTCCCTTTGTGAGATGCTTAAACATGCAGTAGTTGTGTTCATGTTCAACCGTATCAAAGGGAGACACGACAAGTGAAGGGTATGATACAAGGAGGAGGAAGAGATGCATGCTGAAAAGAGAAAAGAGCAAGAGTGATTTCATTTATTTATTTATTTTTTTTTAAGAGAAGTAAAGAAGCGGAAAAGAGAATCAAGTAAAGGGGAAAAAAAGGAAAAGTTGAAGCCAAGCAAAGAGCTAGCTGTAATGGGATATGACACAGGTTTTTAACAGCTGGAGTCTCGCATAAAAAGAACAAGGAAATTCACTTTCCTTTCTTTGCCTCTATTTGGAGTGCTCACTGTGTTCTTCACATGCAGACACACACACCTTGCTCACCACAGGTCTCAGCAGCAAGCAGACCCTTAGACAACCTTTGTCTGTATGAGAGCCAAGTATTTCTCCTCGCACAACAGAGGAAAGGAGACAGAGAAAGAGCCCAGGCACAGGAGAGTAGATGGAGAGTGAAAAGCGAGGCCACATTTTAATGGGAGGATCTAGGTTCAAGCCCCCTTCTTGGCAAGGCTACACCAAGCTCAACTTTTCTTATAGAAGATTGTGCATTCATAGAAGCTTCTGCAACGTAGATCTCTTGTAGTTGACCCTGGCCTCTGACCTTGAAACTTTCAGCAGATGAGGGGTCACTGGCATCTCAACAGCTGACAAACGATCATATGGTTCATCTTTTGCAAATAAACTTCTAATAACAAAAGTAAATAGTCTCTAATAGTAGTTCTCAGTGAACAACAATCACCATACATATTGTAAATGTTAAGTTGACCTAACAGACAGAAAACCCATACTTGTAACTGGCAATATGACTTATTGCCAGAGATGCGCTAGGTTGAGCCAACACTGTGGTTTACAAAGAAAAGACCTTAAGCAACTACCCCTAAAATCCTACTTTGTTCTTTTGAAAGGAGACGGCTACCTTAGCCAGCTGCTATAAAATGGCCATAAATCCCCTTTTATAACAGCAATTTGCCATTTTTACAATGTTTTTGTAAGAATGAACGAAACATATTTACTTTAAGAGAGCACTGAGGCTGTTATTTAAAAAAAAAAAAATGCATGAAACCTAAAGCCCCAAAGATGAAAGAATGGGAAAGCAAGAGATGTGTGCAACTTAAAACCTTTTTCATCTCACTTCAATTTCAATTACTAAAACTGAAGTTTTAAACTTTATATGTAAGGCAAACAGGTGACCACGAATTGCTGTTGTTTTAGATGTGAGGTGTCTGTTTGTTTATGGTGTGCTATACCTTTAAGAGCTGCTGGCCATAGCCCATCCCAGAGAGGATGGACCCATTAGGCTGATGAACACAACCAGAGACAGAAGGAGAGAGATGCACATGAAGAAAAAGAGAGTAAGGTTATACAGTAAAAAAATAAGGATAACAGTAGTTGAGAAGAGCAAAGAAAGGAAATAAAAGAGCGGGAAATAAACAGGAGGACAGAAAAAACAAGCCCACTTCAGCATCTGCAACACTGAAGGGAGACAGACACTGAGAGATACAGAGAGAAGACAGGAAGCTGCTATCTCTCCATCTCTTACATCTCTTACATTGTAGGCGTCTATGGGTCTGTCAGTCAATCAGGACGACAGGCGGACGCACTCACTAGCCGGCTCCTTGGCTCTTGCATGCACTGATAACTTTGCTGTGTATGTGTCTACAGATGGCAAACCTTGTGACATCGTTGTGCTGTGTAGTTCTGGCTGCAGTGGTGGTAGCCTACGCTCAAAGACGCAGTCAACTTGGTGAGTATGCATTTCCTTTTCTTATTTTACTGCTCCATTTCTGTACTCAGGTCTGCTCTGTCCCTCCTTTCTTTCTCAAAAAGTTTGACAGTTTGTATTTTTCTCCCAACTACTGTATTTGTTCTATATTTCTGCTCATAGGGGTCATGTTAAAGTTTGAAGTGCTCTCATGGATTTTTGCCATTTGGCTAGTTTGAGCAGCAGTACCTTGTTACTCACTCTGAGGTGAAAGGCGCAACAGTAAAGGACAAATTTACCTTTGAGGAAGCTTATCAGCTCACCTTGTTAGCCCTCATTGTGTCGTGCTGATATTTTGACCACATTGTTAAGGCTATCTCCAAAACAACAAAGAAGGTAGTCAGGTCAACTGATAATCATGAGCGCTTGTGTACTGAAGCTTTGAGGGAGAAAAGAGAACTGGAAAGTAAATAATACAGTGTGTGTGAGTGTGTGTGTGTGTGTGTGTGTGTGTGTGTGTGTGTGTGTGTGTGTGTGTGTGTGTGTGTGTGTGTGTGTGTGTGTGTGCATGTGTGTTTAAAAGGCAGTTCAATTGTCACTTCAGTTCTAGAAAAGAGTGGCCTTGGTTTATTAAGCCAATGAGGTTGGGCTGTTTAAATCAGATGACCCAGAGAAAGAGTCTGAGGAAGTCAATAAGTCCCCAGTGACGCACACCACTATGTCACGAGGGTCTCTCACACACACACACACACACACACACACACACACACACACACACACACACACACACACACACACACACACACACAAACGGAGCAGAGAAGGAATCTTGTCAAGGTTAAGAAGAACACATCAAAATTATAAAAGACATATTGAGAGTTAAAGTCAGGATAATAACAACAATGAAAGCTTGTTTCAACTGTCTGACTTCACTTAATATAGTTTAAGGATGTTTACTAATGGAAAATCTTTCTGTATTGCAGAAATGAACCTTTATCCACATTTCTGGTGCTAAAATAAAGACAGCAAGAAAAATAGTTTTAGAAAATGTTAAACACAAACAACACACAGGAATAACACACATGAACAGAGGAAGTAATAAGTAACAAGTAGGTCTGCCTTCGAGAAAAACTTTCTGTGTATTTGTGAGTGTACAGTATGTTAGCACTGTTGTGCAATGCCTGTCTCATTTTTGTTTGTGCTGCTTTGAATCAGCAGGTTCGTATCCTGCAAATGCTGTGTAACACACAAATGCCTATATGCTCTGTGTAAATAAATCACAACACATATCCGTAACCAAGTAGCAAAAGCAGTCGGATGAGTAGTACTAAAATTGTACACCACATCATATCTACATACATGTCTCTCTCTCTCACACACACACACACATACACACACGCACACATGCACACACATCTGGTTGTATTGCAAAGTGCCTTGTTGCTCTGACAAATTGCCAGAAAGTTTGATTGACAGGATTCCCCGGGGTATGCCTTTCTTGGCAGAGAGTGTGAAGCGCATACGTGTGCTGACTTGCACGCACACACACACACACACACACACACACACACACACACACACACACACACACACACACACACACACACACATACATATATACACACACATATATGTAGTCAGTATCAAGGGATAGAGGGGGGAATGAACTCTCTTGTTTGGTCTGACTCAGTTTGTGCAAAATGCACATACAGAGGAAGGCTCTAACTGTTTTTGTGTGTACTCATGTGTGAGTATGAGTTTGTGTGACATGGAGTATATAGGAAATCCATTTGAGACTTCCTAATTAATGACAGCAGTGCATGTTGAACAAAGACAATAAGAAACAGTGGTAGAAAACATCTACAGACTGAGTCAATCAAATAGTTACAAGGCTCACATTTACAGAAGTCGCTGTTGTCTGGAAGACAGGGAGAGAAAGACGGAGAGGAAATGACAGAGGGTGGAGCAAGATGAGACTCAGAGACAGATGAGGAGGCATGAAACAAACAAGGACTCTCTTGAGAAGTAACGAGAGAAAATGGCCTTAAATGGAAAACTATTCTGAGACTACTATATCTAATCATCAAAAAAAAAAAAAGACACTTTGGGATGAATCAACTCTCTAATATTAATTAGAGAAGCTGTTATTATCCTTTTGTGGCAAGTATGTGTTGGCTGTATTTCATGATTTTATTCAAATGTTCATTAAAAGATGTTTAAAAAAAAGCCGAACACTGTGATTATGAATTCAGCAATAATCAGCATAAGTGGTTATAATGAGACTAAAAAAATATCTTGTGATATCTTAGAGCAGCTGCTGTTCTCATTCTATGAACAAAGTGCACCAGGAAAATCAATTTTACCTCTCATTTATATGGGAATAAAGGCCCCCCCCCCCCCCCAAAAAAAGCAATAAATTTATAACAAGAATTATTTACTTTTTAAAAACATTTTTCTGCTAGAACTGCATTATTAGCAACAAGTCCTTACCACAAATAACTACAGCTGCCGTGACATGGAGGATAGTACATTAGTTATCCATTCAACTATTCACTTAAAAAGAAAACAACTTTTGGTTGGAAACTCATGCAATAGAAATGATATTCTCATAATAAAACATCACTTGACACATACATTGAGCAAGAAAAAATAACAGAAAGGTAAAAGCCCCAGTGATAAAGAGAGTGAGATGCAGAGGTCATGTAAGTTAAGCTTCCTTGAATGTAATATTTGATTTGATATTTGATTGCTTGTGAATATGCACAAGGATATGGATGGAGGGGAACAGGAAAGATAATGGGTGGAGCCAGAAATATGTTGGGGGGGGGGGGGGGGGGGGGGGGGGGGGCATGAGAGAATACATTTCTACAGAGAGAAAGAGAGAGATAAATTTTTGATTATTTCCAGATTATTGCATTTCAGCAGCAATACGGCAATCCTCATATGTGATTGATCAGATATGAGTGAAAAAAAAAAACTCTCTCTCTTTTTTTTATATTCCGGTGTGTTCTCTCATTCGATCTCTATCCTTTTCTCTGTGTCTTTCTTTCTGCCTTGTTTTATTCCCGAGATATACCAGAGTCCCTAGTCAAAGCAATACCATTACATTAATGGGCTGCCTCAAACAGTAAATACTGAGAACAAGCACAATGAGAATACAAATTAACTGCACAAGAACACTCAATAGAGAGTGGAAGGAGTAGAAGAAAACAAGCGAAGAAAATTAAACACGGAGTGAGGAAAATGAGGTATAATTGAGATCGTTTTGCGACTGCATACATTTCAGCTGAATTTTCTGTCTTATTTTTTTAATGACAGAAATAGTGCAGCTACATCTGCTCCTCAACCATCTCCGCCTTGTAATCTGTGTATATGTGAGTAGGAGAGAGGGAGAGTGAATGTGGTGACATCATGCTGACTGAGAGGGCATGTTATTTATGGGAGTCCATATCCTGATTGAGAGACGAACATTTCCACTCATAATCATCCCCTCCATCTCCCCCCCTACCCCTCCTCCCCAGTGTCTCTTTATGCCTCTCTCTCCCCCCCTCCATCATCCTCTCTCCCTGACTTAATACCTCATCCTCTTTTTCTAATTCAGCATCCACACTTTCCACCCTTGTGTTTTCTTCTTAATTTCTGCCATCGTTCTCTTCCTGTTCTGTCCCTCTAATTTCTTTACATTATTTCATCCCTTTGCTCTGGATACTTTTTGCTTTCACATCATTGCTTTCCCCTTTTTCCACTCACCCATCCCATAATCCATCCGACAAGTGATCAACAGCAGATTTATCACCCATGACATCATTTGCCGGTACACTACTGTCACTAAATGTTTTTGTGTGCTTCATCTCTGCCCTTTGCTGAATCTCTGTACCTTACCCTCCATCTAACTGCTATAGACGGATAAGAGAGAGAACATAAAGGGACTCATGAAACAGAAGAGTAGACAGAAAGTGAGAGAGAGAATGTAGGAAAGTAAGAGGTTAACTCCTGCACTAATTCCATGGTATTACAGCTGTCAAAGCTGTATTTATTTCTTGAGCTTTCGACACACACTGCCATGGCTTTCCAACATGCCTGGGCATATACTTTGCTAAACTGCAGCCTTATTTATCCACACTCTTTTGAATACATCATGATAAATGCTCAAATTAAATCAAACCTGGCATTTTTTCACCCTCTACCATGCATGACTGCCAAGTCTAATTTAATTCATGTGCAGATGCTCATATAGACATACATAATTAACTTTAATAGCTACAGCACTCCAAAAGCAAGCTGTCAGCCTGAAAATACAGTATACCTATACCTGGGGTAAGTGCTTTTTTAAGGTTTGTATTTCTAATCATTAAGCTTGGTGTATATCACTATGTATTTTCATAAATTAAGGTCTAAATCTAAATCTGTATGCATAAAAACATTGGAATTAAAGGAACTTAAAAGCACCTTTCTCCAAATATTTTGATGTCAGTGGGGCACTGCAACTGCTGCAAGCTTTGGTTGGAAAGTAGCCTCTTCTACAGGACTGACATACAGCTTGGTTTTATAATGATGCAAAAGACATGGTCCAAATTATAACTCATCATGTGTATTCACATAAAGGTCTACAAATGTGCTGTAAGAGAAGTCAATGCAAATGGGACAAAAAAAGGTCAGTCTTTTAAAGCCAAAGAAATTAGAGTGGTATAAGTTCTCTTCCAGTGGAAAGCTGTCATGGCAGTACCAATGTTTTTGTTGGTAATTCTAAAATCACACTTTCAGAATTACTAGAGACAACTAATTTTAAATAATTATTCATTGAAGTTCATGACTTTCTCATGTGTTATCAGAGAAAATAGACAGCTGCTGTAAATTATAGGTAAGTGTGTCTGCTTGCCTGTCTGTACTGTATGTTTAACCCATGTGTGTGCCAAAGAAACCTCAAGTGCGCTCATTATCCTGAGTAGCACTCAGAGTAATCAGTGTTCCCTATTTGGCACATTGCTTGTATTAAATTCAAGATGGCGCTCAACCAA
Source organism: Archocentrus centrarchus (assembly GCF_007364275.1). Lineage (NCBI taxonomy): Eukaryota > Metazoa > Chordata > Actinopteri > Cichliformes > Cichlidae > Archocentrus > Archocentrus centrarchus. Next base: position 18,712,540 of record NC_044357.1, read on the forward strand.
TTGATTGACTGACTGGATTGGCAGATGAATTACAGTATGACTGACTGGCAGACAGGCATAGTAAAGTAGCCTAATTTAATCACGGCTTTGAAATGCAGAAATAAATGTATGGTGTTACCAAAAGAATAAATGAAAAACTTCCAAAAGGAAAATCAGAAACATTCAATACAGTTTTATTTGAAACACGATAGGATGATGAAGCAGTTGATTGACAAAGGTAATGGAAGTGATGTTATGAATCAATGGCCAAATCATACTAGATTTTTTTAACAAGAGGGTGACTAGGAGATAAAAGCCTGTGTGGATCCTAGAGTTAATTTAATACACTCTAGGTACAGAAGAAGGGTGAAGGAGAAGGTGGAAGATGTAGCAATCCAATTCTAGCTGTCAAAGGGCAAGAGGTGGGATACATCCTGAATAGATTGCCTTTTTATTGCAGAGAGGTCATTCTCTGCTTCAAAAAGTGTTGGGCTAATGCTACAGCCCAGTTCAAACATAAAGATGAACAACTGAAAACTGGCCATAACAAACTGTATCACAGCAACCAGTTCAGTTCCCTCCTCCTCAACATGTTGTTTTGGTCTCACAGATCCATATCAGTAACATACAGTTTTTGGCAGATGTGGAATTTGAAGCTGTTGCAAAATGTGTTAGTCCATGGATCCTGTACTAAAAATGGAAACTGTAAGGGTGAAAGAGCTTATTATAGAGCTATACCGTGTTTGTGGCAGTCTGCACCTTCTTCAAGTTCCTGCAGTGGAACTTGAGTGAGTGTAGTGTAGTTGTATATGTATTGACCTATGCCTAGAAATTTTGGCAAGAATGGCTCGACTCTGAATAAAATTTTTATTTATTTATTTTTTACTGAGCTATGATAACCCTGCTATGCCTTCTAATATAATGTATAATACTAACTCTTCTCTGTATACACCTTTTTTTTCCCCTTGATTTTTAAATTGTACAGAATGAAGAAAGGGGGCCAAAAACAAATCATTTTATATTGTAATTATAATTGAAACAAAAGGTGTTAAATGTAAAAATAAATAAATAAAATAAATACATTATATTGCCAAAGGTATTCACTCACCCCTCCAAATCGCTGAATTCAGGTGTCCCAATCACTTCCATGGCCACAGATGTATAAAACCAAATATCTGCTGTAGGCATGCAGACTGCTTCTGCAAACACTGTAAACCCGGATAAGTTGAATTTACTTAAAAAAAAACCAAGGTAACTCGTTGCCTTAAATTTTTTAAGTAATGAAACAGTTCATTTAACTCAGCCTATTAACTTAACTGGCGGCTAAAAAAAACAAAAAACGCCTGAAAAAGCATACCCAAATTAAATCAGCTGCTGTTCCTGAACTCTTTGGAGTACACACAAAAGTTTAGTGTCTTTGCGAAGCAGACAACCTATATTTTTCATTTATGTAGTCAAAAGCACTGTAACTGTAATGAGTTTGTAGCTATTAAGTTTGGAACACAGAAAAAGTAGACAATTTTTGCCTCGCCTAGATTTTTCCTGATTGTTATCATGTAACTACACACTGAATATAGAAGGTAACGACTGGAAAATACATTGGAGCTGTAGAATGAAGTCTTTTTGTCGTGCATTTCGAATTTCATCAAGATAGCACAAAAGCCTATTGTTTTGTAAAGGTTTTTGTGCATTGATGCCCTGGCGTGCTCTCTCATGTGCCATTTGGATAGTCCAAGTGCCGCATCTAAGCCCCCTTTGACATGCAAATTTTAAAGGGCTGTAACTCCTCAATGCTTCAACATACAGTCATCAATGAGGGCTCTAATCAAAGATACTGTCCTGAGGAATCCTGTACTACACACAAAATTACTGAATAAATCATAAATAAAGCCATATTAATCCAATAAAATATGAATGACACTATTGTACATTGTAAAAAAAAAATAGTCACAAAACAAATCACCATTTCTGTAAATGCTATTTTATTTTTCAGAGTAATGTAAAAAAAAAAACACAGCACAGCAAACTGCAACTATTTACAATTATTCTGCTCTACCCCCACCCCCCCTCACATGGAATTTTCAATGTGCCACTGGTTATAGCAGTCTCTGTTTGGGACAAAGCACAATGGCTTGTCACATGTGGTGCACTGGCCCTTCTGGCCTGTGCTGTAACAGGCATTAGATCCTCTTCATCAGATGAAGAAGCCTCTTCCACCATCTTCTCTTTGGCTGGCTGCCACTCATGATCAGAGGTTCCCCTAATTTGTAAAAGAAGGAAAATGTCAGGCCTTCATGCACCAAAAACCCAGTCATTTTTCAGTGATTCCCTTACACACACAAATAAATACATTGTATATCAAAAAAAGTTACAGTAAATGCAGACAGTGCATACACACATAAAATAAAAACCACACAATCCTCCCAGTAGTCCTTGTCTGATACAAAATGTACAACCTCCTCCCATACAATAACCCCCACCCCCAACTTGTAAAACTTTAGACACTTACTGGTCATCTCCATCGGAAAACAAATCTTCTTCTGATGTTGGATCATCAGTTGAACCCAAAAAGTCTGATGCTGAAATGTCGCTCTCTCTCCGTGTGAGCAATTCCACAACCTCCTGAGCGCTGAACTTGGTCTTGCCGGCGGCCCGCTGTGCCATTTCGCAAAACTCCAAAACAACGATGCGATCACGACGAATCTCAAATGAAGCTCTGAGACGTTGTCCACCTCACCTTGCCCTTTTATCGGGTGATGCTGACGTAATAGAGAAGCCCACGAAACCCCCAATCGATACTTACAGTACACCTTTCCCTACCCCCAAACACCTGGCACATTTCAATACGTAAATCACACCACTATACAGCGCCCACGCAAACACACAATATAAGTGGCGCCACAGCGGCGCACGGTTATATTTTCTGTGTAATGGTGCATGCCAAGCTCAGCATTACATACATATTTACATCAGAACGGCATATAATACGAGGACGAGCTGAGAATAAAAACTTACCTTCTGCCTTCTGAGTAACAGGTGTTCATTTGCAGCGATAAAACTGGTCAAATCAGCGACGACATTCTCTAATACAAAATAATCCACTCTCGTGAGTCATTTAGTCACTTCGTTGAATAAATGTAGTCTGTTTTTGATGCATTCTGACAATCCATTGCCGAGAGAAAACATTGTAAATACTGTTTATGCACGTCAGCGCATAGACTCCTACTTCCTGTTTGGTTTACGCATGGAGGACGCAGCAAATACGCACTGAATACGCAGGGAGTTTATGCCTTCATGTGAAAACACACCCCATAGTGCCATATACCCACGTGTCGGGAATTTTATTGGCTATCTATCTGTGGTTTTAGATTTCAGGTTAGAGTTGACCAATAAGAACGATTGGAGAACATTTGGGGGCATGTCCTTAAATGTCACATGACGCTCTCTGGATATTATTGGCTCTGGAAAATCCATTTCATAACATGATTGGCTAAATGAGGTGTCAATCGAATTCTGAGGGTCTAGTCTGTCATATAAAAGCATCGTGAGGGCGAACGGCAGCGTTACTGTGACGCTATGAGGCTTCAAAGTCGGAAATCGCTACAGAGGGCCCGGGGGCGGGCCCTTGCCAGTTAACAGGTTAAGTAAGCACTACTCCATATCCAATTGAACTAAACTGTATGTTCTAATTGACCAAACTTATATTTTATAGTTCATGAAAAAATAAAATGTCTTTTGATCAATCAATTCCCCTATCCTTTTCATGGTTGTGGTGGGGGCTGGAGCCCATCCCAGCTGACAAGGCAGTAGCATACAGCATACAGCAGCATACAGGTCACCAGTCTGTTGCAGGGCTGACACAGACAACCATTCACACCTGTGGGCAATTTAGAGAGACCAATTAACCTAATCCCAGTAACTGGATGTCTTCAGATTGTGGGAGGAAACCCATACAGACACAGGGAGAACATACAAACTCCACACAGCAAAGGTCCCAGGCTAAGGTGGAATTGAACCCAGACTATCAGATAGCTATTCTAGCTGTGAGGCAGCAGTGCTAACCACCACACCACCATGCTGCCCAGTAACACAAATATTTTTTTACAGTGTTGAACTGTGTCTGTTTAAATTTGGTAACTAAACATGATAAAACTCATCCCTGCTGAATGCCGGTACATTAACATTTACAAATAACATTTGTCCATGGAACAATACAAAACTATACGAGAACAAAAACTCCAAATGTCTACTATTCCAAACAGTGAGAGGCCTGGACCAAGCCAGAATTGAACCCAGACCTTCCAGATGGCATTCTACCTGTGAGGTAGCACTGCTAACCATCATGCCACCATGCAGCGGCGTATTAATCCAGTCTGTTAAAACTGGTATAAACTAGATTTTTAGCAGGTGCAAAACTTGATGATATTAAGTTGTTTGAACTCAAACACATGATTACAATAAGATAGACCATCAAAAAGTACAGTCTACTCAGCATTAACAAGTAATGTTCACATTCTAGGCAATTTTAAGTAATATGAACTCAATATTTTTAAGTGGAATCAAAATCTGGGTTTACATTGTGGGTTGCTCTCAGTAAATTTCTAGCATGGAATTTCCATCATAGGAGGCCACCACCAAGTCCATTTGTGAAGTTTCCTTGCAACTAAATATTCCACAGTCATCTGTTAGTGGTGTTATAACAAAATGGAAGTGACTGAGAATGACAGTAACTCAGCCATGAACTGGTTGGACACATAAAATGCTGAGGAGCATAGTGTACAGAGGTCGCCAACCTTCTGCAGAGTCAATCACTACAGACCTCCAAACTTCATGTATCCTTCAGATTAGCTCAAGAACAGTGCATAGAGAGCTTCATGGAATGGGTTTCCATGATCAAGCGCAGTGCAGGCATTGGATGCAGTAGTGTAAAGCACACCACCACTGGACTAAAGAGCAGTTGAGACATGTTCTCTCCAATAACGTCTCACGCTTCTGCATCTGGCAATCCGATGGACGAGTCTGGATTTAGCGGATGCCAGTAAAACAGTACTTGTCTGTCTGCATTGTGCCAAGTGTAAATTCTGTAACATACCAAGAAATTTCAGACAATTTCATGCTACAAACTTTGTGGGAACAGTTTGGGGATGGCCCCTTCCTTTTCCAGCATACTGTGCTCTAGTGCACAAAGCAAGGCCCATAAAGACATGGATGAGTGTGTTTGGTGTGGAAGAATTTGACTGGCCTGCACAGAGCCCCGACCTCAACCTGACAGAACACATTTGGGATGAATTAGAGCAGAGACTGTGAACCAGGTCTTCTCATCCAGTATCTGCATCTAACCTCACAACTGTGCTTCCAGAAGAATGGCCAAAGATTCCTGTAAACACACTCCTAAACCTTGTGGAAAGTCTTTTCAGAAGAGTTGAAGCTGTAAAGGGTGGGCCAACATCATATTAAACCCTATGTTAAGAATGGGATGTCACTCAAGTTCATATGTGTGTGAAGGCAGATAAACGAATACTTTTGGTAATATAGTGTATTATGGAAATGTTAGCCAATCAGCTTTTCCATTGTCAAATTTGGATCCAAATCCAAATCCTAAAAGATAGTACATTTTATCTCCAAAACATTTCTTTCTCTAAGAAATTGCCTTGTTCTCGTAAAGTTACTTTTGTTTTTTCAGAGCTAAAATAATGAAGTATAGATATCTTATCTTGAGAACTGAAGAAGCCTTTCAGATGAGAGGTGAAACGTCTTCAAGAAACAAAAAGACGTCCAGTCGCCTTTTTTCAAGCTCTTATCAGCCTAAAACTGGAAGTAGCTATTGGAACACAACTACAATGCACAAAGAAACAAAAAATATCAATTAAAACCTCTGTCTGTATTTTTTTTTCATTTAAATCTTTGTCATATCATAATTTCACATCAGACACAAAACACAAAATGTGAGATAGGAGAAACCAATATCTGTAGAACCCATTACTGCTTACTACTGAATGCCGTATAATTTGTCCACTATAGATTTTGGATTCCCGACTACCTGATACAATCTGTCTGGTAATGGCCCATTTCCAACCAATCACTGTTTTTATTCTAAGATATGGAATCTCACTATCTGAGTCGAAGTGTTTGTATCTGTCCATGTGCCATCTGAGTGAGTGAGTGTATATGTGTGTTTGTCCCATCTAACTCTTTTAACTCATTAATCTTTTAGATGGGATTCCCAGTATAGCTTTGATCAAAGCTTTACTGGGAATCCCAGTAAAGTCATCATTCTCTGATGGCTGCTTCCCAAAAGTCTGAAGCAGTTAAATAACATGCATGTGCACATTAAAATTTCATCTCTTTCGAATTTTCTCGCAAAATGTATAAATGAATGTGAAAGTTGGATATACAGTAGGGATGTCTAATATCATTGGGACTTTTATCTGTTTTCTTCTTCCTGAAACTCGAGTATTGACATATGATATGGTACTAAATGGTTCTCTGACCAAAAACTAAAACTGACTGGAAGCAGTGCAGCTGGTGCATGAAGTACAGTGAAGGTCTTAATAATTGGAATAGTCCTCAAATAAATATAATAATGAGGACTTGCCATAAAACTTAACTATAAGTCTTAATGCAGAATACGCATTACCGCCTTACTCATAAACCTCTCAAACTACAGTTGAGGGTAGCATATAGAACCCCTAAATCTCAATTTAGTCCTCCTGATGTGGGTCTTTAGAAGTGAAAAAGAACACTTCTTGTGAGATGTGCACCAGACCACAAATGAGCAACTGGTTTTCTTTGCTCCATCTTCTCACGACATTGCTTTATCTCTATTTTCTTTTACCTCTCCACCTCTCTTAGAATTACTTTCATTAACAACATTCATCATACAAAGACAAATTCCCTGATCTCTGACATTCAACTCCTGAAAGTTGAAGTTGCAGAGGTACTCTTTTCAGTCTTTCTTTTTCTATCCTCATCTCTGCCTGCACATCTCTGTTTCAAACACAATATAAAGATGAAAGCGGAAGCAGCGCAGGTGAAGCTGCCCTTGAGCAGCATTATATTGCACTAGCCAGCATATACACTCATGCCAGGGTTTACACAATTCATTAAAAGAACCAGAGAATATGAATATGCTGATGTGTGTGTGTTGGTTAATGTGAGTCATTAGTGGAAGTGCAGTCTAATGAGGCTTACGGCAGGTCACAGTTAACCAGTGTTTAATGACAAATAGTGAATGAATTGATGTGACTGCTTTAGGATCAGGCAGCATTTTCAAGTTGTAGCAATAAATTTTGCTATTTAGGAGCTACAGTATGCACATTTATGCACACACGGAGCTTCAGTTGTACCAGTGTGTGAGTGTGTCTGTGCATGTGTGTATTTCTACTTATCAAGTGGCTAACTCTTTATAATCCCATCAGGAAGTTTTCAGTCATTGCTTCACTAACCTGAATTGTGAGTGGGAATGCGTGTGTGTTCTGATGTGCAGGTTTTTCCCTTTGTGTCAGTGTTTAATTATGGAAGTGATTCAGTAAACATTTCATTGTGTCTGAATGTGTTTATGTGTGCCTATATACTGCATGTGTATGTGACGTTTTCTGGCACTGGTCACTATAATGCCTTGATTAACTTCGCACTACCCTGCTGTGCAGTAAATGTGTGTTTTTGTGTGTAATCAAAATATTAAGTCAGGGGAATAAAAGTAGAAGTAAAGTCGAGGCAGACTGAGGACTGAGTCCTGGGGAGGCTGGAATTTTAAGTTTCAATTTATTGCCTTTACTTACAGTTTTTTTTAAGTTCACTTAGACCCACTTTCTGGAATTCTCTCTTCTTTTGTTCAAGCTTGACACACAGCTGCCCAAGCCACATACACAATATGCTGAATGTCTTAGACTTAGCCAATCAACAGCCTTTTCTACACCATGTTATTGGCCATTATTGGCCATGTTATTGGCATTATTGGCCATGAAGATTACTGAAACACACATGCTGTATACACTGTAACAAGAAATGTAATGGGCCTGTAATTCCAAAGAAAAAAGGAGGGGAAAAAATTAGGATGCATCTTGTCTTCTGTCTGGGTCCGGCCACAGCACCTCATCTACATCACAAGCAATGTTCTCTCTGGCCACACTGTGGGAAGTACCATCTGGAGTGACATATCCAACCCTGGCACGCTCCCTCATCAATGTCACCACAGGCCTCCTCTATTACCTGGAGAAGTGTTGGTGGGGCTGCCAATTATATACCTTCCACCTCCATGCTGAAAAGAACTCCTCAATGGGATTCGGGCATGGAGAGTATGGTGGAAGGTGAAGGACAATGAATTGTGGATGATCAGTGAACCAGTTTTGCACCAGAATGGAAACTAACATTTTCCCAGACAACAGTGTACCTGGACGGCTCTGGTCCCTCCCCCTGGTGAGGAGAAATATGAATGTTGTGCAGTGTGTCAAGGAAGGTGATGATGTGTGCTGTGTTGTAGGGGCCAAGGGTGGCATGATGATGAACAACACCATTCTGGCTTGTAGCTGCACACATTGTGATGTTGCCACCACGCTGCCCAAGAACTCGGACAATGGCACGGTCTCCTATAATGTTCCTCCCCTTGTGCCTTGTTTTGGCAAGGTTGAAGACAGCTTTGTCAGTGTAAAGGAACTGGTGTTCCACAGCAGCTGCATCGAGCTCCACCATCCTCTGTAACCAAAAATTACAGCATTGTATAGCAGTATGAAATATATAAAGTCCTCAATATTATGTTACACAGGGCAATGGATTACAGTACCAGTGAGAGGATAACATAGCATACCTGTACATATTTATAGCACTGATGCTTCATCCATTCAGAGTTGTGGGACCCTCTATATCTGCTTCATGCTTACTTAATGGCTATGAATAAGACATCCCAGTGCCGATCAACTCACTTGATGCATATTGTCAAATGTGACATTGTCTGTAATGATGTATTGTCATATTTGTCGAAGACGTACGCTGTTGTCTGCTCTGACCATGTTTATGATGGCCTGTTCGTGCTCAGGAGCGAACAGCTATTTTCTTCCTCCAGTAAGGGGTCGTCTCACAGTTCTGTAGAAACATGATGTGAATGATTATTAGTGCAAAGTGAAACACTACTGTAAATAATGATCTGGCACTACACTGCAGTAGTACAGTGCTGAATACAGTTCAGTTTTGCAAGTTCAGTAGTGTGGTATAGATAATAGGTTTACTTACCTATTCTCATTACGAAAGGCCCGGAAATATTTGCTTACATTAGGTTGGACCCTCTGCCCAGCCTCCCGAAAACAACCTATGGTTGACTACATGGTCAACCAGAGTGACTCAGATCTTTTTGGTGATGGTGCTAGTCCTCTTCCTTGTCCTCTTTCTCCTGCATTTGCCTACATTGTAGTGCAAACCAAGATGTGTAACCTGTGACCACTTCTATGGGGCTCAGGTGCTGATTTGTAAAGATTATCCAGAAATGTTTTCACCTGTGGGGGCTGGGTTTGGTCAATTGGTTCATGGGTGTGGTGTTTGCATGGCAGTGTATTCCAAAAAGAAACACAGTGTTGAGTTTGTATTGCTTTATTTAGTGTAGTAACCTGTATTTACTGTTTGGCTAAAAGTGCGTTTTAGCCAAACACACTCTTCTGAGTGTAAGGTAGAGAATGAACTTATAGTTTAGAGTAACAGGTCAGTAAAACGGCTATTTGATTTGCTAATTTTCAAAATTGTGCGACTAGTACCATTTTTTGGTCCTTAGCAAGTGCAAAAAAACTGTAAGAAGGATGTAGTGGTTCTGACATACTGTGATGTGTACTGCTTCTAAGGTGTACCAGTTACTGTGCCATAGCAACCTAAGCACTTTTGCTTTCCATGCTGTATATCATGCTGTGTAAAAGGCCTCATGAATATACATAGTTGTATATTTTATTTATACCTAATTTATGGTTCTTTTGCTTCTACAGTAGGTTCTCAAAAGTGTGATACGTCAGTTTATTTAATGTAAAATGCTGCATATTATTTAGAGTCTTTATGGCAAAAATAAATGCAGCTTTGTTCTTTTCTATACATTCTGCTTTATGAGTCCAGTTCAATGTGAACAAAAGGAGTTAAATGCATGAAAACATAGAGGTGCACAATAGCTTGGTTTTCTTTTGCTGATGAAGTAAGAAATAAATGTTCCACAATCTCCGAGGGAGGACACTGGCAGAATTGATTAAAAATAAAAGAACTAGCTGTAATTTCAAAGAAATCAACTTAACAAATCAATTTATTTTAGTCATTAAAAGAGGCAATTCATTCATAGATGAACAGAATGTCCCCTATATTGAATTGAGTGACCATTTGTAAGATAGATTTTCTGTTTCCAAAGCCACTTTGTTGATTCCAACCCATTAAATCTCAAGTTGTGTTTTGCTGTGCCATTAAAATCACTGAGCCCCCACTAGTTCCCCCAGTTCCCCCTGATAGACTGTTCAATAAGTTAATGTTGCCAGGAACCTAATGTAATTCCTGCTAGTATGAGCTGAGTTTTGGCTAATGTTCCTTTGCAATAAAACTTTGTTCCAAGACATTGGAACTGAATCACGAGAGGCTTAAAAGGGGTCTTGGGCCCTCAATGGTGCAACAGTTCTAAATATACACATTTAATTTGATCTATTGTGGACAGAAAGACCTTCAATGTGATGCATTGTGGGGAGAAAGTGGCAGAGTGACAGAGGGAAAAGACTGCCATTTATAACATTGAACTTCAGTTTAATTTAATTCAGCTCAACTTTATTGTCATTCCTCTGAACGTAAACCATTCCCCTTAGCTCAAATACACAAGGAAACAAGGAAACAAAAGACAGAATTCTGAGTGCAGCGATGCAAGTGAAAGAGGAATGAAAACTCAACAATGAATGGTAAGGCAGAAACTACAAAAGAAGGCAAAACAATGAAAAAGATTCTAACAGAAGTATGTGGTACATTGGATTTGATATTTAATAGTACATATGGAAATTTAGGTTGTAATTTTAACCAAATAGCACTTGTCAAAAACAAATAAATAAAATAAATTAATTTTAGAAAGATACATTTAGAGATAACAAATTAAAACTTTCCTAAACTCCTTTAGTGTAGAGCCCTTGCAGAGTTTTATCAATATAAACTTAATTGATTTTAGAAATGGTACCTGGAGTGGATTTTATCTCTGACCGCTTTGAGGTCCTTGTTTTCTGTTTGGAAAAGATCCTGTTTTTGTGCTGCGTTGAATGAAAAAGGTTAGTCATGTCCTGTCACTTTGAGCTTGTATCTCTGTCACTTTGTATTTCCTCAGAAAACTTTTCTTTTTTAAAGGGAATGTCTAGGTGTATACTAAAACTGTGAGTCAATACCTGTATGTGAAAAAAAGAAAAAAGAAGGGTGGGGGGTGAAAACAGCAATGACTGAAGTTTACAAAAGATTAAAAAAAACCACCACAATATTTCTGAAAGAACTGTTTGTCCTTGTAGAGGAGCACAAAGCTGAGAGAAATGTAGGCATATTTGTGTGAATGTGCATCCTCAAGAGAGGGTGTGTGTGTGTGCGTGTGTGTGTGTGTGTGTGTTTTTGCATGTGCGTGAATGTGTGTTTGTATTTATTGCCCATGACATTGTGCAAGGACGGTCCTATCTCTCCTGGCGGTAGTGTGATTTCCTGTGGTGGAATGGATTCATACGGAAAACCATTCGCTCTCCAAACCCTGAAACTGTATTGTCTGGGGACAATAGGCTCCCTCCATTCCTTTCAAATTCAAATTCCCAAAGCTTTCTTGTCCATCATACTGACAAAACACCGACGACAGCTTAGAGATATCAAAAGTCCAGAGAGGCTTAAAGGCTTGTGGCAGAGAACTTGTGTCATCATATTCAAGATAACATTTTCATGTGCAGGAAACCACACTAACTGCATAACATTTTGTTTGTGAAAATTAATTAGTGTTTGGGCTTTTGCGCTGGGTACAAACCACTTGGGAACCTTTTAGTCACACGATGAGGGTTATTTGCATTGCAGAGCAGCTTTCCTGATGTATTGCCTTGTGTAGACTTTGGAGGTCATTCCAAGCAGGATATATTTTAGTTGCTGTCTTTGTTTTATGATAAAATTACAACTAAAAATGCTGTATTATGGTATATGCAAAAATAAAATATTAAGTAAAAATTATCCTCGGGAGGAACAAACTTCACCACATACAGGGAAACATTTAAAAAATTGTAAAATTGAATCTGCAACTGATCTACTACTTCATATTACATATCAGTAGGCTTTTCTATTGTTAATATAGAACAGACTGCCTCTCTACAATAGCCATACACCCTTAAGCAAAACACAGAAGCACAGCCCGCTCTGTCATTGTCAGAGATGCAACCAAGCTGCTGCCTTAGGACATGGTATTGCATAATCTACTAAGGCTAACAGGTCATTACTGAGTGTAATGTCCTGTCATAGCCTAAGTGACCAGTCATTGCATTTCATTTAGACACCAGTAACAGGGTAACATCATCTCCGGATAAAGTGCCATGAATTTCTCACCAGAGCAAATTGTGTGGGTAGTCCTGATTAAGAGCAGAGTGCGCCTGTTTAAAATTATTGAAATTCAGACCTCCTTAATTTAAAATAAATAAATAGATGAAACAACCAAACAATAAATAAAAGGAAAAACTGTGGTACACAGAAATACGACAGGGCTATCTTCCGTCTATCTCCTCCAATCCTTTCTTCCCTTCTCATGCATCGTGAGGCACCACATAACCTGAGACATGACACTACATTGTCTGCTCACTGGCAAACGCATCATTGGGGCCTCACAGAGGCAGCATTAAAAGGGGGTAATGAGTCTCCAAATCCACAGTGGGAGTTCAATACACAGTTTTGGGCTACAGTTCTGTTCATGTAGCTCTTGTTCAGTTTGGATTTCATTTAACTTTTATCTCTCTTCTCGAAAACATATCAACACTGTGTTGATAGTGACATAATGAGAGGAGGACGTATGTGTCAGGTCTCAGTTTCATCTGCTTTACACTGCTACAGAGCTACATGGATTTATCTGGTTCCTATAAATTCCAAAGTAAAAAAACTAAAAGTTATACAGTATCAAAAGCCGCCAAGTTCAAAAAGTTGGCAAAATATTCACTGCTGGTCAGCTTGCTTAATTATTAACTTAAGCACTTACAAAATTATAATGAAATACTTCAAAAACAAATACTTATTTGTTTCTATTTGAACAGCATTTTTTTTAAACACAACTCAGACATCTTCAAACATACCTGGCTTCCTAAAAAAAAGGCAGTTCCTAAAGGAGGTGGTCACATTCAGGCAACATAAAAGAAGAAGACAATTCACATACCTCAGAATATTAAACTGACACTATAATTAAGATAACAAAATATTACTAGAGAACAGACAAATGATGACAAATCCAAATGAGAACACACTCCAACTCTTTAACTCTTAGACACACAATCATCTACACACACACCTACTCACACACACACACAATCTGTGCCCAGTACATTTCTTCAGCAACATTGCATAGGGTCTGATTTGTCAGGTTGACAACACACCATATTTATCACAGCTGTTTGCGCACACACACACACACACACACGCACACACACACACGGTAATCTAGTAGCAGTAGAATTCACTCTTCTGTTGTTGTGCTCTCTACCTTTTTTCTCACATATTGTGCATTCACACACACACACACACACACACACACACACGCACACACACACACACACACACACACACACACACACACACACCACAGAAACAGATTTATATCAACACACACAGAGCATAAGCAGTGATGAATTGAGGCAAAGCTGTTCCATCTTTCATAAACTCTGCAAAGGTACCTCTGTTTGTGTTTATAGGAGTTCATCTCTGATGGAAACTGGAATTTCTACAGTCAGTCTATAGCCATAGGTCAGTGTGAGAATGTGTAGGGAATTTGGATTGGGATTGGCTTGCCAGCGCTGAAATCCAAAAGCCAGATTTACTCATAAATAAATAAACAATTTTAAATGAGATACTCTGCTTGCAGTACTGCTACCATTTTTAAACCATTCCCTAGATGCTCTGTTCCGACCACTTTGATTTGTGTATTTCCAGTGTGTGCTGGATCTCCTTCTCTATGTCAAAATGCCAAGCCTGCAACTTAAATATAAATTTGGGAAAAGGGCAAAGTGGTAGGGAGCCAAATCTGGTGAAGCAAGTGAAGATTGTGTTGGTTTGGCCCCGCAGTTGTGTGTGTTTACATCAAATGTTTTCCCTTAATTGCCTCAGAATGTTACAGAAGAGCTTCATGTTAACAGGGTGACCCCAGGGATGAATTCACAGCGCACAAACTGGTGAAAGCTGGAAAAAAAGACCTGACCTGATAGACTGCTTAGACATTCTGGCCTCCTCTGCTGAAGATTGCGTTTTTAAATTATTATTATTTTTTTCTTTTTTGATTCAAGTTCAGATAACCAGTGTTGATCCTCAGTATGTAAGATGGGTCATTTTGGCACGTGTGTGCTGTCTGCACGTGTTCGTGTTCCTGGCGCAATAACAGAAGTGCAAATCTAAATTTGCTGGAAAGGTGCAGAGGTCCACAAGGAAACAATATGATGATGGTGGTGACTATATTTAAATCAAAAGATTTTAGTAATGGAACAACAACAAAAAAATCTTAATTTAAAAAGTTTGTCAAAGTTGTTCTTAGGCTAAATTAAATAAAATAGAGGAAAAGTTTTCATCTTAATTACATCAACTTGTATTTCTTCATGCTTAATGTTATGAACTTCATTGCTGTTAGATGGATATCATGGCATCTGCTTCCTTTTTATTGCGCAAGTATATTTATGAAATGCACTCCCCTTCTCTCCCCACATCTTCTTCTATTTTTGCCGCTTCCTGCATCCTTTGCTTTCCCTCTCATACATTATACTTATTTTCTCAGAAGGTTGTGAGTTACTTCAGGAGAAAGGTCACATATTTTATTTTTGACTTTTACACACTCCGACATCTGCCTGAAATACATTAATAGAAAAGATATTTTATCACCTATGAGAATGTAGCTCAGCAGCTCAGACGTGTAATTTCTTGTCTTTGTGGGGCTCCTCTGACTTCTAACCTTAGTGCTAACTGCCTCATTTAACTGTCAATGATCACAATAGAAACAAAACAGCTCACACAACTGGTGAGAGCGTTTGACTTTTCAGAGTGCTGCGCAAATTGGAGCAATTAGTGTTCAAACAGAGCAGCTCATGCAGTCTTTGTTTTTACAAACATTTCCTGTTAAATTCATAAAAACAAAACAGCAAGCGGACTTTGGTCACTAAAATTACAAAACCTTTCTGTCAAATTTATACCACGTTTATGACACGTGTCACACCCGCCTCTTATTATTTAGAGTTTTGAATGTTTATTTGTCGTCAGCCGTGCTTCATGGCTTCAAGGTGTTTAACGTTTTGTGGTTAACGTCTGCGATATTCGTTGTGGGAAGTTAAGTTTTAAAAATGTCAGTTCTGAAGTTCACTGCTGATCAATTATTTGACACTCATTCATGAGAGTGTATTGATATTCCAGCATGAAAAGGGACTTTACATATCTCGCATAACTTCATGCTGAGCAGAAAAATATTACGGCTTCAAATTTGTTGCTTGTGATTTTCATGTATTTTAAAATGATGGATTGTTTCATTTTTAGAGGAAACCTTGTGACTCACAGCCAGACCTCATTTCTAGCCAGATGCATTCGTGCCCAGAATGGAAAGGTGAAACATCCAAGCGCATGTGTGCTCAAAGAAATGGATGTTTTGAATACTCCTGTCTTCAACTATGAGATTAACACATGTATTGAGCTAGAGTGTGTAAATGCTTTTGAACAGATGAATGTGTATGCCCAGACTTCTGGGTACGTACAGAGTTTGGAAAAAATAATGTTTCAAAGGTCCAAAGATTTATTTACATAGACCATGGTTACAGCCTAATTGATCAAAGCGTTGATAAACTTTACTAACTGGAAAATATCACTTTGTTGTTTTCAATTTTGAATGAATCCACTCCAGTAATGCTTTGCCAAAGTACCAAGGTTATTATGTGTGGTCACTGCCACCACCACTACCACCACCAACAACTTGTAGATGTTCAGGGTCTGACCGCTGGGCTGGGGTCAGCATGCACTCCATTTTAACATCATTCTGGCTACTTTGCTAGCTTTGCGTTAATACGATGTCTGTGCAGACTCTTGCAATGAGCCAAAGTTGTGTTAGCAGTATAAAGCAGTTGTTTCTGTCCTGGACACAATTTGCCACCACACTCTTGTCCTTTTCTGCAATAAAGAATAAAAGTTCATATCTCCATTCCTCAAAAACTGTAGACCGCCCCACTATGTCCCTCCTCCCTGCACACAAACTGAAATCAACTGATTGCGGTGCAGGTGCAGGTTTTTTACCCTTTCTATCCAGATGATGTGCAGATAACTGAAGAAGCTTTGTAACTCAAGTAACAATGTAATTGTAATTTCAAAACTGTAATCATTGAATTTATTACAGTAATGCATTACATTACTGCTTCACTAAAAAAGGTAGTGTGATTACAGTAATAACCTTAGAACACATTACACCCAACACTGTTTTAAATGAATAAATTCAATCAGCATTAATGGAGGAAAGGGTGAGCATGCACACTTTTGTCTTACTTGTGCTTTCAATAAGGGGGGAGCAGGCTGAGTGAGGGATGCATTATTTGTGTGAGAGTAAGAAAGAGAAAACAGAGTAGGGAGGTCTGTTTTTAATGAGAGGAGAGTTTGGAGGCAAAGAGGAAAAGCTACTGGAATGTCATCTCTATGTATGTATACACACACACACACACATACACAAAACGACAAACTATAGTCAGTGCACACATCATCAAAACAGTGTCCAAGTGCACACTGCCATAAATATGTGCACAAGGGCATAGTCATCGCTGTGTGTACAGAAAAGCACATTTGAACCACACATACACACACAAACCCAGAGTTGCCCTCCTTCTCCTGATACCCTGTTTGGAGCTTCGATGAGCCGTGTAAAATGAAGAGCAAACATACCTGGATGTCATTATAGCCAGACTTCAGAACAGCTTATTGCTTAAACATAGGGCCCTATAACCAAACTTGTGTGTGCGCGTGTGTGTGTGTGTGTGTGTGTGTGTGTGTGTGTGTGTGCGTGTGCGTGCATATGCTTTTTATTTTTGCAAGTATTCACACATGAAGTTTCTTTGCACATCTGTGTGCCAACAGACGAGTGTGCTGTGTGTGTTATCTGTAGGTTTTAATACTTGCTCTGTGGATACATGGCATGAGAAATACACACTATCAGTACTGTATCGCTACAACAATAAGTTTGCACTAAACCTTTGCATTAGCTTTGTTTTTGCATTTCTGTCTTGCTTACTTTCTTTCTTTTTTTATGAGTGTGTGCCCTCACTGCACACACTCATCCATAACATGTGTTTTGACATTCCTTCAAAGCACCAACAAAGCCTCTTAATTTCTCCCATTTGGCTGTCCTGTTGTTACAGCTCTGACATTTCTGCATTTTTGTGGTTTCACAGTCTGTGGCAAAAAAAAAAAAAAAAAAGGCTGACCTGTCTGTGGCTACGAGTGAGCACGAGTGTGTGATTGTGTGTTTATCATAAAGAGGGACAGAGAGACAATAAAAGTACAAATGGAGGTTAATTTGAGTAACAGACTTTTAACCATCTGTGTATATATTGCCTTTATTTTGAGCTATGATTGTCAGCACTTTGTCCCTGCTTTTTTTCAGTTTCAACATCTAAAACAGAAAAAAATGGCAAAGTGGATGTGCACTGGCTTTGACTCATGTGCAGTACCAAGCCACCTGTCTAAAATAGGAGGGAGAAAGGAACAAAGAAGAAGAGGGAAAAAAAAAAAAGGACTGACTTTTGGGTCATTAAGGTAGAAGTCCATTGATTTTGGCTGTGTCTACCCTGGGCACTTCTTTCCGCTTGTTATTGACCATCTGGTCTGCACTTTTTCACCAGATCTGCTGTCTACACACTGTACAGATTATTTTTAGTGCAAGAGGGAGCATATTTTAATTAATTCCCATATAGCTTTATAGGGAGAAAGAGGTGCAAATGCTTTTTTGAAGTTTGGAGTTTGTTCAAATATAATGCGCAAGGATTCAAACTCAATGAAAGTAAAATAAGACTAAATAGCTTTTTTGTTTGTTTAAAGTTTGTTGTAGTCCTGTTTCTCAGGGTTTGCTGTGATTATGTGTTTATTAAATATTCCAGTATTAACTAACCCAGAGAGTGAATCTGGGAGCGTAAGCTGACCCAGGACAATCTACAAGCATACTATTTATACAAGAGATTACAAGGAAGGGAGAGGTAACAGAAAAACCAGGATCAAAGACAGAGACATGAGAAGGGAATACAAGGGTCTGGTTAGATAACAAGCTCAAGGGGCAGGTGTCAAGATCAGGCTTTACACATAGTATAGTCAAATAAATTGTCTTGACAACCCTTTAGAAGAACAAAGGATACAAATTATTATATTTTTTGTGTGTAAATGTGTCCACACATATTTGCATGTTTGTGTGCACAGCATATGTCCTTACTTGAAGGTACGCACACTGAAACTAGAAAACGTGCACAAAGATACAAACACAGCTACAGAACAATATATTTTTTTATTGTAATCTCTTCTTCTATGCTGATCGTGTTTGTCACGGAGGCCTAAGCTGCAATTTCCTGTTTTCACGCCTATATTCACTGTTAGATGCAAATTTCAGAAACTATCTTACTCAAATTGTTTGCTATTTTTTTCCCTTAAATGATGTCTTAAACAAAACAAAATGCTCGTTGTTTTTTATTTAGGAGACTAACTTTGATCTTATGATCACTTAGGTCATTATTTCTAATCAGGATTGTAAGCTGCTGCATTAATTAACCTAAATTCCTTTGAACTCACAATAACTGAGCATAGTAGAATGGGTATTCCCCACTCCATGTCAAATCTAGCCTTTAAAGCCAAGTATTTATGAGCACTACTGGAACGAGAGGCAGGGCTATCAGGGGAAATTATTTGCTGATAATGATTTTCATTGTAGCAAATGTTATGTTCAGCATCATTAGTCTTCCTCTGACAAATGATGAGCGTGAAACTGTAAGTAAACTTTGGCGTCAAGGACAGAGCAGCAACACCCAAGGATTTGCCCCAGTTCAAATAAATCTGTGTGTTTGCACCAGTGGGTTCTTCTAAAGTTATTTGTTTTACATCTTTTTTCAGTCCTTCATTGCATGCCAGCTGAAGCTCAGGAGACTGAGTAGTAATCTGTGCTTCCTCAGCTGCTCGGATTACAGATGGCGATGTGCTTTGCAGCCGCTGAACTTGACAGCAGCTCCTTTCCTTTCACACCTTGCTTGTTGTGTATTTTCATGCACTTATCTAAAGAATCAGAGACAAAGAAGAAAAAAAGGAGCAGGAGGACATGCACTCATGCACACTTTTTATTATGTGGGTGTGTAAGTCTGTGTGTGCGAGTCATTGATTCTGTGCACATTAGTGTGCACAGCCTCTGCGTGCATTGTCTGCTGTGTTTGTTACATTTCCACAGTCACACATGATTGATTGCAGCTTCAGAACTACTCATGTGCAGGTCCCTCGGTACTCACCAGTACTTGGAAACCAGTCACACAGCGAACACTGTACTCACACAACCATGGAAAGAAATCATTCTTGAATTTCAAGGAATCTCTGTCGCGACAATGACATAGCCCCCAGTTCCACTTGGAATGGCAGTTCTTTGATTGCTGACTCAAATAACAATGAAAATAATGCTGGAAGCCCTCCTGTTGTGTGGTGGAGTTGCGCCCATGCCCCATTTAGCTCCCACAGCAACAGCTTGACAAACTAGGCTGATTGCTGTTCCAAGAGTTAGGTGATTGATGGCTCAGTGGCAGCTACTGCCCACTGGAGTTCAGCAGCAGGACAGAAATAACTTATATGAATTCCACCTGCAAAAATATTCTGTTTGATGTTTCAGTATTTACAGGTATGCTGTTATTAATAGTAACAATTTATCCCAAAACCAAATTTTCATTCTTCAGCCAAAGAAAGTTTCCACAAGTCAAACTTTTCAACATGCTGCAAAAAATTTTTTTATTTGACTATGTAGCTAGTATGGAGAGTAGAAATAATCATTCACACTTATACCTTCATCTTTAATTTTCAACTTACCAACAAAAAAACTAGGAAAGAAAAAAAAAAAAAAGGTACCCAAGTGCATTCATTTGCACTCTGGTGTTTATTTATTTATTTATTTAATAATGCACTACAGTTTTCACAATCTCTTGGAAAATGCACTAGGTCCTCTCACTTCAAGGAGGCCAGAAATAATGTTGAGCCACCAAAGTAATGCACCTGCTTAGGAGCAGATTATAGCCAAGGTTTAACTGAAAAGAATTTTTAAACCATTTAAGTATTATGTATCCCAGGACAGGGGTTTCAGGCGGATATTAAGACATCTCTCTAATGCCCCATAATCTTTATTTCTTGCAGTACAATCTGTCATCAAGTTATTTATTTTGTGGCAATAAATTTCAACGTAGAACAATATATGAGCATAAATTGCTGTACATCAAGTTAGAATTTTTAAATTTAATTAGACACCCATTAGAAACTTAGATATTTTGTTGCTGTCATGAGATGTTGAGGGGCGTCCACGTGACAAGTGATGAGCAGTGATGTGGTAACCAGAGACCACAGAAAGTCAATGACATTCATCAACTGTAAGTGAGGAAGGGCAAATTAGCCATTGGCAACATAAAGTGAGTGGGGCCTGAGTTAAACCTTTCCCCACTCTCAGGTGAGCAATTGAAGCATCTGCCAATGAGAGTGAAGGATACAGCTGACTCACATACAGTATGACAAGATTTTCTACCATAAATCTGTAAATACAGTAGAGGTTTAACCACTCGGGTGATCAGAACCTGGAAAATGTTCTATAAAAATGTCATCTACAAAGCCAGTTGTTTCCTGTGTTTACCTAATGCCAAATATCCATACAAAGAATGAATAGATAGATAGATAGATAGATAGATAGATAGATAGATAGATAGATAGATAGATAGATAGATAGATAGATAGATGACCTTGTTTCTGCACCACAGAGGAAATGGGTGGAGCTATCATAACTATTTATCACATGCTATGCAGTTTTAGTTAAAATTTCCATGCCACTTTAGTTCCCTTGTCAAGGTCATGGTATATTTGCACAGTGTGCCAGTGATGAAGGCAGTAATTTTTTTTCTGATATTATCTTGGAACTCAGAAATTTTGTCATATATTACAGTCCATTAATTAAGACGGTCATTTCTCTATCCATCCCCCTCCCCTTGTCTTCTCCATCCGAAACCCTTTCCTCCTCTATCTGCCCTTCACCTCTCTTTTCACTTCATACTGTGTTTCATTCTCTTGCTAACTTACAACATGTCCCGTTTCCTCGATCCTTTACTCTTTGGTTTGACCTTCTTTGTTCTGCTGTTATTTTCCTCTCTCTCTCTCTCTCTCTCTCTCTCTCTCTCTCTCTCTCTCTCTCTCTCGTTGTCTCTTTCTCTCTCTGTCCATTTTATCACCCCCATCTTCATATTCTCTTTCCCCTTATCTTTGTTTTACTCTCACTCTTCCCCTCTGTCTATATTTCCCCAATTGGTTTTAATAAATGAATGGCTTGGCATTAGCACTGACCTTCGGAGTTTGGCTCTCGGGGAAGACTTGGGTTATGTTAGCTATGTTATTAACCATTAAGATTAGGACTGTAAGGGAGGATTCTGCTGGCTTATGTCTGATTACCATTATCATTATTCAGTCTTGCCAAAGGGAAGCAAAACGAAATATTTATTAGATACACACTTAATTATTAAAACAGATAATAAAAATCTCTTCCCCCTTATCTAATGTTACCATGCTGCCACTGATATTGCTCTTAATGCTATATTGCTTGTATATCATCCCTTAAGACTAATTTTAATCCCATCACCTTAACTTTGGAATTACACTAAAATAAGTAACTGTAGGGAAATAAATTCAATTGTCAATGAGAACCATGAACAATCTGATTTAAAACTGAATTGAATTTGATCCTAGAGGGGAGGGTTAGTTGAATATTTCAACCTAACTGAACACCTATTTAAGAATTTGGATTGATGTCTTCGACAGCATTCAATACCACCATCAACTAAACACCAAATGAGGTAATCATGCCATTTGGAGAAATTATGTTCTATCACTGAATAAGCTAAACTTGTAGAATCAATTGCCAAGGTGCAGTGAAGTGCTTCTGGCTGTATGGTCACCCAGAATTTACTAACATGATTCATCCTTTTTTAAAACTCTTTCTTCCCACCACTCAGTGTTTTTTTCTTTCTGTACCGCAAAACCTACAGATGTTTTTGATCAAAGCAGTGTTATCCAGCTGTCCCACTCCTTTCCCCTCTTATCCCTGAAGCTGACTCTCAGGAATCTTTCTCCCATTCCTCATTTCATGACCTCTCTAATCCAGGCTTGTAAAATATTAACTGCCCTACTCAGTCTCAACAATTCGTCCACCCTCCTGTGCTGTACTGTTTTCCATCTAACATCTCTCTCCTCGTCACCACCCGTTCCATTTCTCTTTCCCTGCATTTCCTCTCCTTTTTTACACACCCCACTTATACTCTCTGGCTCCCAAGTTCCTCCCAGAACATAACCGTCTAAAATGTGAAGTATCAATTAACCCGGTTGCCTGCAAATCTTCCTGTCTTCTCCAGTGGCTTTGGCAAGCCGGATGATGGGCAATGAACAGGCTGACACACATAAACACTCCAACACTGTACGTTTACATGTGCAGTGGGGCCAAGATAAGATGGCAGGAAACAGGAAGTGGATTTATTTGAGCATTGGTGCCCTGACTCATAGACAGACATGCACAGAAAACACGCATACACACTCACATACAAACACTTACACAGCTGCAGCTGCCTCAGTGTTCACATGAAAGGAGAGGCAAATGCAGAGAGCGAGTGAATGTTAAGCTCTCCGTGGGAAAGAGAGACAGGAGAGGATAAAGTGATAACTTCATTCCAAGATGTTTGCGGAGGAAGTGTAAGTGTGAGAGCGTGTCTGTGGGTGCAGAAGTTGCATGTTCATGCATACTTCTGTACAAGTGTGCTTGGATTTTTTTGGTGCCTCTGTGGCCTGTATGCATGTGTGAGAAAAGTGCACATGGGTCTGTATCAACAGTGCATCTGTATCAGCGCATTAATATGTGCATGACCGTGAAAGTGCCAACAGCAGTTTATTGCTGATAGTTATTATGTCATACAGCAGTTAATCAGATCTCTCTCTTATAAATTGCCAGGGGGATTTAGCATTTTGCTGTGTCATACCCCACAAAACATCTAAGGGAGGACCCTGCCTAACCAGCTGTGCCACTGAACAGTCTGTGCTGACTGAGGCAAGAAGACTTCAACGTGCCTGTGAAAATGATTAGAAAACAGTAGCTGTGTGAATTATCTGCAGATGCACAATATACAGCTCCGGTCAAAAATTTACATACACTCATGAGCACAAATGTTACGGTAATTTGGGACTTTTAATAATTTCTTTGAACTGTTCTTTTTCCACATTGAAGTGGTTGCATGGCATGCATCTTTAATGACTTTAAAAAAAAACAAGAATCGGGTGCACTGGTTTGAATTTATTTTCGATTTTCTCTTTGAACCACACAGGTTCAAATGTATGCCTACAGGCTCAAATATATGCATACACCCCCACTAACATTTGGGTAAATGTCCCTTAGCAAGTTGCATCTCAACCAGATGTTTTTGGTAGCCATCAATAAGCTTTTGGCATAAATCTAGCTGGATATTTGACCACTCTTCTTAGCCAAATTGTTGATTTCCTGGTGTGGACCAGGGTTTAAAGCAAGGATCTTCAAATCAAGGCTTCAAGGGCCGGTGTCCTGCAGGTTTTAGATGTGTCTCTGCTTCTACACACCTGAGTCAAATATAGAAGTCATTAGCAGGTCTTTGGAGAACTTGACTCCATACTGACGAGGTAATTCAGCCATTTGAGTCAGGTGTGTTGGATCAGGGACACATCTAAAACCTGCAGGACACCGGCCCTTGGCGCCTGGATTTGAGGATCCCTGGTTTAAAGCATAGTGGACAAATTTTCAATAGGGTTGACATCAGGGCTTTGGGAGGTTCATTCGAGAAGCGTAATGTTAGCCTGCTTTATCCATCCCAAAGCCATTTTTGATGTATGTGTGGGATCATTTTCCTGTTGGAACACTGTCGTGTCCAAGCATGCCCAAAGCATGATGCTACCACCACCATGCTTAACAGTTGGTTCAGTGTTTTTACGTTTGAAAGTCACAACTTTACTTCTACAACATACCTCATCTCGCTGTAAAGAAATAGCTCAATATTTCTCTAGAAATCATTTGGCTGCAAATTTCACTTGAGCTTGAAGGTGTTGATGGAACAGGGGCATCTTGTTGGTGCTGAGACCAGGCACCTTCAACAGTCAGTTGCGAGCTGCCTTTGTTTCTCGAGGGAGGTAGGTAGCATTCGGCAGGTGGTTATCCCCTTTGGTCACACCACAGCAAATTTGGTGCAAAGAAATTCATCTTCTGTCTACATAATCTTTTTAGGTAGGAGATGTCTGAAAAGTAATATTACAGAGAAATATATAACTATAGAAAGTGATGTACAGGATTGTGTAGGCAGTGACCAAAAGGGTTAAATTGGTGTGGCCATAATTTGCATTTTTTTGTGCCACCAAACAGACAATAAACTGATTCATATCACTATTAGTGATATCTCTGACAAACTCTCACAGAAAGTAGTTGTTTTATTTTTTGGAACTGCTTCTTTTAATAAACAGTATCCACGGTTTATATGTGTTTGATATAATCTGAAGAGAGTGCTTGTAGTTGAAATAAAGTGCTGTAGCTTCTTTCCACTGCAAATAAACAATTTTGCTCCAGACTTTGCAAAGCTGCTATCACTGTCAGCTCTGCAGACTGCGATAGCAACCTTGATAATAATTTTGTAAATAAACATGCTGTAAAGCCAAAAGTGGTGTGAGTTTACTTCCAGTTTTGAAATGTGTTAGCCTTTTATTTGGCCTGTTCTCATTACAAAACATTTTTAGACACACGGGTGTCTGTGGCAAGAGGAAATGCAATATAACATCCACTTGAAGTGAATGTTAAAATAACATAACTTTTTGGCCGTTCTCTGTTTAAAATATATAATCACATCATTAAAGGCTAACCTTCTGACTTCTCCCAGTATTATTTTATTATTTCAGCTTTAGAGATTTTTTCCATATAAAAAATTGACTTTTTTTTGCACTTTTGAACATTATTTGCAAAGAAATAAGAAATCTACGGCTTGAGGCTGTGTAATAATATGAAATAATTGTGGAAATGATTTTGATAACTCAGAGCCTGAGCTCACAAGGGTCCAATACAAAGACGAGTGAAGGCCAAAAGTGGAGAAAGGGTGGTGGATCAGAGGGCCCTGAGCAACAGCCCAATCAGCCATGAATAACCCATGTGTAAAATCATAAATAATTTATTGTGTATGCTTATGCTACCTATCAGGACCAAATTTAGTAAATTACGGTTTATCTGACTTATAACAGTATAATAAATTTAAGTAAACTGGCAGCTCAGTGAAGCTACTTTTTAATGCTCTTCTTCTAAAGCTGACATATGATGGAAATACAATATAGAAGTGTGCGTTTTTGTGAAAAATGAAAAATGTGAAAAAATGCATATTGCAAAATTGATCTGAAAAGTAGCTTCTCTGATGAAGAAAAACTTCTAACATTAAATTTGAAATGCATATTCAAGAAGATGCACTGGAAAGTCAGCACAGATTTTTAAGCAAATCTGAGCTCCTGTCAGACATGCTAGTCTGTCTCCTCTGAAAATAAGATCGATAGCCACTATTCTTCCAATCACTGCTGGGCTGTGTGCATTTTATTTCTCTATATCAGTAGAATTGGCCCAGGCAGCATCAGCATGTGCAGCCACCGACTAAAAAAAATTTGATCTTTTCAACCTAAACTGATAATTCTCCTGGGCTCTATCTCTGTGTGTCAGCCAATCCAACATTTTACTGTTGGACTTTCAAAAGGCATGGCTCCCCTTAGGCATACAAATGCGATTCACTGATAAATGTTCTAGTGAGTTACAGCCTGACTGGAAAGTGACAGAGTCACACAGTCTGATATGTACATGGCAATGAATCCACAAAGAGGGTCGCGTGTACATGGAGAACTACACATCGTCACAGGAAAAATACAACTCGCACAAGTGCGCATTGTTGCGGACACACAAACACGGAGAATATAACTCTTTGAGATGGTAAATCAGAATGCCAGCGCTGAACTTCAATTTCATTTCACGCCGCTGCTGTGCAGTCAGATCATAACTTACAGCTGGTTACTCACAGACACACACTTTAAAAATACACATGTGTGCACAAGTGAAGCCATAGATACAGAATGATAGAGCCACATCCTCATACATGTGAGGGAAAGATAGTCTGTGTAATGAAATGCAAACATGCTCACGCATGCTTACAGAGTTGGTTCACCACAATCAAAATTCATCATGATGGTTTAATGGTTTGTAGCTTTGGTTACTACATGCATCTGTGCGTATGAGTCTGTGACAATGTCGGGCTGTTTACCTGCAAGAATTTGTGTGTGTCTCAATAGGGCTGCTGCTCCACCAGCTTGGAGCATATATCAAATTGAGTTCACTTCAAAGCATATCTCAATAACCCTTTTCCATACTGTGTAAGCTGATCAACACTGCTCATCAAACACTGTTAAACTTTAATTACAAATACATGCAAATCAAAATCAAATTTTAAAAGTTGTACTTTTGTGGCATATGTTTGCCAAGGTGCCGCAAGTCTTTTACATACAGCATTAGTTCATTTTAGCCTGTAACCTCTGAACCACAGTTGCAGAATCCAATTATTTGAAACCCTTCTCCAGCTCAGATGCCAAGTTCATCCTCTAAGTCAATGACTGCACTTCATCCAAAGATGTTTGACAGCAGAGCATTAGAAAGGTATAACACTGGAACTTGATATTTGAACAAGTAATTCTAGCTGTGTTTAATCAGCTAATCAAACAGCACGGCTGCTCTTATTCACAAATATCCTCATTGGCACAAGTCTAATGATAATTTGCCCTTAATTGAGCTTTCTGGTCAAATAACTATTAATCATTGTGGAAGGAATAAAGACAAGAATTTATAAGGTGTCACTCCACACAAAAGCAATTTCACATAAAGCAATCAACACAACAGTCTCTGTGTCTCCATCTCCCCTGACTTCTTTCCCTCTATTTTAAACCATCAGTTTCAATTCTTTTCTCGATTTATCTCCTTTTTTTTTTTTTTTTTTTTTTCTCTTCCACTGACTCCATATTCTTAATCTTAACTACATATGTGCTTACCTTGACTTTGGCTTGAAATTTTGAAGCCAAACACTGCACATATATGTGTGTGTGTGTGTGTGTGTGTGTGTGTGTGTGTGTGTGTGTATCCCGAGTGCACAATGTAATGTGAGGTCATGTTTCATGTGCACTGTGTAACATTATGTTTATTAAAATGTGTATGAAATAGGATTGTGGTATAGTAGTTTCATATGACAATTGATGGCTATCATACCACATACATTAGCTTATCCATAATGTTACAAAAGGCAACCAGGCTTAGAATCTCAGCTGTGCATACATAGCTCCTTTCCTTTTCAACTGCATGTTGGATTTAAAAATTCATTTTATATTCCTCTATGAATCGGAAAATAATTCTATAACAGCTCTGATAGTTTCTTAAATGGTTATTGTACTGTTACAATCTCATAGTGTTACACGGTTAGTGTTATGTGCATGCAGTTGTGCAGGTTTATGTACACATGCTCGTGTATATGCATATACAGTATATCACTATACGTTAATCTGCCTATGTGCATTTGTGTATGTGCACCTTACCTGTGCTGGTAAGCACTGAGGATACATGTCAGGGTAGTAAACAACTCATGGAACTAAATCTACAGCTTACTGCTTTTGGGTTTCTGTGAATTGTGTGTTCATTTTTCTTTAAATAGCCTCTGGACAGCAATACTGGATTGTCTTGCAGGCCGAAATATGACATTATGCTGGCTCTTTATAGTGATACAGTAATATACTGAAAACGTCACAGGGCTGCATAAGAACTACAATGCCTTAAAGTGGCCTGCAGAATCTCAGATTTAATGCAAAGTTCAACTTTCCTGGCAAGAAAGGAAAAAAAAAAATGTTGAGAAACTAGTCTTCCCTTGGGCCCTGATGATGTGGTATATGCATGCACACACATACACACGCGCACACTCACAAAGAAAGAAACTTACCACATAACATTTCCAAGCATTTCAGATATATTCTATGTGGTATTATTTTTTAAACATTGAAAATGTGACTTGAATTATGCATTCGCTGTTTTGTTTGTTTTACTTTTAAGTAGCAGTGTCAATTATTTAGCTAGCACCTGATGTTTGTGTTGCTGGCGGTAAGGAAGAAAAAGAGCAGATGAAATGACATTGAATTATATATTGCATAATATAATGTTGTTAAATGAGAGAAAATTTACACAAATTTCATTCATCAGATTGGATGTCTTTTTAAGTTACAACACTGCATAATATTTGTTGTGAGGTGAGACGTTTTGGAGGTATTCACAAAAGGGCTCTAGGGTGGTTATAAGCTCTATACTTGGGCAGTCTCAACTGGCTTCAAACCAAATAAGAATAATAATAAGTGAAATTAGTAACAGTAAATCTTTGTGAAGGACATGTGTGGTTTATATTCTCATTTAGCAGGGAAAACCAGTGTTCTACCACCGCTTTAAGTGCCCTGTCTATTACCAAGAGAACAATAGCACTTGAGTTGAATGCCATTATGGTTATTAGACCTGCTTGTCTGGATGGCCATGAGGCATGAGGACATTATGCAGGGCAGTCTACATATGCGTGAGTGAGTACATGAGTGCAATCATAAGTATCTGCTTGTGTTTCCACTGTTGCTATAAGGTGTATTATGCATGAGTGGCATGTGTATAGACTACTGATCACTGATATACCATGGATGAATGCTAAAGTTTCACCACAATTCATCTGGCATGTAAGTGAGCAGTATCAAGGTCAGAGGGAGAGAAAGTAATGGAGAGGGGAGAGCAAAAGATGATCAATGAGATATACAGAGGGGGAACAAGATAAGAGAGACAGTGAGAATAAACAAAGGCAAACACAAAGGTAACAGCTAGCATCCCCACAGCAGATAGTAGTACTACAACATACAGGTATCACAGACATTATCACATGTTGATTTTTGGTATAAGACCATGACATGACAGTTCTCAGCTGAGGACATTTTTGAAAGCTCTGTGATCTCTTAATGGTTTACATCTTCAGCATATGCGAAAATCGTATACTGACAAACAGGAAACATGAATGCCAGACAGGATGAGGGGAAAGTGATGACAACAGTGTTATGGAATATGTGAATAACTTAAACCAAGCTGGTACATATTGCACACTGTTTGTGAATTATCAACATGGTGGCTCGGGAGCCAACAGTTATTGCTGGACAAGTTGAAGTTCAAAGCAGGGCATTGATAGAGGCAGATAGCAGAGCGTGACACACAGACAAGGGTGGAGGACGAGCGATAAAGATAGAGAGTGACACAGAGAGTGAGAAGAGGAGGAGAGTGTTGATAGGACAGAAGAAAGACGAGAAGAAGTGAGAGGACAAAATGAAATGCAGAGCGATGGCGAGGGAGAAAAGGCAAGAGATGTGACTGGATATTTGAAAGGACTGAGGCAATGAAAGAGTGATGTAACCCGAGAAGATATGAAGGATTGGATGTGGCATTGAGGGGGGACAGGAGAGGTCAAAGAATCAGTGCTGTACATAGATGGGTATGGACATTCACAAGAAAAAGTAATGCTAAGTGCAAAATATTATAGTAGGCGAGCTCTCGCTTTTCTTTCAGCTACTAATAAATACTCCTTTCTGATTAAATCAGTTGGATGACATTCATGACTTTCCACTAATACTCAATACCAGTGGTCAAAGCAATTTTAGCATACACTTTAAATCACTTCTTTTACTTTGATAACTTGCAGAATTAGTACTACAAGTTACAAATAACAATACAGTATATTCTGCAAATAGCTGATTAGAAATTGCAGTGAATGACCATTGACTTAAAATTCAAGCTTTTCTCTTCTCTTGTCACATGAAGCACCAGAGCGCCAGCATCAGCATCAAAGCTAACATCAAAGTCAAACTTTAAGTTTTATGCTAAGATGCAAATAGCTTTTTATGTAAATAAAGTCACACAAACTTGTTCAAAGTAAGTTGACAGAGACGGAGATCAAAGGAATTGTGATTTCTTGCCACTGACATGCATATGCACGCACATTATTTGGCAAATTTGGAGGGCGAGCATGGAGACGGTTCAGACGGACAGAAGAAAAAGTCTAATATTATAAAAAGGGGAAAGATGGCATGAAAAACAGAAAGAAAGGGTTAGTAAAAGGTAATGAACAACGGAATAGAAGACGAAGAGTACACACAGTGTCGGGTTAATGTTAATTGGGACAAGGATCTTGTCCCATTAAATATAGATGTCTCTGTTATGGGACATGAAATATACATGAAACACTGGGTTGACATCTGTATCAGCTGTGTTAAGAAGCATGTCTGAGTAGATCGAGAGATGGAAGCTAGCTCAAGTGAAAAACTGCAAAATGAAAGGCATTGTGGTGAGAAACAAAGGTGGGTGGGGACAGACACACAAAGAAGAAGACAAGGAGAGAGACATCAGACCGAGACAAGGATCTTGACAGCATTTGATCCAGAGCCAGTGGAGGCATTTTTTCCCCCCTTTGTTCATAGTAGAGGGCTTTTACAGAGATGGGGATCAATATTGTATTGTTGTTTCTTGTTGTGCTGTTGATCCTCAGTGTTAAGTGTTAATCTGAGGTCTTCAGTCTCTGTGGTCGCGGCATGTCCCATGAGGCTTATCAACACAACGGGGCTAGTAACCCCCAGTGTCTGGCAAGAACACCCATTAGGCTCACATATAACCCCTAACCCTGGAGGTCACAGTCCCAACAGCCTTCCTGACTTCGCATTGCTGTTAGTTAATAGAAACCTAAAGGCGGCAAAGAAAAGATATGCCAGAATGAACATTGTTTCACAAAATTTACTATTAGAATAGTTTCTAATAGTTAAAATAGTAGTTTTTAATAATAATTCATTATGCAATTGAATTATAAAAATATCCCTTAAGGCACTTAAACTGTAGTCTCAGATGGGCGAAGTAAAGTGATTGATGCCACTGCTAACCCCTGCAACTTCTAAATGTGGAATTTTTGTTCCTTAAGAGTGGAAAATATTTATTCTGTGTACATGCGCACAGAATAAATAGCTTATCGTCTTATTCCAGCTACATGTAATCTCGAGAGTTGGTGTCCAGAAACACACACACATTTAATTTAACGCATTCTTTTCCAACATATCATTTGAGAAGTATAAAAAGAACAAGAACAAGAGTCTTTTCCTTGTTTGTACAAACCAATAAGACCGACTATGTTTAGCTTTGCACATTCTCATTTAACTATGCCGTGATTTTAACCGTCTGTATTCAGTTGCCAAGAGCCAGCATGCACAGAGGGCAGTAATCACACTGCACAGATATTTCAGTTGTTATTAGCTGTTGCTATCACCAGCACTTAATCTTTCTCTCTGTCTCTTTTAGTTGCTAGGAACCAGTATGGGCGAATAGGCAGTGATGTCACCATGCAGTGTGGCTCCCTGGACAATGATGCATCGGTGTCATGGAAGGTGAATGGGACAGATGTGAGGGCCCAGCACCATCTAGAAGGTCCCAGACTGATCCTGACTGAGGTGGATCTGAGTCATACTGGACTGTACAGCTGTTTTCAGAACCCCCATGGTGAGAGGCGTGACACCATCTATCTTCACATTGGGAGTAAGTACAGTAGCTACACATTTGCCCTTTCAGTATTGTTTAGAGTAAGACCTGATAAATCTTTAATCATCTTGAAGGGAAAGTGAATCATTGCAGCTACAAAGAAAGAAAGAAAAAAGGGGAATTAAATCAGACACTGCAGTTAACCATGATGCAATTGTGATGCCAGTTGCACCATAAATGTATGAATTAATAATGTGAATGTTTTACAATTTAGCTTTCATGTATGTGCAAACGCAAAAACAACATGCAAGCACATAAATGATTGGCAACAATTTCAAAAATACTGTGATATGATACTGCTTATAGATGTTTTGCTGGGTCTTGTTCCAGCTATGTGTAAGCCTGAAATTACCCCAGGAATGAAACAAAAAATGAGAGGCAAATTATAATTAAGATACACTGTAAAATGTTTGCTTTTTTAAAACACTATTTTTAAAACTATGTGCAGTATGTGAGTGTCATTCTCACAGTAAAAAGTACCAGATCTTAAAAAGTAAGTAAATATCATGTGTTTAATGCATTTAAAACCAAAGTCCTTTACAATAAAGTAATAGAATTCCTAAAAATTCATATTACACACATTTGCATTATTTACATAAAATGACACAGCAAGCACTCTCCACAGTTCCAGAGATCATCTGCTTCCAAAAGCTTGAAAAAAAAAGGTATGCCTTCAGCTTGGATTTAAAGACATTCACAGCTGATGCCTGTTTGAAGTCATCTGGGCAATCATTCCAGAATTTTGGTGCAACAACGGCAACGGCACAACCCGTTTTTGAAACAAGCTTTGACCGCGGTATGGTCGAAGCTTTTACCACCCCTGCAATCCACTGTGTTTAAAGTAGTAAGACTGAAAAAATATTATTTAATAAGCTGCATCCATTCTGTTGCTGCCACAATAGAGCAGAATAGGACAAGTCATACCTGTAGGTCCTGACATTATGACTCTAAGGGATACACACAGCTGGCTACCAAATTTCCTTTTTTTTTTTTTTTGTTCCCTCCAAATTGAGCACTTTGGCTAAATGACAATGTTAATAGTAAGCTATAATGTTTGAGGGGGTATTTCATTCAAATTTTAAATGCCAATATAAAACTTGAATTGTTGTGATAACAATCTTTCCAGGAGACCCGCTGCCAGCTGACCAGCTCTTATGATTAGCTGTTAAAATTATATTTGGTCTATTTCCTGTTATGGTGTGTATAATCATAATCATCATACAAAAAATAAATGATGTCAATTTAATGGACTGTCATGAGGTTTTGTGAGTTGGCATTGGCCTCATTTTAGATCCACTATTCTCATGGTGAAAGTATTATGCACTTATTCTATGCATAATAATTGTGTTGGATGGAGTGGTAAATAAGAGGACCTGAATGAAGGAGCAAAATACTTATTTGGCTCTTTCTTCAATGTTAATACCTGACTTAATGCATACTTATATATATGGCCTGACAAAGCTTATGTCTTCTTACTACTGCTGTATGTACTAATATAAACGAGTGTTGATGTATGCATGGATTGTCCTCCAGAGTAAAGTGATTTCTTTAACTATCAGATTAGCATTCAGCACTATTTATATTATATCAAAAAACATTCACATATATTACGAAACCCCCTCTTCTCAGTTGTACCTGAACAACTCCTCCATCTTTTAGCTCGGGTGCTGTTTTTGAATTCATCTGTCATTGCAGTTCTGCCTCATGACTGATTGAATCATTATTCTTCAGTCTGTCATCTTAAATGACAGACTGAAGAAAAACTGTTTTTAGTCAACAGTGAATTAGCATCTACTTATTGTAGTAGAAAACAGGGGCACGCTATGTCTGCCGGGCAGCGTTTCTTCACATGAAAGAAATCACTCTCTGTCTCCTCTAAGTTTCAGTCTGTTAGTAGTAAAAGGAATAGACAACATTTTAAATTAAATTTTTACAGATACCACACTGTAGCTGCTAGAAGGCTAGAGAGTGAAATGAAATATCTTCTTGGCATCAGTCACAGCAGGCTACTTCAGAATGGTGGCAAATTTTGATACAGAGCAAGAGAAAACACACGATTCATCACCCCGAGATGGAAAATAAATAAATAAATAAAATAGCCCATGCAGTGTTCATCTTTCCGACACTCTTGTGTTACTGCGTCCACCACAAGCCTATTTTTGAAAAAAAAAAAAAAGCAAATAGAAAGACAGGTCAACTGGTTCATTTATCTTATTTGTGCCAGGGGAAATGTTAAAATGTCTTTCATGCATCACGCATACAAATAACTGATCCAATACAGAATAAATAAACACTCAATGGTTAAAGATATTTTTGAAAAAGCGGTCAGCACATGTCCCCTTTAGCTAAATAGTAAACCATGCCAGTATGATTCCATCCACTTGTCAGCAGAACAAGCACACAACCCATCAAGATTTTATCCCAGTGCTGATGTTAAATGTTACATTTCCAAGCAAATGGTTGATGAATGAGACTATATGGGAGTGTGACAGTTTGGTTAATCATATCAGCAATGATAAATTACAGAATGCTGAAGTAATACTGATTTAATGACTTTTATGTTATGGCAAATTATGTCAGCAGGGGGGGAATGATGCAATTCATAAACAGGCCAGAATATGTGTGTATGTTTAGGTATGCTTAAAAGAGAGACAGAGAGCCTTAGACAGACAGATGAATACAAAATATCTGTGTGCAAACTAGTGCATGTGTTTCTTTTCACCAGTGGTACTCTTCTGTAATTACAATAACACTTTGAAACAGACTCTTATTGTGTAATCATTCATCGGGGGTCAGATCAGGAGTTTGTGAGAACCTACTTTAGTGGTCTGGATTAGCACTGAATATAACTGTCTCAGTAACAGTTGTTGATTTTATGACATGATTACGATACACTGGGGCAGCAACAACTGCAATTCTACATTTCTAAATCTCTTCTGTCCACATTTTATTGTCTGTTATCGCTGCCCTTTTGTTTTCTAGCTACATTTTTTTTTTTCCATTATGTTAACTGCCACCTACAAAACTTTAAGTGTTGTGCAGCTACAGTGATAATGACATCATGACAGGCTACACTTGTTCTGATTACCATCATGATGGTAGTTTGATTTTATGCAGCGTTTATTACTTACACTGGGGGCTTGTTATGTTTCACACAGATAGAAGTGTTATCAGGAGAATAGCACAGAGCCATCTGTTTATGCTTTTTAATTTTTCTCCTTCACTCTATATCTGTGCTTCCCTCAAACCTTTTTTTGATTATCTCTCATCTTTCTTATCTTTCTATAGAATTGGATGTGTATGTCTGTAAAGCACCCTTGCATGACGTCCTTGTTTTCCCACTCTTTTTAGCATCCATCCATCTACTCTGGCTTTTCATTTGTGTTAGGCAGCATCGCTTAGCGTTGTGTTTACACTGGTTTGCATTAGGAACAGTTGTGTTATACTGTGTGTGTATGGGCCCTTGGTCCACCTTCACACCAAATTTATGGAGTGTGTCAACATAATGTTAGCACAAGGAGACAGCACTTGTTTGTGTTGACTTTCATGTGAAAATATAGCACCGCTTTGATGTCTTGTTTCTCTTCCCCTTTGTATTATTTCACCACTGTATATAACTGTTAGTTTACATTCTCTCTGTTACTTTGTTTAAAAAAATGTCCATCTCATCATACACACGCATAAACAGAGACACACACAAGCAAACTTCAGCACCCGAGCACTCAATGACGTCTTTAGAAAATATCTTCAGAACAAGATGTGGTAAAGAAATAAAGAGTGACAGATGGCTTAAAAAAAAATACAACAAGGAATGAAAGAGTACACCAAGCAAAATTGCATTATAATTTAATAAGCAAGAGGTCATAAAACTCTGAAGCTCTTTGTTGGATAGAGTGTCTTTTGCTGTCACAACAGCAAAGTTATTGCTATCCTGCACTTTTCTGGCTTTGTCCGTTCTCGTATGTAGTGCTGTTTTCAATGGCTGTCAGCTAAACAATTTACAGTATAACAAGATGAGCTGCACCCAACCAGTTATTAAGCCTCCTAGCAAACACAGCATTTACATCATAGCATCTTAAATCCAGTCACTCACCTGTCAGCTTACACAGCTAGTGAGAAGCCTGCTGTTTAGCAAACCTGGGCCTATTGCACCAGCTGCACTTTATGCACTTTTTTGAGTCAATTGTAGCTGAATGCTCTACTATATAATCATAACATTTCAAAACAGTGTTTTATTGACTTAGTCCAGATGTAGCAACTACAAAAAAATCATCTGTTCACTTTAAAATGAAGTAGTGTGTAATGTGGCTGTTTATTACTGATGCTTATTTTTCCAGTCCCTATGAAAAAAAGAAGGAAAGAAAGTTGTATTTAACCTTCCATACCCCTATCGAATTCTACCAGACTGTCCCAGATTCCTCACAATTATGAAAAAAAAGGAAAATCTGCTGAACACTCTTAATCCTCAAATTTAGACAAAAAAACATTAGAAAATATGTGCAAACATGTTTATTTATTATACTTTTTATATATTGTTGCAATTATTTATTGTCAGCAGATTACACATGCAAACCTCCCACCTGTGGACAGCTGACAACAAGCAGGGTATAACAACAACAGCTGGTTATAAGCAGACATTAAAGTGGGCCGAAATGATCCAGACCAGTGTGCCAGGACCTTTTAAAGCAACTCAACACCAAAAAACAAACTGTTTTTGCATAGTTTGTCACAAAATCTGTTTGTAAGCAGCAGCTACTGTAAATGTATAGTTGCGGTATTTACCAGGTTGTAAGCATTAACCCCTGGTTATAAGCTAACTTTATGCCAGCTAATAGACTATATTCTCTTATTGTATGAGAATGTATTCACTAATTGCCCGAGTCTGCATCAGCTCCACTTCAAATAAAGTTTTAGTAACACCAGCTTAGACCAGCTAAATCTGGCAAAAAACAACAGCCCTTGCCAAAAGAAAAGTTCAGGATGTCCTCAGGAACTCTATATATCAACTATATATCACTGTCATCTGTCAGAAGTGAGCTCCTTTGGCTCAACGACCTGTATCGGACTCCTTTCACAAAGTTTTACGGCCTTCTCAAGAGTGAACACTGGCCAGAGTGTTTGAGATGACTCAGGGGTAAGCATAAAATATTGCAAAATCCACTGCTCAACGAAAAAAATTAAAGGAACACTTTGTAGACACATCAGATCTCAGTGGGAAAACAAAATCATGCTGGATATCTATACTAATAGGGACTGGGTAATGTAGTAGGAATGATTTCCTTCATCGTCCAGGAACTGCCTGCACATTCTTGCCCCACAAGGCCGGGCATTGTCATGCACCAGGAGGAACCCAGGACCCACTGCACCAGCGTAGGGTCTGACAATGGGTCCAAGAATTTCATCCCAATACCTAATGGCAGTCAGGGTGCCACTGCACAGTCTGTAGAGGTTTGTGCATCCCTTCATGGATATGCCTCCCCAGACCATCACTCATCCACCACCAAACCAGTCATGCTGAACAACGTTACAGTATAATGTTCTCCACAGCTTGTCCACACCCTTTCATATTTGTCACATGTGTGAACCTGCTTTCATATGTGAAAATCACAAGGTGCCCGTGGTGGACCTGCCAATTCCGGTATTCTATGGCAGATGCTAATTGGGCTCCATGGTGCCAGGCGGTGATCACAGGGCCCTCAGACCACACTCATGAAGTCTGATTCTGATTGTTTGGTCATAGACATTCACACTAGTGGTCTGTTGGAGGTCATGTTGTAGGGCTCTGGCAGTGCTCATCCTGTTCCTCATTGCACTAAGGAGCAGATATCAATCCTGCTGGGGGGTTAAGGACCTTCTACAGCCCTGTCCAGTTCACCTAGAGTAAATGCCTGTTTCTTGGAATCTCCTTTATGCTCTTGAGACTGTGTTGGGAGACATAGCAAATCTTCTAGCAATGCTGCATATTAATGTGCCATCCTGGAGTAGCTGGACTACCTGTGCAACCTCTTTAGGGTCCAGGTATGGTTTTATGCTACCAGTAGTGACACTGACCCTAGCCAAATGCAAAACTAATGGAAAAAAACAGTCAGAAATGATGAGAAGGAAAGAATTTTCAGTGGGCTCCACCTGTAAAACCATTCTCTTTTGTCTCACTGTTGCCCCTCTAGTGCACCTGTTTTTAATTTCATTAACACCAAAGCAGCTGAAACTGATTATCAACCCCCTCTGCTACTTTAACTGACTAGGTCAATATCCCAGAAGTTTAACTGACTTGAAACTATACTCTGATTAAAAAGAATGTCCTTACTTTTTTAAGCAGTATATTTGACACATATCCTTCATTTTATTTTGTTTTGTTTTATTTTAAATTTCATGTTTTACTGTTATGTCTTGATATTATTCAGGTACATTGAAATATACACAACAGCTGTTACATGGAAATGCAGAAGTGCCAGGTGTTGTGAGGTAGAGGGTTAAGTATATAGAGTGTAAAACACATATAATGACTTAATGGAATCAAAAGTGTTAAGCTGTTTAGTTTTTTGTTTTTTTTAACTTGTATAACGAAAGGTTTATGAAGAAAAAAAAATCATCGGTGGTAGGTAAACCACGTCTTCAGCAAATGCAGTTGTGAAGTATACTGTAAGTTCTGAATGATGGCCATTTAAGAGATTGACAAGTAGAAACCCCCCAGTTTGAAAACTGAGATGTACCAGTTGTTCTTTCTTTCCCTTTAAAGGTAGCTTTTTTCACAACTTTGAAATGAAAGTGATTAACACTAAGAACATGTAAGTTATGTATGTATATCTAAAAGCATTGTCATTGACTCCCTATTTTTAGAGCCCGTAATTCATATGCCACCCAGTCACTCAGAGTGCCTGCTGAGACTATACAAAAGGAGCCCTCACCCACAACCCCTCCTCCACTTCGATCACTGTAATGACAACATTTTAAACATGTACACTGAAGAAAGGCATTCATCTTGCAAACGTCTGTGTAGTAATGAGTTTATACCACAAATCATCACACAAAAAAAGAGGCGTCTAGCTTTGGCACCCATTCTTTTAAACAAATCCTGTCTGAACTGCTCTCCGATTATTGCATTAGCATTGTGTAAGCAATTATATTTTTCTTTGTTTTGTTTGTTTGTTTTTTTTACTTAAGGCGACAAATTGCAACAGAAGTCTTAACCACCAGTGTTGGAGTATCTGTTGGGTTATGAGTTGGTTTGTTTAAGGCGTGTGTGTTGATGTTTGTGTGGTCAGTATTGGGATTAGGCAGCAAGACTGTATATAGCGACACAACATTTTTCCATACCATTGGTGTTTCCAACTTTTGTAGACGACAAATGGATGGAACAACTAAAAAAATACTTTGTACTGTAGCTCTCATAGTTTCCCCAACTGGAAAATATTACTTTAGTATATTTAATGTGTGAATTTGGTTAGTTTAATTAAACTCACATTTAGATGGCACTTTTTGATTAAATAAAATAATGGATAACCAAAAATTTGCCCAATGAAATCCCATACACACACTGGCTGTTTTCAACCTCATAATACAAGAAGGTGTGATTTCTCTAGTTAGATTCATGTGCATTTCTTTCCTCAGGCAACTTATTTCTACACAAACACACACAGACACCACAAATTGATGTCTTTTTCCTTTCCCTGGGTAGCTTGTTTTGATGCGTAACTCCCCCCCACACATACACACACTGACACACACACACACACACTCAAGGGACCTGTGCTACATTGCTGGGTAATGGAATTGTCTTGTCTCCTTGCAGACAGATCGCTACAGAGGAGGGTGAACCCATAAAGCTCCTCTGAGACTTCCTGTTTAACCAGGAAGTTGCCCCCACATGTAAGGGCACTGCAAGAACTACTTTGCTTCCTTTTTAATTACTCTCCTTGTGTGTCCCAGTACCCAGTCAATCATAGTGAATGGAAGCAATGAGGATTCACACAGCCTTAGAATTTAATTCAATAGTTTGGCAACAGCGGCTGTATATCCTGTATAGGCCATTTTTTGTCTGCGAGACAGGCTGTCAAAACACAATAAAATTTTTATTTTTAAGTTTAATTTCATGTTCAAATACAAAGCCTCACTCATATTTAAATCAGATTGTTTGGTTTGGTTACTTTTTAGATCAGTCAAATGTATACTATGTGTTCCTTGTGCTTTGAAATGTTAGGGATTTACCAATAGAGTGAAAAAATGAGACTTGAGGATTGGTTAAAGTCTGCAGTGCCACCAAGTGTTCTTGAGCAAAGCCAATAATTTCTGCTGCAGGATTGGCTGATCTCTGACTTCTGGAGTAAAAACAGGGCTTTGCTACAGGAAACAATGAAAAATGAAAAGAACATGACTAGGGGAGATTAATGAGATAATCATACAGATTAGAGGTATTTTTCCACATTTTGGTTACCTCCATAACATTGAAATATTAATCATTACCATCATCGTCTCCTTTCTCTCCTTTTCACTCCAGTTTGTCTTCTGTTGTTCCGCTCTATATCACAAATTTCTTCCCTCACCATTTTTTGCTCTACTTGCAGGACAACAGCAATTCCCATCACATTATTGTAGCAGACAACCATAACAAATGGGAAAATGGCCCTGGTTTAAGAAGTCAATGGGAAGCCATGAGGGAAACTCATGAGAAGTAAATACATATATGTGTATGGAATAGTGTGTGCTTTGGTTTCTTTGTATCTGTTGTGTATCAGGACTAATCTGGCAAGGCACCTTTTCCCTTTCCTTTTCTCTCAGTGCTTTTTTATTAGCATTATTCAGGCCATCAACACTTCATTTTTATATGTACCTTTATTCTGTGTCAGATTGAAGTTCATATTTTCTGAAGTCAGTGTATAAAAGAGTACATGTAGACAAATACATATACTTTTAGATTTAGAATTTGAATTTCATAGGCTTTGCAGCTCAGCTGTGGTTTTTCAAGCATTCAGCCCAGTGTACTGTTTCTCTCTTTTGTTGGCATAATATTTCACTATCCCACCACCACAGTTCTGGCTATTCATCACCCTCCATCACGCTTACCAATGTAACATATTTTACTGTATAATTTTTCTTCCTCATATCTTAACATTCTGCTCCAATCCTGTTTTTTTTTTATCTCATTCTTTTCTTTCTTTCTCCCACTAATCCTCTTATACCACCCCTAGTCTGTCCCATTTCACCCATTACTTTGTCCTTGCCTTGTCATCTTTGTCCATGCATTTCAGTGTGTTTTAAGTCTCACACTTTGATGCTGTGCATGTGTGTATACTATACAGTATATTAGTCAATATAAATGTCTGGCTAGAGGACAGATAAGCACACATTATAATAGCACAATTGAATTTATACAAATTGATTTTTTTTCCAAGTCAACACTGGTATTTAGACATTTGGTTGCCTAATGGACTTAAATACAGTACATGTTTATGAATCTCAAAAGGTAGTGAATTGATTTAAAAACACTAGCAGATTTCAATAAAGTGCTTTGAATTCATTAAAAAAGAAAAGCCAATGTTAAAGTTGCAAACAGGGTTATAAATTGGCTAAGTCTAGGAAAAATGTTCCTCAGATGAAGATGGAAGTCCAGCTACAGACAGATGACCTTAGTTTAAGGTACAGGAGCCTTAATAGTGCAGGCAGAAAGAAAATCCTTGGGAGGATTTAGAAACAGCACATGCACTTATGTAAAAATATTATTATTTAATATTATTATTTTATTTTTAAAATGGTACTTTCTTTTTTAAAAAATAAGACTGCTATGTCAGTAGATATCAGACACACATTAGTCAGAATAGCTATTATTTTGTTGCTTGCAGTCATGCCCTTAAGATACCTCTGACCTGTCAGGGCATGGTATTACATTGGGCCTATGGGGTACTTGTATCAGGACTTCTTCAGCAGTTTGGATTTGCCATGTGGGGTATCCTCGGTCTGCCAAGTGTTTAATGCAAAGTCCCCCTGAATGACGGAACTACAGTTTTTCTTGCAAAACAGTGTATCATAATGAGATGAGAGAAAGATAGTGTCAATTCTCCACAGAAATGTAGATAAAATTACAACATCAGT
Source organism: Archocentrus centrarchus (assembly GCF_007364275.1). NCBI lineage: Eukaryota > Metazoa > Chordata > Actinopteri > Cichliformes > Cichlidae > Archocentrus > Archocentrus centrarchus. Next base: position 18,754,739 of record NC_044357.1, read on the forward strand.
GCCTTAGAGCGCAGACTTTGGTGTACATGTGATGTTTTTGTTGTTCGTGACAAGACTACAAGTGAGTCTTGTTATGAACACCAATGCTTAGCCTAGAGCACAGTTTTAAAGCTCCTACATGCATGTCACAAACTTAAGACTCATTGTTTAGCTTTTGGTGGCTTAGCAAATAGAGCATCTCTTGTAGTCTCCTAAAATTCTGCTCCTTGGCCCAATTAAATTTTCAATGCTCCAGCTTCGTTCCACTTGCATGCTCCGCATGAAAAAAAGCCATGAAGTATATCGGGTAATTGGAAGTGTCCAGTTAGTGCTGCCAAGCCAGACCTGTCCTAAACTTGTTTCTTTTTTATCTCCCTTTTCTCAACCCCACACCTTCTCTAACATTCTCTGGTCAATCTTCAAACATTTCAGGCATATTCTTATGATTACCTTTTGATTCTTCATCTGTTCTTGCATTTACCCCGTCAAAGTTTACCTATCCCTTCACTGACCCCCCCCCCCCCCCCCCCCCCCCCTTTCCCTATCCTAATCCTACCCTCCTCTGCCTTTTTTCTTTTTCTGTACACTCCTAATTTTTATTATTTTTTTAATTACCAATCTTTGCAGTAGCAGGTTTAAAAATAGCCCCGGGTTGCATTAATTATTGGTTCTGTAAGATTTTGATCAAACTTTTGATTAAAAAAAGCATTAATTGAAGCAAGCCAAAATTCATTGTGTTCTCTCTCATTCTCTGCCTCCTTGTGTCACTCTGCTTTGCTAACTTGAATCTCCCTTTCTCACTGTAATTACCCATCCAGTGTTAGTGGAATAAACCAACTGCTGCACTGTATTATTATCTTGTCTTCTCTGTTTGCTCTACTTTCCTACAATTGACATGCAGTAAAGCACAAATGTCTTTGCTATGTGTGTGTGTGTGTGTGTGTGTGTGTGTGTGTGTGTGTGTGTGTGTGTGTGTGTGTGTGTGTGTGTGTGTGTGTGTGTGTGTGTGTGGGCTGTATGTAGGTGCTGCTGTCTGTGGGTGCCTTTTTGCATGCTTCATAGTAATTTGTCGCTGGCTGTCACAGTGTGTTTTTGTACGTCTGCTAAGAAGCAAAAGCCCTGCTCTCTCCAGTGTCCACTAAAGTAGAAAATTCTGGGCTGTCTTGTCCCTTTTACGATCCCGTGTATGTGCTCATGAGTGTATGTGTGTATGCAAGAGAGAAAGACAGAATCAGAAGGAAGGCGACTGTGACCAGAAACTATTCCCTCTGGCTCAATGTCCATCAGTGAGGTTGAACAGTTTGCTCCACTGACGTCAAGCAACTGGGGAATGGTCAGATATCCATGAAAACATGCTCAATGGCCATTCCTGTGTGTGTGTGTGTGTGTGTGTGTGTGTGTGTGTGTGTGTGTGTGTGTGTGTGTGTGTGTGTGTGTGTGTGTGTGTGTGCAGCTGCAAAGATTTTCAAATGTCAAATATTTTGAAAGGTAAAACTATCTGCTTTCTGCTGAGCCTTTCAGCCAGACATGTTACGTATGTTCACTCGAATGCATCTAAAAACAAAACTTTTGTTCAAAGCAGGGGAAAAAGAAACTTTTAAATATTACAAAGGTTTTTCTTAGCTTTCAGTCTTTAACAATAACACACTCATCATGTGAATGCGTACAAAATTGATATTAAGGAGGATGGAAGGTTTCAGTATTCATTATATCCCATCTTACTACTATCTTTTCTATGCTTTAATATGTACTGAGAACACATTGAGACCCAGTTGCTCAAACCATATCTGAATGTAGCTTGGGATGTTTATGGCCACATTCCCTTAGCTGTGTGTATGCTAATGTGTCCTGGGTCATCTTGAAGGGATGCTTACTCAAAAGATGTTTGCGTAGGTGGACACAGAAGATGCTCATTCATGCACCAAAATCATATTAAATTTAATAATACTGATATATTACAAGTCATCTGGGGCAATGTGGCAAGCCAGGAACACCCCAAGGACTTTTATTTTAATTTCTGGTAGACTAGGCACAGTGCATTGCTCCCTCCCGGTGGTTAAAAATGACAAAGCTATTGATCTTTGCAAATAGACTGATTTGTGTTTAGAACAGGGACGTGAGGTCTGATCACAAATGGTCATTATAAAATCAAGTATGTAGTAAATGAATTAGAGCTATAGATAGATAGGTAGATAGGTAGATAGATGAATAGGCTTTCATGTCTTTTTATAGGTATGCATGTAGAATCTTCTTATGTGTATACCCATATATGTATGTTTGCTTTGTATTTTTTTTCTCTTCCGCATGTATCTTTTTTGCGTGTGTAATGAACTAGTACCTAACATAATTTTCCGCTTCAGGATATAAGTGACTCCTCCATTTAGTCTATTTGGGCCATTTACGTTTGATGCAGCAAACTAATCTGCTCTTCCCAAGGAGATTGTTTCACACATTGACTGACTTATTAAACTCGTGCTGATTTAAAGGCAGACTGCTCTAACTTAGGCTGCTAGTGCATTCTGCTCACTTGCTTCAATAAGAATTCAGGACTTCAAGAAATAGTAGAGTGTGTGAGCGTGCATGTTTTGTTTTTTGTTTTTTTTGAGAAAGGTGGTGAATGCAGTAATGATTTCACTTAGCCAGCAAAGAAAACCAAAGAAAATAACTGAATTTGATGTTATTTATTTAATAAATATATTTACAGACAGTATCCCAACTTTTGTCAAAATAGGACTGTGGAGATGATGGTTGTAAATCCAGCAGAAATGAGCTATAAAGATGTTGTAAATGTTGTTTAAAGTAGTAGCGAGTTGAGCCGTGTTAACTGTTTTCATAGCTGTTAAAGTAAAACGTTTTTTTCTTAACCTTCCTAGAATTCCATTTTGAATCATTTTATAATACTACATATGGTTAAAATGCGAGAAGTCTCACATGTCATATCTGCTTTTATGTGGTTGCCCCACCTCCAAAGGGTTTAAGCACATAGCATGGAACTGCATTATCCACGCCGGGATAACCTTTGTTATGCCAACAGTGTTTATCATAACCATTGAAGGTCAGCTTCAATGGTTATGATAAAATTTTAGGCAAGAAGTAATTGTTATTAGGAAAAAAAACCCCACAGATAACAGAAACTGCTGTGCTAATAACAGTATAGTAGAATAGAAGTGGTAGTGGTAGTAGAAAATGTCAGCACAACAGCAGTGGGAAAAGTAGTGAAGAACCTATCCTCTATATTTTTCTCATATGGATAAATGATATTGTGCTTTCTAGGAGCCTGAGTTCTAGGACAATCATTGCTTCAGCATTGCTGTCTTCTCAGAGACGTCTCAATTACACCAGCTTGTTGGCCCAATCCCTGGGGACCAGGAAGCTGCGAGCCTGTACTGTGGCTAAATGGGACAGTCCCCAAAGACAAATATATTCACAGAACGCAACAGTGTGGTTGAGGTAATTACTTTTTTGGGGTGGACTATTACAATATTAATATCAATATATGCACCTACTAGAAAAATTTCATAAAAGAGATAGGGCTCAGAGCTTTACGGAAATGTGTATGGGAAGTCCACTTGTGTTTAGGATAAACAAATACCTTCTGGATATTCAGCCACACAAATACACCACCACATGTTGCGGTGGGCAGATGAAAGGAGTCTCCCACAAACATAGCTCCTGTGTCGAATGAACCGCTCTTATTGTGGAAAAACACAGAGATGTTGGTCTTGGCTGGACAAGAATGTGGGCTGCATCAGTGCTGTGTGTATTAGCAGTGCACGTGTGTGACCAATGAAAGCTCGGCTATTTGTGCAGGCCTCACTTCAGACTGTTTCAGATTTGGGTTTTGCCTGTGCAGAATGTGCATTTATAGTTAGAGGAGTAACCAACATGAAAACCAGAGAGCTGTCTATAGTTGAAAAACAAGCAATTGTGACGCTGAGAGAAGATGGAAAATCAATCCAGAGACATTGCACAAACATTGGCCATAGCCAGTAAAACCAGTTGGAATGTCCTGAAGAATAAAGTCGTCACTGGTGTACAAAGTAACAGACAGGTAGACCCAGGAAAACAACAGCAGTTGATGACAGAAACATTGTAAGTGCAGTGAAGGTAATGCCATGGCTTGGGCTTGCATGGCTTCTTCTGGCATGGGCTCATTAATCTTCATTGATGATGTCACGCATGATGCCAGCAGTACAATGAACTCAGAAGTCTACAGAAACATTTTGTCTGTCAGTTTAAAGAAAGATGCAACCAAACTGATTTGGAGCTCCTTCACGATGCAGCAAGATAAAGACCCAAAACACACTGCCAAAATTACAATTTTGTCACTAAAGTTATGACATGTTTAAGCGGCATCTCTATGCCACTTAAACATACATTGGCTGAAAAGTGCATACATAAAGTACATATTTTTTTGTCAGACCTCCACATGATGAAGCTCTAGAAATTTCTGCTTCTTTGGGAATGTTACACCCATGCCCAACCATCACATCCATCTTTATCCATGAATGGATACAGATACTCCTCTGTTTGAAATATTGCATATATAATCACTTTTTGCACCTCAATTTATTTGATATTGCTTATAAGACATTGCTACTGGTAACTCTTCAAAGGAATATTTTATTTTATTTTATTTTAGAAGTGTTGAAGATTTTTTTTGAATAAACAACTTAAGAGTGAAACTCATGAAGCAAGCAACCTGCAAATCCATAAGCCGTGCTTTTAATATATTGTGAAACTGTGAAACACAATAATAAACTATTGTGTATACTGAAGCATGCAACAGTGTTCTTTCAGTTCAGAGCTGCATGTGTGCAAGTGTGTAAGTGCTTACATCGGTCCGTCGCTGTGTGAGAAAGCATACTGAGAAAGCTCAGAAGAGAAAAGAAATCATTGCACATTTCTTTCAGCATCTCTGGAGGGGAATCTTATTGTGTGCTAATCAGAGAGAAAGATGAAATCATCAAAGCAGTATACAGTCTAGTGAGTCTGCTTGGATCGCAGCGTTCAGTCTGCTTTCTCATTTCTTTTTCACCCTGCTCTGTTTTCGGCATGTCGTCTCCTGCTTGCTTTCTTCATCCTCTTTTATTTTTGTCCAAGCCTGTCTGTCTCAGTCCTTTCTGTCAGTTTTGTTCAGTTTGCCTCTGTATCTCTGACATGTAACTGACAGTCTAAACTAGCTATAGCTAGTTAAAATCCATCCATCCATTTTCTTCCACTTATCCAATTCAGGGTCCGGGGTGGGGGGGCAAAAGGTCGCCAGTCTTCCACAGGGCAAACACAGACAGACTAACAACCACTCACACCTATAGGCAACTTAGAATCACCAATTAACCTAACCCCACTAAGGGCATGTCTTTTTAGTGTGTGTGTGTGTGTGTGTGTGTGTGTGTGGGGGGGGGGGGGTATCCAGAGAAGAGAACCCACCACACAACCACACAAGGGGAGAACATGTAAACTCCACACAGAAAGATCCTGGCCATATGTTGTAAAATTAAAAGAAAAACTTGCATGTCCATGGACTGGATTGAATGTCCACACAACTAGGATGCTGCTGATAGAAAACGTGCCCTTACTCAGCGTGTTCATGCCTGAGTTGTTTCTTTAACAACTAGTGTCATAATGACAGCAGTTGTTTACTCTGTGTAAATATACTCGGGTCATTTGCAAACTGCAACATGGGCATTCAGCATTAGGCTTGAAATACAAATTGGATTTGTTGGCCTCAGGCTATTAATAAATAAATATAAGCATTCCCTCTTCCTCTTTTATCTGTAAACATATTTAAATGTTCTCTCCTTTCCTCTTTCTTGGCATCTGCCCCACTCGTAGTCACAATCACAATTACTTTATTTTTCTTTCATCTAAAGTCATAAATTGAAAAACTCAGGCTTGCCTGTGCAGTTCTGTTGTATTATCTTTCTAAAGCTCATTAGGAAATAATTAACCTGATTCACTTTTGCTTTAGGCAGATTTTCCCAATGGTATTTTATAATACGGACTTACAATGAAAAGAGAGATAGTGGACAGTGTGAAAATGCTTTTGGGAAATGAAGACAGAATTAATGATAACACTGCACTGTTGCACTGGGCATGCAACTCATTATCAGAACATGATTCAAATGCCAGTGTGTTGAAGGAAAGAATCAAATGGAAAATAAATGAATCGAGGAAACAAAAGTTTTTTAGAGTTTTAGAGTTTATTTAGTGTGAAAAACAATTTGAAAATATGTTTGACTTTATGTCCTGGGGCAGGGATTATATTAGGTCTGTTCATTTTGGACTGACTGCAATTCTTGTCAAGAAAGGTGCGCAAGGTCATCCCCAATTAATAAATAGTACTATCATTGACAGGAGAGGATGATTCTAACATTAATGTGGGTGATTATTTTTGTATATATGTGATTTATTGAACTTGATATCTAGCTATTCTTTACGAGTCTCATTTTGTTGTAACGTTTGACCACTGACCTCTGACAGGGTAACATTCACGTGTTAAGTGGCTTGGATTTTTTTTTCATTCTTGCTTAAATTTATGTGGACAAAAGGAGTGACTCAGTCTGACTAGAGCAAGGCCATTGTGCAAACTATAAGGTATGCACCAAGCTATGACTCAACATTGGTATCAGCTGACACGAACCTTGTGAACTGACATCACCCTATTGGCAACGAAGATGACATTTACTGATGGCAGAGGTCATCCTTAATCTGTCGTCACAATAGCAGTAAATCTTAAAAGAAGAGCTAAAATAATAAAACTTTGATACTCTTTTAATGACGTACTAATGTACCCATGTCCTTGGTCTAAAGGACATATAAGTAACAGCAAAAGTAAAAAATAAACAGGCACAATTTGGTCCATGTGTGATTTCACGCTCACCTTATGGCAATTATAAATTGTTAGTGTATGTGCCACTTGTCACTGGCTTTCCGAGCTGTCATAGAGCAGGATAGACAGGATATGACTGAAACAGGTCACCAGTCCATCACTGAGCTAATAAATTTTATGTAAGTGTAATAATGCTGCTGTTTTCTTAATAGCCTTACTTTGTTAATACAGAAAAAAAAAAAAAAACATCATTTACATTCATATCCTTCATATCCACAAGAGACTGGAGTTTAATATGCTGAAATAGATGGAAATAGTAAGTCAGCTTGCTAATAAGGAGTGTATCCTGTATGAAAACAGAAATCAGCCTAACTCATTATATTTAAATAAATAAGAACATTTAATTTTCATTGCACTCCAAGATCACACAGAAGAGGTAGTTTTGCCAAGTATTTTTGTTTTCCATTTGATTTATGTCACATCACTAGAAAATGTTAATTACTGGAGTATTAATTACATTGTGTTTAGGTGGCTTGATAATAAATCTGTTAAAATGCGGCATGATAGAGGGTTGGTGACAAAAGGTAAACTGTTGTGCCATTTATCTAACAAGCCAAAAGACACTTCAGTGGTTCCTCCAGCCTTTCATTTCCTCATGTCCATCTTTGCGCTCTGTTGATAATGATCTTGGCAAGCCGCAATAAATAATGTACACTTTCCGTAATGGTCGGAAGAGGTTCAGAGAGCACACATACAAGGGCCTTGCATGCACACAACCCAGCTAAGACAGAGATTTGCAGTGATACGTCAGATTTACACAAAAACAGTATATGGTCACAAACACAAATCTTTCCAACAATACGGACCCACTCAGGTCATGTCCAGGAACATATGAGCTCATCAAAGCAAGTGCACACACACACACACACACACACACACACATACACAGTCATATGTGCACATCACTACATGCACACACACACACACACAGAGCCAAGGGTAATTCCCTCATTTCTTAATGATGGCCATCAGAGAGCAGTGAATGTAAATTATTAAAGCATACAGCAATTAGATACATAACACCCACCAGGAAACATATACACTCACCGACTCATAGTGGGCACTTAAATGAGAATGGACACACACAGTAGGTAGTATGCATGGACACAGCATACATGAGTGACCACAAATGGATAAACTCATGCTAAAACCTGTTAACTGAAGTTTCACAGTTGCATCAAAACTAGTCAAAGATGATTATGACATTCGTTTGAAACTCAATGAAAATGCCTGACATAATATTTATCTTTAAATTGTAGTCCTACGTTGACGATAATAACTTCTCAAACATCACCTAGCACTTAAAAATGACATAATTTATAGCACAGTACCTATTAAACATGTCACATTAAGGCCTGTAATTATAATGCTATGGTCATTTTTCATGCACTTTTTTTTTTAAATAGCTGTAATCTAATATATTTAGCAATTAATAATCAATTTTACTGACAAATTTATGAGCTTTTCATATATCTGCATAATAGAGAAGTTTTTTTTTTCTTTTTCTTTTTTCCTGTAACACTTTGGAGATGATAAATTACAGTGAAACAGGCAATTCCTGCTGTGTCTTTACTGTCTTGGTTCTGTGACCTCCAGGTTAATGATGGGCTAACATCAAACACCTCAAGCATCAAATACCCTTTTAGAAAAGGTATTAGAAAAGCTTATTAGTTCTGCCCTCTAGTGTCATTACAAAATTCAATCTCACTGGTCTAACTTGTTTCCATGCTCAGGACACATTTCATGGAGACCATGTCTGCTCTCCAATGCAGTTTGGGGAAAGATAATGCATTATGCATTCAAGGCTTCTACATGACAACAATTTTTCATATCTTCTGATATCTTTTGGATATAGAAATGTGGAGTGTTGCCTGTTTTACAATTCACAGTTTGGCCTATAGCAATGTCAAGGGCAATGTGTACAACATTTGAAACTTGTGAGAATCATGCTTTCATCTAACACTGCTTACCATTATGTCATTCCAGAAAGAATTTTTTAGAGGCTATTGAAACTGGATTCAGATGCAAAGCTAAGCAATTAAACTGGGATTAATGGCCTCATGGTTAAATTGGACATAATTTATTCAATTACAGACTGGTGTCATGCTGAAAGCAGCAGGATAGTACGATGCAGGATGTCATGATTCATTTGCTCTTTGGTTTAATAGCTATTAAGACTTTATGTGAACACAGCAATTGTTCAATCTGGCTGTACTTCTTGGTACAGTGGTAAGGCCAAAGCAACTCATTGTGATTGGGTAAGACTGTGCACTGGCTAACTTATTGAGTTGTTACTTTAGTGGTAATGTAGTTGATAATTAACCTTGTCTGCTTTTTAAACGAATTGTGAATGGTTCCATAAGCAAATAATGGAATATTTGAAAAATGCATACTAATTTGTACTACCACTGTTGACCACTTTGGCATATAGGCAATAAGAGTGTCTTGTAGGTTTTATTATGAGAGTGGGCAGGAAAGGTGGTAGATAGAGATAGTAGGGGAAGACATGCAGCAAACAGCCTTGGGTGGATTCGAACCCGGACCTCTTGTGCACCCAGTGAGCTATACTTCCACTCACAAATGCAAATAATTGGGGGGGAAAAAAAAGCAAATAAAGAGCAAAACTGTCTTCAAACAATACCTTGTGGTTTTAACATTGCATTTCAGCAAATCCAGCACATCTTTTGCTCTCCACACTGCACACAATTTATGCCTTCCCAAACAAACATAGAACTCGGACCAGAAGCAGACTACAAAGGTACCGTAAATCTTGTCACAGATTCTGTATATTTATATGATATTTATATCAAGTATCTGTTCATGGAGATTATTGGCCATCTCTTATCAGATTTAAAAATTCTATATGAGGCCATTATTTGCTTTTTAACTTCCTCCAGTGAAATGCATCAAAGCTCTCTTGTGCAGTGTTTGTAGACTTGTATCTCCCCTCTTGTAGTGATTGTGTCACTGCTACATGTCTTATCAGCTTGTGCTCTCCAGTGGGGTAATGGCCCTCTTGCTCCAGTCAGACTGACAGTCACTGCCTATCATTTCTCATGAGCTGAAAATGCAGTATTTGAAGAATCTCTTCACATACTTCTAGCCTTACCATCCATTCCTCACTCGACCTGACCTTGTGTTTGTCTTAAAAGGAAAATAATTTTCCTACACGGCCTCTACGTTACATTGCGTTTCTTGTAAAGCAATCTCTATGATAGCATCTGCTAAGTGTGTGTGTGTGTGTGTGTGTGTTGATATCCACTGTGCTGCATGTGTGGTTGTGAGCACACTTAGGTGCAAGCAATGATTAACGCATAGCAATGTCTGAATACCCCTAAACCCACATGAAAATTGATCTGTATATAATCTGACCAGGGAATTTCCTCTGGCAGTATCAAAACCAGTCATTTCCCTTCACACAGTGGTTATGTGATGTGCTCACAGGCTCACCCACAGTGAAGCTACTCATTTTGATGGCAGCCTTGCTGATGTGTGCGTTTTGGTTTTTGGGTAATGTTCAAGGGTAAAGTGTTTTGCGTCAGTGTTGTTGTTTAGAAATGGGATGTGTTCGAACATGTGCACAACTAATGATATGGGTGCTTCCTCGGGTCTCGCCGCATACCACCAACCACTTCTCTGTTCTTTCACAGAGGCCTGCTGTCTTATTTGGTTCATGATACAACCATCATAACTGTTACTGTTATATCACATCGTAATATTTAAAATGCTGTGCTGCATTAAGCTCTTTTACTCATTACAAGCATGGCTGAAAACAGAGGCAGAAATGCTTTGGTGGAAGAGTTAATTCCACAGAGAAACTTCTCTCATGTAGAAGTGTTAATGAAAAGGTCACATGTGCAGCAAGCCATGCCAAGCAATTACAAGAAAAGTACTGTAACAGCAATTCTTAAAAACAAAACTAAACGAAACCAGTGCAATATGACAACATGACACAACATACAATGGTTTGGGGCACAAGTAAAGTCTTGTTTTGTATAAGGGTAAAATACCATTAAAAAGGATGGACTCTAGATCCCAAAAATAAACTGCTTTCTCATACATTTTGCCCAACGATGTAATAAATAACATAGAATTGCAGCTTGTCTGTCTTCATCGATGCTGCTGCTGTGTGTGTGAGGAGAACTGGGTTAGCATATAATATTAAAGATGCAGTGTATTATACTGTCATAGCCACAAGAGCTGGTGTATGGAATGGAGGGGAAAAATGAAATAAGGCAGTGGAGCAGTGCATGTATTTGAATTTGTGTGTAACATTAGCGTTATCACAGTCAGTTAATGATCCCCAAATATTTTTTTTTTTGCCTGCCCTCTCACATTTTTTTTCTTTCTTTCGGCTTGGTTTCTTAGATTCATTTTCACTCTTTCTTACTTTGGTCTTCTATCATCCTCTCCATTTTATTTCCTTTTCCCTCTCCCCATCACTCTCTATCTCTAATGTGATTTAGTATCATATGATTAATGATGGCCATTAGAAGCTTCAATATCAACGTGTCTTAGAGTTCACCAGATACGGCCCATGTAGCATCTGGCCATCCGTGTGTGTGGGTGTGGGTGTGTGTGTGTGAAAGTGCATACTGTATCTGAGTATCTGTGCTGTTGTGCCTGTGTGTCCACAAATTACCCTTCAGTGAAAGCAGAGAAGCACGCATAAAATCCTTTCCTAGTGGATAATTTGCCCCCCCCCCCTCCCCGCACACACACACACACACACACACACACACACACACACACACACACACACACACACACACCAACCACAAACGCACATTCATATGCTTGCATGCCAAGGAGTTTATTAAAAATGTAATTAAGGTTCAGACACCTTGAAATGGAGCTGCAGTATTTTGTTTACTGTCACCATCTCCAAATAATGAGCAAAGCTGAAAACATATCCTTTGAATTCCTGAAATAACATGGCCTCAGATAAGTTTACGCCAGCTGAATTATGAATTTGTTTCTTTTTAATGACAACAGAGGAACGCAATAAAGAGAAGCCTGGCAGTGGTGTTAAATGTGTTTAATGGTGGGTGAAAATAGTTTGTTTAAGTTGACATTAAAGTTATTTTTTTTTGGCATATTTTAGTTTCTTTGTTACTTATTTAGACACAATATATTCCTTTGGTTATTAAATAATTGCAATGCTGTTGTGGATGTTATTTTGTTTATTTTAGATATTGATTTAACATTTTGTATAGTGAAACTAAAGGTTACCACAATGGGCTGTCTTTTAAACTGTACTGTACTTTGAAACTATACTACTGTATATCCCTCATTACTAGCACCCGTACTTTAAGAATCATATTAAAAAGCTCGGGATATCCTCACCAATAACCACTCAGTATCAGCTTCATCTACCCATATCAGACACCTTTCATAAAGTTTTACAGTCTCCTCAAGAGTAAATACATGTGGACATTTCACACCTGGCATTTTGACAACTGGCGTAAACTGTGGACTGCCGGCCTACACTTAGTACCAATAAACAGAAGCCAGACCATCTGAGGTGACTCAGGGGTAAAAATGTAGAGTACTGCAAAATATTTAATTGGCACATATCTGTTTTTGTATTACTGACTTACTGTTAAGTGCTGGTATTCAAATACATATATAATACATATCCATATAATATAGTGTGTACAAAACAGACAGTAACAACGTGCTGTCCTCGGCAGAGGGTTAAATACAGGTTACACAGCAGAATTCATTTAGTGGTAAAATTGACTTGACCATAGCTAAAAATCTTCATAATATACAGATCACTAAAATCTATTATAAATGATTGGTGAGCATACAGCTATGATGAGACCTTAAGATTTTAAGGCAGGTATCACATATGGTTATTTACCTAATAGAGGAAGCGGGATGTGGCTGCATCATGACTCAGTGTGCTGCCTGATTACCTTTTAAAGATCCAATTATTCACACTTAAACACACATTTGACCCCTGCAGGAAAATAAGCTGAAAATAAACATGCAGAAATGCCTTTGGTAAGCCTGAGAACAAGATAAAAAAGCCCACTAAACTCCAGTGACAACGCTATATTATAGCATTTTTTTTAACATGACACACTGTTGTTTGTACATCATAGAGAGTAGCTTTGTCCTCTGTGTGTGCCTGATAAGAGGATTTGAGTGGTTTAAGGCGGCAACACTTCCAATACTGTAAGCCCCATATTTACTGTTCACTTTTTACCTCCAACTTTCCCTTTTTTTAATTAATTTTTCTGTTGTTTTTTGTTTGTTTGTTGTTTGTTTTTCCCCTCTGGCAATGTGTAGAATTTGCAGGATTTAAATTAGACAAAAAGTCCACCATAGTGCATTATAAGACATTCATATGAACTTACATCTTTCATATATTATTATACCAATCTCCACGAGCTTTGTGTTGCTGCCTGATGAATAGACTTGTGAAAGTGATGTCTGGTGCTAAATCATACTTTTGTTCATATTAAAGAATCAAGTCATCATAATGTACAGTATCTTTTCAAGTTGATATGTAGCTATTATTTTACATAGTTCACTAGTACATATATATCAGGCCCTGGTCTACATGTACCTCTCTCTGCTAAATTATTTTAATCCCTGGTAGGGATAAAAATAATACCCCCCCCCCTTTGATTTTTAGCACTGCATCTTGAAACTGTTTACACCACAACCAACAATAACATCAGAAACTTTCACTGACTGCATTTGAGATTCTGCAGGGGGGATGATGGAAGGTAACTTTTCATCATGCCACCAAGCACTCATTTCATCACACACCGAGCACCAAGCCACAAGGTGCAGCTGCTGTGATGGGCTGATAGAGATGAGCACCCTCACTCCTGTGTGAGGGGCTCAGCCCTAATCTGATCGGCATTCATTATGCTGTAGAACACATTACAGAGCTGAGTCATTTTCACGTATTTATTGACTTTCAATCTCTGAAAGTCTGCAGTTGATCTCAGTAAATCAAGAGGGTCACCTCCTTCCCTGTACGGAGGTTTGCAGATGCAGGTAAAAGAGGGGCAAAGCACTAAAGATGCCTCAATTTCATTTAACAAAAAAAAAAAAAGAAAAGAAAAAAGACGGTAAAATATTGTTGTGAATGTTGTGGTTAAATGTTTAAGTTCTGAACTTGTTTTGTTGGAGTTCATAATTATTCTATAAACATTGACAACAGTAATGATAATAAATACTCTGACAGCCTTCAGAGTGTATAGGATCACTCTGGTTGGTTCCTGAATTACTTTGAGAAAACACACACACACACATATATATATATATATATATATATATATATATATATATATATATATATATATATATATATATATAATATGGACTTACAGTCAGCTGTCTGATTCAGTCAGCTGTCTGCATGTGGTTTCCCATGATGCGTCTCTCTGGCTTTATCCTGTGACAGCGCATCGCTCTCCTGCTCCTCCTTCTCTCTAATTTGCCTCTGATGCAGCCAGTAATCGAATATTCCATCTGTTGCATGAACTCGTTTCCATGTTTTTTTAGCCACATAGTGATGAAGTAATGCACCAGCAAGTTGGCCTTTTCTCTCCTCTGCTTAGCTTCAGTCAGTTTCATCTACCTCTGGTTTCATTAGTGCCCCCCCCCCCCCCCCCCCCCCCCCCCCAAAAAAAAAAAAAAACACATGTTTGAATTGCATGGGTGGTGGGTTTTATATCTGAGTTGTTGGGATTTTTTGTCCAGTTCCAAAGAAGTTTGTTTTTTTAAAAGGCAAGCTGCGGATTTCTCTCTGTCTTATTGTTGAAAGTCGCTGTAAATTGAGAAACTCCTTGTAGCTGCTGTGGAATTATCTTGACATCATCTCTTCTACAAATGGCCTGGTCTCCTTGCAATAAGAAAACTACATGATATAAAATATGTTCTCAAGTGCAACTCTTAGTTTTAACTAGACCAATGATGCACGATACCAGTTTCATTTAATTTAATAGTTTACTTTATTACATTTTAATTAATATGCCCCTCTGCACAGAAACTGAGCTCCAATTATTTATTGATTTATTTGATTTTTGCTGAGCTTTAGTGTGTCAAGTTTTTCTCAACACCAGTCAACAACTCAAAGCCCATTTATGCTAGACTCAGCCTACACAATATGTTTGTATGTTATGGTGGTCACTCTGTAAGGATACACTATTACTCGTTACAAAATCTTCCATTTAAGAGACATCACAGACAGCAAGTTGCTCTACTGATCAATCAGTTTTCAGCACTCCACAGTTGTGCATGTCCCGTTGCCCATTTTCATCCATCCATTCATCTGTTCAGTCACCCAGGTACTCAGCATTAGGGTGAACTGGGATGCTGTGAGCAGTCAGCCAGATTCTACCATTCAACATCAGGCTCCTGTCTCACCAGTGCCTTCTTGATCACCTATGTGTGTTGTGTAGGCTAGAAAGAACACTTGTCATTTCAGGCATTCATAGGGATACTTTGAAGTTAACTCTGAAGCGAGTGGAAAAAAATTAAAATAATCTTCCTCACTGGCCTCCATATATCTCCATCTAAAACCTTTCTTTATCCCATTCTCTTTCCTCTTGTCAAGAGTTTGCCTACCCTCTGGTCTTATTTTTTTTTATTCTTTTCTTCCGTCTTTCTGTGTCAATCTATCCCTCTCTGGCCACGGACTGTCACCTTATGTTTAGCGTGAGGAGCGTTGGGGGGGGAAAGTGAAAGGGGAAGCAAGGGAGAGGACGCTATGCATGAGAGGAGGGGAACAGAATTGGAGCTTGGGATGGTGGTTGGGATAGGATTTGGTGTTTAAGGATTGTGTGTGTGTGTGTGTGTGTGTGCGTGTGTGCGTGTGTGTGTGTGTGTGTGTGTGTGTGTGTGTGTGTGTGTGTGTGTGTGTGCGCGTGTGTGTGTGCGTGTTTCTCATCGGCCTCATTTTGTGTTTGTTTGTCTGCAGATCTGTTTTCGTGTGTGTGTGTGTGTGTGTGTGTGTGTGCGCGCGCGCACGTGCGTGTATGTGTGTGTGTGTATATGTGTGAGCAAGGACGCGCCCTCAAAGAGTGATCCACGGTAGGGGGGCATTCATGATTTCATCACCCAAGCACTGCTTAAAGCTCTCTCAGACACTCCTCCTTTTTTTTTTTTTCTCAGCACTTCTTTGCTTCTTTCCCAGGCTCCCTTTCTTTTTCGATATGTTTCCTACAGCTTTCTTCACAATGTTTTCTCTGCCCTTTCCACTATTTTACCATCCTCCAAACTGCCCTTTCTCTCCTTCTTACGTACCGCCTTTGTCATCTTCTCCTGATCTTGTTTGGTTTTTTGTCAGTCTCGCACCATTTTTTTCTCACTCTTGTGCTCGTGTGTGCAAAAAAAAAATGTTCAGTTTTTCAGTCTCCCTTCTCTGTTCAGTTAGTTATCTCTTTCTCCTTTTTTTCTTTCTTTTTGTTTTGCTGCTGTTTTCTGCTGTTGACCGATCTTGTTCTTTCTTTATGCTTTCTGTAAAGTGATGCAGGGGCACGAATTCAGCCTTTGAATAGAAACATTTAAAACCACAGTTTTATATATATAGCTAGGTGGGCAGGAAGCAGTCACGTCCACCAGTATTCATGTGCACACTCATCCACATAAACATACACGCTCACACAAATACATTCAAATTCTTTTTTTTTGTGCTTCATTTTTACTGGAAATCAACAGCAGATGGTGGCAGTACAGAGCGGCGATATATAAATGTTCTATTTAATGGTGGCCAGACTGAGTTGATTAACCTGCAGCTCGACCCCTGGGTTATCATTAGCTGTAATTCTGGGATGCGTACAGCTGAGGCTCAGTTAAGATTGTCTGTTAAGAGGAGCAGATAACCAGTAGGTGTGGTTTGACTTGATTTCATTCATGTCCAGGCTTTACCAACTTGCTGTATAATGACTTCTCCCCAAAATACTTTGCACAGTACAGTAAAATAACAGTTTTCAAGCTGAGTTTATGTTTCTGAAGATTGTCAGTCCCTAATATCTTTGAGTCTATTGTGTCGATTTTTCTCATAAATGCATGTTTCCATACCATATGTCATACTTATGATTCCTATCTTTGTCCTTATTACTGGTTTTCTTTTTCTTGCTTGTTATACATGCAAAGATTAATAGAGATGTACTTTGTATTGCTAAATGATAAGAATAAAGCTCCTCCTGGCTGGTTACACATTTAAAATACTCAGCTGTCTAATGGTTAACCACTTTGCAGTGCATAAAAAGTAAAAAAAAAAAAAAAAGCACAAGCCTGTTGCTGGCTGCACAAAGTTTAATTGGAGTGCAAAGCTAAATGAGCTATGTACGGTTATGCAGTGCTTTGAGTGTTTGCACCTCATCCATTTATTAAATGTTGCAGATGGAGGGTACCATTTCTGCTGCCATCAGTCCACTGCAAGGGCGCAATCAACAAAAAGGCAGAGCATTCACATATTCAGCAAACAGTTTTGGATGACAGATATTGGAAAAATCTCCTCTTAACAACCCCTAGTACAGACTGTCGAATTCAATTTATAACCATCTTTCCAATTAAAATGCATTTTTGCTGCATGGAAACATTTCCCGGGGTTGAATAATTTATATTAAGAGGACTCATAGTTTAAGACGTTTTATGTTAGTGGAAGCCACGGTTATTGTAAAGGATGCGTCCATCTGTGCCAAGATCCCATAAGATTCTGACTCGGAGGAAGGGAAGTTGCTAATTTTTATGATGCACAGCTTCCACTTTCTTGCGTTGGCTTATTTACTGACTTTTTACTCTTATTTGCTGACTTGATGTAATGAATCTGTGCTTTTTAACCTCACCACAAAAATTAAGTCTACCTCAAATGTTCAGCAACAATGTTTAATGATGTTATTGATGTTGGTCACTCTATGATTTTTTTTTTTTTTTTTTTTTTTTTTATTACCACACTTTAGTCTGATGAATGCTGGAATGACTGAACTTCTTTGTAATATTTGTGAGCACCACATCAAAGAACCTTTTGAGCGTTGTCCTATTTTGAAAGTGTGAAAATAAAGGAGCCTCTTTGTAGAATGAAACATCATATGACAGCTTTCTTGGAAGTCAGTGTTCTCTCAGCATATTGTGCATGCGCATGCACAGACACACACACACACACACACACACACACACAGGCACGGACAATGGGTCTAATGGGTGATGGACTGACTTTTTAAATCACTCTCTAAATGCAAACTCTCTCTCTCCCCCTCTCTCTCTCTCTCTCTCTCTCTCTCTCACACACACACACACACACACACACACACACACACACACACACACACACACACACACATATACCTCATTGGCATGCTTTTATGCCTGCACATGTCCTGTCAGATCCAAGAAGGCATTTAAAACACCAACAAGGCTTCTATTCTCTTTGGCCCAAAGCCAGCCGGCAACATGCACATGTGCACACGCTCACACAGAGAATCCACAGACAACTACTTGCAAATTATGAAGACAAAATGAACACACTGACATGCGCACACACAAACACACACACACACACACACACACACACACACACACACACACACACACACACACACACACACTATAGAGTTCTTCAGTTACAGGGTAATATTTTCATAGAAAATTCCCTAACACTCCAGGTGACTGACCCCCTGTTGCTGAAAAAACACCCTTTCCCCACGCACACACGCACACACGTACACACGTTTCCGTCAGCCAGATGAAATTGCCCTTCAAAGTAACCGCACAATCAACAGCAGCACAGTTCTTAGCGAGGACTCTCCACAGCTTTCACATTGTTTTTGCATGATTTCACTGCAACATAATATATTGTCCAGACTATATCTGCGAGTTTCTATCTAAACATCTAAACGTGTGTCTGCACTTCAGAGAGGAAAGGTCCTTCGGTATGTGACACCGGTGGTGTTTGTGTGCCACGGCACGCACCGATTAGTCATGTCACATTCCATCCCCATCCAGCTAACACCATAGCCTGCTCTTTGATACTGTGTATAACACACATACAGACACACGAGCTTGTGTACTCACTTTAAAATAAAACTTTATGAGCTAGATCTTGAAATAGAACAGAAAACCACTACACACAGATTTCAAGAAAGCTCGCTTCACTGGCCATTTTCCTGTCACTTTCTGCCACTTTTAAAGCTAAACCTTGGCTTCTTTGACCTTTGATGGTCTATCTTGGCAGCTGTAATCAACCATCAATGCTGAAAAGACTAAAAGAACACTGCCAATCATGAGCATGTATTTAAGTGATTAAGGTGTCGAAATATGCAGAAAATCAACTTTTCCAAGGATGAAAATGGATTTAACCTGTTTGCTAGATTTCAAGGATATTCCAATTTGGTGCAAAAAAATAAATAAAAAAATCTCAGTTTAATCATAAAAGCGTTTATTTATAAGAACGTCCCACAAGGCAAGGCAATTAAGCGCATAATAAGAAACAGAAAGCAAATCCAAACCTTTTAAATATAAAAAAATATTAGAGACACATTGCTGCTCACAAGACCACCAAATTATTACTGTGATTATTATTTAACTTTTAACTTTTCCCTTCCTGGATCAGTGTCGGTCCCTACCAGTGATTTCTTGGTAGCCTTCTTTGAGTCTCCCGTTCACTGTCAGATTGAATATTCAAGTACATTTTGAGGATTGGCCTTCTCTGACTGTATCTCTCTGTGTTTGAGTGGACTTAAGAATAAGGAGCTCCTCTCTTTACAGTAGTTTCAGTATAATGGAGAGCAGACCCAGACTACTGTTCAACCTGCCAGAAGCACACTAATGTGTTTATAATGAGAAACAAGTGTATTATGACTAATGTCACACTGAATGAGTTTCAAAGTGAATCATCAGTGATGTCTGCTTTCCTAATGGACTCCTTTCTTCTTTCCTCCCATGCACAACATTTTGCAAACAAGTATTTTTATGGGGTGAGCTAAATGTTTTTGATGGAGTTGTGACTGAGGACACCGTGTTTTACGTTTTAATTACGTTAATAGAGAAACTAAAGGATGTACTCAATAGTGTGCATGAATTGTGTGGTTTGTTTAGTTCTACGTTGTAAAATGCTGTTTAACTTAATTAAAATAATTGTTAAAGTAGTTTCCATAACTTGTGTACTTGTTTAAGACTGCGCCAAACCCTGGATTTTTTTTTTTTTTTTATTTCAGAGATGCAAATAAGATTTTTCTTTTTCTTTTCCTACAGTGTATAATTTGTTATGACCTAAATGAAATCTGACCACAAATGTCCTGGGTGAACCAAACAGGAGACTGTGTTGTTATGACAAGCAATCTGCTGACCTGTGGCCTTGGCTGGGTCTCCCAGCAGCCTTCTCCTGCCGGCCACTGGTGTGTGGGCAAAGGACTGGACCTACTCTATGCATATGTGTGTGAATGTGTAGTCAAACTCAGTGGTTGGTAATGGCAGTTTTTAGTTTCAGGGATGCTAGAACCATAAACCTCAATATAGTCCAAATTCAGTGTATCATTTGGGAAGCTATTCTGTTGTTGTTTCCCAGATAAGTACCATGGCAGTACTCATACACACATACCATAAAAAGGACAAATCTAATGATGGGTTGTCTTAAAAAAAATTGGAGGACAATTACGAATATTTCCTCCCTTCCAAGTAACAGAGGAAATACAGATTCGTAATATTCTACATGATTTTTTTTTTCAGGATTGGTTATTTACTGAAAAACATTAACAGTGGTTGGACACCACTTACTACTTTTGAAATCAAGGTGTAATAAAAGACAGAGGCTGTCTTTTTTTAGAATCTCTGAGGGCTTTTTTGCCCAGTGGGCTTCAAAAACTGCTTTTATAGATATATTTTTTTTTATTTTATTTCTTTTCTTTTCCCAGAGCTCCACTGTATGCACTGAGGGTTCGGTGCATTTGGTGAAGTGTGACAGGTGTTGTCAAATCCAGGTGCAGTGCAGAAAAGCTGTCAGATCTATCTCAAAACAGTGATCCTGGCTTCACTTCAATCAAACTCCAGTGTGGTCCCCTGGGGGTCACACCAGATGTAAAACCCTAACCCTTCACTTGTTTAAAAATAAATAGCATGAGTCAGTGGAGGTACTACATTTACGTTGTATATCATTTATAGTGTGGTAGTCAAGAAAGTAGTCAGAAACAAAATGATCGTGTTTATCAGTCAAACATTAGCATGTTTAACGTGGCAAAAGTGTCTAAAACTGGCAAATACTGCCTTAAAAAAGAAGCTGACTTGACTTTACCAGATATTTCATGTTAGCTGTCATCACTTGATAATAGGTTTCTTATGTATCTTAGGTGCTGGATCGCGTTCCTTCTTCCTCCTAATTTTTTTCTCTCTGATTTAGGTACAGTAGTGATGGAGACAGCCATGGTGTAATCTTCTGTTTAATCTGCTAATCCCATTAGTTATTACACAGAAATTATTCTACCCAACTATAATCCCCACCCACCCCAAGAGACGTATACCACACAGAAAGACAGGAACTGTGCATCCCTGTCTTAGTGTTTGCAGACAAATGCAGAAAAGATAGGAAAGCTAGTCGAACTTACATATAATTCAGATTATTCTTATCACATAGAAATGACAAAATGTCAGCCAAAAAAACCCCAAAAATAAAAAAACAAGTACAGCATCAATAAACCAGAGAAATAAGAAAAAAAAATTCTTCATTTAAAAATACATACGAGCACAAAATATGTTTAAACGCACTCTTTCGACATATCTTATATCTTTCTGTGCTTCTTGTGGAGGTTGGGAGCAACTGGAAAAAAAGCATCAACAGTATTTTGAACTGCATCATCTCAAGAAAACTATTCAGTAAACATAGCTTTAAGGTTTCATTTGAGGCTGTCAACACACTGTGTTGCCTGCTGACAATTCAGAAAGGTGAAATCCACAAATGCAAACTCTCTGTCCCAGCCAGCTACAGAATATCTTGGAGAAATGGAGAAATATAACAATCATTTATTGAGATGACAGTGCTTTGGGTGATGTTGTGCTGATCTCAGAGGCAAGGCTGCAACATGTCTAATATAGTTAGATGTTATTCAGTTTGCAAGTGAAAGTAGTATTTTCATGCTACAAAGAGTGCGATATTGGTTTAAATAAATGACGTGATTGAGCAGTAGGGGGTTAAAAGTTGGATTTTTTTTTCTCTGCATCTCTGGCACCATAATAGCCAATTTGTTTCATATACAAACTGCATTTTGTAGTGAACACAACATCAAAATATTTAGTTCACAGTGTTAGAGGCTATGTTGTGTCTGCTAGCACAAAGTTTTCCTTTTTTAATTATTATTTTTTATCAGCATTTCAAGAAATAACACTGTTTGTTGTTTTATAAGACTTAAAGATGCCCCTTTGAAATGTTGAAAATGTCAAAACAGATTAAGCAGTTTTGGCCATTTACTTTCATCTCCCCTGGAGTTTTCCCTTTATCCTTCTCCAAGGTGTTTTTTTTTTTCATGCCAAGTTTAGGTGATTGATAATATCTTTTATTTATTTATTTTTTTCAGATCAATGTCAGAATTGTTCTCTAAATGATAACAGAAGGAGGGAAGAATTGTAAGAACTGTTTAATGACATGTAGCCATCTCAATCTCAAAAACTGCCACTTATCCAGTTTTACAGTGGGATATACACTGAAGAGGTCACCAATCTGTTGCAGGGTTAACACCGAGACACAGACAACCATTCATGCTTGCATTTACACCTACAGCCAACGTAGAACCACGAATTAATGTAACATGTCTTTGAGCCGTGGGAGGTAGCTCACAAAGGCACAGGCAGACCACACAAATGCCACACTGAAAGGCCCACCACTGGGTTCGAACCAAGTGTCTTCTTGCTGTGAGGGAATAGTCCTAATCATCGCACCACCATCTTTATTTCCATAGGTCTTAATTTTTTTATTTTTATGTAATACATGCTGTGGTGTATTACATGAAAAAAGAATACTCCGATATACACTTTAGTAGGTACGCCTTGATAGTACTGGGTTGGACTGCTTTTCCTGTCTATATTGTCATAATAGCATCATCCATTACCTGCAGATTTTTATCAGTGATGAAAATCTCCTGTCACGCCGCATCACAAAGGTGCTTTACTGGATTGAGATCTTTTGACTGTGGAAGCCATTTGAGTACAGTGACCTCATAGTCAAAAACTTGTTTGAGGTGATGTGAGCTTTGTAACATCCTCCTGGATGCAGCCATCAGGAGATAGGTACACTGTGGTCATAACGAGATGGACATGGTCAGCAATAATACTCAAGTAGGCAGTGGCATTTAAAAGCTGGCCGGTTGGTACTAAGGGGGCCCAAAGTGTGCCAAATTTACCAAATTCTGACCATCCAAATGTCACAGCAGAAATCAAGTCTCATGAGACCACACAATATTTTCCAGTATTTTTTTGTCTAATTTTGGTGAGTCTGTTTCCTGTTCTTAGCTGAATGGAGTGGCGCCTGGTGTGGTCTCCTGCTGCTGTAGTCCATGTGACAGAGATGCTCTTCCACATACCTTGGTTGTAGCAAGTGGTTATCTGAGTTATTTTTTGCCTTCCTGTCAGCTCAAAGCAGCCTGGCAATTCTTCTCTGACCTCAGACATTTACAAGGCATTTTTTGGCCAGCTCACTGGCCAAAAAACGACTTGTTATATCACTGGATATTTTCTCAGACCATTCTCTGTAAACCCCAATGATAGTTATGTGGGGGGAAACCCAGTAGATCAGCAGTTTCTGAAAAAAATCAGATCAGCCTGTCTACCACCATTCAAAGTCACTTAAATCACCTTTCTTCCTCATTCTGATGCTCAGTTTGAACTTCAGCAGGTTGCCGTGACCATGTCTACTTGCCTAAATACATTGAGTTGCTGGCATGAGATTGGTTGTCTAGATTTACTATTTGCATTAATGAGCAGCTGAACATTTGTACCTTAAAAAGTGGCAGATGAACACGGAGGTGAGTGTCGAGCAAGCACAGGCGTGATAGGTTTCATAGAGTCAGATATGACCTCTGATGGATGGGTGTGTGAGCGGTGTGTGAGAGTGTAAATGTGCTCAGTACTGAAAAAAAAAGGAAAAAACAAACAAACATCTGATGCACAGACCATAATTCATTTACTCAGACCACTTAGGCTTATTAGTCTACAACATAGGATTAATATTTTAAAACTATAAACAACAAAACAAACAGAGAAGCCACTGCGGCACCATAACTCAGGCCCGGGCCACTTAACGTTATTGTAAACCAAATATTTAATATTTCAAACCATAAACTAAAATAAACAGATATGCTCTTTGTCCAGTCAGTGTGCCTTCTATCCTGTCCTTCTTCCCTTCTCTCTTATCCTCCCCTTTCATTAATTTGCCTTACTTCGCAAAGACCATGTTAGTGTACAGCATATATAGATGCATTTTTGAGGGGGTTTGTTTTGGTTTATCAAACTGATCAAATCCCCTAAATGTAGCAGTTGTCTGTCTACAAAGAGGCAGAAGGAGATTAAGAGAATCAAGAGGATGGGAAAGGAAACTAGGAGACAAAGAAAGAAAGACAAGGGGAAGGAAAATAACGAGAGAGAGAGAGAGAGAGGACAGCAGATTATAAAAGTGAATGAAAGCAAGAGCGAAAATGAGTTTTAACAATTTACAAAGCAAAACAAACACGTGGCATTAGAGAGGGACCAAGAGGGACCAGCAAAGCAATTAACAAAAAAGAGAGGAAGAAAGTGAGTTCTGAAATAACATGTGGATATTACACATTGAGGGGAAGAAACAAAAGGGGAGCTTGGAAAAACAGAGAAATTTGAGAAAATAAAAAATGAGGCAGGCAGAGAAGCTGACTCCGGCCTTGATGCAGACCGGAGTCAGCTCAAACATAACACACCATCACTCACACTCTAATGACTAGGTAGCTCAGTATTCTGCTGTGTGTAAAAGTGTGCAATCCATTTTTAGGGTCTGGTAGTCTTCGGATGCATTTTTATGTGTTCTGCTTAGGGTATTTTGTTGTACTTAAAAAGCCCAATTCTGCAGAAACAAATGTTTAAAAGCCTTATTGTATGGCTGATTGAGAAGAAAGACAACTCTTCTATTTCAGTAATGAGAACTGTTCTGGATTAAGCTTTTTTCTTTTTTTTTTTTTTGGAGAGCTGCATGATGAGTTTCCTTTTCTTTTTTCCTGGAATAATGCAGAACATTCCACCCTTTACTACTTAGGATTACTTGCATTACCCTCTAAAATATGCCTGAGGCTGCTGCCATTATACAACTACATTTAGTGCATCTAATCTAATAGCCAATGCTCTGACTGACAGAGTGGCATTGTCATTCTTGCAGTATATCCTATGTAATTATTACTGTCGTTAGTGATTCGATTAGCAGTTGTCAATATGCTATCTGACAGCTGTGTCGTCGAGTCTTTTGTTTTGTGTAAAGCGAGCCTGAATGGAGATTAAGATGGGCGCAACATGTTATTGATTTGAAAATAAAGATGATCTGGTTTGGATTATCCCAGCTGATTCTGGATTCCATGGACTGTATTGGCTCTTAATTTCATCTGCAGATGGTGCACTCACTTTGGGCTTGTGCGTGTTAACCTCATCTGTGGCTACAGAAAGACACACACACACACACACACACACACACACACATATATCGTATTTACCACCCTTCTCCTCCCTTGCGTTTGACAGAATTCACCATAATTAGTTTGGCCAAGGCTGCTCTGCTGTTTTTAATGGGATGAAATTATTTCACCGCATCAGCAGAGAGGTTTGGAAAAGTTCATCCAACCACTCAATATCTCAAACTCCTTAACTTTGTGTGTGTGGTTGCGTGTGCACGAAGTTTTGTGCAACTCCCTTGAATCTGTTTGTGTATTTGTATGTGTTTGTTTCTTTGTGTTTTTGCATAAATGTCTGTGCGGTTCTCTTTTGAAAGTGATAATGACTTATTGATCTGATGACAAATTAATTAGTCACCATGGAAGTCTGTCTGATGGTTTGTGCGTGATGTGTTTTTCTCTCACTCTCATTCACTTTGTTTAACTTTAACTTTGTGTTGGTCCTCCAGGCTCAAGTTTCACTTTTCAGTCTTCGGGCTGCCTTTCTCTCTTTTCTTTAAATCTTCTTCTTTCTGTCTCCGTCAGAATGACAGATTTGTCCTTGATGTGGTTGTGCTGAGATATCTGAGAGAATGCAATCTGTCTCGTGTGATCTTGTGGTCAGAAGAGTAAGTTTCATACCATGTTAGCCGTTGCAGAAGTCCCCACATCCTGCGTCTATCCCACTTCTCTGCTCTTTACCATGTAACCGCAAAGGCCACCATATCCTGCAGCTCTCCTCAGTTATTACTGCAGCTGTTTTCAAATGATTCCTCATGAGGCTGAAGTAAGAAGCTAGCAGAACTGCATTAAATGAAGTACTGTGAGAAGTTATGGCAATTTCCATGCTAAAAATGGCTTAAATTATTTTTTGCTTTGTGGATGCTCATGTAACCGTGCTGAACTTGGCCGTGTATTAATTCAGCTCGGTCCAAATAATCATAACCCAGTTCTGTGTTTCCATTCGTCGTATAGTTTGTGTCTGCGTTGTGTTCAATGACAATCAGGAGACAGGATGAGATGAATGCTGACTTTATCTGCCTGCATGAAACGGAACATGTACTGGTCAGAATCATGGGCTCATCATCGGGTACAGCACCTCGTGCTCTTCTCCCATACACTGGCAACGAGGTTCCTGTGTCCACTACCCTTATCGCAGCTAACCACCAAGAGATGGCGCCGTTTCACCCGCTATGCATAAACCCAAAATGAAAAATAATGACAAGTGGAATCCAATACAATATTAACTGTTACACTCCCCTCTGCTGAATTCCACTTGTCCCATTGCAACAAACAAAACAACAAAAAAATGACCAATACAATAAAACCACAGGTACAATCACACAAAAAGGTGCACAACCGCCATTCTAATGCACAGGAAACCAAGACAGAACCACCGTTTCCAAAATTGCTGGTGAGGTATTATCACATCAAAATCACAGTTACAATTACCCAGTCACAAAGACTATCCCATGAGGATCAGTATGAGAAAAGGGTTGGCCAGACCCTATCTACACACGTAGGGGAAAAAAAATATGCCCATATACATATTAAATGAACATGTAGCTGCAAAACACACCTCTTGAATAGCAAGACAAACAGACAATTGATCAAAAATGTCACAAAACCTCGTCAAAGTAAAAATGAGAACAAACAAAACTGTAAGTCTATAACAAAGAACTCATGAGACCAATGTTGGTGTCTGGTGCATCATTTCAATAAGTCTAGTCACTGGTCTCAACAACCGCCCAGCTCTAGATCTACGGTGAGTCGCACCGTCAATTACTGTTGCTGTGACAGCATCAGTAGCGGGTATATCGGTAGGAGCGGCAGTATTAGGAGCCGTAAGAGTCTCTGGGCAAACTGCCAGGGATGCCGGGCAGCCATAGTCTGGTGAACTGCTGTCCATCAACGTAGCTTCGTCAGTGGGTTGCAACTGATCAAAAACTGGCTGGCCTTGAGGTAACGCACTGCCCCTGGACAAGACATCAGCAGGTTCCAACGCTTCATCCAGCTCCAACTGCTCAGCATCCACTGCACTTGACCCACTGCCTTCTCCCAAAGGCAGTTCAGACACCCACACTCTTGTTCTAAACTCTGCTGAGTCAGAAATAGTGTCACCGACAACTGACCTCTCGACACTAAGGTCAAGTTCACTTGAAGATGGTGACAATACAACCTCCTCCTGGTCATCAGAGTCATGTTCGGACAGAGGGAGGAAGTTTACTGGCATTATTAGGTTGCGATGGACCACTTTCACTTGCTCTGTAACAGGATTCTGAATCCTAAATGTGTGGCTCTCGTTGTCCTTTCCGACCACCACATACACCGTGCTTTCCCAGCGGTCAGCAAGCTTCCGTTTGCCACGTTCCTTTCTGTTGGCCAGCAACACTCTGTCGTTTACTTCCACCGGTACCCCCCGTACCTTACGGTTGTATAAATCAGCGTGACGCTGGAGCTGTTTAGTTGCCGCTGACTGAGCTACGGCCATGGCTTCTCTCATGTCCTTCCGCAAGGACTCAATGTAGCGGTCATAGTCCACCACCTCTGGATCACTGAGTACAGAGCCAAATATGACATCCACCGGAAGACGTGGCACCCTCCCAAACATGAGGAGAAACGGTGCATATCCAGTTGTTTCATGCACTGTACAGTTGTAGGCGAATGTCAGGGATTTCAGGGCCTCGGGCCAACGGTGTTTAGCTCTTGGTGGCAGCGCTCGAATCATGTTACCTAGAGTCCGATTCATCCTTTCACACGAGCCATTTCCCATAGGGTGATAAGGTGTAGTGTGTGACTTTTGCACACCTGCCACATTCAATAGCTCTGCAATTAGCGAACTCTCAAAGCTGGCCCCCTGATCCGAATGTAGCCGCTTGGGAAACCCATAAATGCAAAAGTAGTTGTTCCATAACTGGTGCGCAACTGCTCTGGCTGACTGATTGGGGCACAAGAAGGCGTGTGCCATCTTCGTGAAGTGGTCAGTAGCCACTAGCACATCCAACGAACGATTTGACGAATCCTCAGCAGTCCAGAAATCGACACTGACCAGTTCAAGAGGTTCAGAGGTCATTATATTTTTCAATGGGGCTCTGGCTTCAGGCTCTGGTGACTTGCTGACTACACAGCGTCTGCAGTGTCGTACATACTCCACAACATCACGCAGCAAGCCTATCCAATAAAACCTTTGTCTTGTCAGATACAATGTCCGCTGCTGACCCTGGTGGCCAGCCTCATCGTGAACACCTTGTAACACCTTACTGCGCAATGAGTGAGGAACAACAAAAAGGTAGGTCTTTCTCTTTGTGACAGGATTTTTAGCTACCCGGTACAGAACTCCGTCTCTCAGTACAAGCTTATCCCAGCTCCTCAAAAGCTTGACGACCTCAGACGATTCCTTGGCACGTTCCCTCCTGGATGGTTTCCGCTTTCTCTCCACAAAGAAGATTACTTTACTCAGAACAGCATCAGTTCTCTGCCTTTCTTTCAATACATCATGCGAGAACACCTCAGAGTTGACCTGCGGGGGTGTTAGAACCGTCTGCGAGAACTGTGGCAGGAGAAGGGCATGTGGGCACACCACAGCGTCTCCTTCACTGCATCCATGAAGTGCAGCAGCCACCTCCAGCGATGATACTGTCCCTGACTTAACAACTGCCACACCCTGAGATATCTGTTGGCCGCACTCAGATGCTACTTCAGGTGGGTTAGCTGACCAGCGAAACACCTCCTGAACTCCATTAGCACCAAGCGCTGCAGCCTCTGCCAGTAACTTGTCATAAGGTACTCTTGTCAAACGGTGAGATGTACTAGACTGTACGAAGGGCTGCCTGCTAAGAGCATCAGCCACCACATTCTTTGATCCAGGAATGAACTTGATGTCAAACTGAAATGGCGCTAACTTAGCGATCCACCTCTGTTCACATGCATCTAACCGAGCCTTGGACAGAATATAGGTCAGCGGATTATTGTCTGTCCACACGGTGAATTGGTGACCTCTCAACCAGTGATGGAATTTGTCACACACCGCCCACTTTAAGGCGAAAAACTCTAGCCGATGCGCCGGATACTTAGACTGGGCGTAACTAAGCGATTTACTGGCGAAGGCAATTGGTCTGGCTGTTGAACCACCAGCAGGTACCTGTGACAGGACTGCACCAAGTCCGTCAGAAGAAGCATCCACAGACAGCAGAAAGGGCTCACTAAAGTTCGGGTGGGCCAGCATGACCCGATCCAGCAAAGCCTGCTTAAGTTGGCAGAAAGCTTGCTGACAATCCCCAGTCCAATCCTCAGCATGGAGCTGTTTACGGGCTTGGCGACGTTTCCTCCCACCTCCACGTGGACCTTTAGAACCTGAGATTAGTCGAAATAATGGTCTGGCCATGGCAGAACAACCCTCAATAAACGGCTGGTAGTAGACTGCCATGCCAAGGAAGGAGCGGATCTTTCTCTGAGAAGGAATATTCGTGCCATCCTCCATAAGGTCTGACTCAGTTAGAGCGGTGATAGCAGACACTTTGTCAGGATCGGGCTGGATCCCATCTGTACAAATGACATGACCGAGAAACTTCACTGACCTCTTCAGAAAGTGACATTTCTTTGGGGCGAGTTTGAGGTTATGGTTCTGCAGCCTCTGAAAGACCATTTTCAGACGCTCGAGTGCCAGCTCCTCTGTCGGGGCAAACACCAAGACATCATCCAGATAGCACAGTAAGCTCAGGAAGTTCTGGTCCCCAAAGATATTTAACATCATCCTCATGAATGTAGCTGGACTATTACAAAGTCCTTGAGGCATCCGATTGTACTCGTACAATCCAAATGGCGATGAAAAGGCAGTGTACTTTCGATCAGCCTCATGGACTTCCACATTGTAATAGCCAGAGGTCAAATCCATGGTCGAAAAAAATGCATTGCCCCCCAAGGCTGCTAGAGCATCAGCTGGATGAGGGAGCGGGTGAGCATCCTTGATAGTGCGTGCGTTGAGCCAGCGGAAATCATTGCAGATCCGCAGGTCACCCGTCTTCTTCCAAATGATCACCAGTGGAGATGCAAACTCACTGCTAGACTTTCGAATGATTTCACGCTCCTCCATCTCATCCAACACCTCTCTCAGTTTTTCATACTGGGTGGGCGGTATGCGTCTACATGGTAACCGGAATGGTTTCTCATCCATGACTCTGATACGGTGTAGGCAACCAGTGGCCTTACCACAATCTAGCTTGTCCCTCGAGAAAATCGACTGGTATTCGACTATGAGTTCCGCCAGTCTAGCCTTGTATTCGGGGGCAACGTCACACGACTCAATGTCTACATCAGAGAGTCCCAGTTCACTTAGCTTTGACTGGGGAGGGTCGGTTACACATGTTGTCACAGGGTGAGGATGATCTGGTAAGGTGGAGGTCTCCGAAACCAGGCTGTGTCTCATACCATCATCAAGCGGCACCTGTACTTGTTGTTGGATACCGATTTGGGAATCAGCGAACACTTGCACTGAACTGCAAATAGACACATCCGCCAACTTAGCGTTACGTTTCAGAGTAACTGGCTTGTTAGACGGATTAATCACCTTTAGCGGGAGCCAGCCATCACCTCTTAAGATTGACACCGACCTCCCCACTAAGACTGTCCGTGGTTTAGATCTTGCTGTTGTTGGCTCAGCAACAACAGCACTTCCAACCAACATAGTATCAACCCGCGGCAGCTTGCCCCAAATCAGGTGCTCTGTCATGGGCTCAAGTGTAACAGCTCGTTTAATTTTAGCAGTTCCGACCGCATCTTGGATATCTTCATCACCATTTTCCATCCTTGAAAACAAGCTTAACAACCTCTGCCCCACATCACGACTGTCACTTAGTGCTGTGGAGCCCTGGTTCTGAAGATCACTCTTCACCTTAAACCTGTCAACAATATATCTTAGCAGGTTACTGCCAACAATCAGTTCTTCATTCTGGTTCTCAACTACCAATGTTGGAACAATCACTTTGCAGCTGTAAAGTTCCATCTCCAGATCGCACATTCCAGCAGGTAAGGTTCTGGAACCCCCACACCCAATCAACACGGTGTCTGTCGGCTCAAGGGTGGGGCCCCTCAACACATGCTGATGTAACAGCCGAGGTATTACATCAGAGCTCAGGGTGCATGCCATTGATCCGCTATCTAACAAAGCTCTGACCGTAACCTCTCCTCCCAGTGTCACCTCTTCATAAAACAGTTTGTCATGTTGTTTGAGTCTCTGAATGTTTTGAACTATAGGTGTGTATCCCATCTCTCTCACTTCGCACACACTTTGGCATACAGACTCCATGTCATCATCAACATTTGCAACAGGGGGATCACTTTTAGGCCCAACACTTGCCCCCACCACATGCAGGCCACTCAGTTTTCCTGTGGTTGCGCCCCCCTGCTTAGCGCCTCTAGCTTTCCTCACCACGGCCCCCGGACACTCCACTCGCACATGGTCAGGCGCAAAACAGTTAAAGCACAGACGGTTTGACCTGCAGTGGTACTGAGTAGTGTGTCCATCATCGCTGCATACCGCACACGGTACTACGGGCTTTACTTTCATTGGTTGGTCTCTCTGTGTGCGCACATTGAACTTACTTTGAAACCTGTACTGTTGTGGCTGCTGCTCCAGAACACGTTCGAGCAGAGTGATGACCTGGTCCAGGCGGTCCGGGGAGCTCTCGGCTGCCTGTCCAGCAGGTGGCGACACAACAGCAGCCGCAGGCACAATCGCACTTGTGAGTGTCGCACGTTGCATAGAAGTGGTGACCTCCTGTTGCTGAGAAGGCAAAACATTGGTCACACTGTGTTTGGATAGTCGCTTGCGAGCTCTGCAGTGTTCAACGAGCTTCTCGTGAATTTCTGCAACTGTCCATTCTTTCAGCTGTCTACACTTGAATATGAGCGACAGTTCAGGATCAGGACAGTTCTGGATGAACATGGCAGCTAGGTCACGTGACAGATAGTCAAAAGCCTTATTTTGTCTCTTTAGAGAGTCCTCTGTCACATCCAGAGCTTTATTAAGTCTCAGCCAATAGTCAAAGGGGTGCTCGTCAGGATGGGGCACAGTAGCATAAAAATCAGCTAAGGGCAAGCTGTAGGACATAGTATCACTAAAGTGTTGCTTCAGTAACTCAAAAATGGGCTCAGGTCCTTCACGCAGATTCAAAACTGGCTTACTGCGTATGCCCACTTTAACCACTTCATGTGCCCTCCCCACAAGCTTAGATACTACTTCATCAGCTTGTTCAGCCACAGGGATGCCCTTCTTTTTCAAATAGGATAACATCATGACTTCCCACTCTTGGACTGAACATGAGTCATGATCCCCTGTAAAACTCACAGGTTCTTTAACATCAGGGCGAACAATGACATTTAACATTGCAGACTCATTAGCTGTACCCCCAACTACTCCTGAACACAGTGTATTATTAAGGCGGGTTTCAATGCAAGATGCAATACTTTCACCAATAGAAATTCCAATCTGTGAAGCTATATCACCCAAACGTTTATCATTAACATCACTTTGTGGTGCATCAAAAGTGTCATTAACATTTCCACCCAAACCTGCATAACTTGGTATTGGTGAGGATGAATCTGGAGTGTACAAAAGCACACCTCTCCCTCTAGCAGCTGCAGGCATAGGGGTAAACCCTCTCCCCCTACCAAAAAAATTGCCTGCCATACTCAACACTTTACCAACAACAGCAAAAAAACAGTCAAAAATAACAAAAAAATAAAGCACATACAACTCAAATACAGGGGAACAAAAGCATCCCCATCAGGTCAACAAAGTAGAACAGGGCAACAGAAATCATCCACAAAATAAATACACTCAAAATAGTTGCGTCTCAAAACGCCCCTCCTTCACTGAGGTAGAGAGAGCAAAAAAAAATTTGCGGTCAATGGCGACAGTGCTGCCACTCATAAAACCACAAACAGCTCCAAACAACGGTACAAAGGGTTAAAAATAGCTTTGCATTTACTAAACAAAGTACCGCCACACCGCCAAAGCGGTAAAGAGTCCACACAGCTGTCCCGAATCTGAGGCACTTCCGAAGCGAGCGGCTCCAGGAAGTAGACGCAGCCCCGGTACTCCGATGCGAGCGCTCCGGGAAGTAGACTCAGCCCGCGCCGACGCAGCTGAAGAACGGGTCACGGCACCAGTGTAACCGTGCTGAACTTGGCCGTGTATTAATTCAGCTCGGTCCAAATAATCATAACCCAGTTCTGTGTTTCCATTCGTCGTATAGTTTGTGTCTGCGTTGTGTTCAATGACAATCAGGAGACAGGATGAGATGAATGCTGACTTTATCTGCCTGCATGAAACGGAACATGTACTGGTCAGAATCATGGGCTCATCATCGGGTACAGCACCTCGTGCTCTTCTCCCATACACTGGCAACGAGGTTCCTGTGTCCACTACCCTTATCGCAGCTAACCACCAAGAGATGGCGCCGTTTCACCCGCTATGCATAAACCCAAAATGAAAAATAATGACAAGTGGAATCCAATACAATATTAACTGTTACACTCAGTTGGCTCTGATGTGCTGTACTTTCTTCATGTGCATGGTCTTTTAGATGTGATCATATTGCACTTTATTTCTTTTAATAAAATGAATTGCTCTCTAACAAAGTTGTTTATCTTAAATGTACAATTTATATAAGTTGATGTAACTTTTTGAAGGCAACTATCCTCCTTGAACTTGGACTTTTTTAGGCATGAAGCACTTAATAGGTTTGCTATGATTCAAACTCAGGCATTACACAATCTCTACCTCTTGTAAATTTCAGAGGAACTCTATATCTGCAACTATAAATACTGAGGAGATTGAATTTTGCAAGTGAAACAGCATTAGGCACCAATGCACACTAGAAAATCAAATTTGAGCTGTTTGACAGAAAAAAATTTGGCTTTAATAATGTTAAACTAATCAGAACTGATGTGAGACTGATCTATTCTTTTTTTTTTTTTTTTATTGTTTGTTATTGCACACAAATGAAAAACTAACAAATTGAACAAAACAAAACACAACACAGGAACAAAAAGAGAAATACTAGTTGAATTGTGCTCTAAATTTCATAATTTCAGTGAATCGAGTATTTGTCCCAGCAAGGGAAGTTTGGACACCTCCTTCAATTGCAGCCTGTGATTGCTGTATATACTCAAGATATGCGAAACAGATGCAATTTTTCTTTAAAAATATACTCCGGACAGCTTTTATCAGACCTACTGGCTTCTTTTGTTCTCCAAAACTGTGTAACAGAGTGTAACTTGTGCTTACCACTGCATGTGTGAAAACTTTTTCCCTCTGGATTTGTGTGTGTGTGTGTGTGTGTGTGTGTGTGTGTGTGTGTGTGTGTGTGTGTGTGTGTGTGTGTGTGTTCGGGGGGGTGGGGGGGTGCTGCTGTTGTCTGATTCCCCTAAAGGAGATTAATGAAAGGACTACAAACAGAGAGGGAGGGGACAGACGGAGGGATGAGAGAAAAGACTGCAAGGGAGGGTGCTGACTGGTTGGAGGGTAGTAGCATTGGTAGGTGAGGGTGTGTGTGAGTGCATATGTGTGTATTGCTTTGGGAGTCCTCTGTGAAGGCCATTCATGCCCATCTGAATGGAATTCTTTCTTTTTCACTCTCTCTGTCTGGTTTCCTTTTTACTGTTTTCTTTTTTTCTTTCAAATTTTCTCATTCCCTCACAGAAATATTCTCTTTCCGTCATCTGTTTTTTTCTCTCTATCACTCCTTCTTTCTCTCTTTTTATGCTTTCTATCCTTCTCTCACACCACATTCCTCCTGTCCTGCCTGTCACGACCTTATGTCTGTGATGTCATTCAGGACAAAGGAACCCAGCTTGCCTGGGATGTGAAACTGACTGTGAGAGTCAGACAGTCAAACAGAGCGGGTGGGAAAGAGTTAAATACAGAGGGAAACTTGAAGATAAAATGTTAAATGTCACAGAAATGTCACCACAGTGAATGGAATGAGACAGAAATCGACGTGGAAATATCCAGAGTTTGAAACAATATGCAACTGGTTACATAGTGTGTCTGATTTTATAAATTGAGAAACACCATAGAGGAACATAAGAACAATCTTTCACTTTGATATTTAGTGTGATTTTGAATCCAGACCTCAAGAATGTATTATTTTTTCCCCCGTTTTGATTACTACTACTTCCATAGCAGGGTGTCATGGGAGAGTTTGGGTAGCTATGCAATTTCCCACGTTGACAATGACATAACTAGAATCAATGCATCATGTTCCCATAACAAAGTTGCCTTTGAATTTAAAAAAAAAAAAAAATGCATTGAAAGAGCCTGAAAAATTTGGGGGTCAATTTATCTAGGAATTAGAGGTCAGTTTTCTCTTCACCTCCTTTAGCTGCTCGTGTTGCCAGGCAGAACTTCCTTCTTGGGTATTTGGGAGCTATCTTGATCCTCTGAGAAATGAGTGACAGCGGTCTTTCTTCCTACGCCATGCTGGTATGCATGTTCTCACATACCAGTGCCGTCATTTGTGTGCACCCATGAATGAATACGCAAAATAGCAAAGTTCCCAAGGTTGTCAAGCTACTGGATGAATGAACCCACATGCTGCAATTTCCAGGGAAGCTGAAGTAAGTATAAACACGTTGATGATGTTTCCCTTCATGTTCAGTTCAGCTAATGTCAGGTAAAGTAAGAGAAGTAAAGAGTAAGAGTTAGGACATGCTAGAAAAAAGAGAGGAGGAATGCGGGGGGGGGGGGGGGGGGGGGCAACCTCTGAAAACCAGAAAGAAAGAGAAGGTCATCATGGGGAACGCACAATCTCGTTTACATCCTGATTAATGCAGTCACGGTTTGCCAGCTTTATTTTACTGTATTTATATTTGACCACAAACATACAGATGCATGTGTGTGGCGTCTGACCCCTCTACAGGACCTGTCCATCAGACAGACATCCTGATGGATGAAGCTGTCATTGCCTGTGTGTCTTGCTTAAGCAGTGAAATAACCCTGTGTGTAGACCACACACACACACACACACACACACACACACACACACACACAGACACTTGCAGAAAGGTGGGAATAGCAGGAGAGACAGAATGTGAGTGGTTAAAAAAAAAAATGGTAAGATGAAGAGAGAACTGTAAAAAGAGATTTCTGTCTTACTTCCTGAACTGACCACCTGCCAGGACTGTCAGACAAACTCAGTTATTCTGTTTCATGTTCATCAGAAAGAGAAGAACTGAGGCAGCGAAGCCTCTGGCCTGTTTAAGTGAAATGTTTGTTCATAACAAACCAACTCGCATGCATCAGTTTGAGTTTTTGTTTTAGTCAGCAACAGTGATTCACCAAGACACCAAGAGCATTCTCAAAAGAGAGAATATCTCTTGCTGCAGGCCTCCTTTTTAGGTGTAAAATAGTGCAAGTGATTGCATTTTAAACTCTGCCATTACTTCAAAGGTTTGTGATTGACTTGTTCTCTGATTAACACATTTGCCTTCAAACACATTTTGATCATTTTTAAATAACATGTCATCTTCACCATCATCGTCATTGCTTTGAGCTAACTATTGCAGTTTGGTCCAGATTTGATATATATTTTATTTGCAAGTACATCCCCATTGTTTGGCCTGTTTGTGCTGTTGGCAAACTGACTTAATACTTAAAAGTTAAAAAAAAAAAATCTATGCAAGTCTCTTGGAAGTTTCATCTCTATTATGCGTCCTTGTTTACATCTGTAGTTTGCTGCCTTTTAATCATTGGCATGGTTATTTATCCCTGGGCTGATTATACATTTATTCAAGGAGACCTACAGTGGTATAAAATGCAATTACTTATAAAGCATCAAGCATATATCACCTATTTCTGTGCCCACTGCATTATGTATGCGGGGTTTAAAATGAATCATCATGCCCAGTGGAGATGGCAAAGCTCTTTCCAATTTTCTAAGCACGTGTTTCTGGGGAGAAGGGGAGTGAGACTCAGCATGCTCTCATCCCCACTTCTCTTTACTCTCTCAGGTAGTTGGCATGGAGCTGTGTGGTTGTGTGTGTGTGTGTGGGTGTGTGTGTGTGTGTGTGTGTGTGTGTGTGTGTGTGTGTGTGTGTGTGTGTGTGTGTGTGTGTGTACTCTCATATGCATACCTGTGTAGTTCACCCACTCAGCAGTCATTCTGTTATCCTTGGGGGTCCATCTGTGCAAGGATTACACTGGCATCCCACTCTGGTTTTAAAACACAACCAAACACAGGTATATACACACACAAATAATCTTGTGCACAGAACACACATAGACTCACTTTCCAGAGCATACCTGCACAATGCACACTGTTACGTACACACACACACACACACACGCACACACACACACACACGCATGCACGCACACAAGCTTGGCTTTACTATGCCTCCGCTTTTCAATTTTCAGCTCAATTACATTCCACTGTTACTTAGTTGAAACCAAGAGCCCTCTTTTCCCTCAGGACACACACACACACATACACAAGCATGCATACTTATTTAATGGTTCTGCATCCCACTTAAGTCCAAGATTGTGTGGCCTCCTCAACATTCACTGAAAGTGAGCATCATTTTGTACCGTGCAGACTTTTAAGAACTTTTTTTCCCCCTGTTTACCAGGTAGAAAGGAGGTTGTTCTAAGCTTCGAGTCATGGACTGCTGCCATGATATTGTACATTATTTATTTATTTTGGATACAGCTTTGGATTTATTTTCCTCCCCTGTGAATGATAGGAAACCCAGCCCTGAAGTAGCAAAACAGCCCCAAATCCTGATGGTCCCTTCACCGTGCTTCACAGTTACAATGATATTTTAGTGTAGGTGTGCACTGGATTTTTGTTTCATTCTCCCAGCATAGTTTCCATTTCTGCTGCCAACATTAACTGCCCACAATGCAGTGTGTCAGAAATGTTGTGAAATTATTATAGGGTCTTTACCTTACAATATAAAGCACCTTGAGGTGACTGTTTGTTGTGATTTGAAGCTGTATAAATACAGTTGGATTGGACTGGATTGGATTGAATTGATTTGAACATCCAGGTGGTGTAATACTGTCCTTTCATTAACACCGCTCTTGTTCAGTGTTTTTCTCTTAGTGACCACACCAACAAAGATTTTGTCAAGTTGTTGAGATTTATACAGTTTTTAGTCGTTACCCTCGGGTTCTTTTTCCTCACCTTTAAAATTGCACATAGTGCTCTTGATGTGATCTTTGTCCAGTGGCCGCTACTGGGGAGTGTAGCATCATTTCTGATTTTCCTGTATACAATTTGTTTTAACGTGGTCTTCAGAAATCCACTCCAGTATCTCCTTGAGCCTACTTCTACGGTCCTGTGAAAGCTGTTGTGATTACTGCCTAGTTTACGTCGACTGTTTGCTCTTGAGAAAAGGAGACTGTTTCACTAACCAGAGTTTTTAAGGTCTGTGTTTAAAGGGCAAAAGCCTCTACAGCCACAAGTACAAATCTTGGAAGAACGACTGAAAGTAGCTTTTGGAGAACATTAACTCAGGGGTTTACATACTTTTTCCAGTGCGCAGGATTAATCTTTTCTTTTTTCAAATAAAGACACAAGTACAACTGTTTTTGGTTTATTAGTCGAGTCAGATTGTGTTTTGGCTTGTAACTTAGTTTTGATTTCAAATCTAAACAGTGCACAAAGCCTTTAAGGCCACAGTAAATCTTGCTGATATTCCAGGGAAAAGTAGCTTGGGTAATACTCCAGTATGTAAAACCAAACCAATCAAAAACAAAACAAAAAACATCCTCTCTATGGCGCTTGTTTTTTCTGTATGTCGATGACCTGCTATTCAAAGAAAGTCTGACAAAACACAATTAATCTGAGGAGTCCAGGAAGTAGAAGCATTTTTCATCTCAACATTAATAAATAAAAAAAATCATATGATGAGGAAATGCAGCTGCTGTCTCATGGCAACTCGAGCCGCACAGTGTCAGTGAACCTGTTAAGATGGTTTTGTTTTTCTTTCTCAACAAATTAAGGTTTGCAGTGATTTCTGCTTTTAGTTGAAAATCATAATTTCAATCATAATTTTTAAAATCTTTTTAAAAAAAAAATGCTTAGCTATACCCCCCCCCCCCCCCCTTCTACCCCCCCCCCCCCCCCCCCCCCCCCCCCCCCCCCCCCCCTTCTACCCCCCCCCCCCCCCCCCACCCCCACCCCCCTACCCCCCCCCCCCCCCCCCCCCCCCCCCCCCCACACACACACACACACACACAACACACACACACACACACACACCATGTCTTCTACCCCCCCTGGTGCTGCATTCCAGTGCCCAGTGTCAATGAGAAGAAACTGCCACATTACATGGCTGTTTGTTCCCTTGTACACTCGCCTGCAATGCTTTTAAGACTGGTCAGCGTGAATGTGTGTGTGTGTGTGTGTGTGTGTGTGTGTGTGTGTGTGTGTGTACGTGTACGCGCACGTGCGTGCCATCCTGTCAGATTGCCTAATCATTAGCATTACTTAGAACTGACAGCAAGAGGAAGGAACAATAAGTGTCATTTATCCTCTTTTTTCCTCTCTCTTGCCCACTCACTTTCTTTCTTTTCTTTCTCTTTCTATTTGTGTATGTTTTTTTTCTCTGTTCCTTGCTTTTAATCTCTGACACCCCCCCATGACCCGCCTGTCTCCCTCTCTCTGTCCGCCACACACTCAACAGTTCCCATAGAGAATCTACATTTCTCAGTAAAACAAAACAGAATAAAATGAAAATGAAATTAAGAATTCACATTGAGCATTGCTCAGCAGTACAGCTCCATTAAAAAACAAACAAACAAACAAACAAACAAAAAAGAGTTTGGATCTAACCCCAGAATGCCATCTCCAGTGTAGTTATAATCTCCAGCTATGATTTCCAAACTATATACTGGCATCTGGCATCCAAAATGCCAAGGTGGGAACAATCTTTTTACGCAATATTTTAATGCAAATGTATGACTGAAACTTCTTTGGATTTCTTTAAAGAATTAATCAGTTCAAGGCTTTATATATACCCAAAAAACTATTCTGTTTTAGGATATATAGAAGAGATATAGTCAGGCATCTTTGCACTTTAAGTTACAACAATTTGAGAAGAAAACAAGTGTCTTAGGGAAGGAAAATTCTCCTATTCAGTGTTGTATGTTAGTATTTATAGTCTCTGATTTCTTCTCAAACTTTTCCATTTGGTAATATCATAAAATCTGCTTGGAGACAAACAAAAAAAGGAAAATCAAATTAACTTTACCCCATCACTCTGACTCAGGGTTGAGCTCAAAACTCAAGGTGTGTGTGAATGTGTGTGTGTGTGCATGTGTGTGCATGTGTGTGTGTGTGTGTGTGTGTGTGCTTCCCCGCTGCTGACTCCAAACAGCACTCAGAGGAATGAGGATAGGTGTGATAAGAGCATCCTGTTGTGGTTGTGCTTTTGCCAAAATGCGCCTGTGGGAATGAGATCACTGTTTGTTTTTTTCACTGAACCATGTAGACTGACTCCTGCTTGCTTTATTGCCTTAATTTATCCTTCCTCCCTGCTGGTTCTTGCCTCCAGAACTGGAAGGTTTTGGACATTTTATCTCTGGGATAAAGCAGCTGAATTTTATGATTATGTTCTCGAGTCTCTGGAGAAGGACATGTTAGAGTACGCCACACTGTCACTTCCTTTCCATGCTTTGACGAGTAATAAATCACACTTGTGATGCACAGTGACCAGGTCTGAGCAGAAGTGGATTTAAGAACTGTTAAGGGAAAAGGTCACATCGAATTTTGACATCTGCACAAAATCCGATGTGAAATATATCCCTTTAGACAGCTTCAGAATTCAGAATAACTCTGCATTGCTGATGTTACTATAATTTGTATCATTTTCTTTCTTCACAGTAGTTTTGTGTTACGTTCCAAAAATGAGGCCAAGCCATCTTTGTAACGGGCAACATTTCATAAGACTTGCAGAGCATTATTAAACTCTTCTGCTGCTTTGGCCTTTTGTTACATTTTTTGTTACATTATCCACAATTTTAATTTATTTAAAAAAAAAAGCCTTGAAAATTAATTGAATTAGTTTCCAGTAGCAGAATTGATGAAAAATTCAATCCAATCATATAATCATAATATGATTACCACTGAATAATCTCAGCCATTGACTTTTGGCCAATATGAGCCTTTTTTTTTTTTTTTTTTTCTTTTCTAGCAGGACCTTCAGATCCAGAGTAAAGCTACCTGGATGATCCGGCATGTATTTTCAATCCTTGTTTTCTCTTATTAAAGTATACTGTTTATACCTCTACAAAATAACATGTTACGGATACTCTTTCACATTCACTAACTGACACATGCAGTACTGAGAAAACGCAGACAGTACTTGTTTCTTTTTGAAGTTTTGCAGGCACTTATACTCTTGCTGACATTGCCAAGAGCTGAAATCTTCCAGCTTGGCTGACAGGGAGCCTGGGTTAGATCGGCTTGTGCACAGCTGGTGTAGGAGGACCTGATTGAAACCATGTAGCTTAAAGTCTCTGAGCAAACATTCCATTAGAATAGCATTACAGTATTAGTATGAATCACTGTTATTCTGCAGTAGCCCAAGATGTGGTTGCATAAAATGCTCCATCTCTTTAGTTCTATGGTTGTGTACTGCATGTGCATTCTAGCCTGCTATTTTTGCTTTAAGGTACTCACAGTTCGTGCAGCTGCCTGTTTGACCTTTTTCTACCAGTTTATGTGTGTAAAGGTTTCTCACTGAGCAGAATGAGTCTTTGTGCCTCCATAGTAATGTGACACCTTTCATAACTCCATAAAGAGAGCGTGGTTTATGTAAAAAGACAGCACAGTGGGCTCCAGCACAAAGCTGCTGGCTGAATTAACAATGATGGCCCCAAGCTTTACAGGCCAGACACTTTTGATTTCTCTTCATCTCCCTGCCTGTCTTCCTGTGTATCTGTCTGTCTGTCTAGCTTTGAATCTGACAGCTAAATTTAAAGGGAGTCAGCTGTTTCGATTCAGACATCAGCTATTTGGGTGTTACCTGCCTCTCTCATCCCTCTCTCTGGAAGTCACGGCAGTTAGCTGTTTGAGCGTTTGGCAGAGTGACACCTCTGATTGGTCAATCCCAGGTTGTCACTCATTACACCATCATGGATACATCAGCTAAGAGGCAATTGTCACAGCGGTGACAGGGCCTCTGGCTATTATTGCTGTAGTGACACAGAGCTTTACCTCTTAGTGTGACTAGAGACATCTCAACTCAAGTGCTTTACTGCACTCAAATTTTGGCTTTGCACACTAAAAGGTTACCTGTAAGTAAGATGCTGCAGTGAAACCATTTGAGTGGTCGATAAGACTAGAAAAGTGCTATATAAATGCAGCTCTTTTACCATTTACCTACTGCTTGGTGTGAACAGTTTTTTTCAGTGATGTAATAGAAATCTCTTCTTCATTTCTAGCATTATGTCATCCTTTTTCTTTATCTGCAGCTTCCTCTAAATGTCCAACCATCCATGTTGTGTTCTCTTACTTTGCTCTTCACATTGAGTTAAGCAATTGAAAGTGCTGCTGAAATTATTATTAAATTAATACTGAGACAAAAAAACAAACATACATAGCATGTTCATATTTTACGCTAAAGTAACAAAAAGAGCTTCATAGAAAGTTTTAGAAATTACACTAATCAAATAGGGTATGAGCAAGGGAAGAACAGCTGAAAATAAGAAGTATCCTATCCATTTCGCACTTAAAAAGGAAGAATTATGAGTATTGTGATGCCTAAATTTGTGTCATCCTGTCATATGTATAATTTGACATGCAGCTGGGCTCAATTCCCTGCTAGGCAAATTGTTTGTTGTGCTGCGGTGGCCCTGACAAAAGCAATCGTTAACTAGATCCTGCTCCGAGGTATTCAGCCACTGGGATAAAACGATGAATTTCTCTTTGGTTAAGTATGAGAAAAAAAACAAATACCCACATCTTTTTTCTCTCTTTTTTCCCATTTATTTTTACTGTTTTTGTTTCATTCATTGGTCCCCGCAATGCCAAACCTTTGCTGTGGACGCTGTGCACTAGCTGAAAATAACTGGGGCAAAAAAAAAAAAAAAAAAAAAAAGGTCCAGGCATGTGAGACTACAGCTTGAAAAGTTGAAAATCCAAGTTTCACTAAGAAGATTACTTTTAAATGAACAAATCACTCATGAATGGCACCATGCTGTTTCTCAACTTTCCTGGCAATCTTCACTGCACTTTCAAAATAAATAATAATGAAATATGGCCAGAATTATGTAGTATGAAAGGAATCCACAGGCTCTCATAAGCATCTGTATTTAAGGCTGCAAGTTTGTGCAGAGTTCTGAGGCAAGTCAGGAACACTCAGCGGACCAAGTGATGCACAAATAAAATAAGATCATGTATCATGTAGTGAGTGAATGTATTAAGTGCTGTGTATTGATTGTTTAAGTGAGTATGCAGTCATGAAACCTGTCCTGTCACATTATAGCATCAACAACCCTGCTCAAAAGACATTTTGTTCTCTGAGAAAGAAAACTGTTGACAAGAAGAGATTTTGTTTTCAGGTGTGAAGCTTCTTGAGAATTATGTTCCCGTGAAATTCAAGATGTTATTCCTGAGCTTTGAGCAAGATTTGTGATGTCAGTTGGCTAAGTGAGTGTGCGTGTGCTTCAGTGGGAGTGAGAGACTGGCTGCAGGGTATTTAAGTGTTCAGGTATAATGGTTGTCTCCTGTGTCTGACCTTCAGAGCTGCAGAGGTCAGTGCAGCCCTTTCACCACCTCTGTGCCTTTTTTAGTCCTTTTTAAAAGGTATTCTAGTTTATTACAGCTTGTGTATCGTGGTTAGACATCTGTTTCAATTATTTTATATTAGCCGTTATCAGAGCTTCATTAGTGATCAGTGAATATGAAGAAATCTTACTTTAAGTAAAAGAAAAGTGTTATTTAAGAAATAAATTTGTGTCCCTTATCAACTCCTGATGCGCTCATAAGGTATCCATCCTCTTTTCACTCATTCATCCCTCACACACGGCTGTTTCCAATTGGCTCATAGACATTCCTGGAATGCCAAGGCATCATTGTGCTGTGCAGTGTGTGCGTATATGTGTGGGCATGCACACCCGCTGCCCCTCTATTCACTCACTCATGTTAAGAAACAGCTCTAAACCAGGGGACTGCTGAGAGAGAAAGAGTGGATGGAAGGATGAGAACAAAGATGGATACAGACGGAAGGTAGAAAAGAAGC
Source organism: Archocentrus centrarchus (assembly GCF_007364275.1). Lineage (NCBI taxonomy): Eukaryota > Metazoa > Chordata > Actinopteri > Cichliformes > Cichlidae > Archocentrus > Archocentrus centrarchus. Next base: position 18,799,478 of record NC_044357.1, read on the forward strand.
AAGAAACAGAAAAGAGAGCTCAGTGTGCACATAATCTGGGTGATTGTGTGAACTAGACTTAAAGTCCTGTTTAATGAAATAGCGCCACAATAAGTGCACACACTTGCAAAATGCGCACAAGTACTTGCTTGCTTTTGTTAGTGTTTCCTTTTTTTAAATACATTTGTTCGTGCGATTGCTGAAAGCACATGATGCTCGAATGACTCTTGATATTGCATGTGTGTTTGATTTGACATACTATTTAATGTTTGCCCATGAGCATGTAGTGAACATTTGTGGGTTCGGTAATATCTGATGAAACTAGTAAAACCTTTATCCCCTTATAACCTAAGCTGGCTACAAGTGTGCTGACTGATACAATGAATGCTGTTAAGTTTCATGCAGTTTTGCCACTAGGGGGAGAAATAGTAAAATTGCTTAAAGTTGCTGCTACAATATTATAAATGGTGAAAATGTGGTTCCACTTTCCACTGTAGAAGGGATGATTGAGCCCTGACTCTACCAGTCTGTGTGCTGAAGTATGTGAAGTGCGTGGATGCTAGACAGCGCTTAAGCATAGATAAAAGCAAAAGCATGAATGTGTCTGATTGGGTGAATGGGACTTTGAGTGAATGAGCACTTTGAGTGCGCAACTGAGTAGAAAGGCACTATATAAGAGCCACTTACCGTTTGCTTTCAAAATGTCAACCGAGTCAAGATTATGAACAGCCACCTTCAGCAGTTGCAAGCAAGCCATCAGCAATCACATTGCAGTTTCTTCAGGAATTGTACGTTCTAGTTTTAAATTTTGAGATCTAGAAGTTTTCAAAGACTCCAAAAAATGCCTTTGACTAAAAATGTGTACATGTAACCACTTAAAAGGAAACTAAACTGTTTACTAGTGGGTTGGAGATACTTTTTAAAATGTGCTAATCATAACTTCAGGCACACACAAACTTTTACTGGCACACACAAGTGCACATACAACACAGACAAACTCTATTTTTTATACTCCCATATTGTTGTGATTATGTATGCATAAAATTGCATATCCTCATTGCGCAGACGCAAATAGCAGTCACATGCACACCCGGCTGTCCATGCACAATTTATCATAGCTTTGGAATGACAGTTAAAAATATTACACCACAATTACATTACCCTTAGCCAAGACAGCTGGTCTGGACAAAAAGGCACCACAGAGTCTCTATGACTTTGTTCTACAGTTTTATTTACATTTCTTTTTCTCCCGTGACACATGACTAAGCTAATCTAAAATGCAGTGAGCCTGGCATTGGCAGGCTGACTCAAGCAGAGACCAAAGCCATCTGCCTAAACAAGTTATCCCATTCAGAGTGGCACAGACTCCAAGAGAATATAGTTCTTTCCAACAGGATTTCTAAAAATGTGATTTTTGAACTGAAAGAGAATTTAGACAGATGGATGGATAGGTAGTTGAATAGTTGGATTCGGTAGCTATTGTAACAACATTGGTTTCTAGTTTGTCAAATTGATTCCAGGAAAGCAAAAATGGAATCAGGGAAAACATGATCAGGGTGTCTGACCTAGGAAGACTGATAAAGTTGCAATTTTGTGTTTTTGTCAGGCCCATAAACTGTAATGTTTATTATTAAGTGAATGAATGGAGAAATTGCAAAAAGGGAAGAAAATGCATTCATCGTTGTTGTCATAGCAGGAGAATCCACTGCGAACACATGGACACACACTGCACAAAATGAAATGAATGTGGCATGCATATGAACACAAACACAAAGCAACAGGGAGGCTACCAACACAACCAAATAGCATTTACTACAGTGTCTGCAGCCTAGCAACCAGGCAACTGGATGTCATTGTCCCTCATCGCATTTCTGTGTTTGTGTGAGTGCTCCTGTGACAAAAAAACCTCTTTTGCAAGATGTAGAATTTTTGTGCGACAGGTTTATAATAGTGGCAGAGAAGAAGAGAGAGTATGGGGAGAGAGAAACAACAACAAAGCTTATTGGCTGCTTGTCGATGTAATGAAAAACCTACAGGAAACAATAATCAAGTTTCTCTGAGACTGACATCAGCTCACTGTTAAAACTTTAATTAGGTAATCCAATCCAGTCAAAATAGGAACTCTATATTGATTTATGGGTTTAGTACTTTGGCTCCCAATTGTTCTCAGTTTTTAAGCACAATTTTTACTTAATATTATTAATAACTAATGGGGTTACCTTCCAAGAACAAATCTGTATGCATTTCCTCAACCTATTTCCATTAAAAAGTAACCTTACTTGCGTATGCACACATGTGGTGTGTGGTTCATGAGGCTAACAAAAAGCACCTTCAGAAACACGATTGATTTAGCAATTCAAACGAGATGATGAAAGCACACTAATTCAAATCACATTTATTCATGAGCGGTGTCCTGTGTGCCATTGGCTCAGGTTATATGTCACAGAGTGGTTCACATAAAAAATGACAACCTGCACAATGTAATTTTAATATCAATTATTGTTTTATTTGCTTTAATATTTATACTGTCTTTGTTCTACAGGTGTGTGATCTCTTGCTCTTTTAACTCTGTTTTTATGAGATTCATTGAAAGCTTTTGATGTTGTAATATTACTAGAGAAATTGCAGCAGCTCTTTGTGAATGCGCATACATATATGTTGCATGTGTTTTTTTGTTTGTTTGTTTGTTTGTTTTTTAAGTGCACATTAGTATACTATGATGAGAGAATGCTGTCTTGTGTCATCTCCTCTACATTTTCATGTGCTGCCCCTTTATCTTTGAGCTGTTTCTTCTTTACTTCCACCCATGTCAATCCATTTTTTCCCCCTTTCATCCTTCCCCCTCATGTCCTCATTTCCCCTTCTGCCACTGTTCTATTACAGACCCTGTTTCTTCCATCTGTTTTTAATTACATTGCCATTAAATGTAATGATAATAACAATTTGTTTTAACAATCTTCCAGATTTAAATAGAAGGGCTCGAACCACAAGTATTAAATGTTGGCTTAACAGTTCACATTTCAGTGAACCTGGAACTTAAAATTTGAGCCCGTGGTTGGGGCGCTTTAGCAACTGATAAAGTAAAATAATGCACATTTTATCGATACGAATTTAACAAAAAATATCTTTCATTAGATCAAATAACAGAAATGGCTCCAACAGCCTCTCTGTGTTAGCTCTGCAACAGACAGGAAACCTGTCCAGGGTGTACTCCGCTTCATGCGCTAGGATAGCTGGGATGGCCCTTAGCTATTGTGGATGGATAGATGGTTGAGATAGCTTTCTCCCTCCTGACAAGCCACACCTCAGCCCCCTTTCAAGAACCCTGCAGTAGGAACTGCCCTTTCAAGGTGTCTCAGTGGTAGTTTGATTGGCACCACTCACAAGTGGGAAACTGAACTAAATTAAAGGAACAAACACTCCAGAGTTCAAACAAACCATTACAAACATGGCTGGCATGAGCACACACACTTTTGCTCATCTTCTTTACACCTGGTCTCCCTTACAATCTGCACAATTTCTGCCTTTCAACTTTCCTCTTGCTGCTTCTCTTTTCTCTAGCAGAGTAGCGGCTGTGTTTGAGATTTTACAGGTTCTTAAAATGCAGTTTTCACTGATTATGGATGATGAATGAAAACAGCCCCAATTCTGTGTGTGTGTGCGTGTGGTGTGTGTGTGTGGTGTGTTGTGTGTGTGTGTTGTGTGTGTTGTGTCACCCCGTGTCGACAATAGTGTGTGGTGATATCCTTGTGTTTAACATTGTGTTTCACGACTTTGACTGAAACTCTCAGATGAGAAGCCAATGATTGAGATGGCCCCAATTAGTCTCCACGATTAATTGAGTGTGATTGGATTGTCGTCCATGGCACCTCATCATTAGACGTTATTGACAGGCTAATTAGTTGCCTTGGTGACCGTTTAAACACAGTTGATTGGTGTGACAGTGAAATGACCCCACTGCAGCCAGGCACGCATATGTCTTGCTTGTGGGTGTGTGAGCGTATATGTGTTTGACCGAATACACCTTGAGGGAGATGTTCAAGGGAATTTACAATGATGTTGCAGTGTCACAATTACAAATTTGGAAAAACTGAAACAGGCACTTCTAGATTATTTAAAATGCATACTATTACAGTTATTATTATTTTATTTTTATAATCGCAAAGCCATAATAAGTGCACAGCCAGAGAGAGAAAGTGCTGAGATATCAAGAAAAACAAGGGAAAAGTGTTTTTTTTTTGTTTTTTTTGTTTTTTTTCTGAAACCACTGCCACAGATTAATTACATCTACTCAGTAATTATAAGTGGTGAGAAAAACACAGTGGATAAATCACTCACAACCAAAAGTGGTGCTCACAGTTGATAGAGTCACTTTGCATCTTTCTTCTGACCCAGGAAATGCCTGCCACTGATGAGCTATCAAGACATTTCCATTTATTTCATCAGCACTGTGACTATTATTTAAATCACTGCAAAGAGTGATCTAGACTTATCTAGCTCTGTGCAAAGGTTTTAGACATTTTAGATGTTCAGCTGAGAGGTTTAGCTGTAGGAAGACTTATGATTGATCCCAAATTCATTCTGCAGGGTGATGCAATCGGCCCAAGCATACAGTCAGAGTCCTAAATAACTGTTTTCACTAAAGACAAGAACAAACAGTCCTGCAGATGGTACTGTATCAGTCCCACAGAGCTTCAGTGTAACTAGAATAGGCACTATTTTGTTGTCAAGCCAGTCATACTGGAAATTTAGATGTAGATTTTATTATTTAATAATTTTCTTAAAGTACTAGCTAATTAACTTTAAATAATGTTTTCAGTAACTGTACATAGTGCTGAAAACATATTAAAGCAAAATGACCGTTAAAAAAAAACTGAATGCACTTTTTGTTCTAAATTGAAAGACAGCTCTGTACACCATTCCAACATAAATCATTTCAATAACTATTTCCCCCAAAGTTTGTTTCTAAACATTATCAAGATGCTGCTGTTTGAAATATTCTATTTCTGCCCACATTATTCCAAGCAGGTAATGAGCCATCTTTTCAACATCGATCTGTGTAATTAGCCTCTTTTTTTTCTGACCATACCCAGGAAGCCATGGGCTAAAAAAACATACAGTGGTTCTTCATAGGCTTCTCTACTGGGCAGCTCTGTATGTCTGCACAGATCAGGTTAATGGCTCTTAAAGAGACCTTTAAGACACAAGTCCAAAGAAAGAAATTGTTTGATTTCAGATCATTATTTTAATCAATGACTTTATCTGTCTTATCCAATATTTAATACAAACCCCATAATCTGAATAACCTCTGGATACCACTTCATGAGGCAGAAAGAAATGAAAAGTCCAAAATTATAAATATAAATTGGTTTAGTGAACGAGCTCTGTCCATGCACTGTATTAGAGATAGCAAAGGTAAAAGACTGAAAAGTTGTGGGGAGAGTGAGGGAGTGGCAGATGAGTACATGCTTGGATAACTGTGAAAAAGAACCCTAATCTCAGAGGAGGTTAGAGCTGGTGTAACATCACGTTTTCTTGCCAACCTCTTTTATTCTTGTTTTGCTCTACCACTTCAATATCCTCCATGTCTCGGCACAGCATAAACACCACCACCCGACACCAATCCCCCTACCACCCAATCCCTGCTGCTTCATTTTTCCATAATTCAATTTACTCCATAAACCCAAAATTCTTACAAATAAGAAAATAAATCCCTCTAATTTTTCAGTCACAGTAGTGAGTGTCACTGACACACTGAATTAAATCAAATGTTAAACCTGACCCAAAACACTGATTGAAGGTATAAAAAAAAAAAAAAATCACTTTTAATTTTGCCTGAGATTAAGTTTATAGAAAACCCATCCTCTAAAACCTTGAAAAAAAAAACCCATTTGTGTCATTTTAATTAAACCTTTATTAAATTTTAATTTGTGTTATTAAATATTTAAATATAGTACACAACAGCAACTAAATAAATTAAAACCTATCAAAAAATATGCCAGAAACATGGCTTAATTTCAACTGAGTAGCAGTAGCATTTTTAATTAAACGTTTGATCATAAAGAAGTTATGCAATAAGGTAATGTGTAAGGCACAGCTGTATTGCATTTAAAGATTGTAATATGCATTAATCTAATTGTGATCCCTCCTCTTGGTATGTTTCTTTTCATGGCTGCCTCAAATGTCTACCTGAAGACATTAGTTAACCACCTTCCCCTCTCTTCTCTCCTGTTTATTGTCTCTGTAGTTCCCCCTCGGGAGCCTACTGTCACCTGTAGGTCCAACACCTACCCCAAAGGTTTTTACTGCAGCTGGCACCAGCAGCATTCAACATACATCCCCACTACCTTTGAAGTAGACGTACAGTAAGTTCATATGTTGTGTGTACCAGTGTTTCGGGATGAAGCCTGTGGATTTTGGAACATTATTTTATTAATTTTTGCCATTATAATAATATAATAGTAAGAGTGATTTATATTATTATTTTGTTTTTCTTAGTCCAACAAGAGCAAACATTCCTTGGTTGTCTGGACGGGTTTAACAGTTTAGTAGGGATCTGTCTCTGTCGAGTTCTCTTGGAAACTCCCAGAGTCCCACAGCTAACACCATGGCAGGTGCTTTCATTAAAGCTGTAACTTAATATTATTCTCTTTGAATAAAGATGAGTGGTGCATATCTAAAAAGACTCATACTGTAGACAGATTAACATGTCTTTGGTGTCCAGGTAGGCCACAGAGTAGCATGCAACCAGTGTACTACTGAATTATGCCTAATTCGACATTTATATGCCATCATCCTCAAATCTTCTTAGCATCTTTTGTGTTAAGCATCCATGTATTCTTTAAAGAGGACTGTATCACTCATTCAGTCTTTAACCTGCAACTGTTTTACCATCCATCCAGTTCAGGGTCGTAGGAAGCTGGAGTCTATCCCAGGTGTCATAGGGCACCCTGCACAAGTTGCCAATCTGTCGCAAGGCTAGCACATAAAGGCAGATAACCGTTCACACTCACATTCACAACTGCTATCAATTTGCAAAAAAAAATTTACCAATAGTAAAACAGGCTTTGTCTATGTAAAAAGTGTCATCAACACTTTTACTATTAACACCTAGGAAGCCATGGGCTTCCAATTTAGATGGTTAAACCCCAGACTGTATTTCTGCATTCCCACGTTAGTCTGTAGGAATTCCATTTAAGCAGAAAACATGCAACAGCTGTCCCTTTTTCCTGCTCTCACTGTTTTCTCTTCAGATATAATCAGCGTTCACTGGAAGTGATGAAAGACTCGGTCCACAAGAACCGATGCCATGTACGCTTCCCAGAGGTCTTCTCCAGCATCCCCTACAAAGTTAATGTAACAGCAATCAATGCCTTGGGGAAAGCTTCCACCACTGTCTCCTTTGAAGAGTCCAATATAGGTACGACATGTCTTTGTGTTATGGTTTTTACTGTATGTTCTGCTTTGTGGTCTGTGTCTTGTTCTCTTTTCGTATTCCTTCCCTCTGTTGTGTCTGAAAGCACTCACAAGGTCTCGCGTGTTGACCAAATGTGATTCAAAATGAATTACAGGCTTTTCACTGCAGTTACACAGTGAAGAAACACTTACGTCTTCCTATTAAGTTTTTGCTCCAATTAAAGGGTTCCATTTAGGCTCTGAATTCAAAGAGTTTCAATGGAACCCACACTGACATTTTGAAAATCTTATAAGTATTTGCTCCTAAATCATTCAGCTTGCAAAACATTACCACTTTTCATTAAAATCATTATCTGCACATAGTTCAGGGACAAATCAGATTTTTTTTCCCCACAAAGATTGACAGGTATTTGGCAAAGGAAAAACAGAACTAAAATGTAGAGTGTGAAAGGCATTTCTTTGAGTATGCCAACCACTGAGCAATGTTAATGCATTGTTTGCCCACAGATGACTGATTTCATTCACTTCTGGTTCCCTTTGGAGATTTGTTGCACACACAGCAATGCTTGGTGCCAGGAAGACATAGAAAATTGAAATTTCAATGGCCAAATAAATGTCACCCAGCTGATAGGGGAGAGTGTGCAGCTTTTTTTTTTCTTTAACCAACAGCACAGTCCATTAGTGAGAACCCACTGACTGCGCACCCGTGTCATTACCAAAGGCACCAGATAATAAACAATCGACCTCTGAACCTTTTCTGCAGCAAACAGTGTTTAATTGAGGTTTGGACAGGATGTGACAGTCACAAATCAATGGTCTGGTTTCCCCACTTTCCCTCAGCCAAAACACCATCTGCTATATCAGCACATTTTAGTCAGTTTTAATCTAAAAAAAAAAAAAAATCAGCCATAAATGTCCTCCGTTGGCTGATTTTTTTCTTTCAATTAAAATCTTCATGATTACGTGGCAAGCAGTTTAAAATGAAGTTTCGATTCTGAGGTTTTTCTTCAGTTAGTCTATCGAAGGCCACATAATAACAGCAACACACTCTTGAATTCACAAGCAGCTCTGACTGGAAAGCAGTGAAGAGGAGAAATTCATTTTAAAGAAGGAATGAAGAGTAGTTTGATAGATAAGGGAAGTGCTGCCAGCAGTCCTCAGCTCTATTGCATTGCTTAGGGTGATATGGGTGTGCATGGTGCATAAACACACACAGACACCAATGGGGCTGTGAGCGATTGTGTGGAGTGCCGGTTGAGAGGGTTAGGTATTGAAAAAGAAAGAGAGAGAGACAGAAAAGAAAGGCTGCATGTGTGTGTGTGTGTGTGTGTGTGTGTTGTGTGTGTGTGTGTGTACACATAAGTAACCAATGAGGTAGTGACATGCTCTGCCAGGCCCCGGACACGGGACTCATGAAAATGCTAATGGTAGACGGATTAGTGCTTTGGCTGTGGAAATATCCCTCAACTATTGGTGATAGAAAAAATACCCCACTGCAAAATACCATTTAACTCTTCCTTCTCTCATTTCCTTTAAAGCCATCTTGTACTTTGCAGTTCTTTTCCTGCATTTCCTTCCTCCTTTAATTCCTTGATCCCTGTGTTCTCTGCTTTGCTCTCTCCTTCTCTTTTGCTGTTATTGGACAATATTTGTGTTTTTAAGGCTAAAAACTTACTAACTTGTATTTTGCTGACAGCCACATATAACTAGGTAATACTGTAGCTTTACATACTCTGGTCTGATTAAACTAAAGGTTGCTTCTTTTGAACTGTAGATTTCTGTGCAATCACTTGCTTTCCCTCCAGGATAACTGATACAGCTGTCATTGATCCCAAAGAGAGGCAAAATCATATGGAAACTTTTTGTCGTTGACACTAGAAAACAAGCCCAAGTTTGCAAAGTTGCTAGTTGAAAGGCCAGAACTTCTAACAAAGTATGTTTTGAAACGTACCCCTCCTGTCTCTCCTCACCTCATCTGCTCTTGCGTTCCTGCATTGTTAAAAGTCTTTCTTATGCCATTCTACGATGTAAGTCACATTCATTTTCAGGGACAACGAGGCAGATCGTAAATAAATAAAACAATTTCATGCTTCCTGGTTCACTTCTGAATTCTGAGCGGGAGTAAGACGATTCTCAACTGTCCTTGTTCATCCGACCAAAGCTGGGATGGAATTAGATGAGATGAGATGTGTGTGCTTGCGTGTGTGTCCCTACATGTGCGTGCTGTGGGTGAAGTTACAAAGAGAACCCTCAAGGAAGCTCCACACTCATCAAATGATAACTTAAAGCTTTCTAGTGCCAAGCTGATCAAACGCTAACTGATCTCGCCTAACTTTAAAGGCTTCTGCAGTTAAAGTATTTTCACTTACAACAAAGAACTTTTTTTTTCTGGCAGTTCTGACAGCAGCCCACCTGAGCACCTGCTGTCATTCAGCTTTACTACATTACTCATCCAATGAGATAAAAGACAATGTGTTGTAACCTAATTCCGACAGGTCAGAGTAGCTACAGCAGCTTTTCAACTGAAATTATTTGTTACCTGTGTCATGCTTTGAATAATTCCTTTTAAAAAGGGGAGTCATCATTCAGGTGTATTAATGTGATAGTTTGTGGGGGTTACAGTAGCCAGCCAGGTGCCAGAAGTAACCAGTCAAAGTAGATTTCAGTCAGTAACAGTAAACAGATTAAAGGGAACAGGCAAAGGTTTCAAGATTGTGTTCTCCAAATTATCAAGTTTGACCCCCTTTTTGTCTTCAGAACTCTTCTTGGCAAGGATTTAACACGGTGTTGGAAATGTTCCTCAGAGTTTTTTGTTCATATTGACATGAAAGCATCACACAGTTGCTGCTGACTTGTTGGCTGCACATCCATAATGTAAATCTCCTGTTTCACTGCATCCCAAAGGTGCTCTGTTATATTGAGGTCTGGTGACTGTGGAGGCCATTTGAGTAAAGCAAACTTGTTGTCATGTTCAAGAAATCAGTTTGAGATGATTTGAGATTTGTGACAAGGTGTGTTACCCTGCGTACGCTGTGGTCATGGAGGGATGGACATCCTCAGCAACAGTACTCAGGTAGACAATGCTCAGTTAGTACCGAGGGGCCCTGAGGGGTGTACAAGAAATGTTCCCCACACCATTACACCACCAGCAGGAGCCTAAACTGTTGATTTAAGGTAGGATGGATCCATGCTTTCATGTTTAGGCCAAATTCCAAGCCTACCATCCAGTGGTCACAACAGAAACCAAGTGTCATCAGACCAGGCAACTTGTTTCCAATCTTCTCTTGTCCAATTTTGGTGAGTCACTGCAAATTGTAGCACTAGTTTTCTGTTTTTAGCTGACAGGAGTGGCACCCAGTTCAGGATTCGGCACATTGTGCATTTAGAGATGCCCTTCTGGATGTCTTGGCTGTAACTAGTGGTTATTTGAGTTACTGTTGCCTTCCCATCGACTCGAAGCATTCTGGTCATTTTCCTCTTACCTCAACACAACAAGGCATTTTTGCCCAGATAACTGATGCTCGCTGGATACTTTGTTTTTTTGGACCTTCTGTTTGTTTGTTTTCTTCTCTGTAATCCCTACAGATGGTTTGTTGGGAAAATCTCAGTAGATTATTTCTGTGGTTTCTGAAATACCCAGACCAGACCATCTGGTACTGTACCAGCAACCATGCCACATTCAAAGTCACTTAAATCACCTTTCTTCCTCATTCTGATGCTCAGTTTGAACTTTGGCAGGTCATCTTACCATGTCTACATGCATTAATGAGCAGCTGTACAGGTGTACTTGATGGAGAGGCTGGTGAGTGTAGGTACATCTACCTATTTTCAAATAACTTACAAACACAACAGATGAATCCTCAACACAAGTGGGAGATTGCTGTATCCCAATTTGACAGCTGTTAATTTGGGGGTATCTGACAAATGCTGCCATTGACTATCTTTATTACAACTGTGTATGGCACTACTATTTTACCATAGCAGTGATTTCCTTGCACAGAAGAGGCTGTTGAGTAATGATTATGCATGTAATTGTTATTGTGCTGTATAAAGTAAAAATTAGTGAAACTGATTAGTGCTGGTTGTTTTCTTTTGGTTCTGGCAGAAGCATCTTTATGGAATTCCACTCGCAGAAAAAGCAAACAATTATACTGCAATATGAATTTATATTGTATGAAAGCAACACAAAATTTTACTTAAGTCTCTTTGTAGTTTTGAACAAGTAAGGCAGCAGCTTGTGCTTAAGCTTCTGGCTTTATTGCTCGGGTGCAATCAGTCCATTCACTAATTAAAAACCAGGCTACTTTCAAAAATGAGATTTTTATTTGGGGCTTCATTTTGAAAACTCTCAACTGTCATTAAACCTCAGACTAGATTCAATGATCAATGTGCAAGATAACACTGCAGATCGATTTTCCTATTTGCGCAAGTGTGCTGCTAGTCGATGTCATCCAGCACATCAGTGAATTGATGTCCAGATTTTGTTCTTTCTGAAAAGCCTCTGTATTTGGAGAAAAAATGGGCTACACCATTCGGTGAGGGAATAGACACATGATAATAGTGTTAGAATCACTAAATCAGAGTTTCAGAAAAAGCCTCAAGATGCATGCATGCAGAAGTAAAATAGCATTTGTAGAATTTTTAAAAATTTTTATGCCTAAATGGACCGTAGTGAATCTGTGTGTCAGATAAACTTTCAGCAGCTTTTTTGTGTCTTCCTCTGCCTACACCATTTTCCTTTCTTCAGCAGATAGTGGACTTTATGTTGTAAATACAGTTAGGGGAAAAATCTGATTGTTATGTTATAGTGTACCAACAAAAGGAGGAAGTGGCTGCAGTGACTGTGCAATATGAGACTGAAACAAAGACAGAGGGACAGTAATGTGGACACATATGAAAGAATAAAGCTATGGTAGGTTTTCAGGCCATGCATGGACATATGCAACAATGGGGTGTCATAAAATTGAACGGTTATGATCACATGCAGCATTCTTTCTTCCTTTCTTTTTATTTATGTTGCTACATCTTTTAATATTTGCCATGGCATTGTTCATTTTATCTTCATACTTATTCTGGTCATGTGTCTGACTTTTTTTTTTTTATTTTGTATTAGCATTAGCACAATTCTAAATCTGCATGTGTATTGGTCAGTAATGTCCAAACTTACATTGTCTCGGCAGATTTCACATCCTTCTTTTAAGTGTGAATCCTTTCTTTCTTTTATCTCTATTATAAAAAGCAGCTCTTTGTCAGGCCCCAGTTGCTATCACAGAGGTCATCAAGTGAAGGATGTGTTCATTACTCATGCAACACAAAGCTAATAGTATATGTTTCAGGTCAGATGGATACTTTAAAAACCTAAGGGACGCCCCACCCAGACATATTTCTTGCTGTTTTGTTCTGTGCTTGCACATGTTTTTCCTCTATTAGGTGCTGCTGAACAAAGAGAATTTATTCTCTCTGGTCTCCACTGACTTTACATTGCTCTCACTTTGCCAGAATGCAATTTTCTTTTTTTGTTTGTGTGTGTGCTTCTCTATTTTATATTTTTACACAAGTACTTGAAAGTCACAAACAGATTGCTAACATCTCTTTCTCATGGGAGAAGTATGTGTCAGTAACTGTTTGTCTTTCATATTTTTTTACTCATTAATTGTCTGCTGCCTGTTTATGAGTCTTTATATGCATGCATTGCTTTTTATCCACGGTGCTTTTATCCTCTGCTACCGCCTGTGTGTTATCAGACATTGAGATTATTACCATGCTTATCCATTTGCTTGAGTACTATGTGTGCGTCTACATAGGAAAGGGTTTCATGTAGCTTAAGTGGCAGGCCGGTGTGTTCCCTTGTGGGAGTGATCTAACAAAGACTGGGTCATTCAATATCATCTGAAAAGCTTTCAATTGAATTCTCTCAATCTCTCTGTCTTGGTGTGTTTCTCGGTGGACAGGTATTCAGACACACATGCCTTTTCATTGGGGAGTGACGGCTTCTCGTCTTCTGCCTTGCCACAGTTACCACAGACATTTTTCAGCTGAAATCATTTTTTTCAAAACTTTTTTTTTTTTTTCCAGTTCAGCCTTATCCCAGGTCATTTTTTTTTCCACCTTAGAATACATTGCAAACTGAAGACAATTCTAAGAACAGTGGTAATAGTAACATTAATTTGACCCCTTTATTGTGTCATGCAGGAGATAGATTTTGAAAAAAATTATTTTCTAAATGATGTATTAGAGGCTGGAAGATCCTGACGTCAGTCTTCTGTTCAGTGGCTGCTTCCATTACACCATCCCTGTCTGTCTTTTCCCTTGCCAGATGTTTCAAAACCCTCACTTTTCATTGCAGGCTTTTCTTTGTACAGATGTCTGTTGTGCAACCAGTGTAGCAGGGGTCTGGTGAACATTCATATTTGTCGTTCTCTACTTTGACATTTCATGCATTGACCTTGTGAGTGCAGCCACTTACTGTTGACCACTGCTTGACTTGAAATAACTGTGAGAAATTTTGTTTTCTTTTTCTAAAATTAAAAATTGTACAATTATCCAAAAAAGTATCACTGAAGTCTCTAAAGTAGTAAGTAAATGCTCCGCATAATGAGTGACCTTAATATGCCCCTTTAACTAACTGTTTATACCCACCTTACAGTAAAACCAGACCCCCCGGAGCGTGTGACCGCACCCCCGATCCGTTTCAACCCTCGGAGGCTGGAGGTATCCTGGCACAGCCCTGCTACCTGGCCTGACATAGACACCTTCCCTTTAAAGTACTTCCTTCGATATCGGCCACTCATCCGAGAGCAGTGGCAACATGTGAGTACTTTTGGTACTAGTGTTTACAACACCCAAACAATTAGTTGCAATTTGAACTACAATGTGACATATTATTATGCCATTTTGAAAAAGGTTTTATCCAGTGGAGCAAAGAAAATAAGATTTAAATCATAACAGTAGCAAAAACTAATGTAACTTAGAAATGCACATGCCAAAAACAAAACAGGTTGTAAATGGTCGGAACAGTTTTTTCAGAAAGTTTTCTCAATGTCTGCAAGTCAATACTGAGATACAACATGTTAATTATTAAGTATTTGACCTGAAACACAGAATTGGTGCGCTAAAGAAAAAGGCTCTCGGAAATTGCAGCTAGAGTTTCAACTCATCACAAAAATCCTTTAAAGCAGGGTGAATTGTCTCGGCACACTATAATGTTATTTTACCAAGAAATGCTTATTTATCCTCCACTTTTATTGAAACATGGGGATAAGCCTCTTCTTTTTTCCATATGAGATCAATAGTATTGCCCAGGGTAAACTGAACATTTAAAAGTCAAAAATGGTAATAAAAAAAGTCCCTGTCAAAAGATGCCTCTGAGAACTGTTACTGAATATTAGGAAAAATTGGAGTTTGATCCCTGGTCAGACAGACACAATTGTTTGGCCGCTTTGGTGTGTGTTACTGTATCTGAGTATTTTTTGTGGGTTCAGTTCCCTGAGGGTGCTGTACAGTAAAAGCATATGTGTCCACTATAGGATTCCTGGGATGAAAGCTCTGTCTACCAAGGTCTAACATTACAGGGTTATTAACATGTCAATGGTTTGCTAAGGTGTTGTTCCAAGAGCTTGAGTTACAGAGCCTGACATAGAATCACACATGCACACACACACACACACACACACACACACACACACACACACACACACACACACACACACACACACACACACACAAACACACACACACACACACACACAGGAATTATAAACCAATACACTTTTTTTTTCTCTTGCGCTGTTCATCACTTCTGTCCTTCACACCTTCTTAAGTCGCTGTCTTTGTGTTGCCATATCCTTCCGTTTCCCACCTTTTCACTATCTTTTAACTTTCTTTGCTTTGCATCACTGTGGAAAAGTTTATCTGCTAGTATTACTCTTCAAGTAAACAGAGTTTTGTCAAGGTTGTAGTTCTGTATGTAAATCTAAAGCATTTTGTTTAGAGTCATTTCTTGATGGTGGTTTAGATGTATTCAGGCTTCAAACAGACCGTGTGGTTTTTAAGAAAGGGGAGAAAAAAACAAAGAACTGCAAAGCTGAACTGAAGATGCCAACAAACACTCCAGGCGTCCTGTATTAAACTCTCCCTCTGATAAGCTGGCTTAAAGACCCCTCAACAATGAACAGAAAGTCTAAATAATTGCTCTGCTGAACAATTAATTTGAGCAATTAGAGCAAACGGTTTAATGTTTTGAATGAGTCATCAAGTACAAGAATTGCCAAGTCCCTGCTTCTCAAATGTTAGGATTTGTTCGGTTTTGTATAATTGACTGCCAGATTGCTTTTAGGTTTTAGGTAACATAATAGGAATGTAGTTTTCTAGCAGTTCAAAGACTAGAATGTTCACATGAGCAGAACCAATTCATTTAGTTCTTAACACATCTCTCACATCCTTGCAAACACATAGAAGTGTTATCAGTCAAACTATAGAATGTGTTTTTGTTACATCTTTGTACAAATCTTCATTGACACAATCGTACGTATGAAGGCAGAGTGTTATTTTATAAACACGTTGACATCCAGTCGCTTCCTGCTGCTCTGTAGTTAGAATAAAGCCTCAGATCTTTGTGGTTCCAGCTGATGATTAAACCTGACACACACACTCAAAGTTTTTCTTCTCCTCCTCGCCACTAATCAATCAATATGTGAACCGGCGCATGACCTGAAAGTTGGGAAACCTTGAGTCAATATTTGGATTGGGTAAGGACACATAATTTGGAAATTGCATAAAGAGTCGACAACAGCTGAAAACTGCAAGGTTTTCCGTTTTTGCGGCGTTCTTTGATGAATGTTATTGCGGTCATGGTTTTTATTTTTGTAGTCGTTAGTGTGGTTTTCTGAAGGGGAAATTCCGACACCGTCACCTCTGGACTTGTGAGCACTTTATGGCTGTGCTTCTGGCTCCTTTTGATAAGCGTCAGTTAACAGTGTTGGCACTGTTCTCAGTCACACAGAAAGTGTGCCATCTGTTAACAGATATTTTGGTCTTTGTGTGCAAAATTTGTATTTGTATTATTCGCCTAATCTCTCCACTAACTGTTAAGATTATGCCACTTCATTTAATATTTTAGGAGATATCATTGTCATTTATAAATTCAAGGGATTTGCCTCAACTTCTGCATAACCTTCTACAGTTCCAATATTTTTACCAATTCTAATACTCTGGCATTGTAGTAACTGGCATTAGTATAAGTAATTTCTGTTGTGAATATTTTTTTCTTTCTTGATTACTCTCATAACCATCTTGATTGAAGCATAGTAAGCATGGCAGACAAAACTTCTTTAAAATAATTTTAAATGCCACTTTATACAAGTTAACCTACTACTTCTTCTGCTGCTGCTGCTGCTGCTGCTGCTGCTGCTAACATATTCGCAAGGGGTCGCCACAGCAGATGGATGATTTGGCACATATATTTACACCAGATGCCCTTCCTTACACAGCCCTCCCAGGGACTTGTCTCTTTCCACACTTGAACCAGGGATCTTTCTACATTTTAACTAATACATTATGGAGACATATTATTTGCAAGTTAATCAGTCTCCTTTTTTTTTTTTTTTTTTTTTTTTGTGACAACACCACATCGTTGCAAAGATTTAAAAAAAAAAAACAACCAAACAAAACTGAATCAACATCTGTATTATCAGGCAAAATTTGATTATTTTTTGTAATGGCAGCTTTTAGCTGGCTAGTGCCATTGTTGAGGATGAGTTAATGGATTTAAAACTATCAAGCTGTGACATAAATCAATAAGTGAAGTTTAACGAGGCTGCCAAAATAAAATACACTGTTTACTGGCCCCCATATATATATATATATATATATATATATATGATTAATTATAGCATCAGAAGTTGAATGCAACTTGAAGCAGCTAGTGCTGTGTAGGAATTCACCTTTAATGTGGTTGGACAGCAGAGCTGGGTGCGAATGGCTTTCACATGTTATATTTTGAAATGTGTTTTCAGTCAGAAATGAAAGCAGTGCTGTGATCAGACGGAGCTTTAGAAGAAACCATCCATCGTCCTGAAGAATGAAGGGATGACTGGCCCAGATAGGTAGAGTGATGGAGAGTCAGATGGATGAAGGCAAATGAGGAAAAGTTTTGAAGTAGAGATGAATGGAGTGCATTAGAGAGGGAGAGCAGGCGTTAATGGAAAGCAGACGTCGTAGATACAGTAAAATGAGACACATAAAGGAGATAGACATCCATAGGTACACAGATACATTTGAACTTGAGTCAAAGACAAAGGTGACAGAAATATAATACAAAGTCCACATTTGAAAGGATGTAATGTGAAATTGAGCACATAAGTCTGAGACCATATTACTTGATTATGAAAACTGACAGAAGAATGGATGGTCAGGGATAAAGGTACGGAAAGAAAAAGAGAAATTGCCGTATGGAGAACAGTGTGACAGATAAATGGATGAAAGTAGAAGAGACATAAAGAAAAAGGGAGCACAAGAGGCTGCTTTGAAAGTGAAGTTTTATAGGCTATTGGTTACCTGGTGTTTGAAGTTTAAGGGAGGTAGATGAATGGTTCATTGGGGGAAAAAAGAGAAATAGGGATGAAAAAAATATATCTGAAATATATTAAGCCATATACTAGTGGAGTAAGTGAAGAAAAAGAGAGAGGGGAATGCTTTAGGCTTAACAGAAGCAAGTCCATTAAGGAATTGCAATGCAGATTTGTATTTTATTTTATTTTTTAACTTTAAGTAGGTCTACCAGACATATACACAGATACAAAAACAGTAAAAACCAACAGAATGTTGCTCTTATTGAGCCACTGATGGTTTGTAAATGGATGTAGTGCAAAGTAAAGTGCAGCATTAACTGTGAAACTCCACCAGCACCTAAATTTTACTTCTCTTAGATGGTTGAACTTCATGGCATGGAATGATTCACTGCATTGTCAGGGTTTGGAATTAGAAAGGTTTTTTTAAAAAGGGAAGTTTTTCTCTGCGCCCACCTAAAAACTGATTTTAGAAGGTAATAGAACAACTAGTTTAGAAGTCTTGGTACTGGTCTAGTGTCAAATTATGGTGCCTCTATTGTGTGTAATATAGTCATTTGAAAAAAGAAAGCTTCACAGACCTCTGTGCAATCCTGTGAAAAACTAAAGCCTTACTGCTTCCTTAGGAAATAAGAGGGTAAGTAGCATCCAGCTGCTGCTAATTAAATGACCTTGATTATTGACAAGTATGACTCCCCTCTACAAAAGCAAAATGCCGCAATGCCATAATCTTCCCAAGAGCAGACACTCCAGCAAATTCATTCCAAGGTCAGACTGTGCAACGGTCAGAGAAATCCAAGAGTTATATTTCAGACTCTACAGGCCTCAGTTAGCATGTTAAATGTTAAAGATGGTACAACCAAGTCATGCAACTGGAAAATGATTCCAAAAACATCAGCAAGTCTATGACAGCACAGCAAGAATCAAGGTGTTGTAATGGCCCAGTCAAAGTCCAGATCTCAACCTGAGTTAAATGCTGCGGCAGGACAATAAGAGACCTGTGCATGAACCAATGGCCACAAGCCTCAACTGAACTGGAGCAACGCTGTAAAAAAAGAGCTAAAATTGCTCCACAATGACATGAGAAACAGATGAAGTCATTCAGAAAAGTATTACTTTGAGTTCTTGCTGCTAAAGGTGGTTCTAGGAGCTACTTGATCATGGGGTGTACTTACTTTTTCACAGGACTGCATAGAGCAACGTGAAAATTTTGTCACATGTGCAACACACACATATTGCCAATGGGACCAAGTATGTAAACCTTGTGTGACTCCCTTGCACTACAGGAACTGCCAATAAACATGGCAACTATTAATCAGTCACTTACTGTAAATGGGCTCTTTCACTTTGAATTAGTGCCTGGCTGAAGATGAACAAGAATTTCCATGATCAGTAGAACTACATAACAACCTTGTGACATGCGTTAGCTGGCATCTTACTGTTTGGCAGATATCCACACTTTATACATGTGATTTTTGCACCGCTGTTTTGTATTTCTAGCTGCATCAGTGGTAATTTTGCAACAAGGTGTGGACATCCTGGCTGCCATGCCTTGACTGACTTAAATTGTCATCAACAGGCTTTGAGTAACATGAAAGATAATTTAAATCCATGAAACTCCCTTTTTATCCAGTTCATAAAGTTAATTTGTTTAATTTAGGCTCAGGGTCTGAAAGATATTTTAGTCAAAATCACCTTAATTTCAGGGAATTACCACATCCTGCTTCGCACTTCACATTACATCAGTGCACTTTATCAAGAATGAATTATCAAAAAGTGACAGGAAACAACACATGAAAATGCATCTGCATATCTCTAAATGGTCGGTGAATTGTTTTGTTTCCCATGGTTCCCATGGCCTCACATTGCATTGTTTCCCCACGCTCCCTTCAGACAGAGGTGAGCTCATACACTCACAGCAATTAAAGCAATGGTCCAGTAACTGTGATAAGAACAATTTCAGATTGTTCAATATTCAGTTCATGGTATGAAACTACATCTGCTGTGCCGTAATTGCCCTTTGGGATGATGCTGAACTCCAGGCAAGTGAAAACACAGACATTTTCATGCAGACTCGGAAACAGATACAGACAGATACCCAGATATGCAATTAAATGCTGGTATGCATATAAATCAATACTCTCAAAAATCCCTGCACACATACATTCTTGTGCTTAATAATTACAAACCTAACATGCATACAAATGCTGCCAAACCCCTCATATATACAGTATGTGCATATGTAAAGCTGCAAACATCACTTAAATTGATAGACAAGTTCATTTGTATTGGAAATATGTTGAAATAACCTTTTCAGTATGATATATCTGCATGCAAATACCCAGCTGCACACACATACAGTACAAACACACACACACAAGACATGGTGAAAAACAACAAACAGAAAAAAAAAAAATGCTCATGATTATAGATACATAAATCCTGAGAAACTGAGGGACGCAGTAAATGCAGCAGCCAGAACAAATAAAAGAGCCGGGGTTAACTTTTTTCTTTCTTTAATCTTCGTCTGCTTGACCAACACAGCTTAACCTTTTATTATTTATTCCACATGCATGCTGCATCCTCTCTCTGCCATCCGCCTCCCTCATTCTTCTCCCACCTCAGCCCTCTATCTTTTACTTTTCACTTTTTTATCCTCCTTTCCTCCCCTCACTCATTCTCTGTTTTTTTTTTTGTTTTTTTTTAGTTTACATACTGTATTGTTCCCGTCTTGCAGTCCTTTTCCACCTCTCTCCATCTGCTCATCCATGTTGACCATAATGTGTGTGTACGTTTGCCAAAAGTCTCTCTCATCTAGCGAGCACTTAGATGGATCAATAGCGAGGCATGAGTTGTATTTGTGCATGTTGTGTGCGTACCTTTTATTTTTGATATGGGGACATAAATCTGTTTGCAGAATGACATTTTGGGGGGGATAAAAAGCAAGTCCTTGGTAATGTTAAGGTTTGAGACTTGGTTTAAGGTTGAGGTAGTGCTGGGCAAGTAGTCATTAAGGTTAAGGATATGCTCTAAAAGGTTTAATGTAATCTCTTTTGAAGTGATGGAAACAGGGATTCACAGTTTACATGTACTGTTTATACTGACTGCATATTTTTCTGTCCACTTTTTATGCGTATGGTGCATAACTAGAGTACTGTGTTTTCATGAATAACATTATCATGGCAAAGAAAGAGCAGAGATTGGCACTGAATGAGAGCTTACTCAACTGCATCTGACAAGTACTTATGATTTTCTCCATCTTCTCTTCATTTTCATCTTTTTCCTTTTTAAGTCCTAACAAAGTCCCACCTCTGTGTTTACTTTTCACCTCTCCCTCCCACTCTCCCATCAGTTTCCACTTCCAGCGTCTCCAATCCCTATTTTTTTCCCTTTCACCCACTCATTCATCGATGTACGCACCCTTTCACCCATGCATTAAGCCACCTGTCTAACCATCCTTCCCTCAAGCCATCTATTTATATCTATGGGTGCGCATGATAAATGCTTAGACCTTGTTTGGGAAAAACATCCCATCTAAAGGACACGGCCACAGACAGATCATTTATCAAACCCCATCATTCTAACACGCAAGCACATATACCCACAAACTGCACATTCAGTGCTATTACATATAAAAGTCACCATCATTAGCCTCTTACATTACAGTTGGATCGAAACCTTTACATTTACTCAAAAACATTTTGCACAGGGAGACACTGAAATTACAGAAAATGAATGTTGTGGGCTTGCATTGTGCAGTCTGTTGGCATTTGATTCATTTTAATTAATGCA
The DNA here is from genome assembly GCF_007364275.1 of Archocentrus centrarchus. Classification (NCBI taxonomy): domain Eukaryota; kingdom Metazoa; phylum Chordata; class Actinopteri; order Cichliformes; family Cichlidae; genus Archocentrus; species Archocentrus centrarchus. Next base: position 18,821,230 of record NC_044357.1, read on the forward strand.
TTTATTTATTTAATAATTGCATAATAATGAAAATTATATGTTTCTCACAAGAGAAGCTGAAGAAATGGTGTAAAAGAGGGGCAACAAGTTAAAAAGGGGCATATCAGTCATCCGAGACAGAGCTCTTATCTTGTGTCTGTTTCCCAGATTGCACTTGGAATATTTCAGCATTTTCTATTTGTAGTCCTTTAGATGTCTCGCTGTGTAGGGGTGAAATAAAGATGAATGGGGCCACTGCCCTCTCTCTGCCTCTATTGATTTCTATATCACCATGTCAGTCTCGGCTGTCATACACATATCTATCTGGTCTGACTTATCACGATGCACACATGCAATGCACTGACCTCATCTCTGGGGGACTTGCCTCTCTTGGTCAATATAGTTCTAATGAAATGAACATGACAGATACCAAATGAAGTCAACAAAGCCTTGTTAAGGATTTGGAAAAGTATACCTGTATTGCTGTTGTGCAGCAGAGACACAAAAATAGCAAGGATTTTAAAATAGCCCTTTTTGAGACTAACCATAAATATCAAGCACTTCTTTTGTATATTTATTATTAAAGCACATAATTTGCAAATGAATGAAACAAACAAAAATACATTTAAATATAAACAATCAGACACGACATCATAATTACCTATGCTGTATAGGTCCCTCTTGTCTTGCTAAAATAACTTTGACTCCTGGGCCTGGCAGTATGTTCAGCTGTCCCTGGCATGTTGGCGTTGGATTCTTCAGATGTGGTGTTTTGCAAGTTGGGGCAACTGTGAATAAGTTTGTGTGTTCATTCTACATAGTTTTCAATCAGATCATGCTTCCCAGATTAAACTGAGTCCAGACATTGATGACCGGCCAGCCTTAGCTCTTTGATGCGTTCCTCAGTTTGTTCCTGAGCACTTTTTTGTGTTGTGGTAAGGTTTGTTGTCTTGATTGTGGAGACTGCTGCCACTGGGGAGTCTTCCCAAATTCTCAGTCAGATCAGGCTTCCCAGATTAGAGCGAGTCTGGAAAAACTGAAAATTGTGTTGTTTGTTTTGCAGGATGGGGCAACTGTGATTTTTATTTATTAATTTTTTTAAAATTTTGGCTAATTCTCAATCAGATCAGCCTTTTCAAACTAGACTGAGTCTGGAGAGACTGAGGAGTGGGTAGCCTTGGCTCTTTGATGTGTTCCTCAGTTTTTTGCAGTATGGTACAGTTCACTGTCGTGCTTGGGGAGACTGCAGGTAATGCTTTGTCAGCAATGATTTTTACAGTGTATGAGGGTACGTCTCAAAATAACACCACATGTGGTTTAAATAAGGAGGTAGCCAGTGTATAGCAAAAAATAACCCGCTCAGCAGTTGAACAAAGCTCAACATTAATGCTTTGTTTTTTGTTAATTAATCATTTTTAATCAGTTCTTGACTTTTTATTCCACTTTTAGAATTCACATTGTGCAACACTGCATCCTAATATAATTAATGCTATTTGTCATTTGTCTCATGGTTTTGATTATCTGACAAATCAAAACATTATTTAATGGATGTCTGACTTTCTGTTCCGCACATGACAAAGCATAATATTCAAAGCTTTAAAAATAGTTGTTGGCGCAAAGCTCACATCTAAATAATTCCTCCCCTGAGCTCATTCGGTTCATCCAATGGCAATTCTTTGTGTCAAACTGTAAAGCATGTCACCTAATTCAAAGTTGAGGGTTCAGTGCCTGGTTTCGCTCAGCAGCATACTGAAGTGGCCTTAACAAGGAAATATACCATGAATTTGCGGTGTGAGTGAAGAAATATAACCCTTACTGCTTTGCAGTGCTATCTAAATGCTGCCCATAATTCATGGACAATAACCTCTATTTTCAGAATAACACCATGATATTCCATTTACCGTCTTAACATCCGTATATGCTGTGACATGTCACAACATCTACCTGAGGATGTGTGCAGCTTTAAAACACTGCAAGCTTCATTTGATCAGCATTCAGAAAGAAAAGATTATGAGCTGATGAAGACACTTTGGGTTTGTGACTTGAGCTTTTAAGAGTTCTTACAATAGGGGAGGAGGAGGGAGACGAACTCGGATTTAAATTTTAGTTTTCACGACATGTTCATGTTTCTCATCCTTAACATGCTGCCAGACAGCATAAAACAGTGTTAATACAGAGCCAACTCCACCTCCAGTGTTGTTCAAATTACCACATGCTTTTTAAAGGGTGTAAGGTCTAGTTCAGGATTTTCGATTGGCTGGGGAGGTTTAGGTTCCTTTTACAGTAATTGCTGCTATGGTGATTGGGGCATCAAAGAGAGAAATACTGTCTGAGAAATTACCCCTGGACCTAGTGTTCATGTCTGTGTGTATGTGTTCTCAAATGGGAGGAGAGTGCGGCGGAAAAATGGGAGCTGTCAGTCAACCTAATGAGACCAACCTTCTGAATGCACACACAGACACACACACAGACACATACACACAGAGCGCCATTGGGCCAGTGGAAGTGCCATATAATTGGGTTTCCTTTCCAGGACAAGAGACATGCTCACTGGATTAGATCTGACCACCGACGCCAATTCCCTCCATGTCTCCTTCTTTCTGCTTTTTTCCTCTTTTTGCATTCTGTTTTGTTTTTGCATCTTACTCTGTTCTCAACCTCTTCATTTTTTCTTGTTTTTTTCTGTCTCGTTTGTTATTTCTCATTTTTGTCCTTACTAGACAGCAACCTGTAGCTTTATAACAAATGCCCTTACAGATAATGTGTACAGCAAAATATATCTTAGCATGGATTATCCCAATCATATGAGTTACAACTGAAGCATTTATTATTATAGAAAACTCACTGTATCACTGGAGTTCCTCTGTTTCTTTTTATTTCCACAACACCACAGTGAATGTGAACCTGTGCAAAATAAGATGAGATTAACCTTTATTGATCCAACATGGAAAGTTTTTTTTTTTTTTTCCCATTTCCACAACACTGAACAAAATAGTAGATAAGACAAGAGCAATGAGGGGCAGAATAATTAAAGAGGGCACGAGAAAAGGAGCTATGAGACAAATAAAGGCGATGGAAAGAGAAGAGAAAAGGTATAGGGTCACTTACTTTCCTTGTAGTTCCTTATGCAATCCTTAAGGAATGTTCACAGCTTGTCTGTCATTGTCTAGGTTTGTGTAGAGGTTTTGTTGTCTGTGTGTGTGCGTGCGTGCGTGCGTGTGTGTGTGTGTGTGTGGGGGGGGGGGGGGGGGGGGGGGGGGGGGGGGGGTAGTAAGCAGACTGAATTTCGAAGCTGCTGTTGTACACACTGTGAATAACGATAGTACAAACAAAAAAACCTTATAGTTCATATTTTATTAATAATAATGATTAATATTTATTTACCACAGCCCGCCGGCCCGTTAACTTCAAAGGTGCCACCATTTGCGGACTTTTACCATAATAATCCTATATTGGGTGTGAAGCGCAATTTCTCAGCTTTCAGAAACCATTTGAATTTTTCCGATAGGACAAACAGTTGCGTAATTATGATAATTCGAAGTGCGTCTTATCAGACGTTTCAGCGGTGATATGCTCGGCATTAATCAGCTGTTTGCAGCAAGTAAGGGCAGGTAACAGGTGCATCGCGCCAATTGCTGCTGAGGGTTAACCTTTATTTTCTGTTTTTGCTACTGATATAACGGATACCATGCATTCCATCTTTATAGAATGATAGGAAAATAGATATGTACTTTATTGATCCTTACACTTTCTTCTCCCGCAGTTCGGTAAAGTCTTATTTGGTTACAAGAGTAACCCTGGTTCTCTGAAGACCATGTGAGGTATATCACTGTGGAAAGCACCCTCTGGCATGACCAAACACAGATGCTCCAATACCGCCACATCTGTCCAATTAAGTCACAAAAACACAGAGTCCCCTGACCCTCTATATAACAGCCTCTGACCCCCACATCAGGCATTCTTGAAGCAGTTTGTTGAAGCAGTTTCTTCTAGTTTCTGGATCCATTGTTATTTTGCTCGAATTATATTTTCCTTAAGAGAATATATTTTTATTTTAAGCAGTTGTTACATTGTTACAAACTCCACTCTTCCCAAATATAAGGTTGTTATTAGGTTATTTAGTGATGCTAAATAATTTATCTACCCATACCACTTTTATTTATGGCTTAACAAGGTTGCACCCACCAAGCTTGCTAACTTGCTAGTCTGGTTAGTAGGCTTGTTTTCTGAAGCGAAGTGCCAGTGTTAGCAGAAACCAAAAGTAACCACAGGGTAAAGCTGTCTCTCCTTTTGATCTTCACTGGGACATGTGGGCTGCTTTGCTTTACTTTGTTTTGGAGGCATTTCTACTGAGAAACATCCTAAGAAAGTAAATGCTGCTTCAAACACAGTTCATTCACTTTGAAACCAGCCGACAACAATCAATAGTCATGAACAACCATGGGAAGATAGCATTAGCAGTAATTAAAGGTGAGGTTTGGTTACTGTTGTTTTCTTGTAGCATCAGCAGGTGTCTTCAAACATTCATGTTTACATCTGCTGTTTACAAGCAAAATACATGTGTTGTTATTCATTCAACCAGAAAATGTAGTAATATTTCAGTAATTACCTTCAAAATAGCCCATCAGTGGTTTGTCTATTTGGATTGAATCTTTATTATTATTATTATATAATATCTTGGGGTTAGTGGATAGCAAAGTATATTTACACTGAGTTAATGAGACATGATTATGGGAAGATAAATATTTGGGTTTTTGGGGTGGCATTTTGTGTGTGTGTGTGTGTGTGTGTGTGTGTGTGTGTGTGTGTGTGTGTGTGTGTGTGTGTGTGTGTGTGTGTGTGTGAGAGAGAGAGAGAGAGAGAGAGCCTTCTTGCCTGTCTGTCAGTGTGTGTAGAATCACACATACAAACATGTGGGCACACTTTCACATTTAAATGAACACTAAACAAGTTTAATGAGCACTAAACAACTCTGATGAACAGCTTTATACAGCGCTACAATAGATCAGCCCTCAAGACACATGTGAAACACATACCTACACACACACACAAAATACACACATGCATTTTTACTAACAACATTAAAACCACTGACAGGTGAGGTGAAGAGTACTGATTATCTTCTTACAAGGCAGTGTTGTGCCAGGAAGCCTTGGCTCCTGGCACGTGAACGTTACGTGACATGTACCAACTCACAGCAGACTTAACACGCCCTCCAATGCACCCCACTGAATAGCAAACAGTGGTCAAGGACAGCTCAAAGAGCACAATAAAGAGCCTAATTTCTATGCATAAACATTCATGAGGTACTTTGCATTGACCATTTATGCTTAAATGTGGCCATTCAAAGGGCTGAACCACGTATGCACACTTCCAGGTGGACTGCTGTAAAGGGAACACTGTGTGCAGGTGTGTGGATAATAAATCTGACTTTTTTTTGTTCACATATTTTTTTTTTTTTGTCTTTTATGCTCATGCACACTTTTAGTATGGATGCTACTCACTCTTTTATAAATAACTTTGCAGGATCAAAGAGATCTACACCGGTCTAGGCAGGTGATTTTAATCAGAATGACTGATCATTCAACCTTCACCACCACATGGCACAACACACAGATTTGGTCTTGCAGTGTAAATGATCTGATAGTGTTTTTTGGCAGCAAAAGCCAAAGTCCTTTCCAAAGTGAATCTCCTTCCATCTATCCCCAGCCCCTTCTCACCACCTCCTTTTATTACGTGATATTAAGTGCTGCTTTCACTGCTCCCTGTTAGCCACTTGGCAACACAGCAACACATCCATCTCTCTGGAAATGTTTATTTGCAAGCTGTTTACTCCGTTTACTCCTCCACACATAGACATACAGTATATGTAGTTCATACACATGCTGATTCACACATGCGTCCGTTCCAGTTCAGCCTTGCAAACACAAACGACAATGCAACAGACGCGTGCAGACATGAGAATAAATATGTGAATACAAAGAAACGCAAACACAATTGTGCGAAGGCATATTTTCCTAAACTGGTGTGTGTGTGCATTCCCATATCAAATGTAAGCACTGACACACACACACAGGAAAAATATATAAAGCTAGAGATAAGAAAACACATACACACAGATTCAAACAGATGTGAACAGATTACTAGAGACATTGCTATCCAAACACACACATACAGATTACAGTCAGTAAGGAATGCTGATAGAAGCAATGGCTGGATATGCTGGTTGGACAACATCTAAACAATGGAAGTTTTAGCCTCAAAGCCAACACAGACATCTTTTAACCAGTCCATATGTACACACACTATACACCGAAGTCTAACTGCACACACATGCTAAAATGATGTTGTTATTGCATTCCACTAATTAAATTAAGCCTATAAATGTAGCGCTTGGTTAGGCAGATAAAGACTAAGCTTCCTTCCAAACAGAGAGTGAGGGTGCAAGAGCTGAAGAGTAAGAGCAGATCGAAAGAGACGGTTGAGTTCAAGGCAATGTCGAGAACAGAGGGGTCAACTTTGCATAGAGGGTGAGCTATGAGAGAGAGCTTACAGGAATAAAGAGAAAGCAGTGATGCTGGGGATGTTTCAGTGGGTTATTTGTGAGATTGACTACAGGTTTTCATATCCTGGAGAAGTAAAGGGGAAACTCCAGGCTGAGGCTTGGCTACGACTGTTAGTGGGTGAAAATTATATGGTGGCTGTGAGGGAGTTTTGATGAAATCATAGGAATCTTTGGAGCAGCTGCTAGTGATATCTAGAATATTTTTCTTATTATTTTTTTATTATTATTATTTACCCCCTTACTTCATTTTTGGCTGTCGTTTTCATCTGTTTTACATTATTTGTAAGTGAATCAAAGACAAAGAGAAAAATCACATCCGCAGTTTGTAAACATCCATCCATTACTGGTTATGCTCTGCTTTAGTGTGCTCACAGGTGTTTTCAGTTTTGTTTTGCTTTTCCTCACAAAAGAGGCAGCTTAGAAAATGTGGCTAAGCTCTTCACCTGACTGCTGAGTTTTTTGTCTGCTTGATTCTTTCACTTGTCAGTCTAGTGTAATTGCGGCATTCCTAGACATCCATAATTAACTTGGTATCAAAATCTAGAAAAAATAGCCAGAGCTGCTAAAGAAGAAGCTGAATTACTTGAGTTGAACAAGCAGTGAGCTGTGAGTTTATGATGAAAAAGTTTGGGTATTTTTTTTCCCATGTTGCTGCAGATGTTGATGACATTCATGTAAATTTCTGTATAATTGCAGGGTTTTTTTTGTTTTTTTTTCCATAAAAAAAATATTTAGAAGATAGTTAGGTGTGCATCAGCAATTTGTGTTGTAGCTGGTGTTGCAGAGTTGGAATTATCAAGATTATTGCTATACAACATCAGTCTGGATCATCAATCAAGGAGAGACTGTGCTCCATTTATGTTCTCCCACAGATCAGCTGTCCTTCAGTATCCTGAAAATCCCTTCTGTGAGAATCTTCACAAGCTTGTTTAGTCAGCACTTGTTTTATGATATGTGCAGTCATGGTAGAAAGAGAGTACACCCTCTGTCAATTCTAAGGTTTTACATATCAGAACATAATGAAAGGATTATCTATGTTTTAGCTGGTCTTAAAATTAGATAAATGCAACCTGAGATGAACAACAACATGTGACATATTGCACCATGTCATCATTATTTAACAAATACTGAGCCAAAATGCAGAAGTAATGTGTGAACAACCAAGTCCCCCTATTATTCAGTGGCTTTTGGAATCAATTTTAGCAACAATAACTTGAAGTATCTGAAGTTACTTTGAGTTACTGCAGTACAGTAATGGTAAATAATCAATTATTGTCAATTTAAAGGTTATTAAGAAATGATGAGACAACAGGGGGGTTCAGGGAATTCTGTTAAATGTTCAGTTTCTATGCCATCTGTCAGAACAAGATCTCGAGTGTGATTAAAGTGGTGGGGAGCTCACTGACATTTTGGGAGAAGCCAATTGATTCTAATAATAGATTATAAACATGGATGAATTAACATCACCCACTATAATTATTTTATCTGAACTGAGCACTAAATCAGATAACAAGTCAGAGAAACAACAAATAAAACTGTTTTTGTTTTTGTTTCTCAGTTAGGGTTTACAAAGCTAAGAATCACGATTTCAAATTAATTTAACCTCTGGGTTTTTGGCTGATTAATTAGTTGGAGTAGAAGATTGCTGCTACTCGTCCTCCTCGGTCTGTGCTTCGAGGATTCTGGCAGTTTGTATGACTCGGGGGTGTTGATTCATTTAAACTAACATATTCATCCTTCTGTAACCAGGTCTCTATAAGCCAGAATAAATCAATACACTATATTGTGTTCCAATCATTCCCATGGCTACAGGTGTATAAAGCCAAGCACCTAGGCATGCAGCCTCTCAGGAGCTCAGTGAATTCTAACCTGTTCCACAATTCCAGTCGTGAAATTTCCTCGCTATTAAATATTCCACAGTCAAATATTAGTGGTATTATAACAAAGTGGAAGGCATTGGGGATGACAGTAACTCAGCCACAAAGTAATAGGCTGTGTAAAATCACAGAGCAGGGTCAGTGGATGCTGATGTACATCATAAACAAAGGTCACCAACTTTCTGCAGAATCAATCGCTACAGACCTTCAAACTTCATGTGGCCTTCCGATTGTCTCAAGAACAGTGTGTAGAGAGCTTCATGGAATGGGTTTCCATGGCTGAGCATTCACGCTTTACATCACCAAGTGCAATGCCAAGTGTCAGATGCATGCCGCCACTTGACTCTAGAGCAGTGGAGACAAGTTCTCTGGAGTGATGAATCACACTTCTCCATCTGGCAATGTGATGGAGGAGTCTGGGTTTGGTGGTTGCCAGGAGAACGGTACTTGTCTGACTGCACTGTGCCAGATGTAAAGTTTGATGGTGGGGGGATTATGGTGTGGGGTTGTTTTTCAGGAGTTGGGCTTAGCCCCTTAGTTCTAGTGAAAGGAACTCTAATACTTCAGCATACCAAGACCTTTTGGAAAAAATTCATGCATGGGGATGGCTCCTTCCTGTTCCAACATGGCACCAGTGCATAAAGCAAGGTTCATACAGACATGGATGTGTGAGTTTGATGTGGAAGAACTTGACTCGCCTGAGTCCTGACCTCAACCCAACAGAACACCTTTGGGACGAATTAGAGCAGAGACTGTGAGCCAGGCCTTCTTGTCCAGCATCAGTGTCTGACCTCACAAATGCGCTTCTGGAAGAATGGTCAAAAATTCCCATAAACACTCCTAAACCTTGTGGAAAACCTTCTCAGAAGAAATGAAGCTGTTATAGCTGAAAAGGGTGAGGGTCATTTACTAACAGGGATTTAGAAGGGAAAGACATAATGTTGAATAATCCACATTTTATAATTTTTGGTTTGTTTTTTTGGTGTTCTGGGACCAGACATAGTCTCTATGGGGATGGGGTTTTGGGGAGATGACAGGAGAGAAGCTGCAGAGAGGCGTGTAAGACTGCAAGTCTGCTTCCTCGTCTCAACTTTATGGGGGGGGGGGGTAAATGACCTAAGCCAGATTTCTATAAATGAGAGCTGTCTCCTGTAACAAGACCAGGTTTTCCCCAGAAACCATTCCAATTATCTATAAAGCCCACATCTTATAACCCTTCCCAGATTGATGGGCAGCTACATTTGCTTCTCTAAGATCAATGCTGATGTCTTTCCTCTTTGGGATTGTGTTAACAAACATCTGAATGTTCCAGACCGACAAACTGCCAAGACTTCTGCTTTTATAGAGACGGTCACACTTGCTGAAAATCTGTTAAACAAGTGCATTTGATAGGTATCACCTGGCTGCTACTTAGTGTCTTAAATCCTGTCGAGGCAATAGTGCTTATGCATTTTAGCTTAATATTTGCTGAATAATTAATATTACAGTGTAATATGTCATGTTTTGTGGTTCATCTGAGGTTGTATTTCCCTAATTATAGATTATCTTTATTTTGTCTTGAAATATAAAACCTAAAACTTTAAAACGGATGCACTTTATTTTTACCATAACTGTTCATTATATTTACATATGTGCATCCATTATATTGTTGTCTAGATTATATAGTAACTACTTGTTAAATTAAAGATTTCAGGTAGCCTCTGACTCTAAAGTCTGACTCTAAAGTCCCCCCCACTATCCTAAACATGTGTAGGTGTGTGTGCATCTGCAGGTGTGTCTTGTGTCTTATATGTGTATATGTCTCTATATGTATGTGAACTGTTAGACTGCAGGAGGCAACAGGCACGTCAATAAATAATTTATTACAACTTCAGGAAAAACAAAAAGAGGCAGCACCCTCCCACCACCTAGTTTTCCTTCAGTCTTTCTGACACAAGCCAAAGGCACACACGCACACACACACACAGCTCTAACCGTAAATTACAGAGGAGCAGCAAATCATTCTCTCATGCACTCCTCTGTAACTCAAACATTTAGTTAATTCTCTGTTTCGCTCTGCAAATTAAAGTGTGCACAAAAAGGCTTTCAAATTCTGGCATGCATAATATTGTGTCATAAAATTATGTAGCATTGATGCCAGTGTTTTCTGGTATAATCATCAATTATGCAGCTGGTATTTTACATGTGTGTCTGACTGTTGGTATGCATACAGCGTCGAGGCTGCAGGGCCATCAAGGTCCAATCAATTCAATAATGTAAAACAACACAGCTGGGATAAAACAATATACTTGACCTATGCATAGAATGATGATGAAAGATGTGTTATCAATAAATGATCACTGCAGAAACACTGTATTCAGTAAGGCACAGCTGAAGCTTCCATAAAACATTAAAAGCTCAAGCTTGGATTGCTATACAGAGATCATAATTTATGGGTAGAGCCGTGGGTGGAATGGCAGTTGATCCAGACCAAAAGTTAAGTTTGGACCTCATAAGTGCCTTTTTTAGCTGAGAATTTTCATAATTCATAATGTTGGAACCATTCATCTCCCCAGGGCCATAGAGACCATATTTATAAATAACTGTATTTGATAACAACTTTAATATACTGCAAGTACAAAGCAGGCGTGACACACCCAACTGTAACCCAGGGAAATCACTCGTTTTCCAATCCAGAATGACTCCATGCTCTTTTCCGTTTGATGTTTAGGTCGAACTATCTGAGACCACTTCCCATAACATCACTGATGCCTACGCTGGGAAGGAGTACATCATTCAGGTAAAGATTTCATTCTTTCTTACAAGATAGCAAAGAAAAGTGAGGGTTAAAAGGTAGATCAAGATCAGCTTAGTGTTTTGTCTAAACATTGAGTTTAGTCATATGCACATTCTACTGACTTGTAATTAATGAATAGGGTGAGATGGAGGCAGATGATCTCCTGTGGTGATCCTAAAGGGAGCAGCCAAAAGAAGAAGAATAAAGAACGAATTCTTCTAATTTACCAAATGCTTCTACTGTCATTGTGTTTTTAATCAGGTGGCTGCCAAGGACATAGAGATTGGAACATGGAGTGACTGGAGTGTTGCTGTCCATGCTACACCCTGGATTGAAGAACCTGTGCCAATTGTTTCTACAACTGAAGTGGACTTTCATACCGGTAAGTTAGCCCAGAGTCAACGTGTCAGAGTTGGTGACTGAACTCTGCTGTGAGTTTGAAGTTTGGGTACTGTACCTGTGAAGAGGGTTATCAGTAAATGTGTGAAAATAGCATGTAATCTGCACTCTTTTTCATTGTGCTGATCTTTCTTGGATGGAGGCTGTTCATTGTGTCATGAATCCATGAAAAGATCAAAAACAGAGGCCAATGAAACATAATGAAACAAGTCTACAAATGTGCTAGGGGCTCAGTGATACTGTCACTCGAGAATGTTGTGATGTCAGGTTGTTAATGACAACATTAGCATGCTAATGCTTAGTATGTTTAATATTTGTCACATTTAACATCTTATTTTAATGTTTTTGCTGGCATCTACTAACTAGTTCTAAATAGAAAAGAGGTACGCAACTGTAAAAAACATAACAGGCTCAGTAGCATGTTAATATGATAAGATGGCTAGTCTTACCAATTCCCCCAAATGTCCAAAACTTTCAAAGGAAGGATTTTTTTCAGCTATACTCTGGGACTTCTGGGGTTCTTAATCAGTTTCAGCTGTTAGTGCTGTCAGTGTCATTACTGGTAGCATGAGCCGATACCCGGACCCTGTAGAGGTTCCACGGGTTATCCAACTCTTCCGGGATGGCACGTGGCACATCAATACATGTTTGTAGAAGTTCGAAAAATACCAAGAGCTGAGATGAGAGAAGAGGTAAAGAGGATGTGGAAGGTGAAAGTAACAGTGAGCCCCTTGGTGATTGGAGCACTCGGGGCAGTGACCCCCCAAACAGGGAGAGTGGCTCCAGCAGATTCTAAGAGCAGAGTCCTAGGAACAGCTAAGATACTGTGCAGGGCCCATAAGCTCCCAGGCCACTTAAAGAGGACAAAGACCGCCCACGGGGCGAGTGGGGATTTTTTTTCTTTTTTTTAAACTGTTTGTTATTTTTTTTTAACAGGCTTGTAGCTTGTCAGCTGAAGAAGTCATTGTGATTATATAATATAGTATTCCAATAATATTTTCAACATTGTTCTTCCAGCCTATGGCTGTCACAGTAAATCTTCTGAAGCATTTAGGTATGAAATTAATTTTGGTTAATAACTTTCTTAATGATTAAATGGAGTACATTATAAGCCTTCGATAGACTGGAACCTTGATCACAGTCTAAGCTACAAGATCCATCAGCCTTGAGATAAGTAGACACACCTCAACTTAAGCACCTGAACATTTCCTCAGAGAAAAAAAAACAAAAAAAACGGTAGTCTCATCCTTTAAAAACTGCTCACATATCATCAAAAACTGCAACTTGGTGAATTTACAGTGTAACATTTTCCAGGCATTTTTCACTATAAAATTCATTCAGACTATTAGATATTATATTCAGACAGATGAGCATTCATTCAGGACCACTATACTGTAGCACATCTGCAGTAATTTATGTTTTGGTGGTATGGCTTGGTGATTATGACCTCCCTGCCCTTCCACACAGTATATAAAGCATAAAGCAAAAAAGAACAGAACGCAAAATTAGAGCAGAACAGAGCAGTTTTCACTGAGAGCAGATATGATACTTATTAAGTCAAATGCGGGGCTGGGGTGAAGGTGGGTTGCACAGCAGCTTACATTTGTGCAGCAGCTGTAGGCAGACTAAAGCAGGTTAAATAGCAAGTCTTCAAATTCAGCAGGGCCCTACAATAATGTCACTGACACCACTGTTAGTACACATTCACATTACAGAAACAATACCTTTAACCATTGGAAGTTAGTAAAACATAAGATTATTCTTTAAATGTCATGCAGAGGTAAACTTCAGGAAAAAAATGGATCATTACATTGTCTCCTGTCTTTAACCTGTTGACTGGAGTGCCTATCGGAGTGTGCCTTCAGTAGATTTAGTGGTAATGTGTACATCTGCAGTATTAAATTATGCAACTTAAAAGAATGTACATATGAAAGCTTTCAAAAATAAGATGGTAACATCTTACATGCTCAAGCCCAGGCTTCAAAGAGACACTTTATAAACCACTTTATAAGACTATGTCCTTATAGTCTATGTTGGTTCTCCAGGGAATACAGTAACTATTTTTCCTTCAAGAGCAGTAAATTTGGGCTTTGACAAAAAGATAGTCCTGCAGATAACCCCACATAATACTGCTGCTTGTCATCTTTATATTTCAGAGTCTGTACAGTGCAAGCAAATGGGATGTGTGATAATTAGCAAGCTGCATCGTTATATTGAACAGGCAAATGAGAGCGGTATCGACCATCTCAGCTAACTCTGAGGCAGAAAGCAAATAAACATATTTCCCAAAATGTCAAACTATTCCCTTAATGCACCACACGAGGAAAGCTCAGAATTTATGATATATTAATTTAGTTTGCTGTAATTTATTACAGAGCAACACAGAAACTTTTCAGTTTCTTCCCCTGGGTTTTCTAAACCAGAATGCTGGAAACTGTTGCATTGTCTGTTTACAGACTGTGAGGAGTAACAAAGAAGGGCAACCGTAACTTACTTTAAACATAAATGTAAATCAGTTCATATTTTGATTCAGAATTGTGATTGTGTGCATTTGCACATTTGTATTTGTGCATTTAAAAACATTTTTTTTAATGTGTACTTACTGCAATATGCCAGTATTTTCTTTCACTCACTTCTGAAGCCAATAATTTGAAGCTAATTTGAAATGTTTCTAAAGGGTAAAGTCTGTCTGTCGCTCTCTGTGTCTTTCTGAAAGTCTATCAAAATGGAACAGTTTTACAGTAGAACACTGACTCCTCTTGGCCAAGAGCAGCACTGCACAATAATCGTCACATTCAGCACTAAATGATTTCACAGATACCTGGAAACACACAACGTGCAGCCTCTTCTAACACTCACTCAGCCACAAACACATCAACACAAACACACATACACAGAGTACTTCAGTTTGAAAACATGTAGTGTATACACTCACACACTCGCAAACACACACACACGCACATTCAGTCAGTACACAGTGTATTATTCTTGGTCTCATGGAGACCAAGAACAGGAGGTTATTGGGATTCTCCTCATGCTCCTTCTCGATCCAGCTGCCGCTTCTCTGCTTCCCTTCCCTCTCTCCTTGTCCTGTTTCTCTTCCCCTAACCTTCCCCATCTTGCCTCTAGTTCTCTTTTTTCTTTCCATTTCTTTTCCTTCTCTTTTCACTTCTCTGTTTCTCTCTATTGAATATTCACTTAAATTCATTTCACACTTCATACCTATCTTCTTTTTTTTTTTTTTTGGCCTTTCGCCACTTTCCTTGCAGATGTTACTTGCTCAGTGACTAATTACATTCAGGTTTGGCTGTTTTTCCAACTGGTCTGTACACTTGTTTGTTTGTTTGTTTGTTTGTAAACAAACTGTATCAGAATATCTAAACATTTACTTACATAAAGTCAAGCCCATAAGTTTTTGGACACTATTTTTTTGTAAATTTGCAAACATTCACCATTACACTGGATTTTAAAGCAAGCAATCATGAAGGGATTGAATTTCAGACTTTCACTTTTAATTCAAGGTGTTTAACAAAAGCCTTGCATTAACTGTTTAGGAATTGCAGCCATTTATATATGTAGTGTCTCATAGTCAAAGAATCAAAAGTAATTGGACAGTTGACTGGCAAGGAGTCTCATGGCCAGGTCCTCAATCAAGCAGATAATAGATGTGGAGCGTCGACATGTTGAACTTACATTCAAATCTACGAGTATAATTAGGAGTGGCCAAATAAACAAGCTGTTGTATTCTTTAAAATAATGAATGGAGTGACCAAAAGGTTCATTGACAATGTGGCAAGACTCAGATTCAGCCAAATGCTGTGAAACTGATTGGATGGTGCTTCACAATGCAAGTTGATATTAATGCAAAGCATACTACAAAAGCACCCCCCCACACCCTCAAAAAAAAAAAAAAGAGGCAATAAGAAAACAAAGAAAATAACTGAGTCCTGTCTATGATTCATAAAGACAAAAAAAAAATGTAGCCAGAGACTGCTACTCTTAGCAGACCAGCTTGTTAACATCTCCGCACTCACCAATATTTTCTGGCTTCTCAGCCGAATAGTAATTTAACAGACTTCCTGTGACTTATTGATTGTGTTGCTCTGAGTCTTAACACACAGTTACGCATTCTCCTTTACCTCTCCATCATCCATGTACCACGTTTTCTTGTCCTCCTTTGTTTGCTTCTTTGTTTCTTTGTTTTTCCCTCAGCAATATAGAGTTGTCTATACATCATGCAAAAGTAGCTGCCAGTTGAACTTAAGTGGCTGTTCTGTTTCCCAGCATTGACACAGACAAGCTTTGAATGAAAAGGATAGCACGGGGGTAGGCAAAAGACATTTAGAAATCCCATCCTCTGTGATTGGGCCATTGCTTAGCCACCACATTCCAGGAAGTAAAGACTAGATTAGCTGAGGCGTTACATCTAAGATATAAGTTGGTGCCTCACCCACCGTGTGAGACAGAAACTGGACACTGTCTAGCACCAGAGAGGCAGCACTACATATCAGTTTGTGTATTTCCCTTCTGGAACTAGTTATATGCTTGGTTTCTGTTTCATGGCTTATAGTAGAACAAGAGTATCTATTAAAAGGCAACCATGCTGAACCCTGTATAAGTGCTTTGAGGTCCTCTACTTCTGTGTACCCATTCTGAAACAGAGCAGTCTCTCAAAACCAGCAGGGAATGCTGCATAATCTGTTCAGATTCAATGTAAAATACATGCGAGATAAGGTTTGACAAAAATATTCAATTACAGCTGTAGCTCATGGATATACATGCTGCTTGCCATTCCAAACTGTTTCCAAGGTCACAATTTAAAGATATTTAATATGGTTTTATGCCACCTTGTTTGCTACTCTGCTGAAATGACTCCATTGACCCACAAATAGGGCAACAAGCAAACAAAAATAGCAGAATCTAATCTCCAAAATGGAAGCTCTACACTTCTGGATGATAACAGAACCTGCTTTCATGTTTGCATTTTGGATTAGGATATCCTTGAGCCTCACACATCAACAGTATTTACATAAACCGGCAGAGTTCAAGTCATTCAGCAATTTTCATCATCTCCTTAGCTTCTTGTCCTCCCCTTCTTTCTGCTTTTTCTCTCCTCCTTCACGTTCTTCTCCGCCACCAGTGTTGATCAATCCTCTCTCCTCGTCACATCACTGTCTCGTCTGCTGTGTTTACCTGTCCTCAGCTAGCTTGTTACATCAGCATACAGCCTATAACTGTCTCTCCCTGTCATCTGCACATTATTTCTGCATAATTTTTATTTTCTCTGTCACTCCAAAGCCCAATGTTTTGCTGCAGGCAGGAAATATTGCACTGAGCTGCTGAACATGTTAAATGCCCCCCCACCCTCTCTCTCTTGCTATTTCACACCTGGCTGCTTCCTTCTAATATCTCCCTACTCCCAACGCAGTACTACACAACAGTCATTAATTGCAAGGAGAGGGAAATCATATTCTCTCCCCACTAAAAAAAAAAGAAAAGGAGTGCAAACATTGTGCACCAGTTAATATCTACTGTGCTGCCTGCAGCTGTTGCAAAGGTCCCGTTTTCTAAAGCATTAAACTGTGATATTTTTATTTGTCGAGCAATGAAAAACCAAAGCACTAAAAAATGCCTAAGCACACAGTGATTTTCAGCATATTTATGTTTGCCACAAGATGTTAAGTGCCTCTCTCACTCTCATATGCTTGAGTGTAATTGGATTAACTGAAACTATACAAGAGTATTATAACTTTTTAATGTTTCCAGAATTGAATATCCATTTTTTTTTTTGCACTCGCCAGACTGCACAAGTCAGTATATCTTTTAAGAAAATCGCAAGTCGATTGATTAAAATTCACTTGCTTCTACTGCTGAGTCTGTCTTTCTTTTTTTCTTTTTTGAATATTCACTGATTTATTATTATTCTGAAATTTGAAGTCATGTGAAGTATTAGCGAAGCCCCGGTGCAGCAGAGCTTTATATTATAGTTTTGTAAATGGGTGAATTTTCTAACCTTGTATTAGAGTGTTATCAGCAATATATTAACTACCGTATTGCACATTTCCTTTATTTTTCACTCTGCCTATCTACCTCCCGCTGTATTCACCGCCTGCTTTACCTCGGGGTTTTTACCTTGTCGTCTGTTTCTGTTCCAGTTTCTCGATATTTCATCTATATGCTCTCTCTCTCTCTCTCTCTCTCTCTCTCTCTCTCTCTCTCTCTCTCTCTCTCTACCCCCCTCTGTCCTTATTTTGCCCCATTTCCCCGCGGCTTCAGCATGAATGAGATTTTTTTTTTTTTTATTCCAGCTCACTTCATAACTGCCTTGACAAGTTCCATATTGATTGCACGTGCAGATTAAAATTGATTTTGCTCTTCACTGTATTTTCCTTTCTGCTTGGCTCTTCCCGTGTGATGAGCACTTTTCAGCATCCATTCATCAGAATGACGTTTTTAATGTTTTGTTGTTGTTGTTGTTGTTTTTGTTTTGTTTTTTTTGATGGGTGGTGGGGGGTGTCCTGTGGGAACGAAAGTATTGTACACTGTTAGCTAAATAAATAAACACCACACTCACTCACACACACACACACACACACACACACACACACACACAAATGATAGAGAGAACTCACCAAGGATTTAAATAAGTTAATTTAAATATGCTCCTAAGGTTTATTGTGTCTTCTGATACATTTTCTACAGAGACTAAGACCTCCCCCATCCCATCCTCCAACGCACCACAGAAGGCTGAACCTCCAGTGGGAAGAGCTGCGAGGGTCATCACATTTTTCTCCCCATTGCTGTTAGGAATGCTGCTGCTGCTGCTTATGTGGTGAGCAACAACACCCAGACACACACACACACACACACACACACACACACACACACACACACACACACACACACACACGCACACGCACACGCACACACACACTCAAACACATCATTTATAAGGAATCTACAGCATCTCATTTTCAAATTGATTAGAAACTCAATCGTTCACTCATGTATTGGCAGGTCGATGCATGTCTGTTTATGTCCTGAACATGTTTAATGGACCAAGAACTGCAACAACTGGGTGGTTTTATTCTATAAATCCCGTTGTTATAGTATGTGTGTAAAGGTTGAACTATCTTCTTATTCTCATTCTTCTTTCTGCTGCTCCCTTTAGGGGTCGCCACAGCAGATCATCTGCCTCCATCTCACCCTATCCCTAGCACCTTCTTTTGTCTCACCAACCCTCTGCATGTCCTCCGTCACTACATCTATGATTCTTCACTGTGGTTTTTTCCTCTTTTTCTTCTGCCTGGCAGCTCCATATTCAACATCCTTTGTCCAATATAACCACTATCTCTCCTCTGTCTAAGCCATCTCAGCCTTGTCTCTCTAACTTTGTCTCCAAATGGGTCAACCTGATCTGTCCCTCTGATGTGTTCATTTCTAATGTAAAGGTTGAACAATGAATGTATAAAATGTGAAATTAATTAAAAAACAAACAACACGTGCAGTAGTTGTTATTTTTTATATTTTGAATAAAAGAAGACAGCAACAGCTTAATACCAATAACAAAAATATATTAAACATGGCTGCTTCTCCAACTGAGCACCGGCTGCTGGTGGAGTGGTTGAATATGATTAAGGCACTTTCATGCCAGTTCTCCTCCCATGCACCCTGCATGTGTAGGTCCAAAATGGGAATCTGTTGTAATTTGTTTTAGTGTTACTCGCTTACTGCATTTCAAAATATGTGTCTACATTTCCATGTGAACAGACGCACTCACCAAAAGATTAATAACTAGATAAAGACAAAGGAAAACAGAGAGGCAGACAGACAGATTAACAACAGTCTGGAAAGTATTAAGAGAATTATTGCAAATAATTGGAAATTATTATTATGACTATTATATAGCATTGTGTAATAGTCTTGAGCCGCCCTTCATTTATTTATATGGAAATGGGAAATAAGTGCAGCAATTTGTTGAAACGTGCAAACACGCATGGGAATATAGCATCCATCCATCCATTCTCTTCTGCTTATCCTGTTCAGAGTCGCAGAGCCTATCCCAGCTGTCATAGAGCAAGAGGCAGCGTACACCCTGTACAGGTCACAAGCCTTTCGCATGCTAACACAGAGAGACAGACAACCATTCATGCCTATGGGCAATTTAGAATCACAAATCAGCTTAACCCCAGTAACTGTATGTCTTTGGACTGTCGGAGGAAACCAGAGTACCTGGAGAAAACCCACGCAAACATGAGAGAACATGCAAACTCCACACAGAAAGGCCCAGGCCAAGATGGATTTTAACCCAGACCTTCTAGCTATGAGGCAACAGTGCTAACCACCACGCCACCGTACTGCCCAGAATATAGCATACAAGTCCAGAAAAAAAAAAAGTCTGTACAATTGTAATAAGCATGAAAGTAAAATATTTGGTGTGACCACTTTTATTCTTCAACACAGCCTCAACTCTCTGAGGCAGCTTTCTTGTCATTTCTTAAGTAGTCTTTAGGAATAGTTGTCCAGGCTTCTTGAAGGACATTCAAAGCTTTTCTTTGGATGTTGGCTGCCTTTTATTCTGTTCTCTGTCAAGATGGTCCCACACTGCTTCACTAATGTTGAGGTCCAGGCTCTGGCAAGGCCAGTTCATGACTGGTTTTCTATTGGCCAGGTATGCTTTTACTGCATAGGCATTGTGTTTTGGGATCATTATCGTGCTGAAAAATTAAACTGCTGCCCATCAGATGATTTTCAGATGGTGGTGTATGGTGGATCAAAATCTGGTGGTACTTTTCTGCATAATTCCATCAACTTTGATCAGATCTCCAACACCACTGGCTGAAATGTAGCCCCAAACCATGACAGCGCCTCCAGCGACTTTTCAACGACTTTTCAAATTTGGATTCATCACTCCATCAGACCTGTTGCCACTGATTTTCAGTCCAGTTCTGGTGTAATTTGACACACCTCAGCCTCTCCCTGTTTCACTTCCTTAAGAATGGCATCTTGATGAAGCTTCAGTGAACAGTAGATGGATCAACTACTACCCTCCACTGGAGGGTCAGAGGCATCTCTTGGGTCCTGTTTTTGTAGGAATCTTTCCTATCTCCTTGACTTTTAGTTTCTGTTTATCTCTCATTGATAGGTTTTTAGGCCTGCCATTTCTTCTTTTGTCCTCCACTTGTCCAGTTTCCTCTGTTTTTTAAGGACACACTGCACACCAAAAATGCTGTTTTATGTTTGTCAAACTGTGTCTCTGGCATTTTCCATAGATTCAACTAAAGAATAGGTAATAGTCAAAAAGCAACCAATATCCAAAGAAAGACCTTCATAAAGTCTGAAGAAGTATTGTTCAAGACTACTTTGAAAAATTACAAGAAAGTATGAAGGTGGCTCAAGACATATAGTTTGATTCCCAACAACTGATAGAAGCCATTTGTCACATTTTAGAGTTGTTGAGTTGAGTTGTTAGCAGGTCCATCAAAGGGTATAATAATAATTAAAAGTAACTTGTAACATTACAAGATTACTGCTATTGAGGACTAATCTCTTATGCTACATTACAACATAACTTACTAAGAAAATTAACTCATTACTGTTCCCAAGCTAATGGCTTAGGTGAGTTTGGGAACATGATTCTCCTCCTTGTCCCAAGTGTTGTGGGGCTGCATTTACCACGAAAGTGCTTTTTCAGATGCTAGTTATGACCCAATGCACAATATGCATATTATTGTGATGTTGTTTTTGCCCATTTCACTGATTTTAAATAAGTAATAATGCTTCCACGCAATGCAAAGAGAGAAAGGCTGTCCTCTTTGCCATCGTGCCAGCTGAGCCACACACGTGCACTGACACAACAGGATTGGATAAATCCCACTAGTATGCAGCTACTTGCCAAGAAACAGAAGAGAAGCACAAAGAAATGTGTAGAGGATTTGCATTTTTACAGAGTTACAGCTAATTCAAAAATTAGAAAAGTCCCACTGAACTAAATATGAAGGCCTAAAAAAAAGCAAACAAATTAAGCACAATATATAAGAGAAAGGCAAATCAAAAAATTGCATGCCTATAAGAAAACAACAAGATAGATCGTTCACAGCTTGATGCAGTGTAGCTCGACAGGGCTAATTTGTGTTCCTCTTTCTCCAGATGTGAACGTCTTATTGCTGAAGGCTGATGTGAAGTAGGAGGAAAAAGAAGAAGAAGGAGGCTGGTATTTTTTTTTTCTATTTTGCACATGTTTCAAGGATACAGTGCATTGATCATTTCTGTCCATCACACAGTTACTCTACAAAATTATTTAGACATGACATCAGACGATGATGATGCGTTTCAGCATTTTTAATCAATTTGATTTTGGTGACAATAAAAGAAAATCTACAGAGGAACTTTTGGAAATCTTCATCGTCATCATTACCAACAGCAACAGCAGCAACACGAGCAGCAAAGACCACAACAAGATAATTGTCTTGCATCACCCCCCCGGTGGATTACATGAGCCACTTTAAACTGATTTGTTCAGTCTGGTTTGGGAGGCTCCTTTTCGACAACAGAATCAAGGCCTCAGCTGACCTCACTTTTTACCTTTTCTGTTCCTTTTTGTAATCACTTTTTTCTTAAGTCGCCGTGCAGTGTAGTACACACACAAAAACACACACACATATATAGGGCACGTGCATTTGTGTGTATACTTGCAGCCCCTTATACAGCTTAATCATCATGCCAAAGACTCCACTACACCCCCCCCAACAAAGTGGTTCACACTCAATTCATTGAGCTTCCTGAAGCCTGTGCCTGTCTTCATCATGGGATGAAAACCCCAGAAAGTTGGGTGTGCACGCGTGTATGTGTGACACCTAATGGATACTGAAGCCCATTATGGAAATCAAACTGGGGGAAAATCTGAGGAACCCTGCAGCCCCTGTTTATGTCAACCCACCAGTTAACAGAGAAGCCACAAAAATGTTCAATCAGACTCTGCACGCCTCCAACAACTGACGGAGCAAGCTGTTTTTTTTTTTGTTTTGTTTTTGTTTTAGTTTCGGTTTTTTGTTATTCAGCAAGAGGACTAACACTTTGGAGAATTCAATAACTGTAGTCTGGCTTATTTACACAGTTAGCTTTACATAGAGCTTTGAGCAACGGGCAAGGACGACATGAATTGTAAAAAAAAAAAAAAATTAATTAATTAAATGAAATAAAATGGATTTGAGACTGAACCATTCTTTTTCCACCCTTTGGTTGTTGGTTTGATTTTGTATTGATGGCATCAAAGCTGATTATTGGAACACTGATATAAGCTATGTTGGTTTTCCATTCTGCTCTGTGCTGTAAAATACAATAACACAAATCAGTTTGCTTTATGACTTCTGACGCCTTTACAAACATTAGAAATGTCTTTCTGCAGTTTACATTTCAATAGCCAATATCAGTTACCAGTTAATATTATGTTATTCAAAGAATCTTGAAGTGTTTATTGTATTTTTTATGGACAAATAATAAAAAGACGCATATAGGATTTTAGTTTTTTTCCTTCTCTTTTTTTGTTTTCAGGCATTCTTAATGGCTTAATTCTCCTTGATCCTATTTTGTAAACTATGATACAGTATGTAACTTTAACATTGAACAAAAAGTTTATTATTTAATAATAATGTATGTATTAGCCGTAGAATGTCGTAACCTGTACCTGGGGTCTTTTTTATAGATGTATATACAATGACAGGTTTCAACCATTAAATGTGACCATTTCACAATGAACTACGATGCATTGGCCTCATGCTCATTTTGTGATATGCTGAGAACACAACACATCAGGGTTGGCTGTGCTTACTGCTCTCACTGGGTCGTCCTCATGATTTTTCTCCTGACAAAAACAAGATTAAGATGATGTGTCGATGGAGGAGAGGGGAAAAAAAAAAGTTTAAGCTGCAATAAGTTTTCGTTATAATAGTAAAGACAACTTACTTCCCAGACGCAGCCATAAACACACACTGCCTCATTTCAAGTTTTACAGATCGATACTTTTGACCTTGAAGAGGTTTCGTTGTTTGTTTCCCTGTTTACCTCTGAAAGACTGAGTGTCTGCAGATTCAAACAAGCTCCACTGACATTGCGTGGAGTGGCCATACATATTAGTACTTTCTGGCCATGGTGTATCGCTCTTTATCCATTTCCCTTTTGTTTTGTTTTTTCTCGATGTTTAAAATCAAGAAAATATCAAGATAGGGGATTTGTGTCCATTCGGGCAACTGAAAAAGGCACTTAGAACAGCATTGATTTGAGCAACCTCGACAAGTGCATTTTTAAAATGAGTAAAAGTGAAAGTCAGTTTCCCACTCAACACACAGTAGAACACAAGGAAAACAAGACTCAGCAGTGTGTTCACCTGAATGCCATCATCAGCATGCTCACAAGGTCACGAGGACATGCCAATGGTAAGGAGGCTTAATATCTGTTATGCTGTTTTTTTCTTTGTAGCGTTAGTTAAACACGTTACCACGTTAAGTGTGTAATGCAACCAACATCTCAGAGAAATGGGAATGCTATTGCAGTCATTTTGCAGGTATCAAAGTGCTGGACAAACTGATTTGATGATGGCGCTACATCACATTTGGAAATCCTGAATGTCTGACAAGCAAAAATATATTTCTGATGAAGGGGCTCAAAGAAAATAAAAAAAAAAAAAAAAGATATTGGTAGAAGTGACTGAAAGAGAATTTTCTCAAACCTGCAAATGATTGCACACAAAATTGGCGGCTGTTCATCCAGAAAAATTTCATGTGATTTTGATATATGCAGATGGTGAGTCGAGCATGCTCACAATCTTTACAAACAGAGAAGAAATAAAGTTACACTCCATCTCTTATACCTCTCCTAGCAGGAGAGGAGAGAAAAAAAGCAGGTGGCAGGGGATTTGTGTGGCTGTCCCTTTCAGCCTTGTCTACCAATAAAGCCAACTGTCATTTCCCAGGGTTGCATCTGCGCACTTATCTTTCTCTGTCCCTCACAAAACTGGGTTCTTTAATTAACATTTGAGAGTGAATAGATGAGAGCTTCTGTTTTGGTCAGTGCAGCAAAGGTCAAACTTATATGCAAGCTGATTCTGCTAGCAGATTATTCATGAAAATAAAAGGAGTAAATATGAAATTTCCACAATGCACCTCTAAGTATGAGTTTTCCCTATTGATTTGGGTCATCATTTTAGTCTGCCATGAAGACATGATACTCATAGAAATAACAGCTGAGTTCTCTCATTGTTAAAAGGGGAAACGTGCATTCAAATGCTCATACAGGTTGTAAACAAATAGCAGTTTCACAGATACTTAATATCAGCGCTGACATACATGCAACAGGAAATATGAGCAGAGCATTGGCGGTATGGCTGGTCAGAATTTCCCTTTTGACCTTTAGCTTTCACTCTTTCTGTCTCATCGTCTCTCTTCCCTCTCTCAAGCTCTCTTTCTTCCATTATACTGACAAGTTCTGGCAGGCCGATTTGGAGGCCGAGGACAAATCAATACGCCATCTAACAGCTGTCAGCTGCAGTTCCCCGTGTGTGAGAGCAGACAAGAGTGTATCTGCTTGTGTAGTTATCGCATTCATTACTCTTTCTTTCGTTCCTTCATTTTCCCCCTGCTTATACTGATCTGCCCTTTCCTTTTTTTTTTAGTGGCAGTGTCAATGAGGACTCAATTATTATTTACAGTGACAGCACATGACTTGAACAAGGAGAGTACACACATTCTTTTTATTTTATAGTTAAAAATAGTGAAATATATTTACATTTTACTCTTTATAACTTTAATTAAATTACAACTGTGTTTATAGCCATGCTCCCATTGTCTGCAACCATGATGTAATCCATATTAACCTCAAATATCTTGCCAGGAGTGTGTGCGGATGCGCGTGTGTGTGTGTGTGTGTGTGTGTGTGTGTGTGTGTGTGTGTGTGTGTGTGTGTGTGTGTGTGTGTGTGTGTGTGTGTGCCATCCAGAGCCTGTCAGTTCCAACCGCCTTGCTCTGCTCTAATGACTAGTTTGACCTTTCACTGAAAACTGGATGAATGACATGATCTCTGTTTCCATATCACTTCTGCCCTGGCTTTTGACTCTGACCTCTTTAAACACTCAACTTACTGCCCCTCTATCTGCTGCCTCCCTCTGTCAGACTGTTTTTGTTCATCTTCCTAATATTCTAACTTCCTCTTTGTGCTAATATCTCAAGATCACCAGTTTTCACACCATTTTGAAGTAAGATGAACATCGCTGCACAGAGCTCACTGAGTGGTTCTGCTTTTGGCAGCGATGTGTTGTTTGCTTTTCAAAAAAAAAAAATCTCTTTTCAAAGATATCAAATTTTTTGTGAAAGATGTTCTAACAAGGAATACTTCAAGGCGACTCTCATTAATATGCACTCGCTACTTTATTAGGCACATCAGTAAAATATGTTAAACTGGTGTTAATTTAACAGCGCTTTGCCATTAGCACATATGAAAGAGAAAGAATATTAGAAACATATTTCATTGCAGTGAAGTCCAGCACAACACCACTACAACAAAATATTTATAAAGGAAGAGTACGGAGCGGCAAAGAACATTTTCCCAGAATTTTGAAACTGGTTGGCACAGTTAAAACGTTAATGATCTCAGAGTGGTTTATTTTACATACAGCAAAAATCTGCCAAATCAAGTGTGCCGAGCTGCCCACTGTGGTGACCCACTACAAATAAGGGAGTAGCCAAAAGTAGCTTTTTTATATATACATGGTTTAAGAATTATCCTAAATTCGTCCACTTGATGGCAGCAGAGGTAGTATTCCTCGCTGTACGCTGTCTATGGTGCTGAAACAGTCAGCCCCAAGTGTCAGTCTCACCCCATGGTGCTAATTAAGTCGAGTCCGCCCACTTCTCGCGTTCCATATGCCCTCTGTCCTTGGGTGATCTGAAAAGTCCACGACTCACATTACTCTATTTGTTCAACAGAATTTAATTATGAGTCAAACACAAAATGTCATTCTCTTCTTGTGATCTGTCCTCATAAAAGGCCATCACTCTTATTAGTGGTGCTTGTTTCACAAGTCACAGAAATGTGAGTTGAAATGAGAGATAATGAGGAAAAGAAGGAGCGTTTTCCCATGAGAAGTGAATTTATGCATGACCAGGTGGCCAGAATCCCAAATCATGTTTGCGTCCAAAGCAACCAATCACAGGGCTGCTCCACAAATTGCTTGTCAGCCTTACACATCAAGCTCACACATGCTGATCACAACACTGGACAGCGCTGGCGTCTGTGAAGTACTGCAATTGTAAGTCAGTGACACAAAATGAGAGGTCATGTTCAGCACAGTCACTGCTTGAACATTGCAGTCCAATATTTCTGCCAAGCACTGAACTGAAACCTCATTCTCCAATCTGTGCTGATTCCTGTGATTGTTTGGATCTTAGAGAACTGAGGTTTGCCTTATATGAACAGATGAAATTAGACAAGATTTAGACCATTCAAGAAACTCACTACACAGCCTTTATGAGTATTCTATTATATATATTCTAAGTCTATCTTATTAGACAGTGTCTGTGTTTCCTTGCTTAAAATCCACACAGTCCACTGAGAAGCTGAAGAATCCAGAGCATTTAACAAAAGACTTGTATTTTCCAAATGGGATTTGTGTGTGTGTGTGTGTGTGTGTGTGTGTGTGTGTGTGTGTGTGTGTGTGTGTGTGTGTGTGTGTGTGTGTGTGTGTGTGTGTGTGTGTGTGTGTGTGAGTAGCAGAACAGTCTTTCAAATGACAAAGCAGCTGACACTGCAGCTCCATTCAATACCCAGAATGAAAAAAAATAAGTGCATGTGTAAGTGGAACTCAGTGTAACAAAGGGAGGACAGGTATGCAAAAAGGGCAGACAGACCATAAATGTAAAGAATAAAAAACAACTCTAGATTGAATTTGAAATTCAAAATGATCACCTACGGGGATACAATAAAGAGAAACTGGCACATTAAAGACATTCCATTAAAAGAGATTAGACTCTGTCATTACAGATCTAATCTCAGATCTTTAATAGAGACATTAAAATTGGGTTTAATATGAGTGGTGAAATTAAAATTTATTGCATGGTAAGTTTCAAGATTTGAACTGACACACACCTATTTAAAGGCCTTCCACTCAGCAGGTTTGCCTAATTTGAAATATGAGAATTAATATTTTCTGCCAGCCAGGGTTCAATATTAGAATTATTCTGCCTGTCGGATTCACCCCAGAAATGCAGTTTTAATTAAATGTGACTCCAAATGTATTTTAGAGGCATAAAATTATTATTTTGGAGGAATTTTCTTTTGCCTTTGGAATATAATACCCGACTCTGAATGTGGTAGTTTGATAGGTAAGAAATTGCATGTTTATTTATGAACTTATTAATATTTGGGTGTGCGCTCAATTGCAGTGTTCATTCTGTGGACTCTTTCTCCCTCTTGTGGCAGATCACAAAAAATTAGTATTAATAAAATTATCCCATAGGATAGGATAGGATAGGATACGATAGTTAAGGAAAGGAAAGGAAAGGAAAGGAAAGGAAAGGAAAGGCAAGGCTTAGTCTGGGAGGTTTTAGATTTTTAATTTTTTTTTTTCCCCCAAAAACAAAGCTTTTGGCTTTAATGTTTGGTCAGTTTCATTGCTGTTCTGCAATATTTTTCTCATTTGTCACTCTGATCTCGTCTCAAAATGTTTTGATCTTTCTGCACCACTACCAAACCCAGTTAAACAGTGTTTAGTAGTTTGGCATTGTGACCTGGGAGGAGTTACAATGAAAGCACTGTTACTTCCCTGCTTTGCTTTTTGTCCCTCTTCAAACTCAGGAAAACAAATGGCACTTGATGCCTCTTTAATAACCCGGGTAAAGATTCGGTTTGTCAGGACACGATGTTTTCTGTGGGAACTGAAAAATATTTTGTCCAGATGAACTGAATCACCTTTCTGGTAAATGGTACTTATCTGTTCTCAGGCAGCTGGCTCATCTCCACCCTGCCTGCACACTCTTCTTCATCTCTCTTGTGTACTATCTGTTGCTTCAGATGGTTGACCCCAGGTATTTAAACTCATCAAACTTCACAACCTCTACTCCATGCATCTTCACTGTTACACCTGTCTCACTGTAATTCACACATACAAAGAAAAAATATATAAAAAATAAAATTTGTGTTTGCGCGATTATTTCTTTGTTGCAACAGTGCTTCCTGGCAATAAATATTGGTAATAAACCTTTGGAAAGCCTGTTTATTTCCCCTTAAATGGTGCCACATTTGTAAGGAAATTTGTGGGTTGAGCAGCAGAGTTGAGTATGTGGGTTGTGCCCATGAAAAACTTGCCAAATCTCTGCCAGTGCCAACAGCTAATTCTGCTGTTGACTCTTGTTTGGTGTCGTTTATTGGATTGGATGATTAAAGTCTGAAAAAACAAAACACACTGGCAATTTATTCATTTAACAGTAGCATGTGGAAAAACCACACACAGCCACACAGCACCTCCTCCGCCTCATGCTGGTCACCAGCTTCGTCACACACTGCTGTGGGATGGCATCCCATTCTTCATTCAGCATTTGAGGCAGGTCAGCCAGTGTGATTATATTGGTCACTCTAGCACAAACAGCATACTCAAGCTGATCCCACAAGTATTCAGTGGCGTTGACATCAGGACTGCAGGCAGGCCATTTCATCCTCTCCACTCCCAAATTCTGGAGGTAGTCTCTGACAAACCCCGCTCTGTGGAGGCGAGCCTTGTCATCTTGGAGGATAGAGTTTGGTCCCAGACTGTGGAGATATGGGATTGCCACTGGTTGCAGAATCTCATCTCATTATCTCTCTACATTGAGACTGCCTCCAATGATGACAAGCCTGATTGTCAGCACCTAGGGTATCAGAAACTCAAAACAAGAGTCAATAAAAGAATAAACTGTTTGGCATTGGCAGAGAAGATTTGGCAAGTTTTTCATGGGTGCGACCCACATACTCAAGTCTGCTGCTCAACCTACAAATGCATTTTCCTTAAAAATGTGGCACCATTTTAAGGGAAACGGTATAAGATTTATTGCCAAGAAGCATTGTTACAACATAGAAATAATTGACCAAATACAAATTTCCTTTCTTTTTGTGCTAAGTCTATATTCTGTCTTGCTTCTGCTGACTTTCATTCCTCTTCTCACCAGAATATGCCTCCAGCTTTCCAGGCTATCTTCCACCTGCTCCCTACTCTCACTACAGATCACAATGTTGTCTGCAAGCATCACAGTCCATGGGGACTCCTGCCTAACCTCATCTGTCAACCTATCCATCACCATCACAAACAAGAAGCTGATCCCTGATGTAATCCCACCCCCACCTTTAACCCATCTGTCATTCCTACACACTCCTCACCTCTGTCTGACTTTCCTCATGCATGTCCTGCACCAGCCTCACATACTTCTGCCACTCCTGTCATTCCTTATGCAGTAACAGTTCCTGTCTTGGTATCCTAGATCCACAAAGAAACAGTGCAACTCCTTTTGACCTTCCCTATAGTTATACATCTGTAGCGCTCATTCTCAGCACAAAGCCATACTGCTTCCTGCTGGCTACCTATCTTCTTAACCTAGCTTCAACAACTCTTTCCCACATCTTCATGGTGTGGCTCATCCGCTCTGCACATCACCTTTGTTTGTGAAAATGATGTTTAATGCACTTTATTAAATTTAACAGGTGTATATATATATATATATATATATATATATATATATATATATATATATATATATATATATATATACAGGTTGTAATTAAACCTTTGATTTTGCTCCAATTATCAGGAAATCTAAAACAGGCTACCTATAAGCACAGTCAGGCCAGTCAGTAGTTGAACTATGAAAGCAGCATGAAGTGCTGTTTAAACTGGCTTCATTTTTGCCACTTTTTGGCTACTCTTTTCCCATAGCTTGCATTGTCTCCATGTCTCCTCTTTTCCTTCTTCTTTTTCTCCAGTCAGGCCCCTCCCTGAGCCAGGTTCTCCCAGAGGTCACTGACCTTTGATCTTCATCCCCACGAACACCAAGTGTTGGCTCAATGCATCATCTGATTGGTGTGGTTCTCTCGCTATTGTAGGATCTTTACCTTACATCATAGAAGGCCTCAAGACAACTGTAGTTTGTTATTAGTTAGCACTTTAGTGTGAAATTCATAATGCTGAATTTTACATTAAATTATTACAAAATCAGACTACATCTAATTACCAAACAAAGGAGAGATTTGGATCCTTTACTTATGTTTCATTGATGATATCTTACTGGTAGGTCCCACCTATGACCTGTGGGGGCAGCAAAGCACCGCCGAGCGTTGGCGCTACAACAAAGCACAGCAGAAGAAGTGTGGCCACTCCAGTTGATTAGCAGATGCAGAGCAATGGGGTAAGTGTGGTTTTATTTTTTAACCGTTTAATCAAATACGATATAAAAAGCATCTTTTTAACCAGTTGTAGATTTATTTTTCAGTTTACATCGCAGACTAAGCATGTCATGGTCTGCAGTCCACCGCAGTTTTAGAGCTAATCGTGACAGCTGCTGTCCGCCTACACATACAGTAGGAGCAACTCTGTCACTGCTAGCCATGTAGCGCCTAGCCGTGTCAGTGGTGTTGTTTTAGCTCGCTAATAATGGTTTAACTGACGTGTCTTTAATGGAGAGCCGGCCGAATGGCAAACCAAACAATCATTACGGTGAGCATAAGCAGCTCTGCAGGAGAGACTTACTTGGAGCTGCTGGCAGGTGACAGAAATAACCAGCTAATTAAATTTTCATGCATAGGAGCGTCTTCAAGTGAAGGGCTGCTGTTGCATCATCGGATGGTAGTAAAAGACAAAAGCAGAGTGCCTTTTGAGTCTGTCCTACATTTCACTTAGTTACGTGAGACACATCAGATCTATTTTTATATACCCTCATGGGCCAAAGTAAAAATCTTTTGGATGTTGCAGCGCTGTGGAAACAAACAAACTGTCTTATGTCTGTGAAATTTATATGTATTATTTATTTCCCACAGTGCTTTATTATGCGTTATTAAGTCCGTATTAAACATAAGGGACAGACACAATCTATTTTATCAGTGTGGAAGGTTTATTTATCCTGTGTACTTTTCATATATGTATATCCTCTGTACACTTACTGGGCACTTTGTTAGATACAGCTTGCCAGTACTGCGTTGGTCCCTTTTTTGCCTTCAGATCTGCCTTCATTCTTCGTGGCATAGATTTAACAAGGTGCTGGAAACATTCCTCAGACATTTTGGTTCATATTGACATGACAACATGACACAGTTGCTGCAGATTTGTCAGCTGCACAACCATGATGTGAGTCCTCCTTCCACCACACCGCACAGGTACTCTGTTGGATTGATTTCTGGTGACTGTGGGGGTTATTTGAGTACAGTGAAATCATGTCATGTTCAAGAAACCAGTTTGAAATGATTTGACCTTTGTGATATGGTGTGTTATTCCGTTGGAAGCAACCATCAGAAGATGGGTACACTGTGGTCGTAAAGGGATGTACATAGTCAGAAACAATACTCAGATAGGCTGTGACATTTATTTTTGCTCAGTTGTTACTTTAGGGGCCTAAAGTGTGCCAATAAAATATCCTTTCCACACCTTCCGCCCTACCATCCAAATGTCGCAGCAGAAATCGAAACTCATCAGACCAGGCAGCGTTATTCCATTCATCTGTTGTCCAATTTTGGTGAGCTTGTGCAAACTGTAGCCTCAGTTTCCTGTTCTTGACAGGAATGACACCCAGTGTGGTCTCTGCTACTGTTGCCCATCATTCAGAGATGCTCTTTGCATACCTTATAGTACTATTATACCAGACTGTACATGCCTCAATCCACTGAGTTGCTGCCATGTGATTAGCTGATTGGATATTTGTGTTAATGAGCAGTTGAACAGGTATACCTAACAAAGTAGCCAGTGAGTGTATATACACAGGTGTTTCCTTTCATTATTTATTAAACTTGATGTAACAAAGAAGTAGCAACTGCTGTTCTTGAAGTCCTTTTAATTCTATAGTTTGTTGTGATGCTTAGATTTTGTTAATGGCTTTATTAAATTATTTGCATACATACTGTTTTTTGTTTTTTAATGTGGTGGGACACATTTCTTAGGCAGTGGGCATAGAAACACTGTCAAAACACTATTTTTATTTTGAGAATATAAAAATCCTTATTTTGTTATTTAAATAAGATCTTTAGCTGATCTTTAGATTTAATTTTTTTTAAAAACACATGGTGTGTCATTCCTTTGGCTTTAAGCTGAACCAGTTTGAAGCAGAATATCATGCCTATTGGGCACACATTTTCCAGGTGTTGTTTATTCTTTTCTTCATGTTTCTGGACGTGAATTATCCACCTTTATTTTTATATGTTTATATGTCTGTTATATCTATCCATGTCAAGTGAAGTCCACATTTGGATGGGGGGGGGTGTCTGTAGTGTGAAGTTCCCACTTTAGTTGAACAATTTTAATTGTGCTGTTAATTATCATTAGAAATTCTGTGGTTAGGGTTCAGCAATAAAAATGCCTATGTTTGGTTTACAGAAAAAGTCATGCTTTGGGTTGCAATACAGTGCATGTAGCTTTTAGACACTTTGTTTTTTTGCCAGGAGGGCTGATCTCTGAAGAGTCTAGATAAGACACAAAATATCCTCCCTATTAAAATGCATCAGTTTCAATGCATTTTGTCTAAACAAAAAACCCCAAAAAATCACATTTTGTGTCCATGAACACAAATTAGTAGATTATTTTTTCATAATTATTTCACATTTACCCACATGAGCAGTGTATGATGTAGTGTTTTGATTTGTTGTTTTCCTGACTTTATTTCCTCTCCTTTCTTCTTACTCCAGTCTGCCTGAATCTTGCTGACCTTTAGTGGTGATTGGCCCCTCCAGTCATCCAACACCATGCAAGGATTCTACTCCAAGCTCGACTCCTCCCCTTCCTCGTCCCCCTTGTTGGGAGCTGGCTTCAGGGGAGATGGTGCTCCTGTACCTCTCAGCCTGGCTCTGGAGACAGAGAGAGCTCAGGCCCTCCTACAGACTTTCAGTTCCGCCTCCCTGCTGGCGTCGGCAGGACTCGGGATGTTCTGTGTGGTGGCAGACCACGCCCTCCAGCTGTCTGTCATACAGCAACACCTGTGGCTACGTGCTGTCTTGGACAACGCCACACATGGATTGGTGGGGCTGTGGTCATGGGCGGTTGTTATTGGACTGAGGAAAAAGAGTGACTTGTATGAGGTGCTACTGGCAGGGTTTCTGGCATCAATCATAGACCTGGACCACTTCTATATGGCTGGATCCTTGTCACTAAAGGTAAGACCTTCACAATTGAGGGTTCTTCTGCATATTTAACAAGCCTACAAATGCTAGGGTGCAAAGTATTCAGAAAGTCATTCACCTTTCTCTTGCAGAGCTAATTATTTAGTCATTAAATCCTAAATGCACCCATATATGTGCCATTATAGTAGCCATTATAGTAGATTACAGGACATAATGTTCATTATAACCTTCCCCCTGAGAGAAAAACCGTGAAACAAGCCATCCAGAAAATTTTAATTTCACAGTTTTTGCCCATTATTTTTTTACACTCAGTACTTATTTGTCCGAGTTTGTAGGTGTTTGTGTTTGCCTGGCAGCAACCATGCTTTCCTTGTAGATGTATTCAGGCTCTTCATCAGAAAATCCCACACAGATCCTAAATTGAACCAGCATAACGGGGGAGCAATGCTGGAGTGTAGAGGATTTCTACTCCAAATGGCCACTGAAGTTATTAATAAGTTGAGGTCCTGAAGACCTTTTTTGGGCATTTTGCCTTTGTTGGATAGCAACAATGAGAGACAGAAGAGAAGATGGACAGTAGTATGTGGTAAAAGGACTGAGGCAGAACTGAACCTGGGCCTCTTTGGTTTGGATTTTAGCGCTGGAACACGGCACACTCCACACTCCACGGGTTAGCTATGGGGATGCCACATGAAAAACGTTTGTTAATTTTGTATGCATATTAAAAATTAATATTATCCGTCAATGCCACATTAAAATATCGACTATAGTATTTGTCTTTAAAATCCACCCAAAATCAATGGCTCTAAATAGCCATAACTAATAGCTGTAACCATGTACAGCTTATCTGTTTATCTATCTGAGAGAGAGGGTCTACTGTGCAGAAGTCTTGAGTCACCCTTCATTTCATTATATTTTGCTTCCAAGGAGCCAGATGGTCTTGTAGTTTTTAAAGTGGTCTTGAGCATTAATTCTTCAGGCCTTCTGAAGGTCTTTGGGCATTGACTGCTTTTCCACTCCTATTCACTTCAGTGCTTGTAAAGGAATTTTCTTGTTTTGTTTTATTTTCTTAATCCACTAAAATTGATCTGTGTATCATCGAAGCATAAAAAGGGAATCTAACACAAGGGGTGAACCAGTGTTGTGTTTCTGTCATAACAGACAACGTAGCAAAGAATCAGTTTTAAATTTTAATTTTAGACACTTTGTTACTAGGAGCCTGTCATAAAAACACATAATCAGTTCCCATTTCTTTAGTATGAACTATTTTATACAAACTGTGGCCTGTAGAATAGAATTCCACAGTTTGACAGGCATAAAATAGTATATTTGCACCAACAAAGTGATTGCCAAAGAGCTATTAGCCAAACACTTGGCATATCTCAGCATGTTGTGCAGTGTGTCCTTGAACAGTATTTGAAAATCATGCATTAAAGTCAGTCTGTCAGTTGATCCATCTCCTGTTCACTGAAGCCTCATCAGAAATGATCTCAGTAGAAGGGTGGCTGTCAAGAAGCCATTCTTAAGCAAGGGAAACAAATTACACAAGAACTGGACTGAAAATCAGTAACAACAGGTCTGATGGAGTGATGAATCCAAATTTGAAATTTTTGGTTCAAATTGTCATCAGGATGTACAGAGGAGGTCAGGAGAGAGGTCCAACAGTGAGTGTCTGCAGCCATCTGTAAAACACGGTGGAGGCGCTGTGGTGGTTTGGGGCTGCATTTCAGCCAGTGATGTTGGAGAAC
The DNA here is from genome assembly GCF_007364275.1 of Archocentrus centrarchus. Lineage (NCBI taxonomy): Eukaryota > Metazoa > Chordata > Actinopteri > Cichliformes > Cichlidae > Archocentrus > Archocentrus centrarchus. Next base: position 18,856,909 of record NC_044357.1, read on the forward strand.
TTGTCAAAATTGATTGAAGTACATCTCAGATTTTGAGCCACCGTGCAACACCATCTGGAAAGTGTTTGATTTGAACAACGGCTTAATTTTTCAACATGAAAATTATCCCAAACACACTGCTAATGCAGTAAAAATATACCTGGGTAGAAAAGCACACAATGGAACACTGTCAGTCATGGATTGGCCTCCCCAGGGCCTGGACCTCAGCATTATTGAATTAGTGTGGGATCATCTTAACAGAGAACCGAACAAAAAGCAGCCAACATCCAAAGAAGAGCTTTAGAGTTTTGCAAACTCAGTTCTTTCTTTATAGTCTGTATTTCCATTTTTATGTTTGTACATGTTTTAATAAATCGCTGCATCTGTTTCTCATTTTCCTAACAATATGTAAAGAAATAAAGGGTGTCACAAGACTATTGCACAATTCTTGTGCATATATTGTGTGTGAGTGCACGTGCAGGCATGTGACTCGTGATTCTGCAGGACTCCTGCAGTACAGGGCGGTGTTGTTATACCAATGATAGATGTGGATGACATGCTTCCAAAGAATATACCTGGTATTGACTCTGTCTCCCACTGCTCTTCCAGGCTGCCGTCTCACTCCCTCAGCGTCCTCCGCTGCATTGTTCCTCTCTCATTCCCATTATCTGCCTCAGTCTCCGCTTCCTCATGTGGCTCGGACGCCTCAAAGACGCTTGGTGCTCCTTGCCGTGGATGCTTTTCATTTCCATGGCGACACACCATGTCCGGGATGCCGTGCGTCACGGCCTGTGGGTTTGTCCATTCGGCAACACGGCACCAATCCCATATTGGTTGTACGTCAGCACCACGGCGACACTCCCTCACCTGTGTTCAGTGCTCATGTACCTGACAGGAACCAGAGATGTGATCTCCACTAAACACGGGGTGGCCATCGATGTTTAGGCGTCACCAGCTTGGTTCGGATCACCTTTGGATGAAAATGTTCTTAGCTATTTAAAGCCACATTTAAATACCTTTAAATTATAAACACATGTATAGATATGAGGACATTTTTCAGTTCATGTGACACAAATAATGAAAACTCTTTTTTTTTTTTTTTCTTTTCTTGCAAAAGGATTAGAACACTGTTGTGATAATGGGGAAAAACATGTAAAAATATTTTTGTCATGATGGCTGTAAAATATTAAATTAGCTTTTTAAAATGGGAACATTCCAATATAAGTGCCAGTCATTTGTTTTTTCCTTTTGGTGGCATGGATTTGTATCAGAATCTGCTTCAGTAACCTGAGGACTAGAAGTGAAGATGTGAACCTTCTTTTTATTTTTATCTTTCACCTACACAAGACCTTAGAGACTTAAGCTGCAACTGAGGGGGGTCATCACTTTTACTGTCACTATCGAGCCTAATTCAAAGAACGCTGAAGGAAAAGTCAACCAAAGGTCAACTCCAGACTGTACAAGACTGGCATGTTGTTGTCACTCTTAGTGCATCCAGAAGCTGTTTTCCTTTTATTGCATTAAAAATGTCTCCACGTGCAGTTTTTTTTTAATTCCCATTTCTGTTACCAACCGCCAAACAAAATGTTATTTTTGGCCATTAATGCTTGTAATATCCAGCCTGTCAGCACTCTGCAGATTTCATTCTCCTGCCCGGAAGAGCCTTAATGTCCGCTCAGTACCAACTTTTCCTGTCAGTTTTTGTAAATCAGAGTTTGCAGTGCCATCTGAGCCAGCAATGGAAGTGGATGACATCAAGGCTGTGCAACATGCTGGTAGTTCTTCTTTTTTTTTTTTCCTTATTAAAAATTATTTTAGCACCTTGACTTGGCAGTAACATTGTTGGATTTGGTTTTCAAAGGCAAAACTGTGCCAGCAGTGATTTATCTCCCACTCCAAGGCTTCTTTACTGTGTGTGTGTGTGTGTGTGTGTGTGTGTGTGTGTGTGTGTGTGTGTGTGTGTGTGTGTGTGTGTGTGTGTGTGTGAATAATCATAAGAAGGGCACTATTCCCCTTTTAAGACATGCTGTAGTAAAGATGCTATACACCTCAGATAGTTTTTGGCTTCCTGCTGCTACACATTTCTTTGACAGCTTCAAACTCAGTCCTCAGTCATTTGAGCAAAAGCTGTGACAGATGACTCTTATACAGTTATATCAGAGTGATTTGCTGTCCCAAGCAGCCTCTTGATTTTACACTTAACATAAACAGAACGGGGCAGCATGCAGTGAAACTCGAAAAGGCAGTGGGTGTTTGTTTGCTTGGTTTAGCAGTGCTTTCAGTTTACGTGTAGTTAAAAATTGAAGAAAAGGGACTTGCTGTATTTATTATCTGTGTATTGTTCCAGCAAATTTCCCCCATAATACCTGCACTTAAATGGTTAACAATGTGAGGTACAGTCTATATGCTGAAGTTACTTGATGGCTTTTCGGTGGTGGAACCAGGGTGTGCGGGAGTGTTTGTTGTCACTCATGATAATTACTTTGCTGCATTATCAGCCACTAAGGTATAGAGTATTTAGAGGTAATGTTATTACACTTTTTTAGATGTAGACTGCATACTTAAACACTGTTTAACAGTATTATACACTGGTTTAAACGATGCTTAGTAATATGTTGTAATATAGTGGGATTGACTGGTTTCTAGAAACATGTATTTGAGGGTTAGCAACATGCTTTCACTGTAAGAGATGGTGGACTTGAAAATCGCCTGTTTCCAGATGTAAAATGGGGATACATTTTGAAATATTAACCACAAGTTATTAATTTTTGTAAAGCTGGTGCTTGGTGATTAAGGTTGTAGTCATGCCTCTTGGCCACTAGATGGCTGCTGTAGTGTCACTTTTGATGAGCTGTATTTTTTTCCCTTTAGTATGTGAAGGTAATTCAGAAAACTGCACTTAGGAGTTGTGATTGTGAAATAATATAATGGATTGGGGGGGTTGAAAATTGCTCTCTGTTTTGGAAAAAAAAAACAATCCAAGTACATAATAGTTTTTTTTTTTGGTCTGTTTTGTTGCTACTTTCTTGGAAAGTTCACAGGAAGGATTGGAAACAATTGTTTGAGTTCCAGAATCATTGAGTAACACAGGAATTTTGAATAAGACAAAAGCATTGTAAGGTTTTACTTGTGACTACCAGGATGCAGGAAAGCAGCTTTAACAGTAGTTAACACCGTACCACCCTCTACTCGACCCCTATTTAACTTTAATGCTTCTGGAAGGAATTTACATGCTGGCTGCTGTCCCACTTTAACTGCCAGTGTCATTTTCTCTTTTACTGCTGCTTATGTTTACCATGTGACTTTAATCAATGCAATATTTTTTTTGTTGTTGGATTTTGCACATTTTCAGTTTTTGTGTTTTTAAATTATGTTTTGTATTTTTGGACAAATATGTTTTTGTTTAATAGTGAAGTATATAGTAACAAAGATGGTTTTAATGTAGTGTTCTTTTATCTCAATAAAATATATCCTGTATATTTGCTGTGTTTCTGTGTAATGACTTGGGTTTTTTGAAGTTCTCCAGGGGCCCTGAAAGCTCTCGATCTTGAGGTAAGGTCTGGTAAGATTTTTTTTTTTTTTTTCTTTTTGAAAAATAAATAAATAAAAATCTTGATTTAAAACTTTCAGCTGGGAGGGGGGTACTTTTGGCTGTTCCCTCATTTCCCAAGGGGTCAATGATATTTGATTTGGCACACATCCTGACAGGACCCTCCCAGCTTTCTGGGACTGGGCCCAGCTGTAGGCGTATGCTACCTTGTGCCACCTCCCAGGATCTTTTTGTGTGAAAGGCAAATGTGTTAACCACCAAACCACGGTGCCACATAAAGGTAGTTTTTGTAAATACCCTCTGGATGGTTTAACTTAAACATTCACCACCAGGAGGCAGCGTTTTACCACAAACTTTTTAGTGACGGGCCCCCTCTGCTTTTGGCAGAAAAAAGAAAATGCAGCATTTGGTGTGCCTTCAGTGTGACATGGTGGATCAGTGGTTAACACTGCCACCTTGCAGCAAGGCGATTCTGGGTTCAAACCTCACAAGGGAGGTTTCAGCATACATGTAAGGTTATTTGGTGATTCTTAACTGATTGAACGTTTCTGTGATGAACTAATGACCTGTCTAAGCAGCATCTGACCAATCACAAACATGGAAAAGTCTATTGTCAACAGAGCAGCTGATTTTTTTTTTTTGCAACAGCAGCTTTTATGGGCATAGATACAGGGGAAGACACGCGGGTAAATTGGTGACGGGCTGGGACTTGAACCTGCGTCGCCCGCACCGCAATGCAGCATGTGTATGTGGTCGCCGGCTTCACCACTAAGCCACCCAGGCACTCCAGAGTGGCTGATTTTACAAAGGAAGATAAAACTATGCTAAGAGAAAAATATTAAGACATTAAGACTGAAAGCATCACAGCTGCTCCAGACTAAGCAGTGGTATAACAGGAAAATCAGCATACGGTAGTTTAGTATTAAAGCACAATGAATGTGTGAGCACCTTGATCGTTAACACTCAAAAAGATCTACTATAGTTTAGCCTATTTGAAACCAGGAAAGAAAGCCAGCAAAAATGCAGACCATTTAAGTTAACAAACTCCAATTTTCAATGAATGGTGGTGCTTCTTTCCAGACAACTGCTCAGTAGGCGGTGAGTTCATGTCTATTGTTCTCTAATCTGGAACCTGTTTGGTAAGTTATTGCGATGACATATCCCAGTAAGAAGTGAACCACCTTCATAGTACTTTTAAAAAATCCTGCTGTTATCCGAATAAGATGAAATCCAGGCCTCTGGATGTGCTCCAGCTCTGCCTCGACCATAAGTTAGATAAGGAGAAAATAAATGGATGCTCTGAAATCCCTCAGTGAGTGCAGTTGGGTACTGTACATAACTATGAAGCATCAGGCATATACCAGTAACCGTACTGTCTGCAATGCATATTAACCAAAAGGCTTACTTGGCAAACACATCACTGTAACATTAGACACTTCGCTCTCTGTATAAACTAATGGTACATGGCAAACACGAGCAATAACAGATTTTATCTTTCTAAGTGGTATTGTCTTAAACTGACCTATAAGGTCAGCACAAAGCTACTGTGCTAATCTGATCACAGAATACTGTATGCATTCCACTGCGTACAGTTTGTGTATATGCTTGGTCCAAATTTACTGCCAACTGATTTCCACTGCTCAAACAGAACCACACATTAGAAAATGGATCAGTGCATTTTTAGCCCTTTTGTTACCAATATTATACCTCTTTATTTAGCTATGAGTATCAGGCCCGAGTGCATTGAGTGGCCTATAACGTTTAAATATCAGAAGTTTCAGAGCTATAATGTGCAGCTGTCACTTTACACGTAAACAGCAGCACTGAGAACCAGGGGAGTTAGGGGGGAGTTCAGTCACTTTTTACACAATGGCAAAGACAAACAATAACAAATGACTAATTTTTTCAGAGTAACTGCAGCCAATTGGAATTTTTCCACCAACCAACGAAAAGAATAAACTGTGATACACAAGGAAGTAGATAAAACTTTATCAAACAAATGCGCAGCTGTACTGAAAAGATAACAGAAGCTGCAGACCAAAAGGTTAATGAACTATAATGCTGAATTTTCATGGAAAAGAAGAAGAAAAAAAAAATGGAAATGTGATAAAATAGTTTTTATTTCACAGACACCAGGACAGGAAGAAAAAAAAAAAAACAGCTTATGGTGATATCTGTTGTACACAAAGAAAAAAAAATGACTATGTACATCTGAGAATGGATGCCTGAGTTTCATTTGAGTTACAAGAACTACAACCAACAGGCTCCTCTTACTATCGCATACTGCAGAGGAACGTAGACCGTGAGTGAAGTTTGTCCACACAAAAAACAAAACAGGAAAGACACAGAAAGAACTCCATAGGCATACACTTTATGGAAGGAAAACATGTCACATTGAAACCTTAAAAACAAAACCAACAGGGTGAATAACGCTCACTGATATGGCACTGTGCCCATAAAATTCAATCCGATGGATGATTTATGCAATTTCCTGATCAAAGTTTACTTTGAATATTTATCACAAAAATATCTTTAAAAGTTATTTCACTTTTATATCACTGCTTAGATTGGAAAAATATTAACTTTATTACTTATAAATGTAGCAAATATGGCAAAGTGGCTCATTTCGTGTCATATTTAGTATCTTTTTAAAAAAAAAAAAAAAACATCCTCGTATGAAACTGAATATTTTGTATAAGAGTCACACCTCTTGATTAAAGTCTCTTCAACTCGACCTTGAAGGCCAAGACGAGCACACAAAAAAGAAAAAAATGACACATTTAAATAGGAAGTAAAAAGTCAGTTTTCAAATTGACTTGGTGAATAATTTTAAAAATATGACCACTTTCAATTATTTCTGAATGTTGCCACCAGAACGGAGGAAGAATTGGAGAAAAGAAAGTTTCCATTTGTGGTTCTGACTTAAAAAAAAAGGCTATTAAACAATGATTAAGGACTAATTCAGTAAACACGTTGTCCATACAGTAATCGTACAGTAACACAGCTTCATATAACTGGGGAAAAAGACACACATACACAATGCTGGGAAGACTCTCCAGAAATGGCTTACCCCAGGTCATTAATACTATGGAAAGCTCCCTTCCCTAACACTGTATTTGCACCCAATTTGTCAAATCAGTTTTAGCATTGACCTACAGTGCTTGAAAGGGAGCATTTAATATGTTTACTTATATAATCTGTCTGCTGATATTTGTAAGGAATCATAGATTCATTAAAAATGAACATTTTTAACACAAGACTGAGCTAAACCATGTCTGTGAATCTACCCCGAAGATGACTTTTTTTTTTCCTTTATATAAACATCACATGTAACATACATATGTATTTTTTTTAAGTTTGATATACAATAATATACATAAAAGCTTCAACTGGATCCATGCATAATATGTGGAGCTAGCTTGAGAGACAATACAGTTGTCAAACTGGGGAAAAAAGAAAAGAAAAAGTTTGACTTAGGTGCACCTTGCGTTTCTGAAATGACAGTCAGCAAAAGAAACTACACAGCCTTGGATGAGCAACATATAACCACCAAACCAGCAGAAAAGAAAAAAAACACTTAATGTGTGCTTCTCAAGCAGAAGAGCCTCTCGCTTCCATGGCAGAACGCCAGCCAGGACACGAGGTTTACAGGCACAGGTGTGAAAAGCAGGGCTAAAGCAGACAAGCTGTACAGAGGTATTTTTAAGTGCTGGCCACCCAGAAATCAAATGTTTTCCATGAGGAGACAGATGTACAGTGAGCGAGGGTTACTCTTGTCAGTTTATTGCATACACGCTCATCTCCACCACCGCCCAACATGCACTGATCTAGCTGCATAAAGTCAAAGGTTAACCGAGCAGCCGGGGGAATACTTTCTTAAATTTCTACAATTGCTACAGTCGATGGCAACTGTTTGATCTGTGCCAATGCCCCACTGTTTATGTCCTCCCCCCCAGACTTTACTGTTTCCCTCTCCAAAAAAAAAAAAAAAAAGTCAGCATCCTAAAACCATCATTTACATTCATTTTACTAACCATAGTGAAAAGCCTACTGCTGCACACCGCTTTCTTTGTTAGTTACTGTGGTGTACAAAACTGTAGTAACCACCCACAAGCCACCTCTCTCATGCACGGACAGATGCGGAGTACACATATTTCTCCTACTGACACTGAATGCAGCACTTTCCATGTTTTGTTTGAAAATAAAACAAAACACTTTGTAGCTAGCTTTTGTCCCCTCGGAGGTATCTATCTAAATCTATAGCCTCATTTCATTAGTAACATTACTCTAATTTTGTAACTTATTTTAAAAATAAAATAAGAAATAATTTAAGATAACTTTTTTTTTTTTTTTGTAAAAATAATAGCCTTATTAAGTCAGATTTTGTTTCTAAAAGTATGACTGTACCAGTCAGTTTATGAGTGGATTGAAAACTGTTTTAATATATTCCAATTAACAGTTTAAGTTCCAGCTTTTCAGATTTGCTCCTTTGTGTTCTTTATCAATTTATTGTTTGATTTAATAATGAATATGAACACAACATATTACACCCCCATTTTATTTTAAATGACAGTGACTTTGGAGTTATTCAGACTCTGAATATCTATGCTCTAATATTCTCTAGATGACTAAGAATCTATGTAACGTCATAATGCTGGTGATCTTTGAAAGGCCAGTATCTCTCCCTCTTTCTCCTTTGTGAGTCTTTCATTCACACAGTGGATGGGTGGACACAAAGAGCTACAACAAAAGAAACAAAACCTTTACCTAATGCCAGACAACATAACAGGAATATCATGCAACATAAAATCACTTGTCGTACATGAAATAAAGTCTATTAAACTCAAACTGCCCACCCCGGACCTTGTTCTCTATGTCCATATTCTCCCTCATGCCAGGAGCAGGTGACAGGTTGCTCCCTGCCTCCCAGCTGAGCCCATAATGCCCGTCATTGCTTCTTTGGCATCAGACACACACAGAAATGAACAGAAGTTTTGCTTCCTTCACAGCATTGAGTCGGTCGATCAGTCGATGTGAGAATGAACACGCGGTAATGTGTTACTTCTCGCAATGAATAAGAATGTGAGGAGTTCTGGGTGTGAAGTTGTTCCAGAAACAATGTTCCCCCATTGCTCCTGTATGGCAGCTGCACTTGTTTTTCCTTACTTGTTGTTTAAAAGTCAAAAAGTCTGAGGAGACTTGACAGAGCACTCTAATGTCCTGGTGCAGTGTCGCTCCTACAGTCTGCTGAGTAGTGTACATTGCTGAAGTGAGCAGGAGTGTCCCTCTACCCATGGACGGCAGGTAGGAGTCTCGTAATGCATTATGGGTAGTGCACTTGTAACCACTGAATATGTCCAAGGAAGTCTTTCTAAAATGACCCATCAATCAGCTGTTATAAACTGGTAACAACCTTACTTTGCCAAGTTCTTTACATGGGTTTGCTCCTGTTGTCCTGGATTCTGGATGGACTCTGAGTGATGCTCTGTAGTTAATGTAGCTGAATATGGACGGTCAGCATGTTAACAGCGTGTAATAGTGCAGGCTGACTCACCGGTGAAGCCCCAGAAGGAGCTGATGGGTTGAAGGTGTTTCAAATGAACCTGAGATGAGAGGAAAGAAAGTTAATGAAAAATGAAGAGGAGTAGAGAGCACATGAAGGAGATCAGAGCAGAGGAAAGTGCAAGAGAAAAGCCAGCTTTACAAAACATGCATAAATCATAACGTAATTAACGACAGGCTTGAAAGCACAGATTTAAATAGCAGAGCTGGATGACAGATATGCAGCCGTACTTACAGGGTTATAATCTGTGTGTGTGTGCGTCTGTGTGTGTGTGTGTGTGTTAGCCTTATAATCACAACTTGGCTGGCTATCTGAAGGGTTGTCTGAACGTTGTTTATAGCACTCTTTTGAACAATTTTTTCTTCTTCTTTAGGCAGCGGCTCACTGGCTTAGTGCCCTTTTGACGGCATTTTGCTGTACTTATATAAATCTGAAAGAAGTGACACTTAATTAGGAGTTTAATTAGCTCCTTGCCACAGAGGTTGTTCACCATTCAGATGTCTGAAACGGTCAAAGCTGCAAAACACGCCCATCTAAGAACAAAAACAGCCATGTGTGGTCTTGAGTTTGAACTCAAGATGTTCTTATATGCAGCATAGTGAATGTAAAGGACGGGGATAAAAGTGGCAAAGAGCCTATAGAAACCAGTAATTAATAGTGCCTCACATTAGATCGGCATGGACTTCATCTTGACCATAGAGGTGAGCTCTTGTTTGGTGGCATGATCACGTCGCCTCTGTCTCATCCTAGACATATAAAATGAAACATAAACACTGACAAAAAGCTTTAAAATGCCAGGCTTTACAAAAAAAAGAAAAAAAAAATTTCACTCAAAGAAAAACGAGATAAAGACCACACAGTCATGGCCTGTGGATGTGGGACATGTCTGTGTGTGTGTTTTTCTTACCACACAACAAAGATGAGGGAAAAGATGGTGGTGAGGATGACCACGGAGAACAAAACCAGGAGAATCACCAGACCTAAATTACCTTCGTCCCCATGTTTAGGATCTGGGTGGGAAGAGAAGAGGAGCAAACGAGAAGGGAGGTTCAGCAAAACAAGCAGGGTTGGAGGTACTGAGAAATCAAAGAGAACATGCTGGAGAGAGAAACACATGTGATGGAAGACGCAGATGTAAAACTGTAGGGAAATAAAGAAAATCTTAATCAAAAATCACATAACATGGAGGCAAAAAAAAAAAAAAAAAAGTTTACACATCTCCGTGAGACAAAAATGGAAAGAAAAAAAAAAACAGCTGTGTGTGTGTTCCTGGATTTAATTACTCCCTGCTGAGAAGTTAATTTGAAATCTGCCATTATGGCTTTTCACCCAAACATGCATTTATTATACTGAGAGGAGTAAACAACTCGCTTTCACACACACAAACAAGAGAAAACATCACCCTGAATTGTAAAAGTAACAGCACATCCAAAATAAAAAGCAACATTAAAGAGCGATTTATGAGCACATCTGCAAACGACAGTGAATTCTCTCCCATGCTGACACAAATAGAAGAAGACATCTGGTTCACCGGACACCAACTTAAATAATCCAACAGCACCAGTCAGCGTCTTTTAGCCTGTACTCCACTGACAAACCCATAGTTGTCTCCTTGTATATACTGTGTGTGGGTGTGTGTATACTTGTTGTGCGTATCCTGCATGTATATTTTAGACGGCATGCTTGCAGCTGCAGGCTGCTTTTAACTCTGTTTTTTGCCCATGTATACCTGAGCTGCTATGTACTTAACTTATCATCCAGGGCACACACAGCATCGTAGAAAACATGACATCCCACAGGTACCAATTAGTGCAATTATATGTAATTTGGTGATGAAGCCAGGCACAAGCTACTTGCACTGTTCTATCAAGACTGTAATAACTGTAAATAATGCCTTCCTAGAGCTTGCTGCTACATTAATCCTTGATGAGGCTTATCAATGCTGCCAAAACACAAGGGAAAAAAACATCTTGTTCTGCTCTCATTAAGCTATGACTCACAAGGCCCCGTGGTTGTCAGCCATTTTCATCCAATGAAAATGATTTCTTCAAAAAGGCCTTGTAGATGAATTGAAGAACAACCATCATTAAAAAAATGTTTTGTTTTTTTTATCTCTGTTCTTCTCTATCTCAATAACTGTTCACTGGATCCACTTCAAACTTGTGGGGTGTGTTGCTGGGAACTGGAGTAAGTGCAGTGTCAAGTGCACTTAAAGTCATTTGGATAAGAGGTTCTCATATTTTGGCTAAAAGTTGTTCTCTGGTACTATTATTTCCTGTAGAGTGACTGCTGCCTGCCCCACTCTGTGTGAGGGGAAGGAGGACCGCACACACACACACACACACACAAGAGAATGTGCACTTGGCTGTCTTTGTGATGACATTCATAGGCATTAATGCATCCCCAAGCCTCTTCCCCTTAAGTTTAACGACCACAACTGAGTGCCAGACTATGCTCCCAACCTAAACCTAAGTCTGGGAGTCAGCTAAGAAGTTCTAATTTTTACAAATTTTTAGGTCAGGCCTTCCACATTAATTGAAGGGACTATCGAAGCAGTCAAAGAACCAGCAAAACCTGTCTATAAAGGGCTGTAGGAAAGTGGTACAATGCAATGCTATGTGTTTAATTCCTCTAATAACCATAAATAATGCCTTCTGTGCCTCTCAGCTTCCTAGCTGTTGGAGTCAGCTGACTAAAACCTAGGGAGAGGGGATAAAGCAAGACACATCAGTGTTTGACAACTGATCGAAGATTTGATCAACTTGATTGTTGCAACACCTAGGTGGTGCAGTACTAATCCAATGGCATTAACTGCACTCCAGTTGATCCATAAAATAACCACTTCTGATTCTAATGACAATTTTCATTTGGTGTAACATGAGTCTTACCGTGTGACTTTGGAGTGGAGGCTTCAGGCTTTGAATTGTTAGTGGGGGTAAAGGGAAGATAGATGTCCAGTTCCTCATTAGGTTCAGGGGTGGTGTAGTCTGTAAGGCAAACACAGACCAGGAGTAAGTTACTTATTTAAGTCGGTAAAATGGAGACATATTCAGAGATATTTATTTGATCATATCATTTATCATTTGATTGATTTTTGAATTGTAAATTGGCTCTATAAATAAAATGACTGATGTGCACTATTTTAATTTTCCCTCTGACCTTCCCAGGGCCTGCACAGAAGCAAGGGAGTCCATTCACTCCACTGGCTCTCTGTGTCCACCTCGTCACGGGCTCGCACCTGAACCTGGTGGAGGTGGCCTGCCAGGGCGTCCAGTATCACAACTGAACTCTCCAAAGAGTAAATCTGGTTAAAAGAGGGAGAAAAATGTCAGGGAAGGAACATGCACGTGCACACACACAAAATAAGTTCATTACGAACACTTCTTTTACTGTGTTTAGCCGTGGTGTGCGTTTAGAGTGACTTACCAAAACAAAAACAATGAAATAGTTGCATGTATTTTAATGTTCGATTCTAGTCTGTTCGCTGGGTCTCAATTTATAAAAGCAGAAAGTTTTGCTTTACCAGTTGATAAATATTAATTTATTTCCAACTGCTGGTGAAATGTTTGAAACATTTGTTATATTTTCTCCAATGTAGATGCTCAAATTTAGTCCAAACTGCACCCGCATCAACACTGCAGTAAAAACAATGGCCTACTAACCTCTGACCAGTACATAGAGTCCTTTGGCCTGTATCTGATCTGAAACACCAGAGGGAAAGCGTCATGCAGCGGCCAGGAAGAGGGAAATTTCCATGAGACTAGTAGCTTCTTTGGATACCCTTCAATCTTCTTCACCAATACTGACTCCGGAGGGTCTGGTTTTACTGAAAAAGAAAGAATTAAATAAAATTTGATTTAGCATTAGATTTACGTGTTAAAAAACATAAAAATAGATATATTTTAAGGTCTACACTTCACGTGTGTTTAGTGGGATCTTACAGAGGTCATGTAATTTAAAACGGGCAATTGTTGTCGTAGACCCGAGAGCATTTGTCTCTGTGATTCTAAGGGTATGGATGGGCTGCCAGAAAGCAGGGTGATCTACATCGCAGTGCTTCTGGGTGACGTCCACAATGCACGGGCTCCACTCCTGACCATTCCTTAAAAACACACAAAATAAATGTTATTTAGGGTAAATGACAACCAAAATGTGTGCTGAAAAATCCAAAAAAAAACCAGTATAACTAGTTCATAATGAAGCAACCAAACAAATGTCAGGCTGATTGTGGACGTAAGACAGTAAGACAGAGTCTGTTCCACTTAGGCTCAGCTGGTGTTTACAGTGAGCATATCAAGTTATGTAATGTGTGGTCTGTAAATTCCAGACTAATCCTTAAGAATCAGTCCCAATAAGATTTCTTCTTAAGTGTGCCAAATATTTCCCTGAGAGGCAGAAAACAAAAAGAAGAGAAATGGTGATGTCACTAAACAAATAAAAATATTGACTTCAACAGCAACAAGGAACAGGTCTAAAAGCCCTTTTGTTTTTCAGTGCATTTACATCTTGTTAAACATTTGCAGCGACATGTTATGGAAAACTCATATTGTGACTGTAGCTGTGTGTAACTTATTATTTATTTGTTGGATCATCCCCCAACTGAATGTCTAATCATTCCTGGGCAGTCCTTAAGAGTCTCATGTAGTGGACTGACTTCTTCCACTACTAGCATCTGCTGCAGTCAATGAAAACACACTTTAAGTGTGTTGTTTCCTGTTTGAGAACATTTCAGCTAATAACAGTATGTGTGCCTAGTTTAAGAGCCATATGATAAGTGAGAGGGACTCTGTGGCATTTTCTCTATATTTAGACTATCTTTATAGCCCATTTGGGATGTGACAATGGGTGTTTCAGCTGCAGTAGCTAGCTCTTACCTCAAGGAGGCATTATACTTTGCTGGCAGGAAGGTCTTCACCGATTCTACCCAGGAGCAGCGAACATGCGTGTGATTGGGCACTTGACAGGAAATGCTCAGCAGCCCAGGGGGATCTGGGAAACAGTAGTAAAGACATAGCTCATTTTCAGGACAGAGAGGGAATGGTTCATAAGTGCCCTGTTAGATGTTGTAATATTTTTTAAAGGTTATTTGTCTTGCCCTCGAGTCTAAAATTAACAGCTCTGTGTCTGTGCCCTAGTTTCCCGTACATTAACCAAAATATTAAATAAAGCTTGACCAGTAATTGGAAAAACTCCCCAAACTTCAAAAAGAAGCCTATTTAGAGAGCTGCTTCCTGTGTAAGACAGTTATAGGAAGTGGAGCTCTTTGTCTAATTGATGGCTGATAAGACCAGTTTCCTCTGAGGACCAGCACTGGTGCTCCAATTATCACTGTTTCAGTAAGCTGTCCTGTTAAACCCCTTCATTAAAAAAAGAGATCTAGAGGGAAACAAAAATATGCTGAGACAAATTCAAAAGAGAGATGAGAAATTCTCAGTTGCAGAAACTCTCTGATCTGTAAAGCACTGGGAGGCTGAGCCTGTATATGAGACCTAAAACACATGCAGGCCCTTTTCTGCTTAAAAAAAAATACATTTTTGAAGGTTACAGTCCTACAGCAAAAGACCAGATGCAGAGCAGACATTTAAATAAAGGTAACTCCTGAATTAAGAGCGAGTAAAAACAAGTCACAGCAACACTTACGGCCCAGCCTGAGTTTCATAGAATGGAGGAGGACCCCACTGTTGTCATAGCAGCTGTAGATGCCCTGCGCTGAATGGTTGGCATGCAGCAGGACTAACCTTCCATCTGATGTCACTTGATGCCATGGTAACATTGGGCTGTGGTTGAGATGCCACACCACAGGTAACCTGGTCAGGGACATGTTAAACTTTGGTTATTATACTTGACAGGATTTATACAAACATTATTCTCAACTCCAATCCTAGATTAGAACTAAACAATTTAACAATAAGTACCTAATATCAATAACATCCATGTGACGATTTTCATTTATAAAGAAATCACAACCAACATTGCATTAGTCCAGCTTGTGATACATTAATTTGTATTGTGCCAGCTTTAAGGCCATTTCTTTGAAGTGAAGTAGTTTTTAGAGCAGAACACTATCTAATTTCTGCTGCTAAGTCAATCAAGACAATAGCAAAATGATGTCGTTAAGAAGCTGTCCCTACCAAAAATAGGCATTGAAAGTCTGTTATGTCCATAATTCACGTTAAGTCACGTACATTCACATTGTGTAACTTCATTATGAAGAAGTAGCTACAAGTTAAGTTAACAAAATTGAGGATAACTGTTGACATGCAGCTACTGAAGCTAATAATAGTAACTGTTTGGGCACAAAACTTTGCTCAAGCATGACAAAACAAAAGTCACTGAGGTTTATTTTCAACTGAAGATTAATCACACGTTTGTGTTTTTACACCATATAGGCACATACAATATATACACTACAAGCAATGCACAATTTTAGCAGTAAAGGCATAAATTTCATAGAGACTGACTATTTGAACAATTTTGTATATGGCACCCAAAGACAAGTTTTGCAGAGCAGTGCAGACCAGACAGTTCTGTGTGTATCTATCTCATCTTTTCATAACTTTATGAGTTTTCTTTTAACTATGATATAACTGTTGTTAACAGTCTCTTTATGATAATTAAGGCCTCAGTCAAACAGGCCTAGAAAACACTCAGTGACTCCCCCTAGCCACTTCCAATCATCAGTGAAAAATGTATTCCCAGTTGTTGGCAAGTGGTTGCTAGGTGAAACTGGTTGCAAAGAGGTTGCTGCACTAAAAACCTCCTTTTGATTGCTTTGGTTGCTAGCAGATTGCTGTGTTCACCCACGGTCTGCATGGGAGACATTGACCTGACTACTAGGGTTTAATCCCGGGATCCGGGATTCCCGGGAAATGCGATCAGAACCATTTCCCGTTTCCCGGGAAACGTTAGACGGGAAACCGGGAAAAAAGTCGCGCGCGTCGATTTGACTTTCAGAAGGAAAAGAAAGCTTCAGAATGTTAAATTTAAGGAAATATTGAGAGAAGGGTTCGTTTAATGCGAAAAGCATTACTCTTCATTTCAGGCACATTCAGCCTCCGTTCAAGGCTTCAGCCTTCATCTCAAGCGTTTTAATAGAGGTATTACACAGTTGTACTTTTTTCCTCTTTAATTTGTTGAAATCGTAGGCAATGTGTTTACCCTAAGGTATTTTGTATTATATAATTTTATATTATTATATATTGTTATATTGCATTATATAGCCTATAAAATATGCCTGCCCTGAACAATAAAGAAATATCTGTTTAACTTCGAGTGTTTCTTTTCCTCGTTTGCAGCCGCTTACTAACAATCATGAATTAGGATACGGGCCTAATGTGTGAAGAAATTATCATGAAATAGATTGCTTTAACATATTTCGCTTTTAAAATGGAGTTGAGTAAAATGTATATTTTTTAGGCTATAAGGATTGGCCAGTTTTTCAAAAGACGATTCACAGCGAACCTACTTTAACCCTCAGACACGGTGTTATAAATTTGCTGTTGCCAGAATGGCAATGACCAAGTCGTAGTGCATTACTCAAGGCCCTGTGTTATGTCATATTATAGTGTAGTACGGTAGTTAACTTTTCAATGACTATTACAGCGTTCCACTGGTGGAGATATAGCGCAACAGATGTCGCCACAACAGCGTGGCTGAGCCTTTATCAATGCTGTGGAGATGAACCGTATTGTTTTACACCAGCAGTTGTAAAATCGCTTGTTATAATTCCATGTACAATGGAGGAATATTCGAATTATATTTGTTAAGGGAGTGTTGAGGAACGATACAACACCGCATAGCTCGAGCACTCAAATGCCGAGATGTAGGTTTTATTGCATTAATCAAGCCGACGTTACCCCCTACTGGGCATAACAGGACATAGCTGGAAAGCTACCTCTACAATATCACAATAGGTTAAGGCCGACACAGGCTACAGAAGGCCTAATTAAAATAAAAAAATAAATAAACTTTTTTCCTGGGATACCCGGGAAATGGCTCGTCATTTCCCGGGATTTGATTCATGTCACTTTCGGGAAAAATATTAAACCCTACTGACTACAAACACTCGCTAACTAACCACCAAGCTGTAGTGATGTGCTCACTACTGCTTGGTGGTTAGTACACATCATGTTAATAATAACTTAGTTATTATTAATCTCTGGCTCTCTTCCACAGTGTGTCTTTTGTCCTGTCTCACTCCCCTCAGCCCTCATCCCCAACCGGTCGCAGCATCCCTGAGCCTGGTTCTGCTGGATTTTCCTTCCTGTTAAAAGGGAGTTTTTCCTTCCCACTGTCACCAAGTGCTTCCTCATAGTGGGTCATTTTGACTGTTGGGTTTTCTCTGTAATTACTGTACTTAAAAATCAATTATTCTGGCAGTTTTTAGTATATAACTAATATTATTAGTAAGTTCATGATAAATTTGCTCTGGGTGTAATACATGTAGCTGCTTAACTGAAAAACTCTTTCAAAACACCACTGTGAATTTGTTAGTGTTGCCTCATTTCTTTCCTTACCTGATTTGCGACTTTCCGCATGCCAGTGTCACATTTGACTCCAAGCGCCCATAGTGCACACCTGACACTGCAAACACAGACATCACATAAAATATTAAAGCACTCTGCTGTCTGGCTTGCAGTATCTGCACACTGCACAATCTAACATACCATGTGTCAGCATTGTCTGTATTAATGTGATTCAAGCGGCACCATTTACAGTATATTCTGCCATGTCACAATAACATGACCATACAAGGTAAGGGATCCTGGAGACACCAGGCTGAGGAGACTTTGGCACGCAGTATAAAGCTACTCCATCATTAAAGTAATATTACTGTGTATCAGCAAATCCACTCTGGAAACCTTTTAATAATGGACAGAGGATCAGTTAAACATTTTAAGAAAATACCAAGAACGAGCTGCCGTACTATCCCCTAAAAAAGTCCTGATGGTTTGTTTGAAGGCAAATTTTCTGCATGTAGGTTGGTGTGAGGGTTCTGAACTTGAAAGTGGTTATTAACAAAAGGTTGCTTTCTACAATATGAAACCTTCAATTTTCTTGATGATAACACTGTTTCACTGATTACAGAAGACTCAAAATCACCTTGGTTTTCCAGTCTCAACTTCACAAAAGACACGCTAATGTAGTTCATTGTGAGATTTATTAATTTCTATCCCAAATTACTGCTAGGGGTATTGAGTCAAGGAGATAACTTTTGTTTTATCTGTTGAGGTTTTGAGAGCTCCTTCTCTGATATCCTCCTCTTCAGCTGCAGCTCTGCTGCTGCAGCTGCACTTTAATCCACTGACAACTATGACAACCTAGCTGCTTTGTACAGTATTTGGAAACCAAAGTAACACAGAAAACTTAATGCAACATCATAAACAATGTAGGACTAGATACAGATGTAGCCTTGTAGTTTCAAAAGGTCATTCTCCAATTTAAATTCATAGGTTTAAATGCAGCAATAATGAATACTAATGAATCTGGACACAGAATTTTGGTATCAATCATATTCATTATTGTAATCTGCAAAACTATAACACGCCATTACACAAAATTGCAGGGTGGTGTAGATTTGAAGGAATACTAAGTGTAGTGTATACCTGAGCAAATATTTGAGGTGACTGCAGTAATTTGCAAACTTGATACACTATCTCTAGTATGTGAGTGTGTGTGCATGCATGTTTAGTTTGTAATGTGAATGCTGGCATTTATAGTAGATCTAGAGTGGAGAAAAAAAACACTTTGACTGCCAGTTTGCCACGAACACACCTTCATTAATTTTAACCTCAATCACTCAGGCGCGCATACTCCCCGCTGGCCTCTCCTGCTCTGGTAGCAAACAATCTACCCCAGGTTTGTGATTCTGCAGCTTTTCTGTATCTCTTATTACTTGTAAAAATCTGAATAAATTGGCTTCACAGAGCAACCTGAAACCTATGTTGTAGGGCGGAGATGAGGCATATGGAGAAGGCGAAGCATTTAATGTTGTTTTATATATATATACATATTATTTCTCCCCTTCTACAATAACATCATATGCCCATCAGGGACCAACTAAGTTAATCCTAAATTAAATTTGACACATACTCAAAATGAAGAACTTACTGACAGCAGTTTCAATATTTGGTTTTCACTGGCACTGAAAGTTCACTGGCACTACTGCTGTTAGTGGCTACACAAAATGAGACAGCTGGTAAAACAGTAACAATGTTCCACAGTGATTTTTGGTTGCGTTTATATTTCTGAGTATAGGAGATAAATGCACAAAGAGCAAAACGCAAAGTTGAGTGACATTAGAAATAGAGAGATGTTAGAAAGATATGCCTAAAACTTTCAAAATGAGTGTAAACACTAAACACTAAAAGTTTAGTACACACAGACAGACTTATTGGGAAGACTGCTGACTTGACAGGTGTCAAGATGACGACTGAGAACCATCAACAAAAACTTCAGAAAAGGCTGGTTGTTTACAGAGTGTTATATCAAAGAACATTAATGCAAAGTTGACTGCAGGGGAAAAGTGTCGTAAGAAAGGATGCACACAAAACAGTTGATTCAACAACTTGTAAGAGTTTCACAAGGAGGGCACTGAAGCTGCTGTCAGTGCATCGAAAGCCACCACACACAGCCATCTTCAAGAATCACACCACTTCTGATCCGGAAAGAATGTTAGAAGCATCTCTCATTGGTGTTAAGGAGAGAAAGAACTCGACTGACCTTAAAATACATACAAGATGAAGTCTACTATCAAAGCAACCCCAGCTTCAATATCAACCTCAGCAATGCCACAAGCTGATTGCCTCCATTCCAATATTTCACTTTACATGTAGTGAATTTACTGAA
The DNA here is from genome assembly GCF_007364275.1 of Archocentrus centrarchus. Classification (NCBI taxonomy): domain Eukaryota; kingdom Metazoa; phylum Chordata; class Actinopteri; order Cichliformes; family Cichlidae; genus Archocentrus; species Archocentrus centrarchus. The sequence goes on from NC_044357.1 coordinate 18,876,849, forward strand.
GGGCAATTTCTTAATTATTTTTTTTTTTTGGGGGGGGGGGACTTTTTACCTTTATTAGTGCAGCAAAAAGGAGACAGTAAAGTGGGCAGAGAAAGAGTTGGGCAAAACAGGCAGCCAAGGGCCTTGGGTCAGAGTTGAGGCTTAACCTGTCAGCTAAACCAGCACCCATTGCACTGCAACTCCTATATTAAAAAGGATTAATCATTCAATCCTACTTGTGTCCATACAACAAAAAAACTGCTGCTGGTTAATTATTAACTTTTACCTTTATCTTTTCTTTTTGTTTCATCTTTTGTGTCACTCTTTCCTTCTACCTACCTCTGTTTTTGCAGGGCCTCTCCCACCAACGTTAATCAGATTTTCTTTCCCCTTTAACCACCACACACACACACACACACACACACACACACAATCCTCCAGCTGTTTCTGTATGTGAGTGTGTGAGCGTGTATGTGTCCTACCCGGGGCCTTGGTGCAGTGCAAAGATTTGGCTGGTCTGAATGTGTGCATTCATGTTTTATTGGCAGTGAAGTACATTATTCCCCAAACCCGCAGCGTTCCACTCATATCTGATTCTGCCTCTGGCAAGAGGACCCAGACATGTGCACAAGAGCACACAGACATAAAACCACACACACACACACAAACATGCATTTAAGTCCACAAACCCACATACATGGACACGCGCACACATGCACACCAGTACGCACAGGAAGGCTGTAGGTTTCTCCTGACATTGAAATCAGATGGCAGGGTGGACACAGAAATTGCAAGCTGCGTGAAACTTAGTATTTTCCAAACAATAAAAAGTGAGTGTGTGTGTGAGTGCTGCAGGAAAAAAAAAAAAGAAAAAAGAAAGAACTGGAAGGGAAAACTTTGACGGTTTCAGCTGAAGGTCTATGGGCAAGCTGTTCTTTTTGTTTGAGTAATTAAGGAATAAAAAAAAGAGTCTCAATGCCATATAGACCCCATACAGATCACTGCAGTGAGGCAAAAGAGCTGCAACAATAGAATTCTTGTTGGAACAAAAGTAAGCAATGAGAAATAGCTCTCCTGACAAATGTGTTAGGGTTTCATAATAATTGCAGTGTTTTTCTTTTAAATAAGTCAAACATATGTTTCCTCCTTCCATTCTTTTGTAGCAGCTTTATGTCTCATAAGTACTTGGAGTCAAGATAAGTCAAGAGCGCCTGAAATAGTTCACACAGGAATCCATGCCTGATCTTTAACACAAGGTGTGTGTAAGTACACGTGTTTGCACATGAATTTGAAAGTGCACAGTCACAGATCTTCTTGCTAAAAAAAGAAAAAGGTCTTTCTGTGAAGTGTTCAAATGCAGTTTGTGTGTGTGTGTGTGTGTGTGTGTGTGTGTGTGTGTGTGTGTGTGTGTGTGTGTGTGTGTGTGTGTGTGTGTGTGTGTGCGCGCGCACGTGTGTGTTACCTTCATCGGTCCAAATCTGAGCACAAGTGGGACACAGTGACCACGATAAAAACCAGATGACTGTCAGACACACAGGGCTGAACAAAAGGCCTGGCATCTAGAAAGACAGAGAGATAGAGTCAGGAATAGAGGTGGCATAATGATTAGGAGTTATTTCAAAGCATTAACAAGAGTAGCAGCAGCAGCATTATCATCATCATCATCATTACCATTCTGGGTCCATTTTGTACAAGAAAATTGGTATGAAAACAAAAATGTCTTTGTTAACAACCTGAATTTTCCATTTCTTTTGTTAATTTCCTCACAGCGGAAACTACATACCAATGCATAAATGGCACAGAAACGTGTTCCATGCAATTACTTGAGAAATCACGCTATACATGCTTCTTCCTTATTACTGAAAATTCTGATTCAGAAGCTCTCCAAAGACCGAAAACGTAAAGACCTTGGCCAATACCACTGTTTGCCTCCATCTCTCAGTGGTGGAACTGTTGCGAGATATTTTTTTCTCCAAATTAAAGACAGATTTCCCAAATAAAACAAAAGTGAAAATATGTTGGAAAAGATATTGTGTTTCCATTTGCCAAAAAAAAAAAAGATCTTTGGCTCCACATGTGCTGGAGAAGTCATCCATCTTCAAGTTTTCTATAAATTTTCCATTTCCTTTCCAAGATGTGCAAAGTGTAAAAAGCACAGGGCCAATAAAGGGCCAGTACTCTGGCCTGTTGGTGGTACTATGGGATATACTTTTTATTACTCAGTTTAATAAAATGAAGGCTCCTTAAACTAAGCTATGGAACATGATGCTATTTTCACATAAACATACTTGCATCAGCATTAAGCATGTCAGCATGCTTACATTTCCTAATTAGCACTTCACGCAAAGTAAAACTAAGGTAGATTTATAGCAATTTAGCATAAAGTATCATAAATTATATCTATTATAACTTTTTGAAACACTTAATTTCATCCAACAGAGTACCACAAAGTATGATGCAGCTGTACCACCCGTCATCGCTAATTGACATTGCTTTAAACTGACAGCTGAGAACCACGGATGTCTCATTTTGTAAAATGCCTGTTGCTTTGACTCCTATCTCCTCACATCTCTTCCTCTCATGTCTGAGGTGGGAGGGACTGACGCACGCGGAGAGGAGGTGAGGAAAGGAATCAAAGATGTACAAACTGAGAAATGAGATAAGGGAATGATACTCTCCAAGAACTTCCTGCTGGATAATTTCAGAAACCCTCTCATCATACTTCACACCATGATTGGTCAGCTGTGTGAATGTGAGAAGGTGCACTGAGCTTTAAATGCTTCCATCCTTTGTTAGTTAACTACAGCACTTGCGACACATTTAATGTACACAACAGGATGCAACACTACGGATGTCTTCCTGTACATTGTGAGTCAAAAAAAAGAGATGAGGAAAAAAATAAAAAAGAAAAGACTCCATGTGATACAGAACGGAAGGTGCATGTGTCACAAACCTGAAGAAAAAGAAGCACAGTTGCTTATTTCTACAAAGTTGTTCATAACTCAACTTCACTTTTATAAACTGTTCAATGTCATGTTTCTACAGACAAGGATGGTGGGTTGATTGTGGGTTGATAATACTCTGATCAAGTCATCAGGAGGTAAGAGCTCCCTCCTTTTATTTGTACAGAAACTGCACTTCTTTCAATGTCAGAGAGAAACATCGTTCATAAAAGAAAATATCAAGGATGAGGTAGAAGGCTACAGTGACCTCCATTTGCTTATCTAACAGTTTTGTGTGGTATGAAATCCCAAGAAACAGAAAGACGAGTAGGCAAGAAAATCAAACGCATGATTAACTAACAGTCACTTCTAATTGTAGTGGAGTTGTTTTTTCTTCTTTTTAGCCTAATACACACTCAGGTTTCCCATTACTGCATTATACTAGAATTATATAAGATTGCTGAATGCATATTTTTTTTTTTTTCTTGCCAGGCAGGAAATTTCTGTTTAAAAAAAAAGAAAGAAATCTAAGGCACCCTGTTTTCAATTAAAATTTAAAATGTCTTTAATCTTATGGTATGGTCATTATAGCATGGCATAAGAGTGAAGTTATTTTAAAAAATATTTCTAATACAGTAGCTTTAAGTTCTTGTGCAGAAGTCACTCCTCATCTCTCCTTTCTTTGGAAAAAGGTGCAGCAATTTATTGAAATATGTTTCAGAGTTTATACAATTATAATGAGCTTGGACGTCAATATTTGGTGTGACCACCTTTATTCTTTAACACAGGCTGGAGTCTTCAGGAATAGTTCTCCAGACTTCTTGAAGGACATTCAAAGCTCTTAACTGGATGTTGGCTGCTTTTTGTTCTGCTCAAGATGATCCAGCACTGCTTCAGCAATGTTGAGGCCAATCCTTGACTGATAGTGTACCACTGTGTTTTTTCTATCCAGGTATGCCTTCTGCACTGGAAGTGTGTTTGGGATCATTTTCATGCTGAAAAATGACATCGTTCCCAAGATACTTTCCAGATGGTGCTGCATGATGGATCAAAATCTTACTACTTTCCTACTTTCATAATTCCATCAATTTTGACAAGATCTTGAACACCACTGGCTGGATGAAATGCAGCCCCAAATCATGACAGAGCCTCCATTGTGTTTTACAGATGGCTGTAGACAGTCATAGTTGTACCTCTCACCTGTCCTCTGTATATATCAACACTGATTTGATCCAAAACCTTTAAATTTGGATTAATCACTCCATGAGACCTCTTGCTGTTGATTTTCAGTCCACTTCTTTGTGTAATTTGGCATACCTCAGCCTTTTCTCCCTGCTCCCCTTCCTTAGGGATGGCTTTTTTTTTTTTTACACAGCCACCCTTCCACTGAGACCACTCCTGATGAGGCTTCAGAGAGCAGCAAATGGATCAACTGGAGGGCCTGATGCATCTCTAAGGTCCTGTGTCAGGTCTTTGCTGGAATTTTTTCTTATTTCTTAAGGGCATGGTTTTCAGTTACCATGTATCTGCTGATAGTTTTTTTCCCCCCCCAGGTCTCCTACTTCTTCTTTTGTCCTCCACGTGTCTAGTTTCCTCAAATTATTTAAGGACACACTGCACAACATGCAGAGATATGCCACGTTTCAGCTAACAGCTCTTTGGGAATCACCTTTTTAGTGCGAAAATACTATTTTATTCCTGTCAAACTGTGTTATCTTTGGCAGTTTTTGCAAAAGAAGAAATGGGAATTTTGCAACAGGCTGCTTGTATTAAAGTGCCTGTAGAACTATTAGTCAAGGCCACTAATTTCTTTGAAACACAAGATAAAGAAACCAGTTGTGGCTCAGGACCTTTGTGCAATACCATAAAACCTTTCCAAAGACCACCTCAAACAAAAGCACTGAGCACTTGTAGGTGCACAACATTGTTGACACTTAGAATAATTTTAGTTTGGGACTCCACTGGAGCTTAAGTGGCTCAGTTCAGTTCAAGGGAAACTATTCAATCATACGTTAAAGACTCTACAAAGAAACTCGTATGTGACATCAATGGCTTTTTTTTTTTGAATGAATGTCATTTTTTTTAAAAAAGATTTCATTGTGCTACAAAATTTGACCAATAGACTTTTTACTGCTACTTTCTCAATCTTTGTCATAATTCTTAAAGGCCTTAACATGTATGTGCATGTGAAGAACATGAAAAAAGAAAAAGCTGCCATGTATCATTAGCTGAGACTATAAAACAGTTCAACAATGAATCCTTTTTACTTTGTAAATACTGGGAAAATAACTGTGCCCAAACCCTCCTCCTTCCAATGTTACCACCCACAGCAGATTTTGAAGAACTACATTACTTCCATGATAATATTGTATTATATTAGCAATACAAATATGCTGGACTCATGTTTGCTCAAAAGCACTTTAACACATCCACCTCTGGTTCTTGGCATCTCAGCAAAACAGATCATGTGTTTGTTTAAACCATAAAATAAACTAACTTTTCATCAGACGAAGAAGGTGTTGTGTTTGGCTTATGTAAGTGCTGTGAGCCTGCCAATGTCTAAGCAATGGTTACAATGTGTTTAGTAAATTTTAGACACTGATTTAGAGTGTTGTCAATAAAATAATACAGATAATGGTGGGACTTAATGTAAGCCAAATAGGATGGTGACTTCACAGTGATCTGAGGGCAAAACAAAAGCAGAGTGATACGTAAGGCAAAACACAATGGTAGGGTATAGCGATGTCAGAACACTTGCACCTATTGTCTACCATGTAAACCCACACCAGTGGCCTAAAGATACTTAATTATCCCATTCAACAGCACCAATGCAGGTCAAAGTAGAACGGAAAATATTCATCATATTCACGCATTCAAGTTACTGTACCTTGTTTGCAATATCTCTATTTTAAAGATATTTAACTGGGTATTTGAAGTCATGTCATACAGTCAGAATTTTAAAAAGATTTTAAGTAATGAAACTTATGAAAACCTATGAAGAATGCTGACTACTTAAAAGACAAGTGTACTCTAAAATATATCACATTAAAAAGAAAAAAGTTTACCTCCACAAAAATCCAGACATTCTGTTTGATTTTGATTTTTGAAGTCCTTTACCTTTACATCTTTTTTATTACTACTGGCACATGCTCAGTTGCACGTTAAAAGGTTTGAGCTCATTTATCATCATTTCACAGTTGATCTAAATCATCATCAAAACATGTTTTAACAATGAAAAGAAAATACAGACTCATCAGTGGATACAGGATAAGTGCTGCATGTGCATTTGCCAAAAAACTATGCAGCTGAGACTAAGACACCATCAGTGTCTCGCAAAATTAAATCCCCTTAAAATGTTTTTGAAAACCAGATAGGGGAGCAGAGACTCCACTTTCCACTGGTGTCCTGTGATTCAGCACAGCAGTGTTACATTCAGTGCTGTAATGTCACACATCACGCTCAACAAATTTAAATTTCACCGACGATGATCTCCATGTTTACAGACCTTGGTACATGTAGGTGCAAATACCCAACACACTCACATATTGTAACATATACTAGATTTTGTTTTGCTTTTTCCACTTCAGTATGCACTCAAGATTGCAACAAAGCACAGGTGCCACATTCAAAAGAATCTCATTCTCTGTAACTAAGGATGGTTAGGATTTTTAAATAGTTGTCAAATTATTACAAAAATTTAGTAGTTTATGCAACTATATTGTGTTTTAAAATATACATTCTCCTATGTTTTGCCAACCCTTAGTATTAGTTAATGAGATACTAATGGCAGAAGGTGGTGGCAATGCATCTATTAGCTGTTTTCCAAACATAACTAAAGAACAAAAATAGAAGAGCACATTACCAACTATTCAATTCAATTTTATTTATATGGCACCAAATCACAGCGAACAATCACCTCAATGCACATTATATTGGAAGAGAAAACCCAAGTGTCAAACCGCCCCCCGCCCCCAACTATAAGACGGTGGATTAGCATGACACGTGTAGCATGCTCTAATTGGATGCTAATGTACTTACATACAAAACACACAAAGCCAAAACCTACTCCAGTCATCCAAGTGTGGGGTACTTTTTCAAAAGATAAACAGAAATAAGGGTCCAGTCTCTGGGCAGCTATTTGAGAATGGATACTGGTATCTTCTTGGTCTTAATCACAGAATGTGATCACTTTAACAAATCAACAAAGTCAGCAATGTTATATACACTATATATAGAAACAGCTTCAATTTCTCATGGGTAATATTTCAATCTTTACTGTAAATAATTCAACAAGTGAAAAAACCCCTAAGTATTTGTTGACAGACTTAAATTGGTAAAGGGAATATTGATTTTAGATCCATGGCTGAAAAAGTCTAGCCTGATGGTAAATCTTACACTAGATTTTCATATTTTTTTATATTGTTATCTGTCCACCATTTCTAGCTTTTTTTGTTTGTTTTTTACTACTCTACTCAGCCGTGGGTCCTTGGCTATACACACTGTAAAAAGCCCATATTCAAAACATCTTTATAGCTGTTTGAGCAAATATTTCATGGTCCATTTCTCACCACACCATAGGCTGATCTAAATCATTGTGTTACAATTTAACAAAACTTTTAAAAAAGAAAACATTGCAGAACATGCAGGCTGATAAGTGGCTTTTCAGTAAAGTGCTGCATGTGTATCTGTAAAGGTTAAATCCAGGTCAAATTGCCCAACGAGATCTTTATGGAGGAGTAAACTCTATCCCCAGTGATGCCTATGATGTGGCGTCTGTTCAACACTATAAGCCAGTTGCTTGCTTTTTTAGACCTTGACACATGTTTGTTTTCCCTGCTCCACTTAGCAATGGAACCTTGGCTACACTTTCCACACTGGCTACACTTTCCACACTGTAAAAAGCCCAAATTAAAAATTGTGACTCTAATTGTGACTCTTTAGTTTAAAGGTGAGCAAGCAAATATTTAAGAAAACTAAGCCATGCCAAAATAGTTTATGAACAGTGCAATCAAAAGCTCAGCTAATCTAAAATATCAAGTTTACAAATACATAATGCAATTAACTGAAAATCAAGCTGGGAAAAATGTCAAAGCCAGGGCATATGCATAGAAAAAAAAAGCTTCTAATGCTGGAAAGTAGTGACTTTGCGTCATGTGGCATTCTGCAAAAAGTGGCCAGTCTTTCCAAGAATTGTAACAACCGATCCAAGAAATTAAAATAACAACCCACTGTAACTATAGTCTTCCTAAAATGGGCATGCACCAAAGGAAATGCTGCTTTTTTCTACAGTAGAAATGCTGTAACAAAGACATTTTGTTAATTTCTCTATGGGCTCATTCACTTACTTACACAGCGCAAATGTAATGCAAAAATAACACACAACTAAAAGTATTACACAAGATCAAGAAATAAGTGATGAGTAAGATATTATCTATACATGCATTAAGATATGGGCTAAACTGTGTAGTGGTTTAGCAGTTAGTTTGAATATGTGTTCCGACCAGCTCAATTCTCTACAGGAATAATTCAGCTGATGTGTTTTTAAATCCACACAAGTATTGTTAACTCAACCAAGAGAGTAGATCGAAATAGTTTTCCCTCCAGGTTCTTCCTGTTAGTGCACTCGTCAAGTGCCAGAACATTCAAGGATAACTAAACATAAATATGTCACAGTTTATAATGGCTTACCATCTTCCTTTTCCTTCTTTCATCTGCAGCCACTAGAGAGCAGAAAATGCTGCCTTCACATCCACATAGTTTTTCCATTCTATCAGTTTCCACTCATGCCTCTTATCTCTGCCTACCCCTCTCAAACCTTTAGAGGTCTTATTTTTGCCCTCTCTGCTTGTGTTTTCCTGATCAGGCATTTTCCATCTCTGATGCCAGACAGTACAAGGTTCATACAACAACATTTCTAATTCTCCTTCCCTACTACTTGGAGACGACGCTTCCCCCCCCGAGAGCAAACTGCTAATCTGTCCTCTTGTTAATAAGAAACACATTCTTGCTCATTCTCAGTGTTGACATTCAGGACCAGGATTTTAACTGCATGAGTAAATAAACAGCATACATGACTGATTATGAAATATTTCCTGCGTTTATAACATTGGTGCATTTGAGAATATTTTTTCCACAACTATGGTTAACAAGTCACTCATTGGTGGACATTTTGTCCACAAGTAGTTAATAAGTCATTCCCATTATGGCAAACAGTCCGCTACATCATACCCTGGAAACTGCTAACTGCACAAGTGTGAATCTGAATTTGGTTAAATGTTGTTGGAGATCTTCTATCAGTCTGTACTAGCAAGTGCCATTTACTTTTTTGTTGTCTGGTGGTGGGGGATATCAGTGCTAGGAACAACAAACTGATTCACAAGGCTGGAGCCATCATTGGCCAGAATCTAGAGGCATCTGAGTCAATGAGGGACAGGAGGTCACTAAACAAACTGCACTCCATTATGGACAATTCATCTCACCTGCTCCACTCCACTCTAATGAGGCAGAAGAGCTCATTCTCCCTCCGACCTCATTAACCACGCTGCCATAAAAAATGCTTCATTCCTACCGTTCTTTCTGAAACTGTACAATAACTCTTCTTTCTGACACCTGTCAGACACAAGAATCAGCGCGCACACATTTCTGTATTATACCTTCTGAGTTTCCAAGCTACATCTAACACACTGTTTTTTTTTCTTTTTTGTCTAGTTGTTAAATCTTTAACCACCTACAGCAAGTGAGAGATTTGAATCTGTACTGCTGGTGCAACATCTGTTTTGTATGGATGATATAAATGATACAAGTGTTATAATAAATATAGCATAATAATCATATGTCAAGAGAAACTTTTGATTCCCTCACCCCCAAAGTGAAATACTCAGCTTAAATAATGACTTGAACTATCTTCTGAAATACAACCATGAATTGTTATGATAGACCTCTGATGGTGAAGAAACAATGATTCATTAATGCCAATAAAAGCACAGATGACCTCATCCCTCAGCTGATCAATGTGATACTGGAGCACCATGTAACAGGAACCTGACTAATGAAATCTGTACAAGCCCGAGATTACCACAAAACACTTTTCTTCAGCAAGTGGAAGATGTCTTCCTAATCCAAAGGTGGAAAACTACACTTTCATTTAGTGCATACATTATGGACTATAGTGGCCTGTGATGTGCTATGGTGCTTATTTAGCCTACTTAATACAAAATAGCCACCACGCCTTAAACAAACCCAAGGACCACTAAGAGACTCTCCAATTTCAATTCTTTCTTTTTATAGGTTTTGTGTGTGTGTGTGTGTGTGTGTGTGTCCATGCATACGTGCGCATGTTCCTGTTCTCTGACTCACCAGTCACCGTTCTACTGTAACTCTTCCAGCAAGAGCTAGAATAGACAAGGGAATGTAGCCATGGATTTTGTCACTAGGATGCACCAGTAAAGGAAGTATTCCCAAATGCCCAAAGATGCAAAACAACAGCTATCCCAAGTCTACCAAAGAGACATTTTCTCCTGAAAATCAAACTGGTCCTATTTTTGTAGACTTCAATCCACAGTAGAGTGATTTAAAAATAATTACTACAAGGGTACTTGCAGAAATTCCTTCCAAGCCATCCAACAGAAATAACCAGGTCAAAGGTGAAAGTCAAAGTATCCTGACAAAAAGTCAAACAATAACAGCAGCTCTAGAAGCACTAAGATAAGGAAAGTCTGACAAAGATGTGACATCAAGTGCATTTTTATTCAAAAATTGGATCATGTCGAGGACTTCATAGTAAAATGAGGTGTGTGCACGCTGACAATGAGTAATTCAACCCAAAAGGACTCTCTATTAGCCAGTCCTCTCTGTGGCAGCACAATCCCACATGGTGAGTCACTCAGACTCTGGCATGCCATGGCACATTCAGGCAGCTTTACAAGAAAAGAAAGAAGACAGTGAGAGAGAAAACAGACAGAGCAGAAGAAACATTGAGGAAGGATAAAGAGCAAAAGACTGGAGGCTGAAATTAACATACAAAAAAAATGTAGCTGTTAGATATAAAAAAAAAAAAGAAAATATGCCTATCTCTGTATTTAAATTAAAGTCTTTCTCATTAGATTAATCTTTATAACCTCGTTTTCTGTACATACACACTCTTACACAGCCTCACTGTTTTACTGTCCAGTGACATATATTATTACAGGATGTCCTGTTCATGAGGACACGCCATTAAAGTCGTCACGAATCAAATATTAACCAAGAATGATGTTTAATTTAGTCTCCCGGCTGCATGATTTGGTCATCAGCTTGTACATGAGCATGTGTATTTGTGTGTGTCACTTGAGGGTACTTTCATCCAAGACTACAATGATGACCAACTGAGGGATTATCTAACCTAAGTGTGCATGTGTATGTGGGTGGGTGGGTGTGTGTGTGTGTGTGTGAGAGAGAGAGAGAGAGAGAGAGAGAGAGAGAGAGAGAGAGAGAGAGAGAGAGAGAGAGAGAGAGAGAGAGAGAGAGAGAGAGAGAGAGAGAGTGAGTAAAAAGTACACAGTGTGCACTAAACCAACAACATGGCTTATTGCGAGATAGTGGGCAAGGACTACAATGACACTGGTGTTTACCCAGGTCACTATGGCAATCACTGCACAACTGCTCCATCTGACCTTTTCAGGCGACAAAAACACTGCTGATTGGCATGTGTGTGTTTGTATTTCCATATGTGAAGAGCCTCATTATGACCCAGGCTTCCTGTCAGTTTGTGGACATATGCCTTTCATCTTATTTGTATGCCTATCCATTTAAGTGTAAAACACTCACTGATATGAATGGGTATGCCAACCCATATCAGTGAGAAATAGAGATGCATGCAGTCTAAATGTGTGCCAGTCAATTTATCCTTTTGTGTATGTGTGTGAAACTGAGTTGGTGGAACAGCTGTAAAAAGAAGGTACTGGTGTCTAGAAAAAAAGCTGAAAAAAGCCTACATGTGCACCCAAGACAGATGTACAGAACATATACTGCAGGAGTATGCTTTGTGCCTGCTCGCTCATTTATTTCTGTTTTTCTGAAAGACATCTCTTTCCAGAGGCATAAATATTTTATATATTTTAATGTTAGTTCTTAATTTTACCAGTCTGTTTTCTACGAACTTACTTTAACAGAAAATGCTGTTTAGTGATATAAGTCTACAAAGAAAGAATTGTGATGTTTTATGATTACGATTTAATCATCCCTTGAATTTGTTCAAAAAAAATACTAGAGATATACATGAGTGCAGTTGGTAAATGACAGTCACACCAGGGAAAACAGTGGCTGGAGACTTCTTCATGAACAAATTAAATGCAACCGTGTGACTTTGGTGCATCAAGAAGGGGGGCTGCGACTCATCACTGGCAGCCAATGCAGAATCCACACATCAGGTGTGACTCTCTCAGACACAGACTGAGCCAGATTTGAATGTGGCAAATTTGTAATTTACAAATTTAGAAACAAAAAAGATGCTTTTCATTTCATTAATAAGCAGCACAAATTTGTAGTAGTTCAGATAAGTGAGAGGAGGCTGAAGAAGAATCAATATGTTTATGATATAAGGGTGAACTCTTCTGTCAGAAATTGCTGGGGACTGTGTGTGGTCCTAAAAACTGAGACTCATGTGAAGCACAGGATTGATCCAGGAAGCTGCTTTAATAACCTGAAACCTATGTGTAAGAGCTGACATGTAAAACGTGTAGAGAAACACAAAACACCATTTACTGTCAGATCCAGAGCCGTCCACATGTTAATGTAGATACTGTCACAGTGCCACATCTGCTTCAACAACTAATGAAATGCACAAACCTGAGTAAACCTGAGTAAACCTGAGATACTCAGGTTTGTGGCGGTGCTGTGAGTGTTTAGAGCCGAGCCCCACATATTTCTGCTCCGCAGTAATACTGGTATTTTTATTGAGACAGAGCAGAGATAGCAACCCTGGTGCATAACTTCAATTCAGTTTCACACACTGCAGTTGGTTGCTACAACTACATGCACTCAGTCCCAGACAGCAAAATATTCTATGCAGGCACTGGCCAACCACTGAGTGATTCCTATTTTTACTTTAGTGTGACTGAGGCCTAACTCAACCAGTCTGCCAATCTTTTTGCCCTTACTGTCTTTCTATATTATCCAACTAATGCTAGTTAACTTCTGAGTTGGCTTCATTTTCAGCCCCTATGAGGTTGCTGCTTGGTTAACACATGGGATATGGAGGTGCTGGTAAGATGCCACCCACATAAAGCAGCTACTGATTCAAGAGAGATCCTAGCAACTATTAATGAGTGTTTAAAATGAAATAGAATATAACTATAATGAGAATACAGGCATAAGAGCGAAAGGATAATGTTATAGGTGTCTAGAAAACACAGGAAGAAAAACTTCATTCAGGTACCAAATTCAAAACCATGTAATGCAGACATGTCTTGAGTGCTCATGAGATAAGAGGACAAGTGGAGTGGAAAGATGAGGTGTCATGATCCCAAGGAAGATAAGCATGGGAAAATCAGTGTCCACAGGAGGAGCCAGAACAAGGCAGAATTGAGGAAGCGAAAGTATGTTTTTTATTGAAAATCCAATCATTGTGGAGTTGGCAAAGATTTAACACTATTGTTCTGCTTGTGTTTTTACTAATACTGCTATGAGATATAATCCAGACCAGGAGAGGAGACATAAAGATTAAGTTGGACTTTGAGATAGCTCCATCCATACTCAGCATGATAAATGGACTTTAAATAGGCCTATAAATGTGTTAGTCTACAGCTGACACTGAACACAGAGAAACAGACCCTACAGAAACTAAACCTTGCCACTATTACCCAGCAGTCAAACTGCTAAGGCTTACTTCCAATTTTTTGCCCATGTCTAAACACAAGAAATAATGACTGCCATGTGTGTACAGAGATAGCACCTAGCCAATCCACAGAGCAAGGCCTGAGAGTGTACGTTTTGTGCGCGTGTCTGCAAAATAAAACAAGAAGAGTTCATTAGCGAGAGAGAGAGTGCGAGTATTAAAGAAAAAAATGGCTTTTGGCTTTTTAAAGAGAATTTTCCATTAACTTGTTAGTACTTCAAATTTAAGATATTATTTTGTGTGCATGACTTTGGCACCAGTGTCACAAACCTGTACTGTTCTGTGTCTGTGTGTGTGCGCGCGTGCGTGTGTGTGTGTGTGTGTGTGTGTCAGCACCAGTATCTTGGCCTCAGTTCTACAACACTGGAATTTCCTTCAGCACTGCCGCCAGGGCTAGATGGCTACCATATGCCAGCTATTCACACACATGCAAACACACACACAGTTGAATGAAGACCGCAATCCTGCTTGCATACAACTTTGTAAGTCTGAAGCCAACCTCACATACAAACAAACACATACTGAAAGGCATAATGGGGTGAAGTCAGAGCTAAAAACACACACACAAACACACATACACACACAACCACACGTCCCTCGGTTTTGTGTACTAGTACATTTTTGTACTTGTGCATGTGGGTGATAAGTCACAGCAAAAAATTAAAAGACTGTAAAGAAACAGTAGATGATCATGCATATATACCTTAACAATGAAAAAAAGCATGATTAATGACATTTTGTCAAACTGGTTTATAAACACTTCTCCCAGTATGTGAAAAAAAAAAAAAAAGTTTTCAACATGTAAAAAAAAAGAAATGTCAATGACTGGCACCCTGGCATCCTCACAGCAATAATTCTTTTGTGTGTGTTTTGGGTCTGAAGCTGAATATGAGGCTAAAACAGTGCCATTTATTACATAAATGACTAGCTGATTCCCAGGAAATGAATCAACTGTAAATCTCATAGTTGATTATTCTTATTAGGCTAAGGCTCTTTCCAGCTTCTCAAACATTGCAATATGCTGATTTTTTTTTTTTTTAATTTTGTTTTACAGCATTATACTGTACTCCATAAAATAATAAAGATAGAGAAAAGACAAAGAAAAGAAAATAATGTTCTGTTTTGAGAAATTATAAGGGACCCATTTTCATCCGTTTTATATGAGGGAACAGTTGAAAATAAAAATTACACGTACTTCAGATGTTTGTTTTTGTGTGTATGCCTGTGTTACTTTAATCCAAAATTTTAACTTGTATCCAAGCCTAATCTTTCATCTGGAGGCTACAGTGAATCACCTTCCTAATGAAATCCAACCAGTGTTTACATGGCCTATCCACTACATCAGTTGCAAAAAAGAGTAATCCAATTAGATATTGACAGATGACCAATAACAATTTTGCGGATGTTGAACATTTTTAGCCACATGTAGTGATAGGGCATCAGTTGAATTTTTCTGCTAGTTCTTCTTTCCGAAGGGAAACGTGTGGGCATGTGGTCCCTTAATACATCTGGCACTGCTTCTTACTGGAAAGGTTAGCAGAAAGTAAGAAATCATGAATCTGAACCATACGCCATGGCACCTGCTTGACCCCAACCACAGACAATCGTCAGTCTCCTGCATGTAACATGGTGTTTGATGCTTAAGAGGAATGATTAAAAACTCTAAAGTAGCAGCCAGAGTAAACAACACCATGTGCTGATGCTAACCACAACCAGAATTCAGTTTCCTGGTTAATGCAAGGCCATAGGGATCCTAAAAAGGGAGATCTGATGAAGCTTTTGTGGTTCAAAACCAGATATAGTCTGGCAAAGTCACACTGCTAACCACTAAGGAGCTCTAGCTAAACCTTCTTGGCAAACAGCAAACTGCTAGCTTGTAATACACTGCGAAATAATTCATGATCATTTAAATGTAACATGTCACATTTTTCTGTAAAACTTACTATTCTATAAAATGTTTAATCCATGCTGACCACGTTTATATGGAAAGACAATTATGTATACTAATAATTTTTTATAACCCCTGGTCCTGCTGTTATTATTATTTATTTGACTAACATTCTGGTAAGAATGGTAGCCAATTTGCTGAACAGAAAATAAAAGAAATTATGGTTAAACCTTCAATCACAGAAGATGGCGAGAATCAGAAACCTACTATTTTACAGGATACAAAACAAGGCTTGATCTCCCCGACTTATGTCATTTCTGTGACTTAAAGATTTTTCCAATGAAATATCCAGACTCTCTTTTTCTTGGTAACTAGCTTATATAAGCCAAGACATTTTGTTCTAGCTTAGCAGCTCTCAGCAGAATCAAATGACCACAACCAGAGTGGCCAAGCAGATGTTGTCCTGTTGAACTCCCTGCCAGCACCAGTCACAGCAAACCTTCTTTTAGGGGTGTAACAGCATGCAGTGAGTTTGCCACAGTAAGTAGAATGAAAACTGAGTCATATCATGAACATTTGCTTATCTAAGGGATTAGAAAAAGACAATGCAACCAGACATGCAGATGTGCATTTCATTTCTTCCTCAACTGCGGTCATCAGCTAGCACAATACGCTCTTCCATCATAAAATATTGGTTCAAGATTTTATCATTTTTTTACTGTATTGTCACCACTCATATACAGTCCAATCAAGTAATAACATGACATAATATTTTTTGGTAATGTATATTTGCTTCTAGGGCTATTGTATTCACCATCAAAAGTTGTATGGTTGAGGAGTTTCAGATTCCAGGTTACATTAAAAAGGACTGAGATGCAATTAATCTAAAATGAGAATGTCAACCAAACCAAATCCAAAAAAAAAAAAAAGTTCTGGTGCCATTTGTTTACAAGCTGTGGTTTTCTTGTAAATGTACAGAGTGAACCAAAATAAACCGAACGCAAAAAAGGTGACAAAGAAAACCTTTCCACTAACAAAATCAAGCATAGATGTGATCTCACCACTCAACATGTTTGGCTCTGTTTAACTACGCTTAACCGTTTGGACTATGTTCAGCTGGAGTCAGCTGGCAGTACCAGAATATTACCGTAAACCGCAGTCTTTTATTGCTGTGGTTTGGAAAATTCCATAACTTTAGTGTCCTAGTTAGAACTTCCATTCATCCGTATACTGACCTAAACAAACGTCAATGCATCTATCACTGTGCTGACAAACTACACATCCTAACAGTGAGACAGGAACAATGAGCTTTTGTATACTTTCATACTGTACTGAGTTCTAGTTTGTGTCGTTTGGTTCAGCATTTGAAATCTAGTTTGAATCAGTACTGCTAGTAGCCAGAAGAAGATGATAGCCCAAAAACATCTGCTCTGTATGAGCCAATGACAAGCTCTTTAAACATACACCCACTTACCCTCCCACATCTGCTCTTTGTTATCCAACAAAGCCTCCACACAGACAGACACAGCCAAATGTGATCAATTAGTAGTATACCCAACCCATTATCACAAACTGTAATATATATATATATATATATATATATATATATATATATATATATATATATATATATATATATATATATATATACTTTGTGAATGCCATTTGAGTTCTATGCTAACTGAACAAGTTAAATTCTAACAGTAATAAAAATAAGACAGCCATGTGACATTTCATAACTTGCTGTCAAAGAGCCAAAAAAATACACCAATTGCATAGACATTCACACACAGCACTTGCACACATATGCTGCTGATAAAAGCTTTATCAAACTCAGTCCAAATCAATAAGCCAGAGGGTTGGCCGACCAACAACCACTGCCCAGTACTGCTTTCTGCCACACTCCTCTGATAATCTGCTGAGAGTTTCTGTATCTGGGCATGTGTGAGTGCGCGTTCATGTACATTTGACTGGCGCCATTCTACGGCTGGGAACAATTATAAAGACATGAAGCAGATAGCTGAAGATCTGTGTTTTGTTCAACACTGAAAAACACACGTATATGAATACAAACACACACAAAAAAGATAAAGTGGACTGCTTACACTTTCTGAATACAGTGTCATTACAGTGAGAACTGTGGAAGAAGTATTCTGATGCCTTACATACATAAAAGGAGAAATTCGTAAGTCTAAAGATTAATATATATATATATATATATATTTTTTTTTTTAATACTGATATATTCTACTGGGTATATTATTAAGATGGCAATGCCTTAAATCATTATCACTTCTTTCTTTTTTTGGAAATCCAAATCTGAAAAGTGACTCACTTAACTCAAGTTTTTTTCTTCTTCAAATTCACCACTGAATGAAATAAATTATGTCTAAATACTAAATATTAAAAAGACCCAGATAGCAACTACAACGAACATGATCAATACACATGACTCTCTTCAACATGGCAGCCCTGCCTGCTTGTTACACCACAGTGTCTGCCATGGTAGCAGAACTAATATTAGTACTAATTAGAGAAGCAATTGATCATCCAGTGCCTAGAACCAGTGAGATTAAACTCAGATATATATGATTTGGTGCCAATTCAATTAGTCTTTGCTCTAGCCTGAGATGCACTCCATAAATACGAGTACATGTCACACCACAACTGTGGATGTTCTACTTGGCAAAAATATGCCTTGTAAATATGTGAAATTAATCAATCTAAACATAGGATAGTGGATATATTAGTTGAAGATAGAGCTGCCAGGCAGGAGGAAAGAGGAAGACCTCAGAGAAAGTTAGTGGAAAGTAAAAGACATGCAGAAGGCTGGTGTGAAAGAAGAGGATGCTAAGGATAGGATTAGATAGAGGCAGATGATCTGCTCTGGCAACCCCTAAAAGGTGCAGCCGAATTACCAAGATGTAACGGGTTGTGACTGTACCTGGCTTTCCTATAATGGCAGATAGCATCAGCCAGCTAAACAGCATTGGTATGTTGACATGTGGCTTACAATCCATGTATAGACTCCATTGTTTCTTCCATTGGTCTTTTACTTAAGCTTAAGGTAACTGTTGTTCTACATTTGTAAACACCGACTCCAACCTGATCTCCTCAGACGATCTCATGTAATGTCAGTATTTTGCAGCACATGCAAAAGTTCAAGGCAGTATAGACACCCCGCCACCAACCAGCATTTAAGAGGTGTAATTACAGAGCAACACAGACTTGTAAAACATGTTAGATACAGGTGGATAAGCTGCAATTCATTTTCAGTTGAATTTTATTTGCACAAAGATGCTCCATCCAGTAACCTGAGGCACTTTATTTTGGGATTTGTTTGAGTGAGAATGAAGGTCATCTAACCTGTTACAGATGCTGAGAAAATGCTGTTCAATGGTCAATGTTATGAACACCAACCAAAAATATGCAAAGTTTGAGTAAGCTGTCAATTATACTTATGCAAAGTTGCCAAAAACAGTCTTGACAAGCTGGTCTAGTTTACTGGTCTAAAAATAAGAGAACACTCAGAACTCAGAACACAGTGAAAATGAAGCACAATATAAAGGATGAAATTAAAGAAATCGTGTGTGTGTGTGTGTGTGTGTGTGTGTGTGTGTGTGTGTGTGTGTGTGTGTGTGTGTGTGTGTGTGTGTTTAAGTCGTGACATTGGCAACCATTGATCACAGTCTTCAATCATATAATAGTATTTTCAATGCAGCTTTAATACGTGGCACTTTGCAACGTGAAAACACACACACACACACACACACACACACACACACACACACACACACACACACACACACACACACACACACACACACAGTCAAATTAGTTTTTAACTTGCTATCACAGATAGAGACCCAAAGCCCAATTTGAAGGTAGCTGATAAAATCTTACACCAGTTATCTGGCTTTGTATATTAAAAAAAAAGCGAGGGTTGTGAGAAGTTGTGTACTCCTCTACTTGTCTAATTACCAACCCAACATACAACCTCCCAATTTCTCATTGTAAAAACTGTATAAAACAGTATAAGAACTTGATGAATACTAATAGTCAGATCCCACAGAATTTCTGCCAACTGCATACTGCATATGTAATCATCCCTTAACCAAAAGAATAAATTCCAAAGAAAACTTAAGAAGGTTAAACAAGAGATAAATAGGTCCTATAAATCTTGAGTTTTTGTTTTCTTCCATAAGAAGCCGATTTATGTGTGCCTGGCTCTCATTAACTGATGACCATTTCGCAGTGAGCAGAGACCTCTCACTTGTTCAGCAGAAGGGAAAAACGTGGGGAGACATATACACCCAAATGACACAAACATGTGGACCATAGAGAAACACCCCCAATGCGCAAACACACACACACACACACACACACACACACACACACACACACACACACACACACACACACACACACACACAGCCATACAACATAGAGATCCCTCCCCCTGCTACCCACACACATTATGACTGTCCTACACACACACACATGCGCGACCCCTGTTCACTGGAGATGACTCACTCTGCTGGGAACTCCATGCTTTTCCGATTACTACAAACCGGTTGACTGACTGTCTCAACACGCTGAGAAAGACAGGTAGATTTTAGTGGGTAGAGATAAGAGAAAGTGGTAAAGAAAGTAAAGAAAATCAAAACAAGAAGTGCGTGAAGGACCAGGGGAGAAACAGTGTAAAACCATTCCATGTTAAACCTCAGCGGTTGATCCACTATACACAAGGGCACAGTGAAACAGCAGGTTTGACCTCCAATCACAACACACTAGAAACCAGAGAAAGAAAATCCTATGAGAGTCTGAATATAAGAAAGCCATGCTTTCTTGATTACTACTGTCCTCTGGCAAAGAGACAAACAAAAAGAAAAGCACAAAAAAGAGAACGATCTTAATGCAATCCACATTTTATATGAATGCTTCTCCTGCTAGTCATAAAACTTGACTAAAAACTACGGCAACAGAACGTATGTGCAGATCTTCAGCTAAATGCAAAGACTGGCAGGGGTTTCATGGATAAAACTCTTTTAAACAGGAAGTGCTGTGACTTTGTTGATGTGACTGAATACTGGCACGTAAGTTATTGTCACCCTCTTAAAATAAAGGCTTAAGTTATTTTTTTAACGGAAGTTTTCTTATGGCTTAAATCATCATATTTTTCAGTGTATGGTTCAGGGTTTTTTTTTTTTTTTTTTGCCTTTTCTGAAAAATCTGAAAAAAATGACTGTCCATTATTTTAAGAGGGCGACCATATATAAGTATATAAGTACAACCAAGACCATGGTAGGAAACTGTCTAAACTGGCTAACTTTGAACCTTCTATTCTCAAAGCTTTAGACCAATTATAGCCACTGCAGATAGACACAAAACAACAACAAAAAATCCAAGCATCACAATGTATGCATCATGGAAAAAAAACCCCCAGAACATCAACACTGTAATCTAAAATTAAAATAATACAAATTTTAAAAGAAAAAAAGCCAAACCATTGAGCACAGGACTTGGCAACAAAGCAAACAAATCACAAACAAATGGGAAAAAAACAATAAAACAACAAAAACAAAAAGAGATGTTATGTTTGATTTGTAAGTGTATGCCATATGTTTTCATTTTTCATTTCTGTAAAAACAACAAGTTGTGGGCACTCATAAGTTTTATCATTTCACTGTAGGGAGTAATTTATTCAAGTGATGCGCTTCTTTTAAGCAATGTTCTTTTGAGACTGCTTACATGTAATTCATTGCAGACTGGAATGTGATGGAATAGCAGTTTAGAGAGATGGGAGTGAGAAAGTACAACAATGAAAGAGGGAGCAAAGTAAAACAGAAAAGGAGAAAAACTAATTATTTACAGCACATAAAGATTGGCCTTGGACACCTAGATCAAAAACAAGAGGAAAAGCAGAAACCTTTGAACGACGTCTGTTTGTGAGTGAAATGGGCTAAAAAGCCAGTACCAACTGTAATAACACAATAACTGGGTTACTTTGCCACTTAGAAGAACAGATGTAGACCTATACGTTTGAAAAAAATATATTATGCATCACTTGACATCTGCTATACACTAAAATTAAGAACAGAATGACTATTACAGTCTTTTGATCTAGGTTTTTAGAAGTCAAATCAAGTTCTCTCATAGTGGCTCCATAGTGTAGGGATTTACATGTTTCCCTAACAAGTGAAAGATGCCCCAGTTTGATCCTGGGATGAGACACAAATCCCTTTGGGGCATTAAAACAAAAATCTGTCCCTTGTTAAGAAGGGAGCAACTGGAAGTAGCTTTAAATCAAGTTTTCTAAAAAGACAGTAAGCAAACAACCCCCATACAGTCACATACCGAGTTCAGCTGCAGTGTACACTGGAAGATCTACAGTACACCTATTCAGTCGAGGGAGACACTGGTGTAAACAGACCCTATACATGCCAGGATGAAGTAAATACTCAAAAGGATCACCTACACTGTTCACTGTGTGTCTGTTCAGACAAAACCAGACAGCAAACCTTTTCCACACGAACTAATACAGCAGGCTAACATCCACTTCTTCCTCAATTACTGGAAACACAATGCAAGAAACCTATAACAAAGTTTATTTCAGAATAAATGGGGAACAAAGCCCTCATCAGACTGCAGGGCTCTGCTGCACAGACCTGGATCACAAACAGCAGACTATCAAACAAGTTGTCTTGAGATAGCAAGGCAGATAGCAGGTTGATTTATAGTGCACCACCATGATTTGGTTTCCAAGTTTGTTGATTTTGCGATACTCCCTGTTTGTGTGCTCATGCCTAATGTATGTGTGTGCGTCTCTTGAGTGATCCAGGAGTCAGATTATGAGGCCTGTCTGAGATCAAAGGCAGGAGCAGAGGGAGGGGGATTTTTAAAAGGGAGAGTTAAAACCACAGTGTATAAAAGAGCACATATACACACACTAGAACACACTATTTATTTGTACCTTTACAAGATTACTATGGTAAGGTATAGTTTTGATCTTTTGACACTAAAAGAAGTTGGCGGAGTCTGTATTGGACTTTGTGCCGTCATTTAGTTTACCACAGAGACTTTCACCCATGCTGCAGTGTCCCACTAACCAGGGATCCTCACATCCAGGCCTCGAGAGCCGGTGTCCTGCAGGTTTTGTGTCTCTGCTTCAACACACCTGAGTCAAATATAGAAGTCATTAGCAGGACTCTGGAGAACTTGACTGCATACTGAGGAGGTAATTCAGCCATTTGATTCAGGTGTGTTGGATCAGGGACACATCTAAAACCTGCAGGACACCGGCTCTCGAGGCCTGGATGTGAGGATCCCTGCACTAAATGTTATTTAACCTATTAGCCTAATGTTGACCCAGGGAAAAGCCTTGATTACGAAATCATTTAAACAAACAAAGTCCATATGGCCATTGGATATGCTTATATAACACAAGCTACAAAGGCATGTTTCACCTTACCTTCTCTTGCATATTAATACAATTTATTGTAATTATTACAATGTATTGTTGCAGGTTTTTGGTACCAGCGTAAATACTTTTGCTCACAGTTTATATTAATATTTCTTTTCCAAAATGGCTGTTAGTATCACTTTTTCTGGTTAATCCCAAAAGCTATGTTCTTAATATGTTCGTAAACAAGAAAAGCACATTATGTTAATACTTAATGTGCCCTGAGTGATGGTCAAAAATGTACATGGAAAAACTGAAGGATAAATTTGATAGGCTGCATATTTTCATCCTCTACCATTGCTTGACTATCATCTATAAACAAGCCCAATCTGATGTGTTTAACACTAAGCATTTGGCAAAGTAAGCCAAACTCTAAGGATCATTTATCATATCCATCTACTCTAGATCTAAAGATATTTTCAGAGTTTCTCGCCAGCCAATTTTCTTAAGCCCAGAGCAATGTTGTTGAAATGCATTCATGGTGACGTTTGCTTGACTCATTGCAACCAGCCATGATAAACGGCTATAAAACTGTCTTCAAAAGAAAAAAGAAAAAAAAAAAGAAAAAAATCAACAAACTATACATGGCAAACAGTTCTGTGATCAACTGTGCATTTAAGATAAATTTAATGAAGGGAAACTTTATGATTTAGGCCTATTTTAGATGAAGGAATTCAAAGAAGAAAAAAACAAATATTCACATCTAACAACTCACAATCAGCTTGAAATGCTCAAAATGCTGCGTTGAATTATACACATAAATACCATACCATACCGTACTGTACCATCTTTATTTGTAAAAGCGCTTTAAAACAACCACAGCTGACACAAAGTGCTGTAGATTGAAACATACAAAAAAAGTAACTTTTTCAAGTTTTGAAATAATACAACTACAGTTCATGGACTGGCACACAAACATATGATAATAATGATTCCAGAACCACTAAGACTGCACATAGTTTGTATTCAGGTTTATATATATATATATATATATATATATATATATATATAAAGCAACATTTAATTTATCATTAAAACTAATTTATATATTTCTCACGAAACAAAGCTTCCCCGTGTCATGCATTATTTTTTCAGCATCTTCTTTTAGGCGTGGTATTAACATGGTATTACCGATGCAGTGACACGCAGATGCACCAATGCATTGTTTTCTAAGAACTGACACCTTAAACCAAAGAGTTCATCCCTAGTCTTGTTACACGTGTTCAGAATACACATGCTGGAAGGGCCGAGTATCGGGCGTGCTCCCCCTACTCCCACTCAGAACAACTACATCTGATGTGAGCATAGTCCATATTAGAGGCGGGTGATACAGCCTCAAAACTGTATCACAAGTTCAAGAAAATTTGTGATAAATTTGCTTGCACTTGAATCGCACATCACCAGCTGCTAGTATCTCCTGGTTGTAGTCTTTTTGCCTGAACTGATAAAGCACGTTTGCTGTTTCCACCTTTAACAGTTTTTTTTTTTTCTTCCATATTTTGTAAAGTACTGTGCTTTGTTGAAGGTTGTTAGCTCCCTTTCCAGGTACTAAATCTCCAGTGAAGACTGACATGCAGCTCTTGCCCTCAGATATGCCACGGCTTGCATCATTGTTGCGTGAACTAGGGAACATAAATGCAGCTACAGAAATTATATTGCAATGACATTTTGAAATCACGTAAAAATTTATACCAGTATTATCACCACCGATATGATATGACACAGTGCCAGTCCCTATCAATTCATAAGAATGATATGACACAAACTCGACAATTAACAGCAACAAACCCTCACATCCAAATGCCAAACCACATTATTATTCTGATATGATAAATTAAATAATGCAATACTTATGGTGAAAGATGATTAGATTCATCCAGCTAAAGCAGTACTATATGACAACATTTCACATTTAATTCTACACTCTCATCACTTGCAAAAACAAAGATTTCTGCTGTGGAAATTGCTTAAGAAACATTAGCAGCGTATTCTTAGCTTCATTTTTTTGTTTCTGTCACCTGCCTGCCAAATAAGATAAGATCACCATGCTCGATACACCCATTTATCCTCCTTTTAGACTGCCAACACTCCATGAAAGCAACAACGCAACGGGAGGGGGCCAGGGAGGAAACGGATACTGGGAGACGGAGGGAAAATAAAACAATAAAACAGGATAGGGAATGAGAAAGCTGAATAGGACAAGAGAACAAGAGCAAGGGCGAACAAGCCTTAAAGAAGAGAGAAAAAAAGAGGGCAAAGGGAGAAGATGTGTTCTATAATTTGGGGGTAAGTTCATACCTACTTGACATGGGCATACCAACAGAATTATGTCATCACAAAAACACACAGATACACTTTTAGACCCCAGAGACATTTTGGCTACATCCTAACTGGTATATAATTTAATCAGAGAAGTCTATCCATCATGTGTGAACAGACAGGTAAAAATAGTCACCTTTCTGCAATTACCCAAAAGGATAAATAGCGACAATTTTGCATTTTAGCCTTATCCCCAGTGGCACAAAGAGGTAAAGGACTGTTTTGATGTGTGCTAAAGACCCAAGCATAAAATGAAAACAGTCCAGTTTATTTATTGAGCTAACTGACAACAGTAAATGCAAAACACCTTCAAGTATACAGAATAAAAACATAAGGACAAAAGATCAACATTTTAATGGTGTTAATACCTTGTAGCAATAGTGGTGTGGCTATAATGCTAAATAACCTAATACAAGAAAGGTGCATTATCAAAAAAATAAATAAATAACTGTTTCAGAGTCTTTCAGCCTGTCCATACACTAATTTTTTTCAGCAGATATTCAGTTTTACACAGAACAATGAAACTAGATTCTGATTAAAAGACTATAAAACTGAAAGGACACAACAGATAACACAAGCCACTGCCATAAGTGTTATTTTTGATGTAAGCTGGACAGATAAAAGCATCAAATTAGCACATTTAAAGAACCCAGAAAGATGAAAGATTTAACATTTCTGCTCAGTTACTGAAATTATTAAATGGTTTAAATGTAGTTGCTGTTTAATTTTCCAGTGACTCAACTGGTCAATTAAGAGTTTTATCTCTACTTAAGTGATAACCTTTTCTCAACAAGTGATACAAAGATCTAAGCATTTCCATGACTGGCATGCACTGCAACATTTGGATGATCCAAACATGATTCCACCCCCATCACAGTGTTGGGAAAGGTTCTGGTAAAACTGAATCACTGATACAAATAACTGAGCACAGACAGGCAGCACCAAGGACTGTTTTAGATTAGAAAAGACACACATAAATTATTCACACCAGAAAATCTCCCTCTTTAAACTTTTGCATCTCAGTTCAGCCATGAACAAGACTGCATTTCCCAACTATACATTGTACCAAATCCTTTACCACGTCCACTCTGGGTCAAAGCCCAAATGACAGAGGTACAAACTTAGCAAGTCTCTCTATGCAAGTTTTTTAAGCGACTGCTGTTTCCACACTGTTTCTGTATATTAATAAGCACCAGCAATCCTTGAAATCCATACACCTATTAAAAGAAATTACACTTAATTGAAAATAATCCTACCCACGTCGCTAGTAACTTTGGTCAAAGTGCAAAGTCACAAAGTTTTTTTGGCTACCTAACTTGTAATAGAGACAGACTTGAAAGCACCACTACTTACACTGACCAAAGGCTAAAATAAGATCTCCAATCCATCTCTTTCCCTTTAGTATTTAGAGCTCTTCCATGTTCCTGAAAATAAACCCCACTGAGAGACTACAGTGATTCTTCATTAAGGGACCTCTTCAAGTTAAATGAATGGACAACAGGCTCACAGCTTCGAAAAGAACATTTTTAATCATGGCAGTCAAGTTAAATATGAGCACCTGCATGGAGGGAGTTAGCACAAGAAAAGTCAAATTTCTGGTATGTTTTTGTCACACAAGCTTATAAATCAATCCACTGTATTCTCCACAATGGCCTGGCAAATAACCATGCATGATTTGGAGGTAGAAATTTACACCAATGCAATCAATACAGTGTTTTTCTAGAACAGAGTAAGACTCTGCCAAGTACTAATAATCTCCTGAGTGAGCTCTGTTTTCAAAGTCAACACTGCATTGGACAGAACAGTTACTGTTTATACAGCTAAACCTAATAGATGTTATTTTCACTGGCAGAATGGCAGCAAGGTGCCAAAGGTACCCAGTACATTTTTCAAACACATGGTCATTAATATTTGAGATATGTTGGTCACAGTAAAATAAGCATATAAACCTCACAGAACTTTTCTTCATCAACTAAAATGGTAAAAAACAAGCTGCAAAATTAGGGTTTGTCATTCTCTGTGACAAACGGATAGAAAGCATAGTTTCCTGAGAGAGCCTGGAGAGGTCCACAAGATTATACAGTGCATTTGTAAGGGAAGGAAGTACATTCTTTAACATTTATCTTCCCTGGAAACACAACCATCCTGCCACACAGGAGCCTCTAAAAAAGGCTACCACCACAGGGACAATGACCCAAAATTGCTTTGAAAACACAAATAATTAAATTTAGCTACAAATTCTGAAGTCTAGATGCTACAAACACACACACACACACAGACACAGACACACACATGTTCAACCCAGCAACATTGAAGATCTACACAATAATCAGTTTCAAGTAGAGTATCCCATAATAGGGTCACAAATTCAGTATGGTGACTTACCAAATGTGAAATACAAGGTCACATTTTCCATTTCAGTTCCTGAGTTCAAACAAAGGGGGATTCAGTTTGTGACATTTAATCTTATTAGCCTTTTGTGTAAAATGTTGTTGTAAAAAGTAGCTGTACTTCATTCACTGCCTTCTCTGTTAACCAGTACCCCCCTTAAAGGTTTTATGACAAGGCATCATCTATAAATCCTCAATGGATTATTTCCTGCAACTTCTTTACACAGATGTAAAACCAGACCACAATGGTTCAGTCTCCATCTGGGATAAAATGATAATGTTGTTATATGACTTGTTGTTATACGGATGCTATAAAGAATAAAGAAGATGGTGACAATGATGTCAAAAATCCTTTTGAACTTACTTTGTCTTTCATAAAATTCTTGCAAAAAGACCTCCATAATTATCTGTCACATTTCTTTACAATATTGATGTGACATTCTTACGTTCAGTTCTGCTATCTAAAACATATGCAGCATGCTTCAGCTTTTCAACACAAGCACTTCAGAGAGTATTAATGAACTAGTGTTAACATTTTGAGGCGACTGTGGCTCCGATGGTAGAGCGGGTGGTCTACCGATCGGAAGGTCAGTGGATTGATACCTGACTCCCCCAGTCTGCATGTCAAAGTATCCTTGGGCATGAGACTGAACCCCAAGTTGCTCCAAATGCATCCATTGGTGTGCTACTGTATGCACGAATGTTAGAAAGTGCTTAGGCATAGACAAAAGCACTGTATGCATACGTGTGTGTGTTGTGTGATTGGGTGAATAAGACTTACAGTAGAACACACTGAGTGCTCAACTGAGTACAAGGGCATTATATAAGTTCCAGTCCATTATACATTAATAGGGAAACAATTATTGTAGAATAGGCTCAACTTTTTCTGAGATGGAAAAATCTTTACTGTCTAACAAATATTACGCTTTCACTCTCGCTGTCGCCACAGTATCATTGCCCTTATTGGTCAGCTGACCACAGAAGGAGTTGTAGCTCCAAGAAAAAAGGATGCAACTCTTTTAAGTGGTTTGACCTTGTGGCTTGTAGCTGTGGGAACTCTTCCGAAGGCAGAAATTCATAAAATATGTTGAAATGAAAAGTTAGCCAGTTTGAGGCTTGCAAAATAACTTTTCAAATGTTAAGCACAGCTCCTGGTGACTAGGGATGAACTGCTTAAACAGCAGCACAGAGGATTAAATAGACCCCTATCTAGGCCCCTCACTGTTGGTGTAATATCAAGAGCTGGCTCCTTCTGCTCTTTCTTTTACTTACGCATGCACACACCAAGAAGAGTATGGCCTCAGACCTGGCAAACAGCCCTCAAGTTCTTGGAGCAGCTTTCTTTCTAATTTAAAGTTGATTGCCGTGGCCCTCTGTGAGTGACTAGTGAAATATGAGTGTGGAGGAGAGTATGGAGGCTTGGACTGTGTTTGGCTCCATGTGCACATGAATATGTGAGTGTGCATGCACACAGCCACTGGATCGTTTACATATATGTGCACGCTGAAGTCTGCATCAAGGGCTGTGTGGAGCCAGAGCGTATCTGTGTGCGCATGTGGTTTTTGGCCAGAGCTAGAGCAGAGATTGGACTGCCAGCGAAAGCTGTCTGCAGGGAATCAGGCAAAGCAAGCTGAATAACAGTACCCTTCTCAAGCTAAAATGAGGTGTTAGAAGATGAGTTCAACTGAACTGAGCTGTACAGAACATGTGCTCAAGTGAAGTAAGTTAGATTATACAGTTTGAGGTCTGTCGTCAACAAATCGCTGTGAGTTAATGAGTCAATCATAGAACACTGAAGAAGACTGGGTTAAGTTAAATCCTGTCTTTCACTATGTATTCTTATTTAAGTATTGTTTTCTTCAGTATTTTCATTAACCAAAACATGCAGGTGTCAGCCGTGCTTGAATTCTGAGCACCTTGGAGTTCCCTTTCTTTTTTGGATATGCCTACAGACTGTGAATACAAAAAGCTAATTTGTTCCTGCTATTTTTTAACATTTTTTTTTCATAAGTCACAACATTTATAAAGCAAAAAATACCATCAAGTTTTCCTTTTATAGAGAGAGAAGGCTTTAATCCGTGGGCAGGCCAGCATCCCAGAGGTAAACAACAAGGTGCCCGGTGTGCCTCGTTTTTCTTAGTGAGTGTATATTTAGTTTCAGAGCGGTGAAGTGGTCAAGAACGCTGGTTCTCCGCAAAGGTGTCCAAACCGAGACGCATCCTCTCAAATGAAGAACAGTAAACACTGCTGCAAGTGACACACATGCTACAGGGGGACGCCAGGTGCTTGGCTTCTCTTTCCACACAGCCTATTGTGAGTCTGGCTAGGACAAAACAACAATTACACGATCTGTCTCTCTGCACAGAATCATCTGAATGGATTTTAAAGCAGGAAAATAAACAGCAATCAAACAGGGAACCACTGAAAACCTGGGACAAATTAACATCGCAGGACTTACTTAAGGAACTGTGCTTTTCTGTTTTACTTCCACATGGGAGTGAAGCGGGAAAATGAGCTCCTATTGGTCAGCTGACAGCCAATAAACTGTACGATTGGTTCCACCACTCAAGAAATTATTTTTTTAATTCACTCCAATTTAAAAAGAAAAAACTACTAATGATAAGTCACTTTTTTCTGCAAAAGCAAGAAATCTGGAAATGTAAAATAATAGCAGCCAGTGAAGCAGCCCCAGTTCTGCATTGTTCCTGTCTAACTTTCAGTAAGACTCACAAGCACATCTCCAAGAATTAATGATGTCTCTGTATAAAAGATGCTCAGTCCAACATTACTTATTTTAACGATCCATTTGTCCTCTTTTTGAATACATCTCACCGTTCTTTTTCTTGGCGGCCATGTGCTGCCACAATCATAATCCTTGGTCAATAAAAGCAGACTCTGATTCTGCTTTTCACTGCGTCACCTCTTCAAAGAATCAAAGGCGTACACTGATGCTGCAATACACGATTTATTGGCAAGGTTAACATTTTGCCACCAATACAGAAGTATTGCTTACATCATGTGCAACTGTGAGTTTCTTAAAACCTTCAAGCATCTAAAAGAGAGATGTTACAGCATGAACTCTGACCCACATTTTTCTTTTAGCAGGGAAACATTTGACAGAGTTCATCTAATTTCAAGCAAAGGGCTTGCTGCCTGTTTTTCTGATTCTCCTTCCACCTACCTTCCCTCTCCTACTCCTGAGACACCCCCCAGGCTTCATCTTTCTGCTTCATCTGTTTGCATTCCTGTTGAGCTCTATTTAAAAGCTTGATCACTCCACTGGCTAGAGGAATGCACATCTGCAGTGAGACCCCGTCCCACTGTCTGTCTTTTTTTTTCCTTTCTTTTTCTGTCTCTCTGCCTGCTTGTGCGTACAGTATTTGAGTTCTCAGAGCATTAGCTTTTGCTATTGACCTGCAACTTGAACTAATTGCAGATACAAATATACAACAACAAAGAGCAGGATGAAGACTAATCGTGTTTATTACATCGACAAGTGCTTTCGGTGGCCATGATTTCAACGCTTCATTTATACTCTGCCAAGTGAGTTCCTGTGCTTGGTTTTCAGAACTAGAAGCAAAACAAGTCAGTGAACGTTTTTATTTTTTTATTTATTTTTACATTTATCACACTACCTTTCTATCCCTGTATATGCACAAATACACAGTGTTCCATACACATAAACAACACATCACAACATCACAAGTGCACTTTGCACAACAATAATACAAACTGCACACTAGCAAATCAAAGATATGTCTTTATAAATCCATCTATCTCAACAATATTTACGCATTTAAATATCACACAAAACCTTGTTCTTACTGGATAAATGTTTAAATGCAATCTGAACCAAAAACACAGCGGCAGCAGCAAATTTTAGGAGTGGAAACAAAAAACAGAAAAGAAAAGAAAAGAAAAGAAAAGAAAAAGCCATACTCAGTTTATCAGAAATAAAAATACAACACATTGTAGACCAATGGTGTTTGTCCAGGGTACCACCACTGTTTTACCCATAATTACAAGGTATGGAGCTAAAATACAACCATAAGAAATAAGAGTGTATTATGGTGTTTAAACGGGGATCAACATTACAAGCTAGTATGACACATCCTCACTGTGAATAACACTGGAGTGCACTTCCCCTCATTCTCTCCTGTCCCGTGTAGTGTAGCGGATTAAACTTTTCGTCCCCACACACACACACGCACGCACGCACACACACACACGCACGCACACAGGCACAGCTTCCCCGTCGCTAATCCCCTCCCGCCCCGTTTAAACAGTTTAAATGACCGAACTTACCTTGGAAACTCTCCCCGAGTCAAACAGGCATTATTATGTTGTCGCCGTCCATGGTCGGTACCACTACGAGTTGTTCCTCAACTCACCGAAGACACTAGACACGGACTAGCGGGCTTAGAAAGTAACAAAGTCGGACAGAAAGGAGGAGGAGGAGAAGGGAGGGAACGAGGCCAGAGAGTCGGCTGCCGCTCCGTTGGAGGCGGCGGATGTCAATCACCTGGCTGAGTGGGCGGGCCTTAACTGTAAAGAGATTATGGAGGCTGAGCTCTGAGGTCTAATGAGGAATGTGGCAAGGAAAAACAGACCGAGGTCTCCAAAACCAGGATTGTGGAAAGTTGGATATCTTAATGAATTTTTAATTGATGCCGTTTTGTTTTCTTCCACTTATTCAATTAATTAAATGTATTTATATGTAAAACGTTTTGTTTCCAGGGTTAAATTCTGTTTAATTACAGTTCTTCTGTTGTTGTTATTTGCTTTAATACTGAGGGTAAATACAGTACCCTATTTTTTTTTACAATTTCAGAATAGGTAAACACAACCCTTTTTAATGGCAGTTGATTCAGAGTGATGCAGACAATCCAAATCTCAGTAAACACATGCAGCAAAGCCAGTAGTCCGGCAGGTTTTCATTACAGGTTTGACCAAACCGACAAAATCTAAAGACTTTCCTTTATATTATATTATATTTTGTTTTTAATACAAAATAATGTTTCATTATTTTTGTTTTGATTTTTATTCCCCTTACCAAAATGTTTAAAAAATAAAACATAAATAAATAAATGAATAAAAATAGAATAGATTGCATGCTGAAGTATCCTTGGGCAAAATATTGAACTCTCATTCATCCATTGGAGTGTGTATGTTAGATTAAAAGCACTCGGGCATAGAAAAAAAGCACTTGTGTGTAAATGAGGCTTGTAGTCAGAAAGTGCTTTGAGTGCTCAAATAGAGCAGAAAAATTCTATGTAAGTAGCAGTCCATTGGCTGTCAGATACCTTGCTGCTTTCATAGCAACAAGTAGCAGACACAGTAATTAACTAAGCTCGATAATCTGTCTTAGTAAAATCCTCAGAACCTTCACTTGCGGATATGGCTGGAAGCAAAACAGCCTTTTGCAGGTTTCCAGCTAAAATGTTGATCCCATTTCATGAGGTACACCACTGATTTACTTATTTCATTTTATATTTGGCTTACCTGTTTGCTGATGAGTAAATAACACATTAAACCAATTAATGGTTCCAGTGCTCTGTGCTTCAGCAGCAATAAATTAGACGACAGTAACAGCTAATTATCGGATGCAATGCCCTTTTAGCCTCCCCCATGAATGCGGGTGGAGGTGGAAAAACACATCTGTCAGTGTAATGCAGTGTATTATAAACCCACTTCTTACCACAGGGACAGAACTATCACAGGACAAAACACCTATGTGACATATTTTAATGGAGACTAAAGAATCTGGTTTTCACAAATATAACACATAAACCTAATTATTTCTCATCTTATACATGTCTGTAGTAGAGGTTGAGCAAAATAATAATGAAAGATTCAAAAGTCACCTATGTTGCATATATGTACTTTATAATAACAAATTATATGACTCATAGATATTTTTCCTATTAGTAACCACAGAACAAATTCTAGTGCGGTCTGTTTTACACTCTTTCCCCATAAACTAACTCCGACCTCTCACCTAGATCTCCTCTACAGCAAAAAAACAGCTACTCGTGTGGCTTCTCATTCAGTTTTATGATAAACAGTCAAGAACAATTAGAGTGCAAACTGTGGCAGTTGGATTCCAGTCCGCTCATCAGGCATACAAGGGTGACATCAATTATTCCATTGAAAAGGGGATTTCCAATTTCCAACAGCTCAGCCAGACCCCCTCCCCTTACTGACCCTGACCTTTTTTGGCTGCAACTTGGAAGAGTTACATTTTCACTTTTCATTAGGAGCAGAAGAGCAGTGATCGCCAAGCAGGCCTAAAAGAGATATGACTGAGTGTGGCTGTCCATCTTCCCACACATTGGTTTCTAATTTCTAATGAGAATTTTTCCTATAGAGTGTAACTACTTTCCTGAAGATGAGGATTCAGTTATTTATTTATTTTCGTTTGTTTAAAATGTGTGCCCATGGTGTTAATCCAAATCTTTCATGGTTTTGAAGCAGCAGTTTGTGGCACTGTTGGTGTGGGCTACTGTTGTTTTTCTTTTTTCTCATGACTTATCCATCTGCATGGTTCGTATCTTCCAGTCTTTTATCTGGCCTGGCACAGAGTTGATCTGGCATCTGCTTTACTGTTGTTGTAGGCAATGTACCTGTCACTCTGCTCCCATCTGCCTCATCTTTTGTCTCATCAGTTTGTATGGATGCTATTTAAGCTCTGTACCACTGTCATCTCGCTTCTGTATTTTTATACATCATAAATCTAGGCTTCCAATTAGCGATTACATTTCTCTTTCTATGACAGGAATTATGCCAGCTTCCTCTCTATTATTTTTGACTACAGTAAAGCATCATGATATTTCCTCTACTGCAAACTTTAAAATAAAGTAGACTCTTCATCGGTTTATCATGTAGGCTGTTACTGGCTAAGACCAGTAGTCTATATAATTCAGTTTCTTAAAATCAAACTCTTATACATAAATGAAAGCACTCAGGACTCATATTGTGGAAGTGCACTAGAGTAACTAGTTGAAGTGAATGTTAAAGAAAACAGACTTTACCTTATTTTTCTAGAACAAGAAGAAATATAATAACCACTTGTTGCATTATGTGCTATGATGTTGCTTCCCTCTGCTGGGCCTTTTAACTCATTACAGACTTGGTCAAGAAGTTTGACATAAAAATGAGATTAGTCACAGACTCTGTACGTCACCTACACTCTACCATATGTGCACTTTCACATGAATACCTCAGGAAAACTCAAGCAAGCCACTGTAAGTAAGATTACGCCTAAATCAACCATTTATCAGATCATCAGGAATTTCAAGGAGTGGGGTTCAGCTGTTGTGAAGAAGGCCCATGAAAGTCTAGCAAGCGCCAAGATCACTTGGCGCATCACTAGTGCAGAGCTTGCTCAGGAATGGCAGCAGGCACGTGTGAGTGCATGCACAGTGAGGTGAAGACTTTTGGAGGATTGCCTGGTGTCAAGAAGTGCAACAAAGAAGCCACTTCTGCAATAAAAACATCAAGGACAGACTGATATTCTGCAAAAAGCACAGGGATTGGACTGCTGAGGATGGGACAAAGTCATTTTCTCTGACAATAGTCTGGAGAAGAAAAGGTGAGCGCTGCCATCGGTCCTGTGTCATGCCAACAGTACAGCACTTTGAGACCATTTTGTGGTCAATCCTCAACAGGTGGGTGAACAAACAAAAATACATGAATTCCGACAAGCTCCACGCATTGATTATGCAAGAATGAGTTGCCATCCATCAGGATTTGGCCCAGAAGTTGATTGACAGCATGCCAAGGCAATTTGCAGAGGACTTGAAAAAGAAGGACATACACTGCAAATATGTAATTGTCAATGAAAGCCTTTGAAACTTAAAATGCTTCTAATTACCGTATTTTTCGGGCTAAGGCGCACTTAAAATCCTTAAATTTCCTCAAAAATTGGCAGTGCGCCTTATAATCCGGTGCACCTTATGTATGAATTCTTGTTGTGCTTACTGACCTTGAAATCATTTTATGTGGTACACTGCGCTCAAAAATCTGTTGAAATGATTTAGTGCGACTTTGTTAAGGGACGTTTAATAAATATCGACATTTTCCAGAGTGTACAACGGGGGTAACACCCAGCATATGCTTTTCAAATAGTTGAGCGCTGCCGTCTGACCGCCGATGGCCGAGGCATCCACACCACCGGACCATTGCGTGGTCTGCAGTGATATGGCCTCAGGTCTGGTAGATCAGTTCAAAGGTCTCATTAAATTTTCTAAAATAGTCCATCATCAATTCACAAAATGACTCTACTGACGATATTAGACAGGAACAAGCTGTGAGTGCGGCGCAGCAGGTGTGGAAAGTAGCCAAAGCCACCGAAGATAAATTCAACAAGAAGTGGAATCATTGTTCCAAAAACAGAAACCGTACGCAGTAAACCGCAGAAAACGATGATGGATTTGGCCTATTTTCATCTATGCTGGCCTGTATATTTGTGCGTAATCTGGCGATCAGCGGCCGGCGCTGTTGCCAACTTTTGTGCAACAAAACTCGGTGTTGGCTGTCTCAAAAATCGCATCCTGTGGCTAAAGGATGAATCGAGGTCCGGGTGTGTGTGTGTGTGTGCTGTCCCCCTAGTTGCCAAACAGAGGTCCGGGTGATGCCACAGCGTATGAAGGGACGCAGTACGAGTGCTGTATGTACACAAAACATGGTGACAGCGGAGCTTTCAGGTTTCCGGTGTTGAGTCAAAAAGGGATTTCCTTTTTTTTTTTTTTTCTCAAATATTTTTTCTTATATCGGTAAATAGACAGGTGCACAGAATTTATGAAGGGCTTATATATAAAATGAAGAAATGACTTGTTCTTACCCTCATTAAAGAAGAATATATTGTAGCATCTGTTAAGACGTTGAAGGAGATGGCGAGAGATTGCCAGCAAAAGTTGCCCTTTTATTAACAATTAAATGGTTGCTGTGTGCTGCCACCAAAACAAAACAGTAACAACAAAAGCCTGACTCAGATAATGATGAGAGGGAACCCGGCATGCTTGATGCCGAAATCGCCCAACTGTTCAACTCAGACACTGAAGATGAGGAATTTGATGAATTTGTGGAAGATGAATGATTTAAAATGTGAGTATTTTTCTGTATTTGTTACAACTGAACAATATTCTGAGTTACTGTGAATGAGTTGAATAAAGTTGGACTTACCTGACGCTTTTGCTTCGCTCTACATATGTTTTATCGTGCGCCTCATAACCCGGTGCGCCTTATGTATGAAAATAGACCCATTCATTGATAGTGCGCCTTATAATGCGGTGCGCCTTATGGTCCGAAAAATACGGTATACTTCAGCATATCACAGAAACAAAAAGACTGAAATATACTGAAGCAGCAAACGCTGTGAAAACCAATAATTGTGTCATTCTCAAACGTTTTAGGCATGACTGTGGATCATCGTCTGATAAATAGCAATGTCTGTAGGATTTGTGTCAATCAACCATATGCTTTGAGTGGGCATTTTAACCTGATGGTAGTGCTAAAAGAAAAGTCAGGGGCTCTCTGAGCACTGATGATATCTTTAAAGCCTGCAGACTGTTCAGATATTCAGCTCAAGCTGCAATATGTCATACAGATGCAACATACGCCCACATTACGTCCCAAACACACTCTTCCAGTTTTGTCTCACTCAATCCTCCCAGCAACCAGCTGTAGGCTCCGGGGGGATATTTACTCATAAAATATTATCAGAGTGATGAGCTGTAATTATTCTGCTGCTGTAATAAATCATCTCAAGTTGTGAGTTGTTTGACTGAACCATCTTAAATAGTTGTTAATATTTCAGTCTGGGTCAAAGTACTTGTCAGAGTGAGACTCCCAGAGCCACAGAAGTAATAAAGATAATAAATACTGTGATTTTCTGTTTATATTATTTTAATTCAATGCGCTTGTCTAATTTTCTCTTTCCAAGTCTGACACGAGGCTGGTGAAATCAGCATTTTTAGAATCATCATTCAGATTACATTGCTGACCATCACTCTTTAAGGCATTTTAAATAACAAAACAATGTATCACTCTTTCTTTTACTTAATGTGTCCATTTAAGTGTGACTCACCAAATGAGGAAACTCCTCTTCTTCAACTTGCTTATATTGGCTCATTTATTGAGTACTATCAGAATAGTTTCTCACATGACAGATATTCTGGACTTGTTGTTGACGTGATGTGTGATGTGGCTCTGCTGTGTGCTGCACTGTCTCACTGCTGGCATGAGTCAGAGCTCCACAAAAGAGTCCTGTTCATTTGTTTAAAACAAAACCACTAGATGGAAATGCACACGTTACACACGTGAATGCAAACACATACAGAGAAACAACAGAGTGCACACACACACACACACACACACACACACACACACACACACACACACACACACACACACACACACACACACACACACACACACACACACACACAATTGTATACATCAGACACCCATCTGAATCAATCCTTCCACCAGCCTGTTTTTTGTACCAAACACACCCCGAGTTAGATGCTTATGCCTGCCGTCATTGCTGGTATTAGCTGGGTGTGGTCCTCACTGGCTTGTTAAACATGCCAGAGTTGAAATGCTAAATAGTCACAGGCATTCACTCTGCCTCTTTCACTCTCAACCCTCCCACTTCCCTCAGTTTTTCTCTCTGGCGCTCCAGCTTTCACCAGTATTCAACTTTCTTCTACAACAAAAAGGTATTGTTACTTTTTGTAGCACAATATATATGTATATCTGTAATCTTATGTACTTTTTTTTTTGTATTTTTTGTATTATTTATATTTTAATTTCTCCTGTAAAAATCTTCATTGTCTTTGTCTTTATTTTACCACTCTCTTTTTGGACCTGGTCACATCAGTTTTGCCAGAAATCCAGTGGGACACTGGAGTAAATCACTCAAGTAAACGATTCTGCTCACCTGAAGTGTTTCTCTGGAAATCAGTCTTTCCCTTGTGAGGAGCACAGCACAGTTGGCATGGGTTTCCCAGTAAAGATGTCTCTTCCATTGTCATTGCTGATATGTCTATCAGCTGTTCAGCTGTGTTTGGGAGATAAGCCCGTGCAAGAAGTCATCAAAACCAGTAAGTAAGTGCATGGATAAGAAATATAAGAATCAAAAGCACATGTGGAGTAATGTCACAGAGAAGCAAACGAGATAATTTAGCATAGTTTTTCTTCCTGACAGCGAATATGTTGGCAATACTGCAGAAATGTCATCATATACAGAAAAATCTATTTCATAAATGTGAATATTCCCAAGATAAATGCAGGAAATGTAACTTTCAAAAACTACAGCTACCCTGCAGTCGAACTACAATCAGTGTATTCACTCTTATGCTTCAGAAGAGCCTTACATCGGAGAGCAAAAGTAATGGAAAAATAGCACTTTCCCACAGAGACAGAATTTCATTTCCAAAAAAAAAAAGTTAAAATGTTGTGTAAAACAAATAAGGATTCAATATTTACAAATTATATAAATTCCTAGTTTATTAGAATAAAAACTTTTTTTTTCCCCAACAACCACCAGTATAATAATATGATAAACTTTGCATCATCTAATTATATTATGGGAGACATCCATCTGTTTCAACAAATTAGTCAAAATGAATCATTTCCTGATCTGTCTCCTCCATTCTGATTATTCCCTAAATATGTGGTGACACAGTAATGAAATAGAAACATATGGGGCTCAAAAAGGGGAGCCATGCTTACATAAGACAATAATGCTATAGAACAATGTCTGCACTGGAGCGTGGGCATCGGTGTCAGAGGCATGACTAACAGTCTAGAAACTAGTCAGACAAAACATTTGCAATTCTGTCAGTTTGACTTTGCGTGTTTGTTCGCCATTCAGGTGTAATGAAAAACACATAATAGTAAATTACTTGTAGTAGCAGCCTTAAAGAAAAGATGGCATGAGATGTGCTTATGCATATTTTTTATATATATAAATGATAAAGAAAAAATACATTGACAGAAATTTGATGACAACACTAGGCAATGACAGGGAAATTATCTTTTTTCCCTTTTTAGCTAGTAAGGTCCTATCCAGGCACACGGAATGCAGAGAAATGGGAAAAGTCATACCGAAAATCATTAAATAATGCTGGGAGTGATTAGATGTTGTCTTCTATCATGCCACTGGGACATTTTTGTTGCTTACAGTTGTTGCGGTAAAGAGATGTTGCACCATGAGTGAAGTTTTGTGCAAGCTTAATGACCACCTTGGAAGCAGAGTGTTAGAAGGTGTGCAAATGGTGAACAAAATAGTGCCCCCTTGTGGTTTTACAGTGCTTGTGGTGACATCTGAAGTCTGAGTGTCTCTTTTTCAGTTCTTCCATGAGTGACTCCTCAGCTACAATATGCTGTAATACAGTCTGGTCGGCTACAGTGAGTCATGTTGAGCTTAGTGGGAAACCAGGTAAAGACATTCCTGCTCAAGTGCTGTTTAATTTGTCCGAGTGGAGTCTGGCTGGTGTTTAGGAATAATTAAAAAAAGAAATCCATCACGACAACACAGTACCAGGACTCAGTACATAAGGGCTGTTCTGCACAGTCAAATCTGCAGTGTGGATGCAATTCAGGCAGAATTTGGAATGTGATACGATTTGTCGTTTTCATAACTTTTGGGTGTTTCATTTTATGTAAACGTTTGATACAATTGCATTTTAATCTTGACTTGCTTTTTAAGGGCACCTCCTGGATAACTCTTTTAAGATGAAAGCTATTGTTTCACTGACACTGCTGGTTGCCAGGTTTAACCCTAACTCAAGGTTTAACTCTAATCTCTGATGACCCCAGTTGCAAAGTGTGATCTGTTGCTTTTAAAGCATTTGCTACATGCATGCTACAGAGTTATTTTGAGCCTAATGCTAACAGCACTACACTGTGCAAACGAAGTATAATATTTTACAATCTTATTTAGCTCAGACAACTGGGAAGCTAACATTTGTCAATTAGCACTAAATTCAATGGCAATTCAGTTCATAATCTTGAAGAGATTTATCCCAAAACAACAATCTCCATCAACTGGATCTGTCTGGTTCATGCCCTGAGGATCATGAGTGTGCATACACCATGTCAAAAGCCGTTGAGAAATTTTAGTCTGGATCAAACGGACCATCAGGCAAGGTTCATCCTTGGGAAGCTATGCAGTCCTAAAACTAATACTAACAGTAAAATATATGTAAAGCCAGCATAATTTTGATTGACTGGGCCACCCAAGCTACCAGGGATTAAACTATGACTTTTGCTTCATTGGAAAACCTTGGCCTGATGATCAGTGCTTGGTTTGGCCAAGACGTCAGTGTGGTTTGGCAGTGTAAGACCAGCTCAACCTAGGGTTTTGTGGTTTTTGACTAAAATGCAGAGCTCAGCATTGTGTAAGTGTATGACTGTGCAAACAGAAGCAGATAAAGTACTTCTAGGGCAAGTACCTTTAATAACACACAGATGCATTTCTTAATTTGCAGGCACTATATATTTTCTGCATGATTACAGATGCACAGCATGGTCTACTGCGATATGAGGGAGCCATCCTCGTAACAATGCACATTGATGTAAAATATTCAGTTATATAAAATATAAGGTGTGTGTCTGTGTGTGTATTTAATCTCATCAAAGGAAGCAGGACTCCTCTGGGGGGCTCATTTGAAATCAATCCAGATTCAGCTGAAGTTCAGGATGTAGCTCAACATGCTGTGAAGGTGTTCAACACGAAGTCCAAGGCCAAGAAGATGTTCAAATTGGTCACAGTCACTCGTGCTCAGTGTCAGGTTAGGATCATGCTTCAGAAACAAACTGATTCAGCTTGTTCCCGCCACACAATCCGACTACAGCGTCAAAATGTGTAATTCTGTATGCTCGTCTTTGTAGGTGACCAATATGCTCAACTATAAGCTTGAAGCAGTCCTGGGAAAAACCAGATGTCCCAAATCTGAAAACCATGACTTAAAAAGCTGCAGTCTTGTGAATAAGGTAAAGTTGTTCTGTGCCTGCATTTATATAAGTCTGTAAAGTTATAACACTCAGCAATGTTTTACACACCTTATAACAAAACACACCCCTCATTATCTCAGTCTGTTGCACTCAGCAGTCACACTTCATGCTTTCCTGTCTTGGATTATTTCATAACACAGCTCATTTATGAGCAGCAGAGCGGATACAATATTAGCTGTGCTTACACCTGTCTTGCAAATCTGAAAAATGAAAAATCATCCAGCAGGAAAGAAAAAAAGGTGAAAAGTTGAATTTTAATAAATGTGGACTTAAAGACAGAAATCAAGGAAAATTTTCATTCTCATATAATAGTCATTGTTGTTTCCTCTTTCACAGAATCTGAGGTGCCACTTTGAGGTGACTCACAACGCCCGCAACAACAGATTTGTGCTGAAGAAAATAAAGTGCAAGAAAGTTGAACGGCTTTAATTTTCATTTGCATTTTTGTAGGCTTATTGCCACAACTTACTTCTTTACTTATATTCTGTATGTTCTTTATGCATTTGAAAAGGCTGGTCAGCATGCAGTTATGCAGTTAGAATTATCATGGTTGTGGTTCATGGCTTGTAGTGGGATTGTACATCTTCAGATAGCTTCCGCTTCTGTTTACTTTATGTTATGATTTGTGCACCATTTGTGCAATATACAAATTTGATTCAGTTATTACTGTAGGCTATCTAGAATGGACTCAATCATATTCATGCAGGTAAGCGGCAAAGTGGTCATGATTTAGTCATATTTATCTAATTGATGGGGTTTTTACATAGAGGAATCAGATTTTGTTTTGCACAAGCCAAGCTATCGTCATGCTCTTTCAAATGTTTGAA
The DNA here is from genome assembly GCF_007364275.1 of Archocentrus centrarchus. Lineage (NCBI taxonomy): Eukaryota > Metazoa > Chordata > Actinopteri > Cichliformes > Cichlidae > Archocentrus > Archocentrus centrarchus. The sequence goes on from NC_044357.1 coordinate 18,919,551, forward strand.
AAAAAAATATTAGAAATGAGTTATTAGAAAGATTTGACATTAAGGAATGACATCACAGCTATCTGTTCTCCTCCATCTGCTTCTACACAAATGTTTTCCATTCAGTCAATGAGAAATACATTTTTATGTGCATTTTAGGAGACACAATGGGTCATCTTTTAACGCTTTCTCATTGCATTTGTGTAACTTATTGACCCTTTCTATATTAATCTCAGACATTCTTTCCTACTGTCCTATTGGCACAGAGGGATCAGGAAGGGGAGTAATGGTTTCTTCTCCAGGCACTGCTGCATAGGCAGTCCTAAAGAAATACAGATGTAATTCCTTAAATAAAATCATGTATATTTTGATTCAACTCTAAAAATTTCCTACCAGTTTTTTAAAATGTTTTTTTCCTTGTTTGCTTGTGTGATCCCTCCCTCTCCCTTCCCTCTGCTCTAATTGTCCTGTATTTCTTGCTCTCATTTGTCACAACTGTCAAATTAAAAGGAACAAAAAGAAAGAGTAATGTGATTCTGATGCTGCTACTGCTGTACCATCCCCACTCAACACCAATATGGGAAGAGACAAACTTAGCAACTAGTCAGGTAGAATACAATTTAGCAGTTAGTGGAAGCAACTATTTGGTAGTATGTCATCCTTATCTGCATTAAAATATGATAATTTAGAAGCTGATGACAGGTTGAGGTTGATGCACTACCACTGAGTCCCTCCCCAAGCGCCTCAGGCCCAATTCACACCTTTTTTCAGGTGACCTCAATAGGTCACTTGATAGAATGGGGCGAATCCCAAATTGGTTTCACCCAAAACCACTGACTGTAATGGCCCATGCTTTCTTTCACACCTTGGCACATGTGATTATGCACATGAACCATAGACAGTCGCGACCACCTCCAGGGGACTACACCAACTAGGGTTTAAATACCTGGGTCTCTCCACCTTTTGGTTTTGGTTTGAGAACTGAAGAAGCCTTTCGGATGAGAGGTGAAACATTTTCAAAAAACAAATAAAAGTCCAGTCACCCTTTTTCTAGCTCCAGAGACTTGTCCATGTCACTCTGCTCATGGTAGAAGCCCAGTGCATGCAGGAGCTCATGCCGCCATAGACAGACAGAGAAAACACTTGCTTCCATCTTTGCTGAGAGAGGACCAGCACATACAGCACAGACAAAGCATGATGTGCAAAACCTGACAGTTTTGCTTGGATTTTTACACTCATCCTCGCTCACTCTCAGTGGTTAGGTAGTCAGACTGGCCACAATAAGGAACCAAGCAAATGCAGGTTTTCTTGTGGAAATTCTTCATAACCCTCTTAATTAGGGCCGTTTAAGTCTCATCTCCAGTAAAAGCAAGATCACTTTTAATTAGACAAACTACCAATGAGCTATATGGCACTAGCTACCATAAAAAGGACGCTATGTTGTTCCCATGTTTAAACTAAATGTAGAAATGTTTACAGTAAATGAATCCATGAGCTCTTATAGAAGTAATCACTGATGTTGTATGGTACTTCAACCAGTGCATTGTGAGATTTATCCAGTTTGAAATATTCAATCCAGCATTTCATGGCTTTGATCTTTGTCTATTCTTTGAAACAGCAATGTCACCCTCCACAGGAATATTGCTCATTTCTGGTGTGACAATATGTGTTCAGTGTGTTAAGTGGATGAAAGCAACACCTGGGCCTGATGTGGGCAGTCAAACACACATCTGAAACATTTTGCTTTGAAATGCAAATAAAGCATAACTTTATTTGACACTAGAATTAAGTCTAATTGCATTAAGTCTAAATTTTAAGTGTCCTTGAACTTCACACTTAAAATGAAATGATTCAGTTATCCAACATGAAAGAACATGATGTCATAAAATGAGCGAAAACAGCCATAATCAGGAAATTCAATCACGTTCTTCTCTTGGATGTACCTACAGGGACACACATTATTCTTAAGCAGTAAACTAAAATATTAATATTGAATAATTTACTATTTTTTTGTGACTTTTATCTCACCTTAATTAGATTTTATGACTCCAATTAATCTTCATAGTAGATTAAAGGAAATATTTTTTCATAAAGAAGTTGACCATAATCATCATCATGTCAGATCCCCTTTAAATATTCACTTAATAATAACGCATTGTTGATAAAGAATAAGAGTTTAAACAATGACTGTCATTTACTTTCTCTAATCAGGAATAAAATTCAAACCTTAAACAAGTATAACTGCCATAAAAAATGTATTTGTGATGAAGTTATACTTACCATGGAGTTATGTTGTGCTGAAAGGCTCATTTTCATCATGTTGCAACTCCTATGGATTAACTGGCTCAGGTGCTGGTCAGTAACCACAAAGAACACTGACTGGCATCCTATATTATTTAAGGAGTTGTGTGTGTGTACACTCACTGGAATGTGCTGTGGGCAAAGCCTCTAATGATGTGCGATTCACCGCAGGTTTACCTGAGCTAATTCTCTGCATACACAAAGCAGCATCACCCTGTCACTGCTAGCTATGTACAGTAACACCTAGCTGTGTCAGTGATGTTATTTTAGCTTGCTTATATAGGTTTAACTAACATGTCTTTAACCTAATATACTGTTCATTTTTCATGCCTTTAAGGTATGCTTCGTGTCACTTTTGACCTCAGCCAAGAATTCCCTAATAATAAGTGTTTACAACACATTTTGAACAACAGATTTTTTTAGAATGTATAAACTGCCTCTCTGACATTGATAAATCGATGATTCATCCATAATTAATGTGTCAGAGAGCAGGGAGAACACATTATCACACAAAAATATGCTCAGTTTTACCCAAGACATGAAAAAGTAATAGCTATAATGATTTGATTACATTTCATTGAACGTTAAAATGGGTAAAGCATTCTAAAACTGTCAAAGTTTATTATATAACCATGCATAAACATTACAACTGTTAAACATTAAAAATGCCTTTATAATCTTATGACTCCACAACCCCTCTGATTCTAGCTCAGAATAATTCTAAATTGTTTATTGTTAGATTATTTTTCTTAAATTGCAGGTGTAAAGAAAAAAACCCCAACAGATAGGCATGCAATGTACTTGCATTTACCTAGCAATTTTCTAATTTTCCCAGCTATTCAAATGGCCAGTTTAGAATCACCAGTTAACCGAACATGTATGTCTTTGAGGAAGGGAGGAAGCCCACAGCGGGTATCCTGAAATTGGTTATAAGGTGACAGTGCAAGTCACCGCACCATCGTGCTGCCCTATTTCAGATCTCATGTCTGTGTCAAGGCACGGTCTCTCAAGGCACACTCTAACTGCTACAGTATATGACCTCTGTCCCTTATGTGCACCATGTATGATCGCTTCTATGCTATTTTACATAATTCTGAAGCACATTTGCAGCTAGCTGCATATACATACAGTGGGTACGGAAAGTATTCAGAACTCTTTAAATTTTTCACTCTTTGTTTCATTGCAGTCATTTACTAAAATCAAAAAAGTTCATTTTATTTCTCATTAATGTACACTCAGCACCCCGTCTTGACAGAAAAAAAAAAAGACAGTAGAATGTAGAATTTTTTTGAGAATTTATTAAAAAGAAAAACTGAAATATCATATGGTCATAAGTAACACTGTGACGCTCATATTTAACTCACATGCTGTCCATTTCTTCTGGTCCTCCTTGAGATGGTTCTACTCCTTCATTGGAGTCCAGCTGTGTTTAATTAAACTGATTGGACTTGATTAGGAAAGGCACACACCTGTCTATATAAGACCTCACAGCTCACAGTGCATGTCAGAGCAAATGAGAATCATGAGGTTCAAGGAACTGCCGAAGGAGCTCAGAGACAGAATTGTGGCAAGGCACAGATCTGACCAAGGTTACAAAAGGATTTCTGCAGCACTCAAGGTTCCTCAGAGCACAGTGGCCTCCATAATCCTTAAATGGAAGAAGTTTGGGATGACCAGAACTCTTCCTAGACCTGGCCGTCCAGCCAAACTGAGCCATTGTGGGAGAAGAGCCTTGGTGAGAGAGGTAAAGAAGAACCCAAAGATCACTGTGGCTGAGCTCCAGAGATGCAGTAAGGAGATGAGAGAAAGTTCCACAAAGTCAACCATCACTGCAGCCCTCCACCAGTTGGGGCTTTATGGCAGAGTGGCCTCTCCTCAGTGCAAGACATATGAAAGCCTGCATAGAGTTTGCCAAAAAACACATGAAGGACTCCCAGACTATGGGAAATAAGATTCTCTGGTCTGCTGAGACTATTTGTTTGTCAAAAATATGTATTTAAAAAAAAAAAAAATCTATGACCTTATGCTTAACCATGATAGTCAGCATTCACATGGAACAAATTAGATCACCCTGCAACCGAACCAGTATACCTCACAAGTTCAATCATGTATACATGCAAATAAGATAATTTGGGATTGGTTTCTCATCTTGAGCACTGTACCAGATAACTTTTTTTTTTAACCTAACTACCCCATGATGTGTGTTTTTTTTCCTTTTTCTGGGGACTGATTTGTGCTGGCGACGCCCATAGTGGCTGCGGCTGCAGACACCCATCTCCCCTATGTTAGTCTTGTCTGTCCTACTCTTGGATGGTTGTTCTGAACAAATTCCGTTGATTAATTTTGTTGTATGTATAATGATAATAAAGTTCTATTCTATTCTACACGTGTCACCCCTTAAATGGTTTTATATGTTCTAAGGAACTTATATGCCAAATGTGGTGGCTTCTTCACGATCTGAACAATCCTTCTGCGTAGAACCTGCACTAACAAAGGCCTACCTGGAGCAAATGACAAAAATAACCTGTGAATTAAATTTTCATACATGGGAGCATCTTCAAGAGAAGCGCTGCTGTTACATCATCAGCTGGTAGTAAAACACAATGCAGACTGCCTTTTGAGTCTGTCTGACATTTCACTCAGTTGCATGAGATGCATCAGATATATTTTATATGCCCTCATTGTCCAAAATTAAAAAAAGAAAAAATCTTTCGTGTGTTTTGTTTCAATGAGATTAAACCTCCTCATGTATTTGTGCTCTTTATTTATTTTTTATTTTTATTTTCCACAAGGCTTTTTTTTTTTTTTTTGGTTAAAAATGCATTAAACAAGTCACAATCTATTTTATCAATGTGGAAGGTGAGACCTTTCTATATTGTATCATACAGGCATATGTGCTGTAATTGAAGCATGTACACTTACCAGACACTTTATTATGCACACCTTGCCAGGTCCAGAACTTCAGAACTACCTTAATTCTGCATGGCAATAGATTCAACATGTTGGAAGCATTTCTCAGAAATTTTGGTCCAAATATCGTCATGATAGGTTCACACGGTTGCTACACATCTGTGATCCATCCCAAAGGTGCTCTCTCGGATTTGAGACCTAGTAACTGTGGAAAGTTTGAACTTGACATGGTGCACTATCCTGCTGGAAGCAGCCATCAGAAGGGATGGACATGGTCAGAAACAATAATCAGGTAGGCTGTGGTGTTTAATGGGTTATGCATTCAGAGATGCAATTCTGCATACCTTGTTTCTAACAAGTGGTTATTTGAGTTGCTGTTGCCTTCATATGAGCTCAAAGCCATCTCCTCCGACCTCTGCGTCTCTGTAAACCCCAGAGGCGGCTGTGCGAGAAAAAAAGTAAGATTATTTTCTTCCTCCTGAAGAAACAAATCTGCTTGTGTCAAAACCCTGCTGACAAAGCCAGAAATAGAAGACCTCTTCTAGGGAGCACACAGGGAATGTCTATGGATCTCTTTCATCATAGAAGAGCTAAACCATACCACTGGAAGCACACTCTTTCCATTTCTTAAAGGTCTATCATTTGGAAACTGGTTCATGCGGAAACTCTGTCCCTACAGTGAAACATCTATTTATTCTCATTTAGTCATTCATCATGGCAGAGGAAAATTAGACTCACTGCTTAGTAATATAAGGCTGTCTGGTGGGCTGGCAAACCACTACAAAATCTTTTGCCTGAAACAGCATTCCTCACCTTGCATCACTTCATTATTTAACTATTAGGATGACAGAGTTTTCCATCTGTAAGCATTTTCCATTCTTTCACACACAGACCTAGAGAAGCAGAAAGAGAGATGATTTCTAGTTAACTGCTGTTACCCCCTGTCATTCAGCTTTCCCATTATCTGTCCCCTAAAGTAGCTTATATCACTCACTCTCTATCATCTCGTTCCTGCTCTTGTTTTTTATGATTGCTGCATTTAATTAAATGGTCATTTTCCTCATCTTATGATTCGTTTTAGATATTTTCCCCCTGCTTTCCAGGCATTGTTTCAAAGATGGGATATCTTTGGAACAAGACATCCCATCCCATCTTTGGCTGCACAGAGTACTTAGTGACATATGAACCACCAGCCCCTCCAAGAGGTTCTGCTGAAGGTAAAAAAATTAAAAAAGAGTGCAAAACTAGATGGAGAGGAAGATGCAGGAGCATGGGAGAAAGTGAGAATGTTGAGACTCAAGGAAACACCTAAGAAGTTTTGCCTTAATTCTAATTTAACAAACACCACATACTGGAACTATTTCCATCTGAGCCAATTAATACTGAATTACAAACCAGTAAATAAATGCCAGTAATCAGCACCCCCCCCCCCCCCCCCCCCCCCAAAAAAAAGTCAAGAATCCATCCAAATCAAGTGAGTTATGCAGAATGTAACAATCAATATATTTTATTAACAATCTAAAAACACATAGGTTTTTCATAAAACCAAAATTCAATGTAGCCATGTGCAGAGTCCAGTTAACCCTTGAATAACTCCAGTAACACAACCCAAACATCGCAAAGAGAAAGCTCAAAATAGAAGTGGTCATGCTGGCCTGTTATGGACAGCAGCTTCTCACATTTGCATTCTTACAGTATTACTTTAAATTATTTTACAGATTAAAATACAAAAACATATAGTGGCTAAGACTGCAAAGATGATGTATTTTTTATGGATTTATTTCCCCCAGATCTTCATCTCAAAACATGTTTTTCTGAATATCTTTGAACATTGAAGTGGTGCCGAACAGAATGTTGTTTAAGAAATTCAGATGAGTTCTTAGACACTGGTCTCAATGTGCCGTGATATCTTGCCGTTCAGCATCTGGGACAGGATTTTCTTTTGGTGTTTGTACCTGACACACACACACACACACACACACACACACAGAGCGAGAGAGAGAGAGAGCGAGACAGAGAGAGAGGGCATACAAGCACAGACATCATGAGTAAGCAGAATTATAAACGAGACCGTTTAAATATTGCCGCCACCACCTGGCCTGAAAATGCTACTACAGTTATTTTGTTTTCACACGTGAATGCTGTCAACGCACATCTGTTTGACACGTGAAAATTTTGTCATGCAGTATAAGTGAAGCACATGCTGTCAGGCTGTTCTCTTTACACATTATCTTTTCTGTATATCTCAGTTCATTGTACAGGACTCAGACTCCTGAGAAAGTATTTAAAAAAACAAATAAGGTCATATACTGACTTGTTCTTGATCCCTTGTATCTCTCTGTTCTCTTCATCGTGAAGTTTCTGCAAAACTTTTTCCAGGATCGGAAGCTCTATGTTCAGATATTGAGCTACCTGTGAGAAGGAGAAAAATAATTTGCAATAATAAGAAGCAGAAAAAATATACTATTGTAAACTTCTGTAAATCAGATGATCATCACACTTTAAGCGTTGTTCTAAACAAATCTAGTCCTATATGCATATTTAGAAATATGTACATATATTTTGCTTTACTTTGATCTCCTTTGCATCTTTGATGTTCTTATTCCAAAACTAGAAAATGATATACTCATCATTAATCATAGTTTTTGTTTTGTTTTGTTTCCAATCTGATGCACTTAAGTACGTGCGTATCATGTTTAATAAGTCTCTGCAGTACTGAGATATCTAAGATATGTGATCATGCATCATTGGCTGAGCATGACAAATATTGAGACTCCCATTAGAATTAAATCCAGTAACCTTAAAATAATAAAAAGGTAATATTATGTCAGTACCAGGGCCATGAGTGTGGCTAACATACTCACATCATCACTAATTTCCTCTTCATCCGCATCCATCAAAAAAATCTTCATGATGTCATCAGAGGGCCCCTGCAGTATGCGCTCCCATAGCGGCTGTTCTTTTTTACTCAGCTTCCTTTTTTCTGGACAAAGCACACGAACGCCACATTGGTGCAGCATTCTCTTGTGTAATGTTTCATTATTGCATTTCTTATGCAAAAGATGAACTCACCTCCACTTTGGCGAACACAGTAGAGAGCGAACTCCTGGGGATCATTCTGTATCTGATGAACATACAGCCAAAAAAAAATAAAAAAATTATATATATATATATATATATATATATATATATATATATATATATATATATATATATATATATATATATATATATATATATATATATACTGCTTATAAGACAATATAAACCATTGTCTTATAAGCAGTTTATTATGCATTTCTTATCAGGGTCTGACAATGCATTACTTACTTCACATAGTAGTGAAGTAAGTAATGTATTGTCAGGGTCTGACAATACATTACTTACTTCACTACTATGTGAGTCCTTACTTATGAATAAGATTTACCTCCTTTCCTACATATTCACACCTCCCTCCTTGCAGTGCAGTAAAAAATTATTTACCCCCTTCCTATGTATCTATGTTTGGATAGCCTTTTCTCCCTTAAAAAAATTAAATAATTGTTTAAAACCTGCATTTTGTATTTTAGAAATCAGGAAGGGAGCAAATACTTATTTTATGGTTACAATGACTTAACTTTACATTACTAGTCCTCACAACATGTACCAAAATTACCTTGAACTTGTGCAGCAGCTGTTCAATGACTTGGTCTGTGGTCATCCTACTCGAGATACAAACTTTAGTTGGTGTACCGAAGGATGGAGTGAAGATAGAGGTCTGTAAAATACAGCGAGGCAATACTGAGCTTAAAACAGTGATGAAGAAAAGAAGCTGTGAGAGCAGAAACCCACTTTGTAGTTGTAGAAGTGGCCGTTGATTGAGAAGCGATGTTGTCTTTCTTTTTCTCTTCGTGCTGCTGTGTTTTCTTTGCCCCTCCTCCTTTTAACCAGCGAGGCATCGCTCATACAGCGGAACAGGTTTGACTCTGCCTCCAGTTCTGGGTATTTCTGCCTCGTGGGACGCAGGGTCGAGGTCTCATAAACAGGTGGTCCTTTAGATTGTGCAAACACGCCACAGACAAAAGGTTCACATTTGACATATGGTGCAAGTAACTACAATAAGCAAGGCAGTTGTGTGTCTGTGCAAACAAACAGAGAAGTACAGCAAAAAAAAAAAAAAAATAACATTCAGCTAAAGCTAACAATGAGATCTGATTATAATCTATAAGCCAAGGTATCATGTCCATGGGACAGTCTATATATTGTGCTCTAATTTTCTGCACAAGTCTAGTTTAAGATGGTATTTTTGAGAGATGGAAAAAAGATGGCGAAGAGGAAAAAAGTCTACCTGGTAAAGGGTTTTTGACTGTTTCTTGTGGCGTCTGAACCATCTCATCTATCTGGTGAAGGTCAGCATATTCTCCCCATCGTGACATACCTCTGAAAGAAAGACTGACTATGAAAAAAAGCCTGAAACACTGTCAGCTACAAAACTACAACCACTCAATGACAAGATCACACAAAATCTGATTTTAACCTCTTGTCTCCCGGTGGGCTGACTGGACTGGTGGGATCTGGAGGGGTGTTAGGAGCAAGCGAAAGGATCTGTTTGTCATCCTGTATTTTCAGCCTGATTGGTCTCCGTACTCCCCAGCAGATGTTCAGCATTCCTTCCACCACCACCTCTCCATCTGCTTCCTGTTACAGAATCACACCAACAGGCACCTGTATGTCACAGATCTGATCATGACGCCAGTGTAAATGATCCATCCATGTTCTTCCACTTAGCCAGTTCATGGTTGTAGAGGCCTGTACTACTAAGCAAGCTCAGCACACCAAAGGTATCGTTCTGTTTTCTTGATTCACTTACGCTAACACTAACAATGAGGATAAGCAGTCACATAAAGCTGCTTATCAGCTCATTAAGTTAACCCAGGGTTTCACCTACATGTTCACATGGCAGGGGTGGTGTTGGCAGCATCTGACCAATAGCAGTTATAAATAAATGTACTGGCAACAGAGCAGTTGATTTTTCAAAGGAGGATGACTGAAAGCAACACAGCAGGGTGTGTGAGAGGAAAAGCAGTGTACAGTAATATAGCATTCAAAGTGTGAGTTTTGTGCTTTGGTCAGGAAGGCTGGAGAAGAGCTGTCAACTGTGTGAGTTAACAGGCTTGTCAATATCGCAACTCTATCATTGAGACATGGGAGAATCTGATGGATTATAATTGAATATTTCATGAAATTGATTTTTAAAACTGTTTTAGGTTTTATTCTCTCAGCTGCAGCCTCGGTGGTGTTTGATGGTCTAAGAGTAAAGGATAAATATAAAAACACAGGCTTTGTCTACAGGATGATTTGCTATAAGGACAGCAAGTACCAAATTGGTGCTTTGGCTTAGGATTATATATTAATGCTTTTTTTAATTGTTTGCAGCCACCTGGACTTGTGTTTCTGAATCTATATTCAACACAGTGCTCACTGGGGAAACACAAAGACTTTATTAAAAACTAGACTGTCCTACTCTCCATGCAAAGAAATCTAGGGGATCTCCAGGAATGGTGATAATAGCTTCCGGAAAACCGGTTAGTAGGCAGTGATTTCATGCCTGTTGATCTCTCATTTGGAACATAACCTGCTCCGGAGCAGGTTAGGTAAGCACCATAAAGCTACACAGGTAAAAAGTGAGACACCATCGTAGCACTATAACCCCCAGGTTTACCCTGAAGTTACCTGGGTAAGACAGAATCCTGCTTTGTAGTTACAGGCCTCAGATCAGCAGACTGTGGGCTAACACAGAGACAACATGCACACTCTACACAGACAGGCTTAAGCCAGCAACTCCTTGCTGTGAGGCCACAGTGCTAATCAGTGCACTAATGTGCTGCTGTATAACAACTGCTAAAATTAATATCCCAAGTAATGTAAAACAAAGTAGAAAACAATTTTAAATTCTTCTTAAATCATACCTGAGAGTAAGTGAGGTGAAGTTGAGTCTGGTCCTTCAGGAAGCAGTTGTAGGTATTCAACAGTGAGAGAAACTTCACTCTAAAATTAATAAAGAACTAAATGCAAGGTGTTGCACTGCACAACACATATTTATTTGCTTTTACATTTTGTCTCTCTTTTTAACTAATTTAGGACCAATTCAGGGAACATGATATACATGTAACCTCTACACTGAAATAAGAGATGATGTTTAGTATACAAAGTAACTCACCTGGAGAGTGTCCTCCCGTCCCCTGCCTGGATCACTGGGAGGAGAGCTGCTTCATTCATGTCTGGTCAGCTACTGTTGAGACACAAAGAAAAAAAACAAAAAAACCAACAAAAATAAATAAATAAGTGAACGAAAAGATTATGCATTTGCTATTAACCGAAAAACTTGAACAGACATGGGTAAGTTTGAGTGTAAAGCCAGGTGAGAAACACCAGATGCCGCTGACTTGTTGAACAGTACTTCGCAGTACTACATCTGGCTGCATAAAAATAGTTAACCAGTATTTTGTCAACCTTGAATGACACCGGGAGCTCCAGTGCACTTCTACAATAACCCACATGCTGTCACTGGTTCCAAGAACAATCAAATAAGTCGAGTCTTACCTCCTTTAACATGGTGAGTCAGAGCTCTCCTCTCTTTTCTCTCTCTTTGTCTCTGCCTCTTTCTTCTTTCTGTGCTTTAAATATCTCTTTCCAGTCTCTCTCTCTGAAGTGTTTGTGTTATATTTATCCCTCTCTCTCTCTTTCTCTCTGGCGTGCCTTCACTCTTTTACTTTCTTTTTTGTGTTCGTCTCTAAGAGATTTTATAACAGTACTCCACCCAGTAACCAGTGATGACAGTGTAGTCCTAACCATTTGTTTATTCTTTGGTCAGAGACGCTGAAGTCAGTAAAAGAGGACTGCTGGAATATCCATGTTGCCTCATTTAAAGAATACTGTAAATATCCCAGCAGTCTGAAAACTGCAGTCATATTTGTCTACTTCCAGTTTTCCCTGCCTCAGCCTGTTTGCTGTTAAGTAATATCTCAGGTATTCAGCAGATGTCCAGAAGCCATGGCACTCCCCTTTCTGACTGACAGTTCCTCTAATATAGCTACAACCACAACAATAACAAAACTTCCATCATACTGTATTTATGCAAAAATGTTGGTAATTCTATTCAATGTGCACGTGACGATTTGGCTCAGTGTATTAACGAACTTCAGTGCAAATCTGTAATAGTAAAGCACAATGTATATTTCCTCCTTAGTTCAAATAATCAGGTAAGACTCTTATTACATTTCTGACAGAAAGCATTATAAACTTAGCACAGAAAGAAATAAGTGAACAAACACAAATTTCCTTACTGTTTGTGCTAAGTTTATTTACAGTTGTATACTACTGCTACAACCACTTCTCCTATTACTGATGGAAAATTTAATGATACAAGCTGCTGCTTGGAGTTGTTCATCATTTGCAAATCCAGAGTGTCCCAGGGTGTCCACTCCCAGGTAAACATGTCTGTGTTTGGATGGAGAACATGATGTTGGATGTGTAAATGTACTCTGATAATAATGTTTGATGAAATAATTAAAACACACACACACACACACACACACACACTCAATAAAAAAGGATTATTGTGCTCTACATTGTACACTTCATGCATAAAATCCAAAGATTCTTTTTCTTTTTTCTTCTACTTTTGTCTCCAGCTGCTGAGTTTGTGCTGAATCCAACAGTTTGTGTATCTTTCACTCCTAAACATGCAGACTTTATGGTTTTCTTTAACGTCAATTTTGACCCGGGCCAAGAATGCCCTCCTAATTAGTGTCTGCAACAAATTTTGAACAGCAGGTTTATTTAGAATGTATCAATAGACTATCTGACATTAATAAATAGATAACTAATCCTAATTAATGTGTCTAAGAGATTAGAGAGTGCATTTTGTTTTTGGAGGAAAATAAAATCACACACTATCATTTCTGGTTTTACCTAAGACATGAAACCATTACAGCCATAATGATTTATTGATATTTTATTGAAAGAACTGTTGGGATTTATTCTACAACCGTTTACACCTATTTTACCCATCAAACACTGATCTTACTTCTGTATCATTAAAAATTCGCTAACATTTATAATGATCAATATTAATTTAACATTAATTAACTCTTAGAGCACAAAATTTCCTTTTTGCAAACAAGTCTGTGCATTAAAGGCAATAGTAGGAAACCTTGCACATGGCAGGTTTGCACGTGGTTCCCATGCTCACTGAAATGGCAGCTACATTTATAATCTTAGAATCCCATAACCCATCTTATGATCACTGTTTTAATCTCATCCGGGCAATCCACCTCTTCACCCTGCCAGTTGTCAGATACCCTGCTGGGATAATAAGCTGGCTAAAGGAGAAAATAGAAGCCACTGATGTCAAGACAAGAAAGCTCCTTACCATGCATGGAGGATTTCACCTCAAATCTAGCACCCTGTACGCTAAGTGGAAGGAAAGAGGCCGAGAACTAGTGAGTGTCACAACCACTATCCTTGATGAAGCAGCAAAGATCCATGAGTACATCAGGAAGATGACCACAAAGGATCATGTGCTTAGTGAGTACCTCAGGCAGCAGACACCCGAGAAAGAAGAGGGGCAAAAACAGAATTTTAAGAGTTGAAATAATGAATTCTTCTTTAAAAAAAAAATAACAATAATAATAAAATTATATGCATATTATATGATAGATGAACATCTACTCATTAAGTTTATACAAAGTCCGCTTCAAGGGATCACATCCACTGGAAGAAAACTGACCTTCAAAGCTGTGAATCCTGCTTGCAGGTAAAACTCAGATTGTAGGTCAACAACCTGATAAATCTAAAAACTTTATATTCTTGCCCAACACAGATTTTTCTTTTTTCAGTCAGTTTAAAGGACATAGCATAAGACTCTGTCATGGACATGTCACAATATTCAGTGAGCCACAGTGGGCTTTACTTTTAGTAAGATATCTGGAGGTTGAACAGGTGATACAGTGTGTGCAGGCAGTAAAATACTTTTTTCTTTTTTTAAATTGTCACCTGTGGTTGGAAAAAAATAATAGTCAGCAGGAATTGCGCCAGAGTAAACAAATGCACACCTAGTTTGTCCCTTTACTTCCCCTTTCTTTACCGTAGGCTCCTCCCCGTTTTGCTGCTCCTTTCGTTATTGTACTGGCTTCATACATAGACCTCACTCTTTGTTTCTCACTAGCATAGACTCGACCTGATTATACAATTTTAACATCGTACCCCTGATGACAGACCTTTTTTGTTTTTGTGACTTCAGCACCAATTGGTTAAAAATATGCACTTACCACTTTGTATTTCTTGTATCTCAGCAGTAAAACTTCACTAACATTCTGAAAAAAGTTAATTCTACTTAGCCTACACATAAACTGTGCTGTATCAGGCTACGGTATAACTTCAGCCACACAAACCTCAGTTTGTAACATGTACCTCATGTAGCTAACAAAGATTAATATCATTCATATAATTCATGCTTTTAATATAAAGAATACAAATATAAGAGTCTTCATTGTTTACATGTGATTGGTAAGTGTTTCATTTCCATTTGATGAAACAGGCACTCTTTGATCATTTTACAGCTGGAAAGCACACTTAAACAAACCAAAGTGCAAAGTAAAAATGTACCAAAAGTAAATTTACTCTTACCTGGCCAGTGTATCTTTTAGTGTTCTATCGAATGAAGCAGGTTCTCTCCATGTTCGAGGTTTCACGTCTGCATTGTCTGCACGTATATTTGCGTTAAGAGGTCCAGAGTAAAGTGCATGTGGCAGGAGGTGAGTGTGTGTAGCACCCCGCAGCAGCTGGTTAATTATTGGAGAACATGTTGAGACAGTGTTTATAGGGAGTGGCTGAATGACACCAGATATGACTTGACTTAACTGTGCATTTGCGTGTGCATGCCCAGAGGGGAATCAGGAGAGTGAGAGTGGGGGGGTTCTACATAACACATCACACTTGGCTGTTAAGCAATTTTCAGAATTACAAAGCAACTGGGAATAATACAAACATTGTTGATGTTTATGTACCAGATGGACTAAACCATCCAGCAAGCTTTAAGTCTGCATTCTGAATCATAGTTCATTTAGTTTCACTACATTTGTACCTTTTAAAAGTTTGACCTGGTGTCTTACACTGCCAGGGTCACATATGACTTTGGAATATAATTATGGTGTTTAGTTCAACTGTCATGAGCACAGGGTTACATGATGCATTAATGCTTAAACTTAGGGCAGAAACCTGGCAATA
Organism: Archocentrus centrarchus; assembly: GCF_007364275.1. Taxonomy (NCBI): domain Eukaryota; kingdom Metazoa; phylum Chordata; class Actinopteri; order Cichliformes; family Cichlidae; genus Archocentrus; species Archocentrus centrarchus. The sequence goes on from NC_044357.1 coordinate 18,935,010, forward strand.
CAACCTGTGCAGAAATTATAGGAAGTTTTCAGTTTTTCAAAGCAATGCATGTCTTTAAAACACATTTGCAAAATTCAGGCTGATCCATATTGGAGCCACTGCTGTGATTCTGTCAACAGAGGGAGCCAGAGTATTAGTGCAAATATTGAACAGAGCCACACGATATTGCTGAGTCAGAGATTCCTGGCAGAGTATGTGTGGGATCCTGTTATCGTTTTCAGTTTTATTCTGGTCTGTTACCACTCTCTTTGATGTGTTTGGGTTCCTTTGGTGGTGTAACACCTTAATGAAACAATAAAAAGGATTTTTTTACAAAGACGTGGACTTATGCCACATACAGCACAGTGTGAACAACTAAAGTCACGTGCTTTGGCTGTACAACACATACTGTATACTACACTGTAGGCTACTCTTTGAAATGAGGGTGGTGGTGGTGGGGAGATAGGGAGTCAAACAGATGTGAATTATTTCCGCAGACATAAAGTTTACACGGGCTAAAATATAGGGACTTCTTCCATTATGTGCTGTTGGTAATTAAAAAGCTTACACTGGGTAAGAACATAATGAAAAATTAAAACAAATAAACAAAGGTCCCAAGCAAACAATGCCTCATTCCTTGATATTTAATTCAGTCCACATTTTTTTTTCTTGCACCAAACCTCACTGTAGCATTCATTAAGTCAACAGTTAAACATAGACAAAACAGATCCAGATGATGGACTCGAAGTTTACTGTGCACGCTGATGGAGTACAATAGTGGAGTCTATCTGAAGCAGAATGGATAAAGTGCAAATGAACTGAAATGCCATTCCTTTCCCAAAATAAAACAGGACGTACAGGCTGGCTGGCAACAGGTGGGCACAAAGGCTTCCTTCTGGATCTGTGTGTGTGTGTGTGTGTGTGTGTGTGTGTGTGTGTGTGTGTGTGTGTGTGTGTGTGTGTGTGTGTGTGTGTGTGTTTATATTTTTGTAAAATGTATTTGTACTGAATTTGCTTGATAAACTATTTTTGTCCACATATTAATGATGAAAGAAGATACATCTGCAGATAAAATATACCGTGCGCTACTGTGCATGTCCTTGACAGATTTTTAAAGTTGATGTGCTCTTTCTCTTTAGTGACTGTTTATCTGTCTCACGTGTCTATTTTAGTCGTGCACTTCTATCCAGATTTAAGTCAGTGCATGAGAAAAAGTACAGTATGCCAATGAAAAGTGATTTTTTTATTGCAAAATGTATATAAAAATGTATGACTTTCTGTGTCTTTATGTATACCTGTACTGACAAAAACTTGTGCCTGCTGTGTTTGTTGATCACTTTAAATGTAGTTAACTCTCCAGCCCGGAGCCTTTGGAGCTTAAAGCAGAGCTACACAACCTGAGTGACTGTACATGAGGACAGCAAGCAGCTGCCACTGTCAATTACAAAGTCAAAAGGCACACACACACACACACACACACAGTCACATATGCAGAGTGATTGAGCTGGTTCTTGCTGAGCACAGAACTCATGGCTGTCCCCGGCTAAGACACAGGCAGATGCACAGAGAAGAGAAACACAACAAGGACATCTCCACACACCAGGGGATCTAACCACAGCCTTATTGTGTACCTGTCTGAAAACGTTCAGAGCAGTCACTCTGGAGCCAAGATGAAGACCGTGGAACACATTTTGGTCTTTCTACTGGTTTTGGTCCCCTCAATTAACGGCATGCAGGCAGGTAAGTGAGGCTTCTATACCAGAGATCTTTCAAGTGTATCTTTTCAGGTTTCCCAAAATATCTTAATTACACTTAGGTGGTGTATAATTAAGCTGTGATGTGCTTATCAAGTTAGAACATCAATCCTAATAACTATCACAAAATGTAAGCAGAAGAACAAAAAAAGAAAAAGGTCAAGGATGAAGCATTTAAGACAGTGTCTTTGGATGGGTGTAGATGTGTGAGTAAATATAATGAGCAGAAGCCAAACAGAAAGCAGTCTGCATATTCCCCACATATGTAATCGCCTGTTTCCCACCACACATCCTGCAGGGAAGAGGAGAAGGTGTTTATAGGTCAACATAGTGTAAATGTGATTAAATCTACATCCTTCCTACACTTTCGGATATCCTCTCTGAAGCATATGGTAGAGGTGGTAGGGAAACAGCTACTTCTGCTTCTTCTTTGTTATGTGTCAGCCTGATTGGGACACCACCACCTGAGCCACATCAGGAGGAACCTGCGCCTGTTGTTGAACCACTAAGTTCAGCTGCGGCTTCAGGATCGTGACATGTGAGCTAGAGATAATGTCAAATGCAGTCATACATAATACACTGGTCCACATTGCAAACCATATAATAAGTGCACACATGAAGCTATACATGCTACAAATTGTCTCAGAGAAACAGATGCTGTTACACTCTGTGTGCGAGGGTATTGTAATAGGCAAGCAACATGGTCGACTGACATGGAGTAGGGCTGGGCTTGACAGGCATCTTATCCTCTGTTAAGTCAGTGATCAGAAGGTTGATCACTTGTCATTGCCTGGATCAAATACTGGCATATAAGAAAACAGTATCTCTGGAAGATGTTTTCACAATATTAAGACATACTATTTTCATCAAATCCTTAAATCATCATCTATACCTGAATCTTGTGGACTGTGTTGTTGTATTGTAATGAATGCGACTCATTTAGACTCTGAACATGGTTTGTTTTCATGCTAGCAAAAGTTCCAATTGGAAACTCCCATTAAAATAAATTATTTGTTGTTATGCAAACAATATCCAAAATTATATATTATTATCTTGAACTGTTCCTTTGGATTTACAGTACTGTGCAATTTTTTACAGTGTTCTTGAGTAATAGATCTCCAGTCTTTCTTTCTTTCTTTCTTTCTTTCTTTCTTTCTTTCTTTCTTTCTTTCTTTCTTTCTTTCTTTCTTTCTTTCTTTCTTTCTTTCTTTCTTTCTTTCTTTCTTTCTTTCAAGATTTTAAATTTGTTTTTAGGCAGATATAATTTGTTTAGTTGAATCTTTGAAAAATCTCAAAAGTAACACAGTTTGACAGGCATGAAATAGTATTTCTGCACCAACAAGTTGATCTCAGAGAGTTACTACCTGAAAACTTGGCATATCTTGGTATGGGGTGTAAAGTGTCCTCAAAAATCTTTTAGGAAACTGGACAATAGGACAAAAGAGGAAGTGGCAGGCCTATAAAAACTCTACAGCAGATGAGCAGTAAGGTCATGTCCTTAAAAAATAGGAAAAAAATTCCTGCAAAGACCTGACACAGGACCTGAGAAATACATCTGGCCCTTTCAGTTGCACCATCTACTGTTTACTAAAACCTCATCCAAAATGACCTCAGAGGAAGGTTAGCTGTCATGAAGCCATTCTTAAGGAAAGGAAACAGCGAGAAGAGGCCGAGGTATTCTAAATTACACAAGAACTGGACTGAAAAATGGTGCCAACAGGTGTTATCTTGCGATGAATCCAAATTTGACCGTTTACAGCCAACTGTTAAACAAAGTGGAGCCTCTGTCATGGTTTGGGAATGCATTTCAGGCAGTAGCATTGGAGATCTTGTCAAAATTCATGGAATTATAAATGTATAAAAGTACTGTCATATTTTGAAACACCATGGAATACCTGGAATCTGGAAAGTGTCTGATTAGCAATGGCTTCACTTTTCAGTGTGACAATAATCTGCTGCCAGTGCCGCAAAAGCATCAGTGGATACAAGAACACACAGTGGAACACTATTAATCATGGACTGGCTTCCCCAGAGACCGGACCTTAATAATTTTGACAGGGAATGGAACAAGAGGAAGCCAACATCCAAAGAAGAGCTTTGGAGTATCCTTCAAGAAGCCTGGAGAACTATTCCTGAAGTCTGCTTAAAGAAAGTGCAGGAAAGCTGCCTAAGAGAGTTCAGGCTATGTTAAAGAACAAAGATGGTCATGTCAAATATTGACTTTAAAGCTTTTTAGAATTGTACAAACTGTTTTTTCCTTATATACTTCATCTCCATGTATGTTTGTATGTGCTTCAATAAATTGCTGCAACTTTTTCCCATTTTCCAAGCAAACTAAAAAAAAAAAGACTCAAGTGGCTCAAGACTTTTGCACAGTACTGTACAGTAGTTAGTTTTTAATAACATTTGTGATAATTAAATAAATTAGCATGGATCTGCTTTTTAAGATCAAATGTTTACTGACAGAGTTTGGCTTGACCGCAGTTTAACAAACTCTGGCAGTAAATGAATATTTAGCAACTCTGGACAGACAAGTGCTATAAAAATGTTATTATACTGTTGCTATTGGCTGTTTTATTTAGTGGTTTTGGCGGCATTGGTTAATTGAGCAAAGCCAATATGGCTGGCACAGAAATATTTACTTTCATGTCATGCTGGGTTTGCTAATTTGCTGTGTTTGATTTAAGTTGAAATGACTGTGAGCAAACTGTGGCGGCACATTGTTGCAGTGGTTAGCACTTTTGCCTCACAGCAAGAAGGTAACCGGTCTGAATCTCCTTGTCAGCTTGGGCCTTTCTGTGTGAAGTTTACATGTTCTCCCTGTGACTGACAGTTCAAAGATATTAGCTGGTGACTGGTGTGATGGACCAAGGTAGACTGTCCAGGGTTTTCTTGTGGCAGCAATCTTGCTGAAGGGATGGGTTATGGTTTCAAGCTGTATCTGTTAAGTAAACAAAATTAAACTTATACCATTTAGAATGATTTTATTCATGTAACTGGTCAACTGTGCTGTTAGCTAGTCATTACTATGCTCAGAATCAAGATTACTTATGTATTCAAAAGCAGCCTGACTGGTTAAAGAGGGCTTTTAAACTTGCTCAGCATGCCTGCATAAACTGAACTAGCATAAATAACAGAACAATCCTTTGCAGACATCTGAGCACCAGATACACCGTGAGAACAATGCTATTATGTGTTTTGTTCTCATTTGTCCAAAATAAAAGTCAAAAACTTCTATCTGCTCTGCACGGCAGCATCAAAGTCTGCGTGCATGTGTGCGAGGGAGATGATAGTATTTACAATTTGACTCTCAGCATGGAAAAAACCTGGAGGATAAACTGCAATTCAAAGCAAACTCCAAAGGAACCAAAGGTTATGAGTTACAGGCCCTGAAAAAAAGCAAATTTTATGGGAAAGAAATGGAAGGGATAAAATAGAAAAGATACATTTTACAAGGACGGACATTTGTCAAACTGCACACACAGAGCTGCACACTAGTGCAGTGAGCAGTTTTCTGCACATGAGCATCAACACTGAACACTCCAACTCTAAAAATAATAAAGTGACTGATAATGAAAGGCTGTTGGTTTGGATTAAGTAGGTTTGTGTGATGCCTATAGCAAAGGCCAGAAGTGATCACTATAAGTGGCCTCTTCTGGAGACCTTGACAGCCCTGAATCATTTCTGGTGTCCAAACAGCATTCAGGGATTTTTATAAAACAAGATCCTCTAACGAGGTCAGATCCACCGAGGCTCTTGTTTGCTTTAAATAATGAGTCATTTGGCTTCAGTCTTCAGATGTTACCCATCTTTTCAGACATAATATTGGCAATGGAAAGACACTGAAGACAGAAACACGCAGTCTGCTCCAAATCTGCTGCAACTTTAATGCGACATAATTTTTTTTTCCTGAAATTAAAGTTCTTAAGAGGAAATATACTTCTGACCTTTAGCATAGTCCACAAGCCACAAGAAGGGTAACATCAGCTCAGTATGTGGTTTAACTTGCTCTCAATGAGATGGAAAGTTATTTCATCACAAACTTAATTAGGATTTTTTCTCTCGGGACCATGAATGTCTTCTCAAATTGACAAGGCAATACACACAATGGGTCAATATTCCTGAGTTCATAGAGCACCATCTTACTGTGACTTTAGCTAAAAATGTATCTTTTTTTTTAAAGATCACTGTTTGACCTTGTCAGTGCATGAGTGTGATTTATAGTAACTTTTTTCATCAGTCAGTAATAAGTTACATAGCAGCAGTGACCTTGGATTGAGGGTGGGAATGCAGCTGCTTTTTCCAGCTATGTTATTGTGAAATTTTGGTTTCGCCAGAGACAAAACAAGCACAATGTCCCGTAAGTCCTAATCCTCTCCTTGTGTCTTCTTTCTTCCTCTTCTTTTCTCCCCTCCTCTGCTCTCTCCTTTTAATCCCTCCTCTGTTTTATTATTTTCCTCTTCCTCTACTCAGTTCATGCAAAGTTTAAAGCAACCCTAACGTCTCTGGTCTGAAACCTCTGTTACCATCTTCTTCCTTCTTTTTGTCTTTTAAAAGTGTGGTTTTTTTTGTATCTTTGTTTTAAAATCTTTTCTACTCATTAAAATAACCTAGGGTCAAAAACAATGTTGAAAATACAAGCTTATAATTCCTCTAACTCCTTGTCTATTGTTAAGACTAAGCAGCCAAATAAAAATTGATCACATCTTTAATCTGGATGGATTTATATCAAAAGAGATGTGTCTAATATTTTGCATAGTCATTGTAAGCACAACTGGTCACTTACCCACTTTCCTTTTAACAAAGACCATCTGTTGAAAACAGACAGTGGAGAACATTGGGTGCAGTGGGGATAGAGGCTATCCTTGAATGTGACTTTTCTCTATTGTCTTAGACCTCACCAGAATAACAGCAATCATCTCAACTCTGGCTAAAGTTCAGCTTCTATACTTTTCTGCTATCCTCCCTTCTCAATCCTCCCAAACTGACCAAATCCTAAGTGTTCCAGATGGAACTCTGACAATAAACATACTTCTTCTATTTCTTTCATTATCTCAAGGTCAAATTCTTCTGCTTACTCAGGTCAAAACTGTGACAAAGCACAAAACATCTGACCTGATCTCATTAGTCAGCAGTCTTAGCTCGATGCTCACTGACTAAAATAGATGACTCAGTCCAAATGAGGAATGCGAAGAATGCCAAATAATTTAGCTAAAAAGCCGCAGCTGTTGAGATCTGGTTTGAGTAGGATTATCACAAATTATAATAATGTGCTTGGATCCTTTAAAAAAAATTTACTTAGCAAGAAGGAAGCATGATGGGAAAAATGTACAGATCGTGTCATTTTGCTGTATGAAAAAGTCCAATGACTAACAATAGGGCTCCTTATAAAATATGAAGGCTATGCGTAAGTTAGACTCACCCCTTAGTAACTGCATATTTGCTGTTTAGAAAAGACAGACATTATACTCTAATATTATTACTGATCTGTCTTGTCTTGTTACAAAAATGTTTATGTTTTCTTTGCATCTTTATTTCCCAGCACCTCGGATCACCACATTATTAGAGACAGTGGATGTTCTACCGGATCACAATGCCACCTTCATCTGTGAGGTTGAGTCACGCCCTCCTGCTGAGATCACCTGGACCAAGAATAACCACCAAATTATGTAAGTTTACAGCTGATAAAGTATTTTTATTATGTTAACATTTGTTATTGTAGACTAAAACTACAAACTAAACTAAAAACATAAAAAAAAGGTTGATTAACAGCTACTAATTTTGGCCCTCATGATGCTAAGACTCTCACCTATCCATTGGTTGCTTATTTGCTTTGTACTGTCCTCTAGGTACTATGACACACGGTACCTTACCAAGGAGCAGGGTCAAATGCTAATCATCCCAAATGCAAGAGAGTCAGACAATGGAGAGTACTGCTGCCTTGCCAGTAATGGCATTGGACAACCTGCTAAAAGCTGTGGAGCACTTCAGCTAAAGATGAGTATGTTTCCTTTCTTCCAAGGATGTAGGTTTGGAGAGTGAGCAAATCTGATTATTGGTTCATATTTTGTCCCATATCATTAAAAGTAATACATTCCAAGCCACTGTACTGTGTCTGTCTTTATCAGAGCCACAGATCAAACGGCACCCCAGCAATGTAACAAAACTGGTAGAATCCAAAGTAGTGTTGGCATGTGCTACCCTTGGCCACCCCAAACCAGATGTAACCTGGCTCAAAGATGATGAGCTTATCAAGGTACACTCATCTATCTATCTATCTATCTATCTATCTATCTATCTATCTATCTATCTATCTATCTATCTATCTATCTATCTATCTATCTATCTATCTATCTATCTATCTATCTATCTATCTATCTATCTATCTATCTATCTATCTATCTATACTTGGCCTATGCAGTTAATAATACCTGCATTGGCCAGGTATAATAATATATTTTTTCTCATAGCTTGTGATGACAAATAGTTGCAATAATGTTAATATATCAATTCTATTTTTAAAACAGATGATATCTCTTCCAGGTCAGTGACCGTGTTACTATTCTCGACTATGGGGCATTGAAAATTAATAACATACAGAAAGAGGATGCAGGACAGTACCGCTGTGTGGCCAGGAATAGCTTTGGTTTGGCCTTTTCAAAGCTTGTCACCATAGAAGTACAAGGTATGTATTTTAGTATAGTTTCACTTCTTCTGCCAAGTTTTAAGAAATCACGATTCAAAAATGTAAGATATTGGTTGCAGTGGAACTATCTGTGTTTTTTTTTTTTTGTCTAATCCATTGTTGTTTGTGTTTGTCCTCAGTTCCAGCTCAAATCTTGCGGGTTCCAAAGGACAAACGAGTAGCGTATGGTAGCCAGATTTCCCTAGAATGTAATGCCACTGGAAACCCAGTCCCCACCATTACCTGGCTGGAAAATGGGAATACTGTGAGTACACAACTTCAGTGCATGTTTGTGAGTATCTGTACAGCTACTGATGCTGATATTTTTGTAATGTATACTGATTTTTTTAAAATATATAATCCAATCCAGTCCATTTAAACATCCATCCAACCATTAAAATCCATTCCATCCATTCCACTGTGTCTGATCTCACCAGGACTATGCTTGCCCTGCCACAGTGGTTGAATTTGGCTCAGAATGTCAGTCAACACTGCCAGCATAAGAGAAATTTTAGCACGTAGCTGAAATAGTGACACATTGTCAGCTGCAGAGCCTTAATGAGAAAGCAGTGACAATAGATTAAATGTCTAAGCCATCATGCAAGACAGTCTGATGGTATGATGCAATTTTTATTAGTGATATCTCCATATCAAATACTAGTTAACAGTGAAGTACTATCAATTGTAGGCTTAGCTATAGTCCACTAACAGTTCATGTCTACAGCCAGCACATTATCATTGCCAACTTTTTTTGACTACAGCGAAAGATGTGATAGTTGACTGGGCAAATGCAGGAGCTTAAAAATCCCCCTTGGAAACAAATCAATTTCTTGGTTACAGAAGAATTTGTAAGAAGCTGTAAGACTTACAGTATCCATGTGGCCCCACCTGTTTTTAGCCTATGGAAATAACACACTCTCTTCTTAAGCAGTTTTAACCAAGTGATTTTTTTTTTTCTCTTTTTAGACAAGCTTGCCAGTGTGCAGCTCTGCAGACATGAGTGGTTTTATTGATATATGTCCATCTGCTGATGACACAAACGCAAAAGCAGTACTGTTTAAAGTTTGCAGCTGGATCTTATTATCTCTATAAAAAACAAAACAAAAAAAAGGCTAAAACCAATCCACATTTCTATATTAAGCAACTGCTCATGTACCTAAAACAACTAATGCTTTAGTATGAAACTAAAGCTGCATTATAAACATCAAGTCTGTAGTATATCTGGCTGCCCAATGGTCATCACGGGTCTGAATTTTGTCCCCCTTCAATATTTTTGTCTAAGCAGTAGCCGAAGGTTAGAAAAAGAAGTGTCCATTTTTCTCCTTTGTTTGACTATATCATTAGAGATAAAAACTGAGACCACCTCAAGTACAAAATAAATATGTAACTTACAATAGCAGGACATATACCATAGTACTTTCCACTTTTTCTTCTTCTCTTTGCCCAAAAACTACACATATGGGGAGAAACTTGCAGAAAACCTGCACATGTGACTTGACCAGCCAAAAGAAACATCAAACAGACAGCATACGAAAATATAGAAACCTGGACCCTACATGAGGACATAAATCCACAGTGAATGTATATATATATATGTAAAATTAACCATTTATCCTTAGCTGCCTTTATCTGTCTCTCTCACTCTCTCTCACACACACACACACACACACTCACACACACACACACACACACACACACACACACACACACACACACACACACACACACACACACACACGCACACCCGTAGACATTATTTAATGTGCTTAAAGGATGGCTTTGGGATCACAGCAAAGGAATTATCATGATGGTGACAGGAGATTGAAGAGATGATCTTGCATTTAGCTTATAATACGCCCTGTTATAAGTGTTAATTGGGCTATTTTTTCAAAGTGATTAAAGTGATATTTTAATGTTTATTTTATTTATTTTTTTAAGGTTTTTAAGATGCTGAGCAGTTTCTGGAACCTTAAAAAAGCCTGAAATACAATTTGGAATAATGCAAACTTGAATACATATGTGACCACCTTTAAAACCTTTAAGACGGGACATTTTTTTCAACAAGCAGCAGACATTTTTTATGCATGCTATTGCGGTCGACATACACCACATAATGTCTGGGTATTTAATAGACTTGGGTGCTAGCTACAATGTGATTACAGGCCCTTAATGCCTGTAAATGCTATGTGTGGGCATGTGCTGATTAAAATGACTGTGAGAGCAGTTTTTCTGGCAGCTTGTTGGGGTCATTAATTTCAGCGGGGCTGGATGGATCGAGCTCGTCCTAAAAACAGACGCAGCTACAAATATAGACATAGCCGCATAATAACACCTTGACCAACTCACTCACACACAGACACGTTAGAGTTCCTCACATAGCATTTATAAATACGTAAGCTTCAATGCATCATCTAAAAACAACAGACACATTTTATCTGGTTACATTTACAATGTGTGAATAGTTACGAAAATTCAAATCTGTTTAAGGAACACAAGTGATTACATTGATGTCAGAAACATATTACATACATTTCGTTTTATAAACACTAAGCCTGGATCTGCTTTTAGATATCTGACTTTTTCTTAATTAATGGAACCAGCACAGTTTGAAGTTTAAAAAAATAAATAATACAGTCACACATCACCCTTCATTGTGCATAAATTATAGTTAAACCCCCCCCCCCCCCCCCCCCCCCCCCCCCACACACACACACACACACACAGCTGTCTACAACAGAGAAGTTAGCTATGGAGAACAAAACTTGTAAATATGGTTATTGCTGCAGCTGACTCGAGCCAGCCTCAAGTGGCCATTCCGGGAACGTCAATTCACTTTTCAGCCCTGCCAGTTCAGCTTGCCACAGCCTCACAGAGAGTCTGCACACATATATGCACTGTTCACATCATCTTTAAAATGTACAGCTGTTGTCTTTTTCTCTCATTGTCATTTTTCTCCAGATCTCAGGAGCCTCAGTAGAAGAGACTCTGGCAGGAGAGGTGATACTCTCTGTTCTCAAAGTGACAGTGACCAAGCCAGCCCTGTATACCTGTCTGGCTTCCAACAGACACAACGCTGGAGCAATCACTGTCAAAGCAACTGCAAAAGTTACTGTTACAGGTGACCTTTGTTGGTTTCCAGTTTACACTAATGTGTTAAATGTTTCAAATTCACTGCAACCCACAGAAAAACACTGCTTTTTTTTTAGCTTCTGTCTGGTTGTTTTGTTTCTACTGTCAGTACTGCCTAATGCTATGCTAGCTGCAGGTTATATTAGTTGTGCTTTGTGTGGTTTCAGCTGTTTGTTGCCTATCCCATTTGGTCACTGCTCCTCAAACACACACACACACGGACACACACCTGTTCCCTAACCACACACACACTGTCCTTCCACCTGGTTGCCCCTCAGTCTCTCCATAGCTAGTGATGACTTGCAGCGAGAAACACCATGGTTAATTTTCTCTTCCAGCTAAGACTGTTTTTTATCTATCAGCCATCTCTCATCAATCTGTCTCTCATCTTTTTCCCTCTGCTTCTACTTGCGGTTATTCATCCGGTGTCCTCTGGATATTGTCACTTCCCAATAGAGTGGAGGTAAGAGAAATTGCCCGTGCCAGATTTGTGTGAAGCTGTCTTTGCTTTATTTATTTGTTACTTCTTTTGTAAATAATATATTTGAATTGACATATAAAACATTTCAGCTTATTTGACCTCATCTGCCACAATTTTTTTTTTTTTTTAAGTGAGCACCATAACCATCTTGGTGCTTTGCTTCATTTTGATTTCTTGGACACAGTGTGCAATTTAGCCCGAATGCCAAGACAAGAATTGTTCTCTCAGTCACCCACATGGTGTGAGTTGAATTTGAACTGTTCTGAGCCTCAGCACAACGGCTGTTGCCACATCTGGACTATGTAACTGTGGTGAGGGAGAGAAAGAGTAAGAGAGAGGGAGGAGACAAGATGCACATAGAAGGAGGCAGAATAAAGAAGACTAAAAAAAGAAAGAAAATAAGGAAAGAAATGCTGGACGTGCTGCCTGATGAGAAATGAAGGACATTAGAGACAGAGGGTTGTAGGCCAGAGAAAGGCAGGTTTAATGGTTGCACTTATCTTGATTTGCCCACTTGTGACCACATCTGGAGTTTAGACGGACAGATACCTGTTGAGAAAAAAAGAGAAATGAAAGAAAAGGCTGGGCTGATAGATTTACAGGTCACCTTTAAGTTTGATAGTTTGGCTTGAACTCTGTTGAAGCGCCAGCCTCCCCATGGGGCAACATCTGGAGTTTGTAAGAGCTGCAATGCAGAGAGGCAGCAGTAAAGCTGGAGTGAAGGTTATCAGAGTACATGCTGTCAGAAAGACAGCTGTGTGCAGCAGACAGAGATAAATGTGGATCATAACAATGCTTGAGGACTAATAGACAAGAAAGCCACAAGAAAATCAGGCAGCCATAGAGTGAAGCAGGAATACAGAGACTGTGGTACACAGACAGGCGGGTTTATGCAAAGCCTGCATGACTGAGTTCCAGCAAGGAAGTCCAACAGACAGGATGCAATTTCACTTAAACTTTCTCCAACCTGTTTCATGAACACCATCTGGATGATGTTAAAGAAGTTATATCAGGTGAAAGACCATTTCTTCTTACTTTTTCTAGTGGACAACCTTCAGTAACAGAAAGTAGTGAAAACGGATTGTTACCTTTAGTCAGCAACTCTTCCTATTTTTCCTCTCTTTTTTGTTGAATTAAAATGTACAACAAAGACACAAATTACACAAGGAAATATTACTGTAAAAAGGCACAGAATATGGTTATTCTATTCAAGTCACTGCTACAGAATTTAAATGTACAAAGCATGTTTTCCTGTAATGAAATAACATGCTGTCACTAATAAATACTTTTTCTGCCACTTATGTCTACACAAAGTAACTTGACTTCCTTTTTGGCTTTTATACCAATAGACTAAACAGTCTACTAAAGACTGAAGTAACTTGGTTGGAAAACATACACCAACTCTCCATCGCCCACATTTTTCCTTCGTACTATCAGAATGCTTGGTCTGGCTTCTTTTCTATGCTCTGTTTAATTCCATTTTAACTGGCTTTTTAACTTTCACATGCAGGTTAGATTTAATCACTAAACTCTACTTGGTTAGGTTTAGGCACTTACATCTAGTTGGTTGTGATTAGGAAAGGATAATAGTTTGGGTTGAAATACTCCCATAACACCAGTAACTGTTGTGTTGGAAAATAATGAGTGGGGAGTTACAGTCCTATCTCACAAATGCTGTAACCCTTTTGATCATATAATTCTACCTTAGCAGTAGCTTAGGCATTGGGGAGCTTTGAAAAAACTAACAAAAACAAAAAAAAAATAGCATTATTTACTTCCTAGGAATTAGTATAGCCTGTTTTATGAGTATGAAAATTACAGTGTCTTGATATCAACCCTATGTAACACTGTCACGGTGTGTGGGAGCAGACCGTGTGGCGTGTATGGAGGTGAGGACCCAAATGCAGGACTCAGGAGCAGGCAGAGGTGAATTAACAAAATGAGCCTTTATTGTGGCTGAAACTCAAACAAATACACAAACCAAGGTAGATAACTAAACTAAAGAAAACCTAAAGTGGGAAAGGGATCTATGGAACACTAGGAGCAAGGGAAATACAGGATGAAACACAGTCACTACAACAAGAAGAATCTGACAAGAGACAAGGGGAAGACTGAGCTAATATATACACCTTGGGAACGAGGGGAGAGTGGAAACAGCTGGGAGGAACAGAATTACACTAATGAGGCAAAGGAAGCAAAACTAAACACAACACACAGGGAACAGGAGAGTGGCAAAATAAAACTGGAAGAGAGTAAACAGGAACACAAATGGAGATTTAACAAATAGGGAGGAAGGTAAAAGATGGGAACAAGACATGGGGGCAAAAACACACAGGGACACCGGGAACACAAGAAAGCAGGGAATCTAATATAATAAACTATACTCAAGAACATGGCTTTGACAACTAAAGTAAGGCTTGAAAACATAAACTGCTAAACCATAATGAAGCTGAGACAAAAGAAAACTAAGAAATGCAACTAGAGAAATTAAAACATACCAGAAATTCAATGACAAAACTACAAAACACTGCACAAAAGGACCAGGACCATGATAAACACTTACAGAAGATTTTAGAGTGATGTCATCAAACTACAGTAGAGCTGTATAGAAATAAAATGAATGTGCATTAGAATTATTATGTGTCACTTTATAGTGATTTTTCCTTTAATTTGTCAAATGTCTGTATGTGTGTCTCCTTCAAACAGACTTTATAAAGGTGTCGCAGGCTACTGCAGTGCATATCGTGGAGATGCTTGTCGCACAATATTGCACGATGATTCGCTGGTTTTCTTCAACTCCTCCTTCTCGAACCCTGAGGACGTGCTGGAGTACTTTGTTCAGAGCTGGTGGGCGGAGGTAGAAGGGCTCAGCGGGCTGTGCAGCCCTGCAGTGCGCTCGTTGCTCTGCCACTCCTCCTTCCCTGACTGCAACCCATCAGGTTTAGGACCTGCACCAAAACCTGTCTGCAGGTAGTATTGTTCTCCATGGTCTCCTTTTCTCTCTTACTTTGTGCAGTGTAGAAATAAATGCAGAACTGAATGAGTTGTATAGTGTGCATAGTGGGCCAGGAGTGCCAAAAAGAAGCAAATGCACAATTAATTGTCAACAATTAATTGAAACTGGAAATATATAAATAAATATTTAATAAATAACCCATTAATTAAATGTATTCTTAATTGATGAAAATATCAGTTCACTTAATTAAGATGTTAGATTCAACTCATTGTCATTGTGCACACAACAAAATATTCACTCCAGATCACTCATCCAGAGACGAGCATTTGCGGTTATGCAGCCAGAGACTGGCGCTACTGTTAGGCAATGTGGTTTAATTGTCTTGCCCAAGGACACAACACAGCACAGGAACAGGGGCTTGAACCTGTAACCTTCTGGCTGCAAAGCAAGCGCCTACGCACTACGCCACTGCCACAGCTTAAAACATATATTTAATTATTTCATGATTCCTGTGCTGCAGTGTATCGCGGAATAATTTAAACTGTCACTGTAGCTCATCAACAAACCTTAACATTTGATTGGCTACCCTGCACAGCAAGTCACAACAGATTAATCCCAGAAAATGGATTAATGCAGTGTCACACTCAGATGGGGCAGCCAGGTATCCCAGAATGAATTTCAAACTATATCAAAGGTTTCAAATATAGTTATTGTTCCTATTTGTATGTCACCAAATAAACTTACAGTTTTTTCGGTGAGAATGTAGAAGCATCATCTTCAAATCTGTTCAGTTGGTCCTGATAGAACCGATTTGCAAAAGTGCGCCAATGTTTTTGAGATGTCAGGTCCCACTAGCCAAACAGCCAGCCTACCTCGTCAGCCACATATCAGCTTACAGGGTGATCACGGCCTGCTCCTGGAACACTGTTTTCAAAACCCCCTGCTGACCCTGATCTCTCAGTGGAGGGTAAACACAGGATATAATTCAGTTAGGTTAGATATCTAACAGGTGATGTTTTCTTTCACTGTTTTATTTATTCCCATGAAAACTGGTTTGGCTGAGATTAAAGTTAAGCTTCCTAATTAGATAATTTTAGTGAACTATTTATTTATTTGCAATTTTAATTAATTCATGAAATATTTACAAATTATTATTTATTTACCATTTTAATTAATGACAATTATTTAATGAAGTTATTTATTTTATTTTTTTTTTCATTTTGGCACTCCTGACACTCCATAGAGTAGAATCATTCAGATTTATTAACCAAAAGACTGAATGACTGAATTTATTTTAAATGTATGAATGAAGCTTTCACTTTTTTCCTAATAAACAGAGAACACTGTCTGGCAGTGAAGGAGCTGTACTGCCATAAGGAATGGTTGGTAATAGAAGGCAGCTTTTCAGTCCAGTCTGGGCTCTTCAGCTCTGTCACTGGGTCCCAAGCTCCCATTTCACTGCTGCCAAACTGTCAGGCCTTACCCAGTCTTCTTGCAGACTCTGATGGATGTACATATGTTCCTTTTGCAGGTAAGACCATCTGGAGTGGAGGAAGACTCTAAAGTACTGTATTTAAGAGCAGACTGCCCTTGTGTTTTTCCTGTTTTTAATTATTTTCCTCAAGTCTGTTAAATCAAAGATCAGAAAAAAAGGGAAAAAGAAGCTTGACTGCAGCATTCATTAAAGTTAAAAAAAGCAAATATGAAAAGTAAATAAAGTGTTATGTTAAAAAAAAGAAGGGGTTGGTTTGGTACAGCTGTGTGTGCTAAAGCCTGGCCTGCATAATATTTATTTATTTATTTTTTTTAATATATATATATATTTTCTGCATTTCAGATATCAAGAAAGATCTAATAACAAGTAAGTACAAAAAAGTGTTTCGGTGCACTGCAGCCAATTTGTTTCCAACTGCCACAATTAATCTCATGTAACAATGAATTAATTATTATCAAAAAAGAAACTGAGCCTACAGTATATCTATTCTGTTTCCAGCAACATGTTACAGTGACAGAGGTCATTTCTACCAGGGCAGCGTGAATGTGACAAGGTCTGGGATACCGTGCCAGCCATGGAACCAACAGGTATTGTGGTCTGTGTGTATATTTGTGTATATGTTCCTAGAGCCACAAAACTACACAGATTTTTTAGCTGAAAACAGGATGCATTTGATTAATGACCAAAGCATAAAATGATTCCAACAGATTTAAACCAAGAGAATATAGATGTTAGACTGATACTGTGCATTTGTGTGTGCATGCATGTTCAATTTTACATCAAGACATTTTTTCCCCTCACTCAGAAGCAGAAAAGCACACAAAAATGCTTACATGTGCAAACACCACACACACAAATGTGTTAAATACGCCCGCCCACACACACACACACACACACACACACACACACACACACACACACACACACACACACACACACACACACACACACACACACACTCTCTTCCTGTGGCCCAAAAGCTCCTTTATGTTTTTATGGCTTTGCTCAGTGAGAGGGTCTGTTTGGGTGAACTGTTACTACTCTCCTGTGCAGCGTGTGTGTGTGTGTGTGTGTGTGTGTGCCAGGTCAGCAGAGAGGGAGGGGCTCATTATGTCACATCCTGCCTCTGGAAGCAATTAGTTCTCACACGCATATGTTCCACAGGCTCCGTCACTAAGACACTCACACTCAAACACACACACACACACACACACACACACACACTCTACTATCTACTAGCTGAGAAAAAGCTTGCTGTCTAATGCAGTTCACAAATGTTAGCACAGTCTGCCTTTGTCTTCACATGATGCTTCACTGCACTTTTGAATGCTAATGAACTGCTGTTGTTTTCTTCACACACACCCCAAACTATGTTTGCCACATTTAACAGTGTCTGATATGAACAAGTAAACATAAACGTATAGCTTTGGTTTTGAATCCTACAAGATTTATGCTCAGATCCCTCATCTTCATTCTAAAAAGTGGTGAAATGTTTACAGTTCCTCATACTGGATGACATTTACCAGAGATGCTTGTGTGTCCATGTGCATGGATTGATTTGTGTGGAAATAAAGTTCCTCTATACTGCAAGCATTTGTGGAAAGACTACTACCACTATACCACTAAATGTGCAGTTATTTTAGCTCCAGAATGTTAACACCCTTTCTCTGCAAAATTTTAATAAATTTTAATTAAAGGCAGGCAGTGTAAACATTAAAAAAAAAAAAAAAATCCTTCTCTAGAATCCTGTGGTAAAGGAGCTCATTTCTTGAAAATTCAACAAACAAGCAGCAGATTGCACTATGAGCTCATCTTTTCTCATGGTAAATTTCCAGGCAAGTCAAAAAGAAATAAATACCACATCATGTCTAAGCTTGGGAGAGTTTGGAGGAACTCATAAAACTACCTGCACTGCATCAGTGGAAATCATTTGTGGAAATGATAAGATAAGATATTCATTGAAAGTGAATGTTGAATACCAAACGTAAAAAAGGTAGAACTGAGGGTCATTTTTCTCTCAACCTTTGTGTATTCAACCCTGGATCTACACAACTTTAGAAATGCACCTTATTTTTGTATCCCATCTGTCATCATAAAACTTTTTAACATCTTAATGAAATTTGAAACCTTCTGGATTTTTCAGAATTTAGAATAATTGACTGTTTACTGTGATGATGGCATAGTGGCAATAACGATGAGGTAAGATGAAAATGTTAGCATTTCTAACTACAGCTGGCAAATAACTTAACTATAATTAGATAATTGAGAAATTTTTTTAGACGGTGCTATTTTACAGTTTTCCACTTTTCTCATTAGAATTTGCCATTGAAAGTATCATTAAAAGCTCAGATGTTAGCTTGAACTTTGTACAGTTATATCGTTACTTGTTCTGCATCTAAATTTCTTTCCACCAAGTGAATTTTTAAGACCAATTCCAGACCCTTTCTACAGTAGGTCTCCCTTTTTACATTTGACACCTTCAACTATCCAGACAACTAATCCACTAGGAGCATGTTAGCTCATTTACCTAGCCACTTAGAGCAGATTAGCTAGGAGCAGGTATAATTTTTTGTAAACTAGACATTGTATAAACAAACCCTAGATTTTTTTGATGCTATCTTTTTTATACCACAGTCTCAAATCTTGACCATAGATTCATCAAATTACTCACAAAATGTGAGAGGCAGGTCTCCCTTAGACTTCATATACTTCATAAGTTTAATGCAAAAGCAGGGGGCTTGGTAAGGATGGGGGGGGGGGGGCACTAAGGGGAGCAGGGCTTAGCAAACCAGTGTTGTGTGTCTACACTACACTAGGACAGTAGGATTGAAGCTATTAAGAAGATAGAGTGACATCAGGAAGTGAGACTCTAGCCCATGCTGCTTCCAGGAAAAGACTGGAACTTTCTGATATAATGTTTTGGCTGAACAAAAGTCAGAAGGTGGGCTGTTAAACATGATGGAATCATTTTGATGATTAAGCTTAACTTCTTGGCCAGCTCCAAAGCTTTCATTTCCTTCTTGTAAGCAGCCTGTAATACCAGCATCAGTGGGGTAATGTCTGTTCTAACGGTTCTCTCAGGGCAATGTTAATGTGATTGCACAATTTTGAACTCAACAGCCTTTTTTTTTTCTTTTTTTTTTTTGGTTTAAGTTTTCCAGATAGTCCTGGAAAAGCGGGGATGTGCACTTGAAAAAACTAGCCCTCCAAACAAACAAACAAATAAATAAAGCATTCAATCATAAAAAATAAAAATGATTAAAACTTTAAAAAAAATTGTAGAAAGTGAGGTTTCATTAATGCTTTAGTTAAGTTCAGAAATTTACCATTAATAATAACTAATAATGGCACAATTCATTTTAATATGATAAAGTGCTTG
Organism: Archocentrus centrarchus; assembly: GCF_007364275.1. Lineage (NCBI taxonomy): Eukaryota > Metazoa > Chordata > Actinopteri > Cichliformes > Cichlidae > Archocentrus > Archocentrus centrarchus. The sequence goes on from NC_044357.1 coordinate 18,954,868, forward strand.
ATAAATTAATACATTTAAAAAAAACATGACAATTAATTTACAAAAAAACCTTCCATAATTTTCTAATCAATCTAAAAATTCAATACATTTTTTATTAATTAATTAATTAAATTCTTAATGTGCTTCAAGGTGGGTTATTTCGTGAAACTATTAAAAAACATCTATACAAAATTATTATTTTTTTGCATTTTTGGCCACAGCAGCTTTTATCAGCAGTGGAGAGAGACAGGAAATGTGGAAGGATACAGGGGACGAGATGCGGGCAAATTGGCGACGGGCCGGGACTCGAACCCGCACCTCCCGCACCGCAACGCAGTATATGTATGTGGTTGCTGGCTTCACCACTAAGCGACCTGGGTGCCCAAAAAAATAGATATTTAAATGCATAAAAAATACATGGAAAAATCAGACCACTGTTGATCAGAATTCCAGCAAAGTTGTGCGCTTCACCCACAAACATAAATTGTTATAGAGCTACATTAATATTGCATAAAAATGACAACTCCAGATTACTAACTGACACATGAATTTAAAGTCACCCTTTATCTTCTATCTTCTGCACATGAGAGAGCACACACTTTAACTAAATGTTTTTATAATGGATATAAATGATCCCCGATCAGATATATGACTTTTGTAGGAAATGAGCAGAACACTTTAATGTTCCACATCATATGGTATTCACCTTAGAATGATTTCTCATAAAAGTCACATTTCCGTTCAGCACAAACTTGTAAACTGTAGAACTACATGATACATGGATGGAGTTACTTTGGCCCCATTTTTTGTTGAGTCATAGAAGTGCTGCAGTCTGAGTCACATCTTTATTGCCGAGGAAAACATTACTAATGAATTAAACATACTATATAACAGTACCATTCCTGTGTTATGTATATGACTCAGCCTAAGTATCATCCAGAATAACTTAGTTGCCACTAATTAAGAATTAAGAGGGTCAAGTTCTCTTTCTAACAGGAAATGCAACTTGATCCGCTGCTGGATATTACTCACCAGCAGTGGTCTTATTTATGCACCAAACCCCCGTTTTTTTTTGTTTTTTTTTAGAAATGCTCTCTCTCTGTGGTCTAGAGTATTGTGGAATAGTGTTGCAAAATGTCTGCAGGAAGAAGATTGGGAAGGATGGTTGAGTGCACAAAGTGTTGCACTTTGACAATGGAGACTTGTATCCCATTTCCTGCCAAATGTCAGTGAATTATCTTGGACGCCAGTGACAAATGGACTAACATGTCATTCTATTATGAAGACTTGTTGTTTTAAGCATTCCTGGCACCGGTTAGAAATCGACCCTGTGCAGCTGACTTCACACGTTCAGCTACAGCAACACGTGTTGAACCAAGCGTTTCCAGCTCATATCTTCATGTCTCTTGGGATGGATTTGGCCATTGCTCTTCTCATGATTAAAGCCCATGACACACAAACACACCAGATGTTCTGTATTTACGTTGGCAGTCTAGATTGCTGGAACAGTCATGTAACCCCCTTGGCCCTCACAATAGCCCATGGTTATTAATCTGTAACCTTACTATAGTCACAGAACAGGGCCATGAAAAATTATTTGGAAGGTTATCTTAGTTTCACTTTTGATTTTAGACTCAGGTTTTAAAAACTATCCATCCCAATCAATTCTTTCTTACAGAAGCAAAATACAGAAACTCTACTAGACTTTACAAAAGGTTGATTTCCACTTTACCCCAGAGGATAGGGTCAGCAGCAGAACAGAAAAGAGATCAAGTATTACGCAGAAACCTTGTCTGTACTCATCTGCTGCAAACCATGTGTATTTGCTAATTAAGATACCTAACCTCCCCTGTTATGTAATGCTAGTCTTCTATTTTATTCCTTTGTTGGGAAAAGCTTGACTCCTCCTGCTTACTGTTATGCTTTGTCCTGTAGGTTCCCCACCAGCACCGCCTGTCAGTGGATGTCATTCCAGAGTTGAAGAATTCAGACAACCATTGCAGGAACCCAGGAGGAATCAGTGACAAGCCCTGGTGTTATACCTTAAATCCACACATACGCTGGGAGTACTGTGCTGTGCCACAGTGTGGGGAAACAGGCTTAGCATCAGGTACTGCCTTTTCCATTTAAGTCTTTAGTCCCAAGTTCACCCATTTACAATTCCTAGTTCTCTTTTACAGTACACAGCACACTAAAAGCTACCTGCTAATGCATAGCCAAAGATTAGACTGCACAATCAAGGCTTTCAGGTCCAAGTTTAGTGACTTTCTTATATCTGTGTATTTAAGTTGTGAAGCCAGAGTCAACAGGCCCTCATCAGACTCCTCGTTTCCCTCCCACGACCACATTATCACCGGCTTTCTCAATGTCTGTCATCGTTGTTGTTCTGACCGCCCTTGCCACTGCAGTCTTCCTCGCCATTATCATTCTTGCCTGCTACAGACGGAAGAAGCAGTGGAGGAATCGAAAGAGGTAAAAGAAAGATAAGAAAGATGTAGTACATTTCTTTATCTACGGTCTGTCCTTCTATCTTTTTAACCCTCACACTTTTGTCATCAGAAGAGTACTGGAGACCCCGACATTGAGCACTCTACCGTCAGAGCTCTTGCTTGATCGACTCCACCCCAACCCCATGTACCAGCGTGTTCCCCTGCTGCTGAACTCAAAACTGCTGGCCCTTGAGTATCCCCGAAATAATATCCAATATGTTCGAGACATTGGGGAAGGAGCCTTTGGACGGGTTTTCCAAGCCAGGTGAGAAAGCAGAGGGAATGGGAGGGGGGGGTTGGCGTGGACAATTTTATACTGTTTCTATCTCACAGGGCAACAAAAGAAGAGATGAACAAATAGGATAAAAACAGAGAGTGAGGGGAAGTAGGCATATTCAAATTGTTAGAGGCTATTTGATTGCAAGATTTGCACTAGTTCTTCACACTATTATTTAACATTGCCATGTCATAATCATAATCACTGGCAGGGGCTAAACTGATGATGCTGGTATGTCTAAGACAGAGGAAGAGGGGAAGGGAGTGAGGCAGCACTAAGGCAGAGAGGAGGATGAGATGGCTAAACAAGGTCACTGCTCATTTGGAGAACTGCTGCGTCATTCACAAAGTCACAAGGCAAGCTGTTACAGGTGTCACTTTCACTGCACACTGAGCCTGTTTACAGCAAGACATGAATGTTGGCAAACTCATCTCCTGAATCATACCTAATACCAGTGCAGTGTCATATGGTAGTTTTATTTCTAAAAAGCCATAAATAACCCAAATCTAGTAATTTGTTGTGACAAGACCCACTGGTGACAGCATTTCACAGTCAAAGCTATCCATAACTGATAGCTATCACAGCCAATTAAATGTTCTACACGAGAATTCAGGACAGCAGAAGTGATACGGTTTAGATTTTCTAACCTTGTTAGGCTCCCTCTTACTCGTACCCCACAGCTTTGTCACCCATAGGATGTGAGGGAGAATAAAGAATGTAAAGCTCACTGTGATCGCCTGTTTTGATAACTGAAACATGAATTGATCTATACAAGAAAAAAAGAAATTTTGATTTCAATTGAATTTCCTATTGTGCTGTAAGTTGCATGATTGTAGTCAGCACACACATCACATGATAGACAAGATTTAAAACTAATGCAATATATAAATGGAGGCATCAATGCATATCACAGTACAGTACAATAATAGCATGCAGCGTTATGACAGTAGCACCTGTAGTGCATAGCCAGTCAAATCTGAGAGATGTCCTGAGGGCTAGATAGTAATCCCTCACTGAGAACTGGAATGTTGCAGTATATAGACACTCCTGGGAACATAATACACACACTGACTGACATGAACACAAATACACACTCACATGCACACGCTGCTATGATTTTATACTTATCTGTAAAAAATCTCAGATAAAATCTGTGTCTGACTTATAATATGAAAGCTCCAAACCTTAACCTAAAAAGTCTTTTGCAACTTTTATCTCCTGTATTCACTCAATAAACACATACATAGAGAGTACATTTAGTTATTTGTGACACTCACACCTGTGTTACTTTAATAGACCTGAGGAAAAAAAAATCTTCCCTGACAGCAGTGCTTCAGTCTGTAGTTTCGTATCATGTGTGACTCTGTTTGTAAATCTATGGGTGGAACTTTTGAATATACTATGTGTATGTGTTATTGGGGTTTGTGTGTGTGTGTGTGTGTTTTTTTTTTGTTTTTTTTTGTGTGCACACCATATACACTGCTCAAAAAATTAAAGGAACACTTTGAAAACACATCAGATCTCAGTGGGACCAAAAAGATATGCTGGATTGTCACATGAGCCTGGGCATTGTTGTGCACCAGGATATATATTTTTTTTTTGAGCAGTGTATTAAACTACAACAGGAAACAACATGTTCACTTCATTTTGTATCTCAGTCAACACAGGAAGGATGTCTATGCAGGCCTGTTGTATGTATGCATGTGTATTACATGCACATTTCTTCCACTTACATACCTGCACTATTTTTCTCAGATGCTTATTGGTAAAGTTGAAAGACACATTTGAAATAAATGGTTACAGAGGTCTGGTTTATGCATTACTGACAAAATCATTAACAATAAAATACAAATATTGATAATATTAAAATGTTTTCATGAACAGTTCATGAATATCTTTGTGTGTGTCTGTTGCAGAGCACCAGGCCTGCTGCCAGTGGAGTCTTTCACAATGGTTGCAGTGAAGATGCTGAAGGAGGAAGCCTCTGCTGACATGCAGAATGACTTCCAGAGAGAGGCAGCACTCATGGCCGAATTTGATCATCCAAACATAGTTCGACTCTTAGGTTAGTGTGCACTTGTGTGTAAAAGATTTGCAAAGAGGCAACAGTTACAAATGGATTTTACATTAAATAATTGCTGGATCCCTGACTTTCCTTCAGGGAGGAGTAAAGTGCAAAAACAGAAGCACAGAATGGGAGAAAAAAAAAAAGCATTTAGATATCTAAAATAAAATAAAAAAATAAAAGGAGGATGACACAAAGAGGTTTTGGATGTTTTGGAGGTTTGGATCATTCAGAAAAAGGTCTAAATTCAGTTGTCAATTAATTTTTACCTGCTTATATTAAGCAACAATTTAACAGTAAACTTTAAAAAGAATTGCAGAGCTTTCAAGTAAAAAAAAACAGAAGAAAAAAAAGAGAATTGCCTCTTAGCATTTCATTCTCTCCCTTTTCTTCTGGAAATTTAAGTCCAATTTTCCATGCAGCAATTTTCCTGAAATGTTTTTGTCCCACTGTGGGACCATTAAAGCATTAGAGATCCAGATAGGGCTGTTTGCCAGTAAATAACTGCTGCTTGACAACTAATGTGCCTTTGTTGGCCAATGTAAAATAAATGTGCTCTATTAAAATGTTGCATCTACACTAATACAGCATATCTAATCTAACACAAACAGCTCTCATTCAAAAATACTTCCAGGAAGACATTTAGAGATACAGAAGAGTTGGTGCTGTCAGTGAGTGATTTTTCTTTTTTAAATTAACATTCAGTCCCTCACTCACGCGCAGTGAATGCAGTATCTGATGTTTTCTGTTCTTTTCTGAGACACTAACGGCAAAGTCTCTGCTGTGCATGAAACCGGAGGAGTTGATTAGATTATTTCCTCGACCTTTTAATTACACCTATAGACTAATAATACAGCTGTAAATCATGTGTAAAAATATATGCATTGTCCAAAACATGAGTGTGTCAAAATTAGAGATGCTATAAGTCTATGTGTCAGTACTTAGGTCCATGTGTGTGGCCTCTCTCTTTCATATATTTAGCAATGAGCGAAACATTTTAATCCAGCTACTGTCCTTCAGCAAAGGTCACTACCACTAAATTGCAACTTGTTTTTGCAACACCACCCTCTACAGATAGATGCATGTGCGCACATACACCCAGACACCCTCGACTACACAAGCACATAACAAGTGTTCACTGGGGAGCTGTGCTATTCAGTGACCCACAGGACTTGAATTAAGTGAGCATGACCGCCAGTCCTCCTCCTCTCACCTAAAGTTCATTGTAAGTATGTTGCGACTGCAAAGTGCAAAAATAAAAAAAAGTGAACTACAACTGAAAAAGCTGCTTTCGCTTCTGGTTGTTTAAAAAGTTTAATCTAGGTAAGAATTTGGATTTGGATTCAGAAATCCCAGGTTTAGCCGTCCAGGATCAAGTATTAAACCCTACTTCTCTGCCACTCACATACCCGAAAACATAAATATGCATTTTCACAAATGTATTGTGGATAAAAAGTTATTGTGCATTAGTCAATAAAATATGAACATTCAGAGTTTTTCATTTGTGTAGAGGACATTTATTGAAGCTCTGCTATATGGAGATTTGTGTAGTTGGGTAAGAGTTTTTTTCCCCTTTACCAGACGAAAACAGACTTAGTCCAGCTTCATCTGCTAAGGGAAGAGAAACTATGCTTGGGATTATCTCAGTTTATTGTGTCATTATAATTAAAACGAAGTGATATATGATCCTACAAGTAATAAAACTGCATCAAAATGCTCTCAATCCTAAAATAAAAACAAAGAGTTGATTGCGTGAAGTCGTCTCGTTTCAGAATCTTTTTTTTTCTTTTTTTTTTACATTTTTGAGCAACTTGTTTTAAAGTTTTCAATCCAATCAGATTACCTCTCTCCCTCACTTGCAGTGGACATCCCTAGAGGGCAGTATTAAATTCAGTCCAAGAGCTGGACTGTGTAATGATTTTCTGTCTTAGTAAATCAGGCCCTTTGCTGATTTCCCCAAAATTCAGCATGACACATTTTATAATTTGTAAAGCTTTAGAAGCTCCACAAGAAGGAGAAATCAATGTCTTTGTGTTTGAACAAAGTTCAAAAGCTTTTTAAATGACTGGGCTACCAATGGGTCATTGAGTTTCCAATTTTCTTTACTAAAAAACAGAAGCGATAAATGTAATCGATCAAAATTATACCTGTAGCCAACATAAGTTGGTATATTTCAGGGCAGTAACCACATAATCATATCAGTCATGTACTAAAATGAGAAGAAAAGAAGAGTGAACTGAAACTACAGTTTAAAGCCAGTGGGTTATTTCTGTTCATCCAGCAATATTTTTTTAGACTTCCACTGTAAAGAACTGAAACTTGTCTATGAAACAAACAAAGGGCAAATTACATGAATAGGATATTTTTAATCTTTGCAGGGCTACTGGGGCTCTGCAAAGCCTTAGCAGTGTGTGCTTTGACACTGCAAAAAGGAATGCAAGAACAAACAAGCAGACAGACTCACTTTTATAGAGCTGCAGTAAATAAGCAGGAAATAAAGAAGCATGATTTTTTGTCACTTCTGCCAAGATGCTGTTCCGCCAAATATTTCATTCATGTGTTTGGCTTGTTGGTAAAAATCACATCGCAATTCTGTAAATTGTTGTCCAGTGGGTATGGAAGATACTGTATGTCTAATAAAGGTTGCATGTCTACTATATTCAATGTAAATTTATTTAGGAGCTTATATATGCTAGCATTACTTAAAAGATTAAAAATTGTACAGGTAATCACCAAGTAAATCCAGGTTTTCTTATTTGTTTTTTTAAGATACTGTAGCCCTTTCTGTCCCTATCAAACATGCAAAACCCGTGGAACCCCTTACTGCTAAAAATGTACATTTCAAATAACTTCTATTAATCACGTGATATCTAAAATATGTGCAGCTTCAATCATACCAGTCTCAATTTAGTCTCTTCCCTTTATTTGTCATCGTTTCCCCACAGCAGCCCAAGTCCAGGAAAAGCAGTAGGTTAATTTAGCAAATATAAATATACCATGTTTACATCATGAGGCCACTGGCATAGGAATACAAGAAGATCTCATCTGTGTTTATATCTTGTTAATATATATTTTTGGCATTTTAAGGTGAATGACCTATATGATACTGTAGAAGAAAAAATGTTAATTTAGTGTTTTTAATGCTTCTACTGGTATGTTTATGGGGGTAAACATTTATAAGCAGCTCTCCAAAAACCTCTTTTGTGGGAAAATCAACAGCATCGTAGGTCATCAAATGGAGTTACCTCTATGCTCTTTCCTCAGGTGTGTGCGCAGTGGGTAAACCAATGTGTCTGATGTTTGAGTACATGGCCCACGGTGACCTCAATGAGTTCCTGCGTCGCAGATCTCCAACCCAGTCAGTGCGCACCCTCAGCCACGCCAGCTTGTCGGGTCGCAGTTTCTCCTCTGAGCTGGAGGCCGGACCTCTCTCCTGTGTAGAGCAGTTATCCATTTCCAAGCAGATCGCTGCAGGAATGGCCTACCTGTCAGAGCGCAAGTTTGTCCATCGTGACCTAGCGACACGGAACTGCCTGGTTGGAGAGGAAATGGTGGTAAAGATCGCGGACTTTGGCCTCTCCAGAAACATCTACTCAGCTGATTACTACAAAGCCAATGAAAATGATGCCATCCCCATTCGCTGGATGCCCCCTGAGTCAATATTCTACAATCGTTATACTACAGAGTCAGATGTGTGGGCCTATGGTGTGGTGCTATGGGAGATCTTCTCCCATGGGATGCAGCCGTATTATGGCATGGGTCATGAGGAGGTTATTTACTATGTGAGGGATGGTCACATCCTTTCCTGTCCTGAGAACTGTCCTTTGGAGCTGTATAATCTGATGAGGCTCTGTTGGAGCACACATCCATCCGATAGGCCGAGCTTCAGTAGCATTCATCGGATACTGGAGCGCATGCATCAAAACAGACTAAGCATCAATGCTGACACTGAAGTTGACTGTTAACTTTAACAAAAATGTTTCCTCCCTGTGTAAAAGGCATTGATTTGCTGGCTTGATGATTTAATGAATACTTAGTCTGAACCCAAAGATACAGTGCTGTGAAAAAAATATTTGTCCCCTTCCAGATTGTTTTGCATGTTTGTCACATTTACATGTGTGTGACAAAGATGCAAAAAAGAAAAAAATAAATAAATAAATAAATAAATAGAAAGACGCCAAGAAGGGGAGCACTGTATCTTGCATGCTCAGTCATTTCATTTTTGGAATTTGTCTCTTCAGAAGGCCCAGTATGGTCATATTTTGGTAATTTGCATGTTGCTACTTCAGAGGTCAGGACATCAGTTTCTGACCGTTTACCAGGAGCTGTCCATCAAACAGGTCTGCTTTAATTTTAAAAACCTATGAATGGACTCGCTCCAGACCCAGAGCCTTTGAACTACGTGGAACCTAAAAATACAGATATTTCATAGACATTGGATTTTTTTTCTTTTTTTGCTATAAACTTGATGAAAATTTCGTAAATGCTCTGATTGGGGTCAGTGTGACCTTGCTGTTTATTGGTCACAGAGAGAATCAACATGTGAAAAGCTATTTCTTTGACAGTGTTATTGTAAGGGATTGATTATATATTAATTACAACATGACATTTCCCTTTAAGTCAGCTCTAGCTTATTCCACAGTGGCACACAATCACTTTAAATCACTGATTGTTTTGTAGTCAAGTTGGTATTCCACTTTGGGGCATTCTTTTTTATTTTTGTTTCCTTTTTTAATGTTATAAATTTTAGCTGTTTGTTGTTGATAATTTCTTTAACATATAAGCAAATTATAGCAGGTATAAGTTAATACTTTTTTCTGGCTTGCATTATTATTTCTCATAAAGTTCCTCACTGAAGCACAAAAACACATATAAGAGCATTGTTAACCTGAGTCATTCTCCTGCCTTAAATAGACAGTAAGTCAGTGACAAATTGCCAAAATGTCTTCATTCTAAGTATAAATCTAGGATGGGAGCTCATAAAAAAGAAATCATGTGTAGTGCTTTTATTTTGAACCTTTTTTTTTTTATTCCATTTGGGTTATATTGTTTGAAAGTATGATTTAAAAAAAAACTATGGTATTCATATTCAGCTTTTTTTTAATCTAAAGAAAAAAAAATTGATTTTCTCTGAAAATGCCTAACTGACTTTTTAAATGTATCATGGTGTTACTTTTTTGTTATTTGTTACATTATATGAATAATGTTTATTCTTTCTTTTCACACACATAATTCGCATTAAGTATTTCTTTGTATTGCTTGCAAATAAACAGAATAATTCAACACCTTTGTATTTCAGATCTAGACGGGGCTTTTTGAAAAGGAAATGAAAGCAGTCACTTTGTTTTTTTTTCCACAAGGTATATCTGAATTTAGGAATTTAGGAAGAGATATTTACGCTTCCTGTTTAGCACTTATTAGCTGAGACTGATGAGAATCTCCCTACCTTTGCTGTTAACCCACAACACTAGAAGAAAGAAGAAAGTAAAGAAGGAGGTCCTACATTATCTAGAGTCTTTAACGCCTGCCAAGACACTTCTTGACTGTTACCTCTGTTAAGGTAAGACCTCCCCTGAATCTTTAGACTCTGCCAACTTCACAGGTATGTTGCTCAGGTTCAGGAACTCCTCCTGAAGTTATCACTACCACACATTGGCAGTTCTCTCTCTCTAACCCCAAACTGTTCTTTCTCTTATTTCATTTAATCGTGAGCCTCTTGTTCATACATGTTACATGGGAGGCCCCCTAAGAGCAGCAAGCATCTTAATTATGTTGCAGTTTTTATTCATTTTTTTCTCAAGTCTGCAATAAGCCCTGTTTATTTGTGCTGGGTTGTATTAACTTCATCAAAATGTCTGTGATTGCATTCCAGTGTATAAGTGTGTGTGTGTGTGTGTGTGTGTGTGTGTGTGTGTGTGTGTGTGTGTGTGTGTGTGTGTGTGTGTGTGTGTGTGTGTGTGTGTGTGTGTGTGTGTGTGTGTGCAAGTCATATGGAGGACATTTCTGTGTGTGTTGTGGTGGATGCCTAAGTGTAAACTGTTTAGAGTAGGCAGTATGGAGTCTGGCCTTGGACTGCTCATCCCTCTTTTTCTTGCTCTAAACTTTGGCTCAGAGTCTTTCAGTCCCACCTCCTCCACTTCAACACCACAGAATATAATACAGAGAGAATAATACAATGACATGTTTTATTATTAGAGCACATGTGCCAATATTATGACTGATGTATCCTTATTACATGCTCATTACACATTCTCTTCAGTATTTTATTTAAATACCTATTAATACTAAAACAAAGGGCAGTTTTTTTGGTGAATTGAAATGTTTATTATATAAAATAATCCATGCATGTGTGTGTAAGCACATAAACATAACAAATACAAAGCATGTTGTTGCTCTTGTTTGGTGTGCTGTCCAAGGATGCTGATCATAATTATTGCATAGGTAACTCAGCCATAATAATATCCCTGGATAACATATGTATATACGTCATTCTGTCAAAGGTCAACACTTTCAGGATGGTTTGGAACTCTTCAACAAGTATTGACAGGTCAAAGTTCACTGAAGTTGAAGTCTATACAAAAGAACCATGTGAATGTACTTTCTAATTTCCTTCCTATTTTCCTCCAAGAGTGAATCCATGATTGTGGTGTTTTGTTTCTTATCTGCAGCAGTTGCAGTCATTTCCTTGTCCTGTCTCCATCTGCTTTGTTTTGGTAATGTTTTTGTTTTCAATGCACTGCAGAGCCAGCAGTAGGTGCTTACTGGGAGGTAACTTATTCACAGTGAATCAGTGACTCCAAATTTTGGTGCCATCATGCCACGACAGCTCTTCATGTTTTGCAGTCATATAACAATATAGCTAAGAATTGCTTCCTGTTTTGTCAGAACTTTGTGTCAGTGTACCAGAGGAAACCGGTATTTTCTGAATGTTCTGGATGTGAGCAGCTCAGCAGATTTTTAAAGTCTTGTTGACTTTTCCATCTTTCATAAATGTAGTTGGCAACAAGTCCATTCATTATAGGCATTAGCCAAACATGCAGTAGGACATTTGACCGATGGGACATATTTGTCAGTCATCAAACCATGCCAGTAACCATGGAAAGTGTCTATATTGACATTGTGACGAAGACTTGACGTCCCCCCTCACTCAGCAACAGTGCAGGCAACTTCCTGCATGGCCACACTGACTCTGATTGGACCATCAGGAAGTAAGTAGATGTATATCAGTCAACTGGAGGCTACCACTCCAAAGCTGTGGAACAATAAACAAAGCAGAGCTCTCTCTCTCTCTCTCTCCCTCACACACACACACACACACACACAGAAAGGGAAAAAATGTTTCCCATAAAAAAACATCTCCTTCACATCACACACGAGACAGGCCCTGACTTCTCTTACAGTAATGTTAATCTTACACAAATACCACACTTGTTCTGTGAAGTACTTCGTGTAAAGTGTTAAATGTGCTACACTAAAGGTGCTCCTTTTACCTCTTTTCCATCAACAGCAGCACCAGTGATGGTGCAGTGCCAGTTCTGCCCCAGTGTCTTTCTAGAAGCAGCACATATTTCAGCAGGTTTCAGAATTGGATATTACTTAGCATTGCTACCAGAAGGTGGGACACAACACAGTGAACAGAATCTGTGAGCTACATCTGGCTAATTTCTTGTTTAGCACCTCTCGTAGCCACTGATGCCAGTGGTTTCAACTTCTGGAGGAACCACGTGGAGGTGGTTCTAGATTGGGAACAGGCATTGTGTTCATGGAAAATAGGTATTTTATGGAAAAACCTTCTCTCAGATTCACTGAATAGTGTTCCATATTCCCACCATTCAGTCACTAATGTTTGTCTTCCAAAATAATAATCCAACAGAAGCCAAAGGCCAAAACTTGAGAAGCTGTAAAAGTTGAATTGCAGTTCTACGTAGCTCTAAAATCTGCAATATTTCCCCCCCAATTCCTCCTTGCTGTTCAGCCTTCTCTTATTAAAATGAGGAAACCTATCCCATTTTATGTTCGTTGACAAACGTTCAGCATAAAGTAACCCCAAACTGTCTCTGGCAAATGTGAATCAAATCCAAAAACATTGCCTCAAGAGAGAGCGTCTAAGCTTTGAGAACTTATTCATTCAGCATTTTCTCACTGTGTCCAACACAGTCACACACAGACGGGACTGAAAGGAAATGTGCTTCTCTTCCAAAAACAAAAACACAAGCGGTCACACACACAAATTTCTGGTAACAGTTAAGGCTGACCAAATTGTGTGAAGAGGCTCGTGTTCAACAAATTATTTGGCCTGGAAAAAAATGACAACAAAAACAGCAACAATCGTTCCCCATTCTGATGTGCTTTAATAGAAACAGAAATATTGGTGCATAATCAAAAGGAACAATCATAGCAAGATGTAGTTTTTGTTTGTTTGTTTTTTAGCATAGGTCCGTCATTTCATATACATGAATGACACATTCACCTGGATTCAGACTGATGTTTTTATTGTTGCTGGAGCATCAACACCATGACTGTAGTTGGACATTTATTGATATTGGACTCTGAGGTACAGACACTGGGAATCACATTTATTTATTTTTTTGACACAATTACTGAAAAATATCTACTGGTACATGGTTTGTTGCTGGGAAACTTTTGAACATCATTTTTAAAGTAATGTTTGGCAAAACAAAATGTTCAGACCTATATCTTTGTTAGTTTTTTGTTTGTTTGTTGGTTTTAAAAATCAGTTTTTATATCATTTTTTGGTATTAAAGAAAATGTTTCTTAACTGCAAGACACACTGTTCATGTCATGTAGCATCAGTTGAAGGCCACAGCAAATGCCGCATAATCCATTCAGACAAAATAAGACACAATCGGGGTACAACAACCTTGATATAGTAATCTGGAAAGATAAAACCGATCACACTACTCTCTGGGTAGTTTCAGTAGGCCATCTATTGTAAATAACTGAGGACAGCTTTGAAGGCACCCAAGAAAAAAATAATGAGGGAATTTTCTTGTAAATAAAATCACTCTAACACTGCCCCCCCCCCCCCCCCCCCCCCCAAAAAAAAAAAAAAAAAAAAACTTTCTAGGACCAGTATCTAGGATTTATCTGGATCTAGTAGATGGAATGTAATTTTACCTTCAACTACAAAGCATTTTGGTTAGCTTAGTATGAGCCCTTCGAATCTATGTAATTTAGACCAAACTCAACACTGGCACAAGACAGCACTTTTTACATTTCAACACTGAGGTGGCATCAATACTGCTTCTTGACATCTTAATTTTCGCAGAGGTTAAAGTTTGATTGGGTATGCTGTTAGCTACAATCTGTATGAGCTGCTTGCTCCAACCTCACCTCTAGATGCCACTAAATCCTACACACTGGCCTTGTTAAACACGAGATCGCTGCATTAGCGACACACAAGCTTAAAAAGTAACATAACATCACTTGAAATCTTTTTTTTTTAAACTAATCTCATATTGCTGCAGTGATGCACAAATGCACACTGACAGCATTGGTGGGTGTGGTTGTGGCTAAAAACTGCTGGGTGTGACTGGGGATGTTATAAGCTTGAAACTTTCAACCAGAGGACGGTGAATCACTGCTTTTCTGCTGTTAATTGATTTTATATGGAGGAGAACTGAAAGGCACTGCACTCATAGATATGGAATTTTTTCATCACAAACAAGTTAATGTTACTGTAATAATGTTTACAGGAAAGTCATTATTTAAGACACAATACACATTACATTAAAAAAAAAAAACATACAGAGAAGCCTACAGTACATCTGGACAGAATATAACAGTAAAATTTACAGGCACAAAACACGTTTCCCTTTGGTGATTAACTTTGCATAATATATTTTATATATACATATTGTACACACATACTTACAAAGATACACAAAGAGTGACACACTGGTAAACAAACTTATAGAAAGTTTAGTTGGTTTGATATAATAACCTGAAATAATGCTTAAAAAAAGTTACAGTGAATGTCAAATATGGAGGGTTGTATCCAGATCCATATACTGACAAAATCTGGTCAAGATTCTTATGACTTGTGAAAGTTGGATAAATTTAAGACAACAAATTTGTTATATGGGAGATTGGATCCTAAGAATTTTTTTCTCATTTTGCAAAGTTGAAGCACAGCTAGAGATAAAAAAAAGCACCAACACAGTAAGGATAATTATCAATCACATTGGTGACTAAGGTGCCCTTGACCACTGTGCTTTATCTTACACGTGCAGCAGAAATAAAAGTAAGTGTTGCAAGAGTAATGGTGAAAAAAAAAAAAGCTTAAGTCAATAATCTAAACCAAAATAAATTACCTGATTAATAGGCCAAACATTCGGCAAAGATGCCAGCTGACTTCATGTTAACATTGCAGCTGAAATTCCTGAAAAACATCTGGCTTCCTGGAAAACATCTGACTGTACTTTTGGCAGTGATTCTCACTCTGCTGTCAGTTGTTGGGAGCGTTGTCTATGTATTTTGGCCAAAATGTGTTTGGATTCAAAACATTCAGTTTGCAATTTTTAACAATGTACATCATAGCATCGCCATGCTGGATTTCAGCTGGCGCAAATTCTCAAGTCAATGAGAGCACTTGTGGAAATATTACACCATTCGACACTGCATTGGCTCAAGTCTGGCTCGAAGGTCAGTCCGTTACAAAGGCACCCTAAGGGATTAAAATAAGAGCAAACTTTAATTTGTCATTGTTGTCAGTACACCTTTAAATAATACTTACTAACCAGAAATACTTACATTGTTGTAAAGCATCAACCATAAAACATATTTTGGTTGGATATCTGCGTTACTTCATATCACCGATAACAGTGTTACAACAAGCAAAAATCTGTCCATGTCATTCAGATTCTGCAGTGTTTGCTAAAACTTAGTGCACTTTAAAGGCTGTGGTGTTTCAGTTCATCAGTTCTCTAAAGAACAGTAACTGAAACAAATGTAGATTTGCTAATGGAGGTGAAAGAAAAAACAAAAAAAAGACTAACACTGCTTTTCATGAACCACTTACAAATTCCAAACTGTTCTGAAAGCGCAAACCTTTGGGGAATCTGGCTTTGTTTTTCACAACAAAACTGCAAAGCATGATCAAAGTTATGTTGTGAGTCATTAGCAATCCTAATAACATACTCATAGCACTGCTGGGCCTTAGAGGCTGACACAGTGGCTGGCATGGCTGCAGAATCAGTCATGTGATGGTCCAGGTTTTAACCAGCCATTTTTGCTTTTTCTCTGCACCACTTGGTATAAATTCATCAGAAGTGAGATAGGCATAGATGGTAAAAATAGAGTGGATGAAGGCTTTCAGTCAAAACTGCTTACACTGTATCAATAAAAAAAAAACAGAGAATGTCATTCTATAACCCATTTTATCTTCTTGTTCATGCACTCTGCCAGAAAAAAAACCTGTTTTGTTTTCTTTTTGATATTTTGTTATTATTTGCAGTTTTACTAGTTACAAAACCTATACTCAAGGCACCAGAAGGCAATTTGGAGCTAACTCTGTTAGTACATTTACATTCACTTCCACGAGTCCCCCTTTGTCCCCGAGGTCAGCCTCGGGTATCTAGCTATACAGTGAGAGGCAGTTTGTTCAGCGCATTTCATGCCATAATACGAAGTCTTTATACATGCACCAAACATGACTCTCATCTTGTCTTCACTTAACTGTACTCCTCCTTTCCCTAGAACAACTTGTCTTTGAATCCTGAGTGGGAATAAACAACCCAGGATTTGTGGCAATCATTGGATCCTTACTTTATTTGAACTGGATGGAAGCAATAACCTGCTGGCATGGATTCACAAAAGCATGTTAATAAGAAAGGGTGGGTGGTAGAATAATAAATCCCCAAACCTGGTTGTAGTTTCTAAGAGTACTTGTCTTTAAACAATGAATGACGACTCTACAGCAGAAAAGGATAATTGTTGAGCCTATTTAAACATTATGTTGACTCCATAATGGATTAAACCAGTGTTTTAGATTGCAAACCATCTAAAAAAAAAAAAAAAAGTTAATATAGGCAGGATATTGAATTGGATTTTCACTTTGGATGACACCTTTTGAAATATATAACATTGGTATAACACAGTCATGCCTTGATCCTACACATCATCACTGTAAAGTTAAAGCTTCTGCCTGATAAAAATAAGTGGAAAATTAAAGCATGATGTTGTGAATCTGGGGTCAGGTGAGTCTTTAAAATGAAAGAAATACACTGGTAGCCAACAATAACATATATATATGATGTTAAGTTTGATGTTTTTCTTAATGATGGGGCACTAGAGGAGCAATAGCATGAAACCTACCGGATACTTAGTTAGGACAATTAGATAAAGAGGATGGGTTATACTGGCATTATCTTATTTCACAGATTACTTTTAAATAGTTCATATCATCTTTGCCTGTAACAACACATTTAATACAAATGGAAATTAACAAAACAAAATAATAACAGCCTATCAGAGTCCTCGTCTGTTCTGTCTCCAAACAGATCGAGTCTTTTCATCTTTCATCATAGTTGCCATCTTCTTCTTGACATCCACCCATTTACCTTCTCTCAGTCAGTATCTCCATTAGAGAATTATCCCTTCAAGATGGAGTCATCTCCGAGACTTTGGGCATTTTTTTTTTTTTTTACACCACCGAGTGTTCATTGTGGTGGTGATGGTGGTGCATGGTACTGCCAGTCAGCACCGTGTGGTTGGTGGACGACGCAGACCGGTCAGATCCCTCTGCGGTCACCCCGTTCACGTTCTCCTGCCGTTGGCAGCACAGGATCTGCCTGAAGGTCGCGCTCATCTCCTTGTCACGGTAGGAGTAGATGATGGGGTTCATGGCTGAGTTGAACTCAGCGAGTAGCAGGAAGAACTTTTCGTAGGTGAGCACGTTGCAACTGGCGCAGAAAACATCAAGGAGGAGGATGACCAGACCAGGGGTCCAGCAAATGATGAATGCACCTAAAAAGACACAAACTGCATGCGTTAGTTGAGGTAAAATTGCCATGTCCGTAAGAAAACTTAAGCCTACTCTAACACGTAATTCCAATGTGATGACCAATGAAAGCTCTAATCCTTAATTTGATTAATTACTTTCAGAACTCTAATGAAAGGTATTTTTATTGTTTGTGATCATACATTGCATTACATAAATGGTAAATGGACATATATAGCACTTTTCTACTCAATTTGAGGACTCAAACATTTTCTTACTACAGTCCTGATTCACCCATGCATGCATAAAAGTGCTTGCTTTTCCTATGATTAAGCACTTTTAACGCAATGTTTACACACACACACTCCAGTGAATGCATCGGGGGAAACCGGGGGTTCTGTATCTTACCCAAGGGTACTTCAATAGGTTGGAAGAGCCTGACTGATTAACCTGACTTCAACTTTATCGTACAGTGCCATTCTCTTTGGAGTGTGGGAGGAAGCTGGAACAAACTCATGGGGAGAACATTTCACTGGGAGGTTTGAACCAGATACTTTCTTACTGTGATGCAGCAGTGCTAAACACTGTACCACCATGTCACCTGTCAGTATCCACACTGCCCTTTTTCCTCAAATGTTTTTGTATGTCTGTTGAAACAAACAAAAATCACTCTATAACCACTCTGCAAACACATCACTTACAAACCACACCATCATCAGTCAACAAAACAACAAGTACCAATGCCTCTTTATAACCACATCTTAAAATTTTAATTAATATAATGTGCATGCAAATTGCTTTGAATGTACAAAATTTTAGAGTTGTTTTGGATGCTTGATGTAAGTGAAAATATATTATTATTATATTATTAATATTGATATATTATATATGTTATATGTATATATGTGTTGGCCCTGCAACAGGCTGGCAACCTGTACAGGGTGTACCCTGCCTCTCACTGAGATAGGCTCCAGCCCCCCCGCGACCCTAAACAGGATAAGCAGAAGTGAATGGATGGAGATTTTATATATATATATATATATATATATATATATATATATATATATATATATATATATATATATATATATATATATATATATATATATATATATATATATATATAATACTGTCAAATACATCATTAAACACAAATTAAATGTAAATAGATTTTTTTGCTTTGTTTTTGTTTGTAAATGATTAGAATCATTATTACAAATAATATAATGTAAATAATATAATGTAAATATAAATAATAAATCAGCAGTGCACTTTGATAAAGTGGACTCTTCCCCAGTTAGATGAAATACATTAGCACTGAGGAAGGGGTCACTGACCTTACTCATGAATGTCAAGTGTTGTAAATTCTGTCAACAGATGCTATTTGTCCTAAATACAAGACAACTATAGGACATTCCACTTGAGAGATAGTAAAACAAGAAGTCTTGATGATCAGTTCAGTTCAGCAGGGTTGAGAGAGAGAGAGAGAGAGAGAGAGAGAGAGAGAGAGAGAGAGAGAGAGAGAGAGAGAGAAGTGCATTGACAGGAAGGTCTGTTATCTGTTAGTGTTTTGCAGGCGGCAGCTGCAGTGGAGGCTTGACCTCACTTCCTAGCTATGCAAGCAGACTCTCCAGAGTTGGATAAATTTCTCAAGCAGTTCATTGCCCAGCAGAGAAACTATTTCAGCTATTTGTCTCTCAGTGAAACATCTCACTCTGAACAGGACCAGACTCAGCACAAAAAAGCTCAGAGGAAGTGTTCAGGATTTCCAGTCTGAAAAACAAGAAGAATACTTGACTCTAACATTATGACTGCTACTGTATTTTCTCTGTATTTTACTTTCACTGTCTCACTGTTTTAGTGTTGATGCAAAAATAATTAGAATTATAGTCCATTATATCTTAACCACAACCTACAGTATATTCTTGCCTATATATATATATATATATATATATATATATATATATATATATATATATATATCAAAATGAGAAGGGAGACTCTTTTTGTGATTCTAAGGCCTGAGAGGTCACCCTCAAATTCTTTCATTTCCTCTCTAAATCCTGGAGTATATAATTACCCTCAATACTTATTGCAGAATTTCCTCTTTATCCCAAAAGAATATGGCTGGTTTACCATAGCCACTTTTTACAGTGTTATTCCCATGCCAGGTTTACAGAGGGTAAACCAGAGTTTTTGTTTATGGGAGTAACATGATTTTCTTTTTTTTTTTTTTTGCCCCGTCACTACTTGAAAATGCCACATGGAGGGAAAAAAACCTGGAGAATGGAAAGCCGCTGGAGGAAGGTAAATAAACACAGCTCTGACGCAAGCCTGGAAAATTTGGTCATGTATGGAAATCTACGAAAAATACTTTGGCACATTCCTTGTCTTATAAAACTTAGTAGTTACATATAAATGTGTTAAGATGTGTGTGGCTATTGCGATGACTAACAAGTAAAACATTAGTTTAATAAATGACACATTTTAGTATTTGTTTGTTAGTAAGAGGCAATGTGTTGCTTCACACTGCTGGCTGATGTTTCACCAGTCACAATCCAGTAAATAAACCTTTGAAGAAATACTTTTAATGTGAAAATCCTTATAAAGACCTGTGGGAGAGAAATGAGTTTGTGAAATTATCCTTAACATATAAATAATTCAAAGCAATTCTTAGAAACAGCACCACACAATGGCTTACCAGTGTCACTGTTCACAAACAACATAGTCAAAATATATTGATATAATATCAATATATTGATATAAGTGCATGTACGCTCACCAGACACTATTAGGTGCACTTGTTTGACTGATTGCTGGCGAGGTGTAAATATCTAATCAGCCATTCACATTGCAGTGACTCAGTGCATTTAGGCATACAGTGATGTTTACGACATCATGCTGAAGTTCAAACTGAGCATCAGAATTGGGAAGAAAGGTGATTTAAGGGAATTTGAACATGACATGATTGTTGGTGCCAGATGGGCCTGTGCTCCCACAAACTCACAGTTTCTGAAATACTGGCCTGCTCTCAGTATTTCAAAAACTGCTGATCAACCATCTCTAGAGTTTACAGAGAATGGTCAGAAAAAGAAAAAAAAATATCCAGCAAGGGGCAGTTCCCTGGGTGAAAATGCCTTGTTAATGCCAGATGTCAGAAGAGCATGGCCAGACTACTTGGAGCAGAAGGTAATGGTACCTCAAATAACCACATTACAACCAAAGTATGCAGAAGAGCACAATTCCACAGTCAAAAGAAACCAATGAGAACCATGAGAATGGGAGATTTGCATCACAGCTGTGCAGCTGCCAAATCTGCAGCAACTCTGTGATGCTATCATATCAATACGGACCAAAATCTCAGAGGAATGCTTCCAGCATCTTGTTGAATCTATGCCACCAATTCAGTCAGTTCTGAAGGCAAAAGGGCGTCCATCCTGGTACTAGCAGGGAGTATAATAAAATGGCCATGAGAGTATAGTTCTCCATAAAAAGCTGTTCCTATATTGTTTTTTTTCTGAATTGCTCTGGTACATTTCTCAGATCACTGAGTGACTTTTGATCATAAAAGAAATTTGTCAAATGCTTTGGCTCATATTTACATGTATTGTTTTATCCAAATGTATGTATGTTTTCTTAATTCTGCCATCGCATGAGCACTGTGATGCTAGTACTGTAAACTGTTTTTGGTTGGTTATTTCTTTGAACAATGACATTTAATTATTTTCCATAACTTTCATCCTTAACTGAAATCATCCTTTATTGGAAAAGGAACATAAGTCTATGGGAAGAAAAATAAGGAAATAATAGAGAACAGATTATGGCAATGAACCCTGCACACCCACAAACACACATGCAGAACTGAGGGTAGATAAACACTCACATGTGCAGACACAAACGCATGCAAACACTCACTTACTTAATTATACATGGCACAAAGACAGATGGGTTAGACATTTTGACGATGTTGAGAAAGCACTCACAAAACTTTATTCTATTCCCAAATCTGTTGCCACACATCCAACACTGTAATCATGATTATACTGTATGATGACATTTAGAGGGCTTTTGTGTGCCAGCATGCTAGGAAATGGAGGTCTATTTCATAATCTAACTTCATATGCCACAGTAAAACCTTTGCTCTAAAAACTGATGGGTCAGATTTCTTCCATTTGTCATCATTAAGATGCTAACATTGTGTTTTCTTTGTTACTGACACTTGATCTTTACTTTTCCAGGGACATGGTGTATTAACCTTAGTCACATGGTGCATAGCCAAAGAACTGTAAAAAAATACGTTTGTGACTTTTTTTGTCTTCTTTTTCCTTCATCCTCCAACAGGCAGGAGGCTGCCTCTCCGTGGGTTTGGTTCTGATGGAAGTGTCTTGTTGTTAAAAGAGCTCTTTTTTTCCACACTGTCACCAAGATTTTTCATGTTTTTCTGATCTGATGCCGACTTGCTCAAGAGCAATGATAGACCACATCAGCCAATCACAGTTTTCTGTCTTTGCTTATGTCTAGGTCATAGGTGATGAAGTGAGAGGTGTTATTCAGTTTTGGTGATGGAAATTCATATATTTAATCAATTTTTTTACTTGGCACTAATTAGCATATACTGTATGTATGTCACTGCATTACACATACTAGAAATTCAGGGTCTGCATCCTTCAGATATGAAGGCTAGACGGTCCAATTTCATCGCCGCTCACTTCCAGCCTTTGTGGTCTTCATGGGCTTCGAAGGACCCGTTCTGTGGATGCCGGGTCCTTCGAAGGCCATGAGGATATGGCCCCTGAATTTGGACACAGCTATAGTCTATGAATGCAGCTTGCTAACCATGTTTGCTAGCCTTACCTGGATTTTTTAACACTCCACCTTCTTGTCCAAATGCTAACTTCTACCTATCAGAAACCAACATGCTAGTGGTTAAAATGCTAACCTAACACTGAGACTTCAAGTCTGAAACCACTGAGTGACGTCACAGTGGCTACTTCTTTTAGTCCATGAAAAAAACCGTCTACCCATACCTCCTCCTTGTGGATTTTGCACCGCAACAATGACTTCTTGCTATTTCAGGAAAATATTAGCTGTTTTAGAAAAAGTGTGAGTAAAGTGGTGGTTGGTTGTTTGTTTGAACAAATGTTAAATACATATTATGAGATCTTAAATATCCAGTTACTATGTCTTTACAATGGTCATACTGACTAAAATAGGGAAGCAGATGGCTACATTGTTATGGTTTATCTACCAGTGGTAAATACTAACAATGGCTAGATAGTTGATAAGCAGAAGCTGTATCAAAAGCTAATGAGGTTATAAGTGTTTACTCTTCAAGTAACTACTTGTGGGGTCATGTTTTTTTCTTTTCTTCTAACTGCACAGCACACGGCCACAGAACAATCTGCACTGCTAACACTGCCTGTGCTTTTTGTGTTCAAAAACTAAACTCACAAGTGTGCACAAGCTGGGAAGACCAAGCTAACGCTTGATGCATATTGTACAAAAAAACACCAAAAAACAAAAATGGGACAAATAAAATGGAAAGGTTGTTAGAATACAATACGTTTTTTATGGCCATTACATTGCAATTTTACAGCTACACTGGTTACTGACAATTTTATTGTTACACTGGTTACTGTCGATTTTATTGTTACACTGGTTACTGTCGATTTTATTGTTACACTGGTTACTGTCGATTTTACAGCTGTGCTGGTTATCCAGTATTCTGCATCTAGTAAAATATTTAATTCATTAAAGAGTTTCCCATTCTTCTGTCTTGCATTTTCATCGCTCAGTTATGGCTTCTGGATCACAATGCCAGCTTAGATTTCCACTAATGTGAATTCTCTGTGGCTCTTAAAAACACCCAAAATTGAATTACCGCTCTCATCTTCTGTATGTCTCACTCTTTCTTACTATTAAGCTGTCTGTGTCTCTGTGTCTTTTCTCATGTTGTTATTTTGTTGCTTGTCCCACTTTCTTTTCCCATCCTTGCATCTTCTTAAAATCTTGAATTTATTCTTTCTTTGTATCTTGTCTTTTTATTTTTTTTTCCTTACACGTCTCATTTTCTGAGCATGGTCACGTTTTCCTTTCTGCAACCTGTCTTCATCTCAGCCATTCCCTGCTTCATCTTTTACTTATAGCTCTCATTCTCTCTCAACCATCTCTGTCTAACCCAGCAACCATCTGTGGTCATAACCATGATCCCTATATACATTTCTGAAAGGGCCCATTAACTTCCCATTTGTCCACAGAAGGATTTCTTTTTCCTCTCCCCTCTTACCCACAGCAGTGCTTCCACATAGAAGATGAGATTAAAGTTCACATTGAGTAGCTGAGAGTGATCAGTTACTGATAAAGATGCTTGTGGTGTACACAGTGATGGACTCTAGTGGTGGTTTCACAGTGGCCTAATGGTTAGAGAAACCAGCTTTTGACTGGAAACACAGTGAGTGCTTTGAAATGGCGATAATGGAGTTTCTTTCCTATTTGAGCTTCACAAAAAAGCCTGTCATTCATCTGCAGAGTTTTGGGAACACTGACTCATTTCTATTATTGAGATCTCAGATTTTTTTAAAAACATGATCTGTCAGGTTTTTTTTTTTTTTTATGAGCTTGGAATAAAAAATTCAAACATCAACACCAAAATGTCTCATAGATTCTCAGTCATCCAAGGCAACTAGACTTCTCTAGATTTGTAAAGATGTTACTCCTCTCACACAGGAGGCTTGTTTACTTCTAAAAGAAGTAACAGAGTTCCTGTATTTTTATTTATTTTTTTATTGCCTTGTACTTTGGAAGGAACATCCTTCAATTGGTGAAGGAGTATGAACGGGCATCAAGGAAGCTTAAACCTAAGATACAGACATTATCCAAAATGCAACATCAAAATCTTTTTTAGGGATTAAATCTTTTTTTTGGGGTAGCATTTTAACTTTTACTTGATACTTGTTTTCTTTTATGAAAAAACAAAAACATGTATCAAGGAGTGAGTGGGGGATATGACATGAAACAAAGGTCCTGGTTTGAATCGAACAACTGACTTTGGGTTTATGTGATATATGTTTTATCCAGTTATCTAATAGGATATCATTGCAGTGAATCAAAAATAATATATATTCACAGTATGTGAGCTGTTTCACTTGTTAAAGCAAGCTTAAAAATTCAGATATACTCAAGTTGAAAGAATAAGTAAATTATATTGCTTGAACACAACAGTACTCTAGATGTTTAAGCAGTGTTCAGAGCCTGAAACTAACACCTGATGCTGCTGACACAGGATTTATAAGTCCAGATGCAGCCACTGGGAGCGATTAGAAAAGCCGTACTGTCCACAATTGTTTCTTGCATTTAGTGCTTTACACAAATGCACACAAACTCAAACACACAGAAAACAGGTGACACTGTGAGATGCATACCAGCTGTGTTTCCATGCTGACAGTGGATCGGAGCATTTGGCTTGTGGTTTTTACTGATTGGTTCTGCTCAGTCAGAAAATGCACTAGCATTATAATCCCCAAAATTACAGAAATGTCTGCATATGCATGGGGTGCATTTGTTAGTATGTAATTATTAGTCCTTTCAGTATCTAGATTTCAAAGCCCTTGCTTTGAAATCTAGATACTGAAATAGGGGAGTCCTTGGGGTAAACACTGACTGGTTCTACACTGTAATTTGGAGACAAGGGTAAGTCTGTGATATGGCATCTGCATTTGTTTGGGAATGGTATGGCTTGGCGCTCCACACTGTCTGACGATGTGGCCTCATAGATAATCAAATCATTCACAGAAGACTCCAACATGAGCCAACACCTGGCACAAAGATACACCCACACATAATGAACAAGGGACGTGGCAATTTTGTTGGCTGTTGACTCATTTAAGAATAATGAAGAGATTTTTTGTCCATATCATTCAAACACTTCTTTTTCTTTTTTTGTTTTAGTTTTTGTTTTTTTTTTAATTTGGTGATACCCCCAAGTGTCTAGAACTAGCAAGGCTATCAAGACTACCAAGACTATATCCTGATGTTTTGAAGTGTTTCTTTAAAAGCGGAGTGCCACTTAAGTGGATTTGGTTGTTTGTTTAGAACTTCTAGCCTTGGCTTTTCCCTAACACTGTTCAGTCACAGCTGATGATGGAAATTTGTTAGTTTTATCTACAGTAACTGAGAGTAAGTCTCTTTTCTTGGACCTCCACATATATGGATAGCATAAGGCAATAATGGGTTGCCAAGAGGCTTACATTGCAGAGCAGCTATATGCAGGCTAAAATAGCTTAGAGAGTGTGAATTATGATAAATTGCCCAGTTGGATGCATGGAAGGGTATTGGCTGAGATATAAGTTGATGTGAGATGGTACTGAGATCAGCTTATCTGCCTGGATTGTACCCGGGTTTGACTTCTTGATATGTTATTAAGGAATTCATGTCTCCTCGCGTGTGTGCAAGAAAACACAAACAAGGGCCCATCTAGAATATTTTCTTCCTCCAAAGCGTTTCTGTAAGGCACAGAAAAAAATTGTTCCTTCTTGTATGTGTATATCATTATCTCATTTATCTTTGACTGGAAAGGGCACAAGCTAGATTCTGGTGTTGTTTTCCCATCATACTTATTCATTTCCCACTGAACTGCAGATATCCCAAGTGCTTCAATTTATCCAATTAGAGCCAATCATGTATCCCACTGTCCTTTTAGTGGCCCTGGAGGCTTTTGTGACTCAGAGATTGTATCTGTGTATTATCTATCTGCTTGTGTTTAGGCACATTTGCACATTTGTATTTAATCAACCTTGTCTTTTCCCATCCTTCTGGGAACACATAAACAATTGCTGAGTCACAGGATTCTGACAGGTACAAGTACAGAAGACCATAAGCACCCAGGGGACAGTTAATATCTACTCAAATCAGAAGATGGGGAAAGCTGCACAGAGCAAAGTTTGTTGAGGGAATTTGCTTTTTGGTCAAACAGCATAGACTAAATGGATTTTAGCTTTTCCTTTAGAAAACCAGTAAACAAATCCACAACCATCAATAGAAATATTACCTCACCAGAGTCTAAATAACTTGACCCTTTTTCTTTTACTTTAGCTAAAGCTGAAAAACACAGAGAAGCATCCAGAACTTTCTAAGTGCATTTGTACTGAGTTGAAACAGGCAAGTTATACAAGGGAGTGTCTAAGGTTGGGACATAGCATTCAGTGTCCTTGATAGTGCTTCAAAATGACCTCATTGAGACTAAACCAAAACAGATCACACCCTCACTCAAAAGACTTGTTTTCTCAGTAACATGTCGGCTTCAACAGAGAGGAACAAACGTGGCTTGTTCAGAAAATTTAAAACAATATCTCAAATTAATGCTAATGACTTGCTGATTTAACTGCCAAGAAACTGCAAAAACATAAATCTACTTTTCCACATCAGCAAAGAATGTCCATGTCACAGCTGTGTCTGAGTCATCTTTAATCACACCATAGCCGGAAACACATGAAGCTAAATGACAAATGTCATTTTGTTTCTAAACATTTATTCCAGAGATCCTAATACTGACTATCATGTTGAGTGTTATGTTATTATAAAACAATTTTTCCTAGATTTAAATAGAATAAATCTATTGCAAATCTATTACCCTGTATTATCATCACACAAGTTTAAGTCACTTATCAGCAGGTTCTTACATCCATTTAGGGGAATTTTAGGGTAGCTTTTATTTTTGCATGACTCAGTCTTTTCCCTGTAGTAGTTCATGGAAAGCTGACTAGAAAAGCATAGCTGTAAGGTAGCTTCAGTGACAACAGGGAGATCGCATTTTTAATTTATCCATTACACAATGGATAAAGACAGATAAATGGATAAACTGTAGCACTAATGCTGGTTACATTGTTGAACACAAAGTGTTCAACAGTGATATCTTTATAGCAAGGGAAGGAACAGACAAAGCAGATTCTGTGCTTTTTTAAAAATCTGGTTTCCTCCTAGAATAATCACATTATCTGCAAGTAAAACTATAACAATTAAGTTAAATGTGTATTATGGTATATAGCTTGCACCTCACAGCCAGTAGATCAAAGTCAGCAGATGAAATTCAGAAATGTTTATCTCAAAGAGGTAAAGAAATAAAACATCTCCACAGATGTACATCTCTACTTTAGAACATGCTATAGGCTACAGATCATATTCTGCTGTCCATTGCTTTGAATTAAGTGTGGAGCAAAGACAACAAATGCAACTCGAAATCCTTTGATATGTTTTGTCTAGGACACAACACATCCTGCTTCCACACACTAAGAAGTCCCCCCCCCCCCCCCCCCCCCCCCCCCCCCCCCAATTTTCAACATACTTTACACATGACTGAGTTCGTCTGTTAATTTGTTATTTAAAAAAAAAAAAAATCAAATAAAAAAAAACTGTGTTTATTACAGAGTGAAGAGGACTAGAGTCCCACAAAGGGGGAAGCATATCTCTACTGAATGCTCACACATAAAACTGTCAGACTGCACACGCAGATTGGCTTATAGGTTAAACAGGCCAAGTTTCATCTGCAACATATAAACACCAAAACTGGACCACAGTGCAGCACTACAGTTAAAAAAAACAAAACAAAATACTGCTGTTCATTACAACCATGTTTTTAGTTTTAGGTTCTTTATAGTGTAAAACACCATTTGCATCTCAGAAAGCTGGACTGAGGCCTGCTGTGTCTGTGAGAGAACTGTAATCATTTTTTTTTTTTTTTTTACGCACAGCCTGGATACCTCACACATCTGTTTGTCTTTTTTTAATATGGTCAAAATGAAAGTAAAACTGGTGACTAACTGAAGGTATTTCACAATTCTTCCCAAGAAAACAGAACATGCTGGTGCTCCAAAAAAATTCTTCAGGACTGTAAATGACGTGGAACTAGGTTGTAGAATGAGTAACTTTCCCCAGAAATCTGTTGTTATTGCTTTCTGTGGATGTTGTGGTTGCAGACCACCTCTAAAATTCTACTGTCAAGTGCACAATTTTACTGTAGCTTAAAGTCTTAAAAGTAATTAAATGCTTACATGGACATGACTGAACCTTTGGTACTTTGGTAAATGCACACATCCAGTGAAGATTCCATGATCTACTACACAGCAGATTAACCAAAAACATCATTGAATTTTTCTTTTCATCTGCATTTAAAAGGCAATTTGGTTATTCTCCATTGCACATTGAAATAAAAATAAAAAATAAAATAAAATTTTTATTTGCTCCTTATGAATATTAACATTATTCACAGGGAGCAACACTGACTGAGATAATTTACTATATGTGACGCCTGCAGCTGTGCTAGAAAGGCAGTGTGCTAGGACTCAGTGCTGAATGCAACAGCCTCATAAATAGACCAATCAACACATGTATTGTTTGCTGCTGTTGCTGCTGATGACTTCATCAGCTGGGGTCACTGCTACAAGGACAGATACTTAGGCAGATAGTAGCATCTTGCTATAAAGAGTATGTTAGTAGCTATCAATAGATTGACAGATGTACAAACAGAATGTTCTTACCCAACACAATGACCACAGTCTTCAGCAGAGACATCATGGTATCCCGGTTGCGTCGTGGTCCAGAGCTGTGCCGCGACATCCTCATGGTTCTCTGCCGCACATACATAAAGATGTGGGCATACAGTGTCACCATGACCACAAAAGTCACAAGGTTAAACACTGCCCAGAAGACCAGGTAAGAGTTGCTGTAGAGAGGTGCCATGTTCGAGCAAGACTTTATGCTACAGATACAGTTCCAGCCTACGCTAGGTATCGCTCCCATGACTATGGACATAGTCCAGATAATGACAATCACCACCACCACGCGTCGGTTGCTCATACGTGTGTGTAGCTGCATGCGGAACACAGTGATGTGGCGTTCAATGGCAATGGCAAGCAGGTTGGCCACAGACGCGGTAAGGCTGGTGTCAATCAAGCCTTGACGCAGCAGCCATGTTGAAACAGTCAGACGTCTTGTGTTTGGTCCCGTGTTGAACATCAAGTAGAAGTAAGCCAATCCAGCAAAGAAGTCAGCAGCTGCCAGGTTGGCCATCAGGTAGTAAATGGGGAAGTGGAATCTCCTGTTGACGTAGATGGCGATCATTACCAGAAGGTTGGCGAGCATGATGAAAATGCACACAGTGATGCCAAGGCCCATCACCAGCCGGCTGTAGGTGTCCCAGGTAGTAGCAAGAGGTTTGCCGCTGAGGTTGTAAAAGAAGGTGATGGTCTCATTGTAGTAACATTCTGGCTCCATGGTGATAGTGGTGCTAACTGAAATGAGAAAATAAAGAGAATGTATTTTCAAAAACTCGCAAAGCTTTTGATTAATGGATGCAATGCTTATATAACATGCTCTTTTTGCATATGCACGGGTACTAAATACTTAATTTCAAAAGGGAGGTTTTATTTTTCCACATCCAGTGAGCTGAAACAATGTGCACCACCTCAAATCAAAACCAGATTTTAAAAAAGTACCACAAAAATACCTGACTGCATTAGTAGGTTACTGCTGTTAAGTTTTTTTTCTTAATTATTTTCTTTTAGTTGTCAATTTGATCGTCTTGTGTGAACTACGCCTGTGATGTTAAAAACATTATAAAAGCAACATAAAACTAAACAAAAAGGGAAAAGTGTGGGTAGATCATCTAAAGCATACATGAAGACTTTTTTTTTTTTATAAAAAAAAAGAAGATTTCATGAAGATTTCTGATTATCTAATTGCAACGTAGTGAAAGTGAAACCGAAATCCTCTTCTCAGGCTTCATCTCAAAAGGATGATCCTCACTGTGAATTGCTGAGGTTTTGCTAGGAGTTGTATACACATTCAAAAAGATGAACTACAGTTTGATTAAAAAGCATATGCATACTTAAATTGTGGGCTTATTTACTATAATTTTGAAGTAAAGTAAAGCAACATGGTTCGTAAGGATGCTCCATGTTAATGTCATCTATAGCACTATCATCTCATATATTATATTGCACTGATTTACCCCCAAAAAAGTGCTGATATTCCTCTTTCAAAATATTAAAAAAAAAAAAATTTTGAAAGAAAAAAAGCAATGCTTTGGGAAACGTGTGTTTAAGCTGGTTTCTAAAATATGGAAAAACCCAAATCTCCTTTTAGAATCAACCGAGTCTTAACTTGATTGATAGTTACTCACATGTGTGCGTCTGGGTGTTTGTTTGGTACCTCAAGTGTTTTGCGTATGAAAAGCAGCCCTTATTAACAGCAGCTTCATAAGAGCAAAAGTTTTAAAAATGATTGTCAGAAACAAAGCTTGTGCTGTCTACAAGTCACAGTTTACAGAAACATTACACAAGGGTGGCGTGTGTTTTGTGTCGGCATGCTTGCCTGAGCAGATGTGTGTGTTTGTGCTGTGTGAATAAGCCTCAGTGGGACACGCAGCTAAAAACATGTTTTTTTTGTTTTTTTTTGTTTTTTTTCCCATCTGGTCGAGGTTTACGAGTGTTTATGCTTAAAAAAAAATCCATCTTAGGAAACTGAGAAAATAAGCAAAAACACCAGCAGCATCATCTCTCTCTCTCTCTCTCTCTCTCTCTCTCTCTCACACACACACACACACACACGCGCACGCACACACACACACACACACACACACACACACACGCAAACACATGCAAAATACTCACAGGAGCATATGTGTTTGTAAGAATGCTCAAGCCCCAAACAGATGCTGGCTAGTCTCTCTCATGCACCTCAGACCGGAAACAGGACCTCAGGGCAAGGGTAGTGTGTTTGCGTGTGTGTGTGTGCTAGAGATACAGACAAGGGGTGAGACTTGAGAACTCAAGTGAGATGAAGAATGAAAGAACGAGTATTGGAGGTTTTGGGTCAAAGTCCAGTTTTTTTGTTTTTTGTTTTTTTTTCTTTCTTTTTTTAAAAAATCCTCTTCCTTTGAGTTACCTTCCCCTGTAAGCATCCAAATCCTTTGAAGCAGCTTTTCCTTCTGCAATGACGCACTCTACCAAAACTGATGTGCAAACATGAAGAACCTTCTTTTCCCCCTCCTTGGCTACATGGCCACATGCATTAAAGTATAAACTTGGTATAAATACAGCCGAATGATTCAAAATATGTACAATATATTATATACCTACATTCCTTATCCAAAACAGGTGTATATTAGACATTGCAGTGCACCAATGGCTGTAAAAATTAAGTCATAATCAGTTAAGCAAATGGTTTTCTGGATTTTATTCCTATATTTATTTTCTTAAAGGCCAGTAAAGAACTCCAGCTGCAGCCATATTTTCTTGGAGTGCCAGTAAACTGTTATTTTGGTACATTGTATTAGCATTATCAAATTATTGCTAATACTGGACTGTTCCAGACAAACTGGATGTATCTGCTTAATTTCTGAACACTGACATGTCAAAAACAGACAGCATCTGAAAGCAGGGCCTCCTTTTTCAGATGTGTTTTCCTGTATGCCTGTACTTATCTATTTATCGGTGTTTTTGTTTCTTTTTATAATGGCCATGTTTACTCTTTTTTAAGATCAGGCAAAATATTAAGCCTTATTTAAAGAATACTTCAAGTTTTCCTAAAACTGTGTAAGCAGTCTACATCATCATTTGTTAATACAGGCCATTTCATATACCTATGGACAGGTTTATTAACTTCTTTGGCAACACAGGTCAGGTGCTTCAGTGGTTGAGATCTTACTTGTCAAAAAGATCTCAGTGTATTTTTTTTTTTTTAATAAGTTTTCTGAGACCTGCATTAAGTATGGAATCCCACAGGAGCTGCTCCTTTGTCCACAGTTGTTTTCACTATATGTGAAACCACTGGGTAGTCATGCAGTCCTTTGGGATTGGCTTTCATTGTTATACTGATGATATACAATTATTTATACCAATTTCTGCAGAAAATAGGTCTGACTTAGTTAGAATCATGGCATGTTTAACTGGTGAAAAGCTGGTGCCAGCAAATTTTAAATATTACTGAACTAAAACTGGGATGTGACTGGACCAGCAAGACTAATTCTGCGTTTACATTAGTACCCACTCAGCGCAGCTCAGCTCAACTCGGCATGGTTTGTAGGCATCCCTATTAGTTTCCTGGTACCAGGTACCAGGTACTTTTTTAGTACCCCCCTCAGCCGGGTTTCCAAGTGATCCAAGGGAATCCAAAAATGTGACATCACAGAACAGCACGCCACTGATTGGCCAGGGAGTGTCGTCACTATCTAACTCCTTCATCAGAATCAACCACGCCATTTTTTAAAACCCGACAGCAAGAAAACGGAGGCACACAAACCTACAGCTTGGTTGAATGAGGAGGTGCAGACATTTCTGTGGTTGGTGGCAGATGAGACGAGAAATGAGAAAGTTTATCATGAAGTCTCCAAGCTAATGGCTGCTCACGGGTACTATCGCACAACACAGCAGTGTAGACAAAAGCTAACACACTTTGAGTTGCATTCAAATTACGTCAAGAGACTTCTACCTGCGTTGCTATATTGACTCCATCCACACTGAGGTGGTGCTCAATTGTAATGAAAACAAAACAAGACCATGGTGAGTTGTGTCGTGGCGAGTCGTGTTGTGGTGAGTCGTATCGTGGCGAGTCAATTATGTGGTTCATGGACAGGGTAAAGAATCTTTGTGTTTTTTTTTTTTGATCTGACACTGAGCAGCTTGTTTCCATCTCCGATGAAAATCAGATATATTCTGTCGCTCAAATATGCTGAGCTTCTATTCCATGCTTTTGTGACATCTAGGTTGAATTATTGCAGTGTTTTACTTACAGGATTGCCCACGAAGAGCTTTAGAAGTGTGCAGGTGGTTTAGAACACAGAAGCTTATATTCTTGCTGGTTTGTCTTAATATGACATTATTCATGTGCTTGCTGCTCTACATTGGCTTCCGGTTCATGCCAGAGCAGATTTTATCCTGTATTCCATTTACCGCAGAAGTTGGATGTCGGGGCTGAGAGCGACATCACTCCTGAGTTGTTCCAGTAGTAAAATCAGAAATGCAAGGAAAAACAGGATTTGTTTTGCTCATTAGCAAGGTAGAGCCATTCATGCATCACTAGCAGTTTTTTTTTTTTTTTGGCACTTAAAAACACTGCTGCTTTCATAGATAGAACCTTGTCAGTGCTCTACATTTGGCTCATTTAGGAAGTCAGAAATACACAACAGTGACAGTACAGATTGAAAGTTTTACAGTTTTATTATTATTTTCATTCAGTGTTGCCATCTTGGATTGTTAAGTCAGGGTTGTTGGTGCTGGTCTTTCCAAGTTGGAACTCTGACTTCTGGGGGCATTCCAGTTGAAAATTACAACTGGGAATGTGCTATTAAATTACTGCTGTTGACTTATAAGGAGCACAAAGTTACTTAGCTAGTTCTGTGAGACCATTCAAAAATGCCTTTCAAAATGTGTTTTAAGCTAATATAAGGCAATCTTGCAAACAGTAACATTTTGAAAAGACTTACTGTGGAGGAAAATTGACTGCAGAAGTATACAGTGGACTGACATTTTAAGGTAAAAATCAGCAGCATCTGGCCCTTTAAGGAAACTGTTTGTTTTTTTAAGCCAAGATTTCATTTAAAAACACAAAATCTCTATTTCTGTTTATGCAGGCTGTACAGCTTCTTTCCAAAAAAGTGTGTTACGTGTGAAAATAAAGCACATTTTTGCTCTGAAAGCAAACTGCTACATTTCTAATATTATCCCTTTCCTGTTCATGATACATCTGTTATTTCCTTTTCGTGTCTGTAGTTCTTTTTCTTTTTTTTAATTAGAAAAGATAATATCATCCCTGCATGTAATTTTGATTTTTTTAATAATGACTCATGTAAGGCGGTCACTCAGTGATAATGAGTCATTATGAAGAGGAGCTGAATGACAGCAGCAACACTAATTCAAGATAAATTCACAGCGATGGAGTCTGCCTTTACAATGACCAGAGCAGATGAAAGCCCATGTCGTCGTCTGCAGTTTATGGCCATTAAATGTCTGGAGAGAGCAATCAGCGGGACATTAAAGCCTGAGACTAGTCATGAGTACAAGAAAGTGAAGGAAGTATCAGTGACCTCACATTCATCAGAGCTGCAGAGGGAGATCCTGTCATTGTGTGTGTACAGTGTGCATTTGTATTTGTGCACAACAGCCGGTAGCTGCATACTGTAAAAGACTGAGGAGGAAAAAGGACGTAGAATTTAGTTGTTTGCGTTCCTGCATAGAAAAATATAAAAAGAGAGACTTATTTTTTGGAGAATTTAAGTGTGTTTGAGAGTGAGAGAGGAATATTTGGAAGTGAGTAGAAGAGAACAAAATGCTCACTGTGCCCGAGTGTGTGTCGACACACTCTCTTCATGCTTGTCAGTAATGTGCGGTAAACTCTGGCTATGTGGAGTGAGAGAGTGAAAGTGTGTTTTGTGTGTGTAAGTGTCTAACAGGCTCTGAAAGGACCACCCTGGAATCCATACATGTGAGGTCATCACTCCAGGAACCAAGAGCAAGACTGCATCCGTATACTGTCAACATACGCCTAACTGACAGAAGCACACGAGAACACTGCTATGCACATTACGTATTCACACCACAATATAATGCTAAATATGATGCAGCCTCACAGGGTGAGATCATTTTCACCTTTGAAATGTTGAGAGCTGCTAATACTTAACCACAAGACCGCACTGCTGCTCGAATATGCATTCCTTACCACATATAATGCATGCTGAAAGGAGCAAAACTTTAAAACAAGGTAAAGAAAAGACCTAGAGTTTTTTTTTAAATGAAAAAGTTTATGTAAATCTTCAACATTTTTGCTTAAAGCTGGCTGTAATAGGAATGGATTTATGATATTTCAATCTGTTAACACATTTTATGGCATTAGTAGAGCTTGACTTTGGAGTGAGAAAAAAAAGAAAAGAAAAAAGAAGCACTGAAGCAGGACAGCCATGTCAGCATGTGCTACAAAGTAGCGTGTTTATCCAGCTCATTCTCGCTGCAAGGACACTAAATCTGTCTGGTTTTTTTCCACCCAAATTACACACAGTGTGTCTTTTTGCATGAGCGGTTATACAGCAGGTTTAGGTAATAGTCACATGGATCTGTCACATCTGTCAAACACTCTGGGTAAACGTGATAGTTCAGTCCGCGGAGTAAATGCTGTGAACTCAAACCCCAATCTTTACTAAATCTAGTTTTAAGTGCCTGAAGTGAAAATAAAAATGTGAGTTACAGATCAAACAAATGAAAACCAAGCAAAACAAAGTTTAAAAAGTCAAAGCTCCCAAACAGGAAGCTAACCACAGTCTTCTGGCAGGCAGATCAAGCACTCAGCCTGATGCTTTTGAACTACACTAGGTATGAGGAATTTGAAGAAATAATTCTTGGGTACAGATTTCCTTTAAGAGTTTGTGCATGACATTAAGAACTACTGTCAAGACAAAAGGGATACACTAAAAATGTAGTTATTTTAGTCAATTTTACTGCTGGCGTTTTGTGTATGTACATGTATCATATACAAGCACATCACATAGCGAGCAGAGAAAAAAGAATGCGTGTGCATTTACAAAGTTGTAACTTTATTGACATCAGACTGGTCAAGATCTGACTGTAAATCCTGTCTTCTGTTCACATGTTACAGGCCAGTTGTTACATACAGATTCCAGATTTATACATCAGATTAATAAAGCAGCCCTTCTGATAGTAAACTCCATCTGAGCTGTCAAGACTCTGCAGGAGAAAAAGGAGAATTCCCATTTTGTGATAAAAGAACAAATTCTTACTTTAGGAAATGAGAATTCTCCTTCCACTGCCTGACCATGATCTGATTCACCCTGTTTCCTGAGAGAAATGCTTGTCTGAACTCTATGCTTGTATTATTTTCTTAAGTTACACATAAGCGAATGTGCTGTAGTTAGTAGATGACGCTTGTCATGTCGATCCATTTGCTACCCATTTGTTTGCGCCGTGCTTAGTTAATTGCGCCGATCATTATTGGACTGAATTGGCTCTGAGTTCATAAATTGGAACATGATTATTGTATTACCCACAGGACTCTCCACTCCAGTCAGAGCTCTTAAGCATTGCAGCCCCGTGTTAATTTGTTCAGCTGGGTAAATTTTGCCCTTACTATTTTTTTAAGAGGCTCCATAGTGTAGTGGTTTACTCTTTTGAGATGAAAATCCCTTTGATGTATTGTCAGAAAGGGTGTAAAAATATGCCAAATCAAACATATGAATAGGGGATTGGCTGAGAGTAGCTTTCGTTTATGTGACTATAAAGAAATCAATGTTACTTGTGAATTTTTTTTTTTTTAACCACTGGTCTGAGAAGTGCTGAGATAAACCAACTTTAGTCAGTGCCACACTAGATGTTCACTAAACACTGAACAGAGCAGAGTCTGCTCCCGTTCTCTCGACAATCCATCATCCAGCCTTCTGGTTGCCGTTGTTAATATGCAGTCCTGAGAGAAATAGCTTTAAGAACAACACCCCTGAATGACATGTTATTCTTACATAGAACAAGAGTTTAGTCTGTGGTAACGAATATTTATGCGGACAGACAATGAGGCCAATCCATGATCGGATATTTCATACTAAGCTACATATAGCCCTCGGAGAACTAATGAAAGAAAAGAAAAAATAAATGCATCCAACAATGTTTCCAAGAATAGGGATTTCACTCATAATGATCTGTAACTCACTTGTGCATTAAAGACTGTATATGAAGTACTGTAGTCCACAAGTCCTCTCTTTTCTAAATGAGTCTCACTGATGTGGAGTTTCACAGAGAAACTATGGAGAAAAGTTTTGGAGCTCAGAGAAAAAATATGAACATTTGAAGTTTGTTTACATGTGAGGTCACACCAAAAGAAGCTCATGTTCCATACAGAATCCCTGCAGTTCATCAGCATTGTATTCCTGGGTGAGTTCTTGGCTCTAAGGTTTCTAGCTTTGAGAGGAAGAATTATTCGTTTTCATGAAAAGTCACGGAGCGTGTAGGAATGATTAGAGAGAAGCATAAATTATAGAATAATTACAGAATAAATGAATCCTTCAGTGCACAGCAGGGGTGCAATCTTGATCAAATAAACTATTTTTGGTACAAAAAATGAATCCTGTGGAGTATTTTCCAAATTATACTTTGTTGTGAATATTTTGTGAGACAGAGACAGAGGGGGAAAAAAAAGTGTCTTCTCTGAAAGCTTGTCCTGCCTATATTTACTTTAAGCCTGCCTCAGAGTAGTAAGTTAACACCTATCCTTCTCTCTAATGCCTAACACTAACAATGTTAGTATATATATTTATATTATATATATATATGCATCTTAGAGTCTGTAAAGGAAGCAACTTCACTCAGTCTGAGTAAGCTGTTGTTGACCCTTACTTTACACCTACCCTACTGCTAAGCAAACTGGCTGTTATCCACTGAGTTTGTATTTTAATATTTTATAAGCAACTGATTGACTAAAATGTCCAAGTTTTTTTGAAAGGTTGTGCTAAACCACAATACATAGTATCAATCATGGATCATAGCTACCCATGTGTTAGAAGGCGGACTTCAAATTGGTTCTGAAAATCATATTTTCTACATCTCAATGCCACTTTAGATTAACTACGGGATGTTTATTTGCAGGCTAGATTATTGGGAATTTTGCATGCGCGTCTAATCCATGGGTAACACAAGTGAAACCAAAAAGCCTCATAACTTTCCATGGTTCTTCCATCCCTCTCCTCCATAACTGCCTAAATCTCATTCCCTTTCTTTTTTCATCTCTCCTCTTTGCCCTTCCTCTTGTTTCCCATGTGCTCATCTTCAGCAATCTTTTTCTTCTCAGCTTTCCTCTCCTGTCGCCTGCTCCTTTTGCTCCAGCTCCCTCCCTCTCATCTTTGCCAACTCTCCACACAATGTGCCCATTGTTTCCATCACTCCCACCCCAGAAAGCAGAGAAGCTGGGCTTCTACAAGCTAGCACACACACAAACAGTCACCCACATAGGCTTTCATTCTTTAACTTTCTCTTTATCATTACAAACCACACACACACACACACTCACACACACACACATAGTCTCAAACAGTTGCTGCGTACCGACAGAACTCAGGACAAGGGTAGGATTGAGAGCCTGTGTTGAGTCATGAGGGACTTCAGGCGTGTTGGGCTGATTCACAACTCATCAGTGGATGATACCCTTCGAAACACTTAAAGACTTCCATCTCAGCACACAAAGCCCCAAACTGTCATTGGAATAGAATAAAATAGAGTAGAGTGTTGTCCGTAGTACACAAGGCCCACACTTTTTGTGGGAATATTGGAGGAATCACACACTAAATATCCCACAATGCAATCCACCAGTGACACCCAAAACAGGCATTGATTGTTGTAATATTCTCTTTAAATTTGTGTTTGGTTCTCTAGAAGTAATGTGAATGCACTAAGTAGTGCCTCCAAACATACACTATACTCTTTAATCACATACAAATATGCTGAACAGTGATAGGCTAAAACATTATTGAGTATAGAGTGTGTACTATAGAACAGAATAGGATCGATAAGGTTCAATTTGCTTTGAATATTATTTCAGTAAACCCAAAAACAAAGTTGCAATCAAGTGACCAAAAAACTATGGTGACCAAAAAAAAACAAATTGCTTTTTTTTTTTTTTTTTTTAAATGTGCTTTTAAAATAACGAGAAATCATATTTCAGGCCATTCAAGAAGCTGGGTTTTGTCACACCACCAACAGAAGCACATTGGGAGCATTTACTCCTGGATGCAGTCTGACAAAGTAATGTTTTATTTAACCGGGAGAAGGAGTTAACTCCTAAATTACACAGAGAGAGAGATGGAACGGGTTCACAGTGGCTTCTGGTTTTTCCAAACCCACTGACAGCAATTTGCTATTTCTAAATAATGGCCAGAATCATAAATAACATATAAAGGCTGTTTTAATTTGCCTATAAATTCTCACAGGGATCATAGCTTTGGAAAGAGCAGTGACAATCAAAATCAGGCTCACCAGTTATTAGCTATGTAGCAGCATGTAATATAGCCTATCATTGTGGAGCTGTCATGTAACTAGTTTTAAGATCTTTCTGATCTGTCCCACATGTTTAGGTAAAGCTGTTTATTTATGCTAGATGGAAGGAACGAGATCATTGCAACTTCTTTCACTGTTATATTTACCCAAAGCAAAGGTATGTTTTAAACATGAAACTGTACAAAAAAAAAAAGTTTTCAAAGTGGAGTACATGTGTTTATAGCTGAAAGCAAAGTAAGGCAGAAAACTTAACATGAGCACATGCACATAAATCAGAAATACACTTGAGGTGATAGGAGAGAAGCCTGAAATCAAGGAAATGAGAAATATAAAAGCACCTGCTTGAAATGTGGATGCTGTGAGGTCTTTAGAAAGACAAACTACTGCATGATGCAAGGCAAGATGAATTTTATGCACTTCTGATGCATAAAGATGTATATATACACCAGTCATTTGAATGCGTTTAAAGCTGTGTAAAAAAAAAATGTTTTACAACAAGTGGTTTGATTATAATAACTAAAGTATTTAACAATGACTGGATCCAAATAAATCCAAATAAACAGCCTCTACCATATGTATCAGTTTTTTTTCTGGACTTTATTATTGGGCGTGTTCTCTAATGAAATTGCACTATTAGAGACAGATTCCACAGATTACATCACCAGAGCTCAGATGCAATATGGGATTGCGTCAGTGTGGTCTGTCGAGATTTCAGAGTTTGACTCAAAAGTGTTCTTCAAATTCATCACTTTAACGATCTGGCCTGTCAAAATCATTAATGCTGTGCAGTGAATAAAAACAAATGTGTGCTTGTGGTCATATTTTACAATTAGGGTTCATATGTGTATACATCTATATCCTTATCTACACTTAACTGGACACTGTATTCGGTACACGTCTCTAGTACCAGTCTGGACTAACTTTTGCCCTCAGAGCTGCCTTAATTCTTCATAGCACAGATTCAGCAAGATGCTGGAAACATTCCTCATAGATTTTTGGTCCGTAATGGCATGATAGCATCACACGACTGCTGGATTTTTGTTGGCCACACATCCATGATTGGACTCTCACGTTCCACCACATTAAAAAGGTACTCTGTCGGACTGAGATGTGGTGACTGTGGACGCCATTTGAGAACAGTAAATTCATTGTCATGCTCAAGGAAACAGCTTAAGATGATTTGAGCTTATCCTGCTGGAAAAAGATGGGTACACTGTGGTCCTAAAGGGACGGAACATTCAGAAACAACAGATCGACTGTAACATGTCGAACATGCTCAGTTGGTACTAAGTGGCCCAGAGTGTGGCAAAAAACACCCCCCACACCATTACACCACCTTAGTTTAATTGCTGTTGTTTTATATCAGCTCACTCCTTAATCACACACTGGATATTTTCTTAGTTTTGGACTCTTCTCTGTAAACAGTAGAAATGTTTTTGTGTTGAAAATCCCAGAAGATGTCTAATCAGATACTTAAGTAACACTATGAGGGATGTGGGAGTCGTTTTTGATCAGTTTATGTCTTTTAATACCCACATTAAAAGATAAGTAGAACCGATTTATTTCATCTGCTGAAAAACTAGTCTATGCAATCATTACTTCAAGGCTGGATTATTGTATCATTATTATCAGTTTGTTCTAATATTAATTAATCCAAAATGTTACAGCAAAAGTACTACCAGGGACAATAAAATGGGATCATGTTATGTTATGGTTGAATGAGGACCCAAATACAAACTCATAGACAGGCTGATTTGAACAAAAATCTAACCTTCATTGTGGATGATGAAAAAGTCCAAGATCTAACTCCAAATGCTGAGGCAGAGAGCACATGGAACAAAATCTAAAATTACATGAAACAATGTAAACACAGGCAGGTACGACACAATAGAGAACTAAAGCAGGAATTATGCTTCCCCTGTCCGCAAGTCAGCTAGAGTCCACTCAGGTCCCAACGACGTAAATTTCATCATTAGATGATTAGCATGAGGGTCCATGCAGACATCTGCATGACTGCCTGTTTTTTGTGATCACGCAGTCATCAACAGAGAATTTATATTACGATGAACCAACAACATGCCACCCTGGTAGCAGACGTCAAGCAAATGTCAAAGAAGTATAACAGGAATGAATACTTGGCCATTCAGTCTCCAGCTCTCTGTGTCCATGTTAGTGACAGAGTACAATCGAGGCTTAAGGGCCATTTTATACCCACCATGCGGTTTCTCATCAGATGACAAAGCTGATGTCAAGTTGACGTTACATCTGCTGTCACTAGCCGCCATTTCTGAAGGTCGGCCACCTGGTGTGTTGTGCCACTGCTACTGTAGCTGGATTGAATACACGGGTGTACAATTGTGTCAGTTTTTCACCAATGTTTTAATGGTATATCAGTGCAGAAGCTCAGAGATTCACAGATTATACAAAGGGAACAGTTTGAGACTTTGTGGAAAAAACTTTGCAAGAAAAATCATCAATTTTGTTGCTTCCAGTTTTAACTTCTCCTCATTCTATATCAGTGCTGATGTGGAGGTATTGTCTGAGTTACAACACCTATCATTCAGGAGAATACTACAGTGGTTACATGTGCCGTAAAGGTGAGCATAAATGGATGTGAGTGTGTGATGACGTTACCGGTGGTGATCAAAGCAACCAATGCGGCAGGTATACTGATGGCTTGAGGCAAACAGGCTTTGAATACACACTGACACACAGGGGGCTAATGGGGAAGGAGACACAGCTGGGGAATTAAACAGCCTTAAACTAAATCATGGTAACGAGACAATGAAAGTAAAACTAAACAAAAAGTGCAAGAGAAAAGAAACTACCAAAATCAAAGAGGAAAACCAAAACTCGAGAACAACTAACACAACAACAGACTCAACAACAAGACATGGGGACATGGAGGAGGCAGGATATTCTAAAACAAGGAATTAAATATGAACTATAACTTTAAACATAAAGAAAACTAGATTGCAAATCAAAAACTAAGAAAATCTAAGGATAAAACTGAGACTATAACCGCAAAGAAAACAACCTGGAAAAATCTGCCATAAGAAAAAGAATGCAAAACTTAAAAACTCTGGCACAAAAGCCCAGGATTCATGACAGATCATATTACTCCCATATTAGCTTCTCGTCATTGGCTCCCAATTCAGTTCAGAAATTAAATTAAAATTCTCTTTACATACAAAGTCTTGAATAATCACACCCCATCATATCTTAAAGACCTCATAGGACCATATTATCCTAAAAGAGCACTACTTGTGGTTCCTAGAATTTCTAAAAAGTTGAATGGGAGGCAGAGCCTTCAGCTATCAGGCCTCTCTCCTGTAGAATCAGTTTGGATTTGTGAGACAGACACCCACTCTACTTTTATGATTAGGCCTTAATCTTTCCCTTTTGATAAAGCTTTTAGTTTATAGGCTGGATCAAGTCACCCTTTCTCTTTCCTCTTCACTTTCTTCTTTTTTTCATGGCATATGGCTGCCCCTCCTTGAACCTGGTTCTGCTGGAGGTTTCTTCCTATTAAAAGAAAAAATGTTCGTTCCCACTGTCACTAAGTGCTAGCTCATAGGGGGTCACTTGATTGTTGGGGTTTCTCTCTTTGCCTTACAGAATAAAGTGCCTTTAACTGTTTAACAATTCACATAACTGATATTGTGAATTGGTGCTATATAGCTAAACCTTTATTTAATTATTGTGTGCCTATCATCATTTGGCTGAATGGAACAGTGAAGTAAGAGTAAACTATGTCTGCATGACAGATTATACTCCTTTATCAAACTGATGAAGCCAGCAATGTTATGTAACATGAAAAAAGGTTTGTGTCATTGTTTCACTTCAAATTGAAAGTGCTGAAGTGCAGAACCACACAGTCATAATAATACGGTGCCAGCAGGCAGATTCATGATTTCTGCTGGAGTGAAAAATAATTTCCTCATTATTGCATTTCTTAGTTCCTTTTTCTTTTGCATGACTAACATCGGACACCTTTGACATGTTATTAACCCTCATCTGCCGCAAACCCACACATGATCAGTTGCAAGGAAGGAAGTAAATGAGAGGACATTGGGGA
The DNA here is from genome assembly GCF_007364275.1 of Archocentrus centrarchus. NCBI lineage: Eukaryota > Metazoa > Chordata > Actinopteri > Cichliformes > Cichlidae > Archocentrus > Archocentrus centrarchus. The sequence goes on from NC_044357.1 coordinate 18,998,754, forward strand.
ACTATGTGGTGAGGATCTACGTTTTAAACCATGTTAGCATGAGAGCCACCGAATGTTTTTGTCTCCAGTTGATGTGGTCTAGCGTCTGGCAGCACGGTTCTACAATACTGCATCATTGTGGCTTGAGCTCCTGACAATGTAAACATCACATGGATGAACACTTGACTTTTGGTCACACTGACCAATATCATTTTACCTTCCTAATATCTGCTTTTCAATAAATAAGAACTTGTAAGTCATGTGGTAACAGAATGCTACTGTTCCATATTTTGGTGTGGGAAAGCATGCATCATATATGTTCAAAACACTTCACAGTAAAAACACTGCAGTAAATTATGGTTTGTTCATATTACTTATGCAAAATTCTCCCCATCATGCAAGGGATTGTGTATTCTTGCCTAATTCATGTAAGCATTCTGTGTGCATTTTCTTCATATCTGTCAGCACTAGCTAAACTGTAGAGTGAAACAACAACACCAAGATGACAGCATAATAATATGTTGGCACTGATGGCTGTGAGCAGTTTGTGTATAGATTTATAAAACTGTATACATCCGAGTATCTGTTTGCATGCTTTAAATATTTATGAACATGTCCCACGTCACTAGGGGAACTGAAGTTGACTTGAATATGATGTCAAAAATATTTACTTTCCTAACAGACATTCTTTGTGTTTTATTTGTAAATATGTAACCATAGTTTGACTGACAGCTGAAAGCCTCCTGTCAGAACCATTTTTTTGTTTGTTTGTTTGTTTGTTTTTTTACATTTATCTAGTTTAAATTAAAAAAAAAGGAGAGCTAGATGATGGCAATGGCAAAATGATACGGAACTGTCCACAAAGAAATGAGGAAAACCTTTTAACACCTGTATGGACCAACAAGTTAATTGATTTTGCAAACAGGCACACATTGAGTGTCATTTTCAGATATCCTGTCTGCTATTATTTTATTGACTGTAGCTGATACTAAATATGACCTAACATTGTGGCTATACTGAGTTGCTATGGTTAGTTAGCTCTTCACTTTTTTTATATTTTCTGTTTAACTGAGCTCCTTCTTTCACAGTTACTTCATTCTGTGCAACTGTATTTATTTTATTGTTGTTTTAGGTTTGGATTTGTTTTTTTGTTTTTTTATTCATTTTCTGGCTGCTGTGACACAGGAATGTCCCAACATTTGGGATAAATAAAGCATTTATTCTTATGTTTCCTAACATCAGCAAGATACATGACACTGGAAACTAAAGATGTGCTCAGGACTGTGCAGCGACTGAGGAGCATTACATCTGTAATTCAGTTAATCAACATGCATGTGCATTTAAATGAAAGTAAAGAGGCTTCAGAGATAATGTTACTGACTGTAAAAGCATTTGTAACTACTTGTTCTATCTTGTGTATATTTTTATAGCTGTGTTAACAGGCCAAACTCTAGTTGTAATTACTTCCCTGTTCAAATGGCCCTTGAAGAAATTTATTTTCTGCAACAATTGCTCACAAAATGTAACTCTGCTACCTGCATGAATGTGGAAGCAATCTCGACCTAAAGCATAAGAATGGGTGGAATGTAGGGTTTAATATTTTTCCCGAAAATGACATGAATCAAATCCCGGGAAATGACGAGCCATTTCCCGGGAATCCCGGGAAAAAGTTTATTTATTTTTTTATTTTAATTAGGCCTTCTGTAGCCTGTGTCGGCCTTAACCTATTCTGATATTGTAGAGGTAGCTTTCCAGCTATGTCCTGTTATGCCCAGTAGGGGGCAACGTCGGCTTGATTAACGCAATAAAACCTACATCTCAGCATTGGAGTGCTCGAGCTATGCGGTGTTGTATCGTTCCTCAACACTCCCTTAACAAATATAATTCGAATATTCCTCCATTGTACATGGAATTATACCAAGATATTTTACAACTGCTGGTGCAAAACAATACGGTTCATGTCCACAGCATTGATAATGGCTCAGCCACGCTGTCGTGGCGACATCTGTTGCGCTATATCTCCACCAGTGGAACGCTGTAATAGTCATTGAAAAGTTAACTACCGTACTACACTATAATATGACATAACACAGGGCCTTGAGTAATGCACCACGACTTGGTCATTGCCATTCTGGCAACAGCAAATTTATAACACCGTGTCTGAGGGTTAAAGTAGGTTCGCTGTGAATCGTCTTTTGAAAAACTGGCCAATCCTTATAGCCTAAAAAATATATATTTTACTCAACTCCATTTTAAAAGCGAAATATGTTAAAGCAATCTATTTCATGATAATTTCTTCACCCATTAGGCCCGTATCCTAATTCATGATTGTTAGTAAGCGGCTGCAAACGAGGAAAAGAAACACTCGAAGTTAAACAGATATTTCTTTATTGTTCAGGGCAGGCATATTTTATAGGCTATATAATGCAATATAACAATATATAATAATATAAAATTATATAATACAAAATACCTTAGGGTAAACACATTGCCTACGATTTCAACAAATTAAAGAGGAAAAAAGTACAACTGTGTAATACCTCTATTAAAACGCTTGAGATGAAGGCTGAAGCCTTAAACGGAGGCTGAACGTGCCTGAAATGAAGAGTAATGCTTTTCGCATTAAACGAACCCTTCTCTCAATATTTCCTTAAATTTAACATTCTGAAGCTTTTTTTTCTTTCTGAAAGTCAAATCGACGCGCACGACTTTTTTCCCGGTTTCCCGTCTAACGTTTCCCGGGAAACGGGAAATGGTTCTGATCGCATTTCCCGGGAATCCCGGATCCCGGGATTAAACCCTAGTGGAATGCAGGTCCTTAGACAAGGGGGAGGAGAAATCATGCTCTCAGTAATCACAACACAGATGTTTCAAGGACCTTGTCTTTTGAGGGATGTCAAAGCCCATGAGGGGAAATACAAAACAGTCATCTTCAGGGGAGACAGTAAGTCTTTGCAATGGGAGTTTTGTTTAGGTTGACAAAGAAGGTCAGAAGTCAAAAGAATCAACTTCTCTGGAACGACTTTCAGATGTGTGTTTCTGTAACCCCCCATAAAATCTATCAATGAGAACTTTAAGGACTCGAGGTGTCTCTCTCAGCCGCTTTACTTTACTGTCTCCATATTTTAAGTGCACTTGATGGTAAATGAAAAACCATTTATGGTATTTTTAGAAAAAAAAAACTCATCATTTAGTACACTACATACTAGGAGTTTAACTGCTTTCACTTTAAATCATTATCAATTGGTTTTTATACAAGGGCGTCATAACTCTTTAACTCTACAGTAGCTGTGTCAGCAGTAAAATGTTGCATGATATGGATTTGGTCTGTGTCACAGAGTGTTGCACCCAACTTGCAGAAAAAGCACAGTTATGTTTGTTACTATAGGATGATGCTAAATGATAGCAGTTTCACACCAATTTCAAACTTGTATTTTAATAAAGATGAGAATGACTTACATAAGTAACATCCACAGTGTACAAACCGTCCTGGTTCAGTAAATAAACACTCAGTGTCCCATGGCCCACTGAGAAATTTCTCAGTAACAATTAAGAATATTACAAATAAATGTGAAAGAACGGTGAAACGCTGTATATTGTTACCATATCCCACCACTGTAAATGTTGGATCTGTCTCTTGTTTCTTACTTTTAGTGCATTTTATGATCAGATTAAAATGGAAGTCCACATTGATGTTTTTCAAAACCTAGCGTCCACTTTAAAAAGATCAACATTCAACAAACTGTTTAAGAGAAGTCTTACATTCTGGTTGGTGTAGGCTGTAAAAAAATGTTGAGAATGTGGAATTAATGATTAAAGTCACTTTGAATTTATCTTCAGGAGTGCCAGTGGTCCTCTCACTCCCCTGTAGCATCAAAGACCCCCTGAGACGTGGGACAGTGGGTGGTAAGTAAGCAAAGGTCTCACGCTCTCTTGCAAATACACAAAAAACACACCCACTCAGACACAGTGACACCATTTGAGCCCCAAATTAGTGTTAATTAGGGAACATCAAAAGGCACTGACAGCATGTATCAAGCACTTTTTTAACAGAAGACCTTTACAATCTGTTCAAATTGACTTTGATGACATAGAAACTTTGTGGTCTTATCACATATCTTGGGTGCATGTGGAAACTTTGATAATAAGGAAGGTCATTAAGTCAATAAACTAACCGTTCTGGTCAGATTACAAGGTTAATGTGGGTGTTTATTATTATTTTTTTAATGTTAATTTGTTCTGAAGGTGGTAGTAAAAGAATGGTCACATAATGAGCTCTAACTACCAGTGACAGACACTGAAACTAGCAAGCAGCAACACATATGTGAAGTCTTTTCTCACCTCCCAAGTGAGAACATTGCCAACTGTGTTTATTTGAATGCATGACCCAGCCTAAGGTAAAGCTTGCACAAATACATCCCTGAGGATAAACTAGACATATGTGCCTCAACTGATATCTTTCAGGAAGCATTAAAGTACTCAGTTATGCTTGTTATCTCTTGTAGAGATGTGAAATGTTTTATTTTCAAATGGAAATTTGTCTTGGGGTGGGGGTGGGGGCTGTCATAAAGAGAATCCAAGGAAGTACAGAAATCAATATCTACCTTGAAGCCTATGTCATCAAGATGATTTAAATTCAGCTTAATTGCTGATGAAGTTAAAGTTTGAGCTGACCTCTCAATTACATCCCAAAGGTCTCAAGGGAGATTCAAAACTTTCCATTAAGAGTGTTTCACAGTTGCCTGGCCAGTAATAGAAAGAGTAGCTTTTAAGATGTTGCTGTTCTCCAATAAGAGTCACCAAGAATTCCACAAGAGCGGTTTCACCTACAGTTAACTCGAATGATTTTTCATAACTGATTGAAGAACAACAGAGCATCTGATCAGAAATCAAGCCTCCCAAATGCAGTAATGATAGCTGGTGCTGAAAAAAAGGATTTCTCATTTTTTTACTTTTAGAGTACAGGCTGTGACTCTGATTTAGCCATTTCTGCCCTTAATTCATGCATCTAAAATGACCTATGTGGATTGCTCATGCTGGTTGAAGGCAGAGTCAAGGCGTTTTCTTTAGCCAGACGCCAGGACCACAAGAAATGCTTGAGGATTATCAACGTGCTGGTGGTTTGGTCATCTGTAGTCCTCACGCTGACAAGTGTTTTCTCCTGACTAACTGATGCTGGTTACATTGACTATATAATAAAGAAATAAAGAAAACTAAAATAAGATCACACACTCTTTATAAGCAGATCAGCGTGGAAAATCTAAACAGATGTCAGCATTTTTTTTTAAACTCCTACACCCAACGCCCACTTTTTTATTTGTTTTCTTTTCCGCCCATCTGCAAGTGTTGTTCCAATCGCAGAGTTTGATAACGAGCCCAGTTCTGGCGCAACAAGTCCTTCATTCCAGCAGAGTCCCGTTCTCACCCTGTATAGGCGCACAACGCGCGGCTCCTGTTGAAATAACGGAGCGCTGAGGGGCTCCACGCATCTGCTAACACCATCAAAGCGTTTATCTGAACGGACTGCTCTAACGCCACGTCTACGTGGCAGGTATACTTTTGATTATGAAAAGATGCCCACGTTATGCATACATGTATAAGAAGACACAGTACTCCGCATAAATATATATACATTTGTTTTTCCCATGTATCAAATGTGAATTTGTGAGAAATCTCTCAGTAAGTAGAATAAGATGTGAAATACTTACTGTGTCCTGCATGCAGTGAGAGCAGTGGGTTGGTGGTTTAGCTTACTCCCTGACTGGTTCCTGGATGTCCAGCTCAAGTTTGATCCGGGGTGCCTCAAATTCCTCCAACAGACAACTCATACAGACTGTGCCTGCGCAACTCTTGAGTCAAAGTCGCAGCGGTGTAATATAAGATTTAAAATCCATGCAGCCAGGTAACCCTTTCATTTTATGTCCGTGCAGAAGAGCACAAGCGCCGTCAATTTTCCCACCACTATGTTGCGATTTAAAAAATATATATATTTAAATGGAAGTTGTTTTAATCTCCCCCCCAGATGTAGAAGCCGCTTCGCTCCCTGCTCCGTCTCCGTGCCTCTCTGCGCTGGCGCGGCTCTCTCCTTCTCTCTCCCTCTCTCTGTGTCTCCCTGACCGACAGACTGGCACACAGACTGTACAGCACGGGACCTTTGTCTTGCACGTGACGTCACTCACACGCACACCCACACTGAAAGAAACGCCATATGTTTTTAATTAAGATATGAGAGGCATACATTCACAAAATACACAGAAAACACTACACGCGCACTGCAAATTTATTTAGAGAACAAGATAATACAGCTTCAGCTAAAGCAAGACCTGCAACAGGGTGATGGCTGTACATTAAAACACAATGCACAGAAACCAACTTTAATACAGATGAATGTGTCACAGAGAACTGTGTGCTCCATTCCCACAGCTTACACTCAGGACTTTCTGAAAAGCGCCAGTCTAAGTGCAAATAACCAAAGAAGAAGAAGAAGAAGAAGAAACAGCCTTTATTGTCCCACAGAGGGGAAATTTGGGTGTAACAGCAGCCGCAGTTATTATAAATATAAGTAAAAATATAATAATTCACACTATTAAGAAAAGAATATAAAGACACACTGGAATAACCAGAACTCTCTTTAGTTATAATGCACTAGTGTGCCAGAGGTAGCAATAAAAGTCTACCTCTGGTACTGTGAACATTGACCTCCTGGCTGAGAAAATGGTCTTTTTATTAGTGATTTTCCTCTTGAGCTCAAGAGGTCAAATATAATTTTGTATTTTGATCAGTAAAACCTGGTTTAAAAAAAATCAATATCATGAAATCATATGGCTCACTTTGACCAGGACAACACTTGCAAGTCAGAAGGCTAAACAAGCAGAGAGAGTGATGACTCTTTGGTAGCTAGATAGTGTTGCACTGATCCCCCTTCTGATACACAAGTCATCTTTATTAACAGAATCTGCTTATTTATATGCAGAATCAGTAGCAAAAATATATTTCCTACCAGAAGCTTTGTCGTATTCATAGTCTATTTGTAGGCCAAGTTCTATTGATCAGTCATATTTGGTGGGATCCATAGATTATGTATATGGGAAAAGATTGATTGCACGTGCCAAAAACTAATTTTGTAATCACTGGCTACTGTCAAGATGATTTTTTTTTTTTTTTTTTGACTGGCAGACTGAACAGGAAGTATATATCTGTCAGCTAAACTGTAACTAGGGATTTATGATCAGCAGGAAATGTTGTAGGCTCTACAAAGATTCACTGCAGAAGTCTAAAGCAGCCATGAGCCCTGAATTACGTTCTCCTAGGGGTTAAATCATTTAGCCAGTGGGTTACCAGACTCCACCTATGGCAGCAGATCCATTGTCATCTCTGCCTTTTTAACAGGCGGGGTTTAAATACTGTTTCTGATGATTGAATAACACGTCTGACATACCCACTAAAGCCCAGTGCACACAGTTTCACACCATTTCAAGAAAGCACACTGCTCAACCCAGAACCCGCCCATGCTGCTATAAACTGAGTGTGATCCTGCAGTTTTGGAATTTTGGGAACACTCAAAACCACAGGGAGAGAAGGTGTCTAATTTGATATGATAAATCTGTATGAATGTGTTATGTTTCTGGTAAAAAGTGTGGCATCTTAACTCAGTAAAACTCGAGACTGTCCTTGAATTTGGTCCGTGTGCATGTCGTATCACTGAGGACAGGTGAAATTTTACTAGCAACAAGTGCTGTTATTTTCTCACTGAAGATATCATGTGAAAAACTCTAGCCTTTTGTAAGATGCAATGTCCTCCTATCAAAGATATTTCTCTTAGTAGTCCCTGTCAAGAATTGTTCTTTATCCCTGAGCACCTAATTGGAAACACATTTTTTTTCCCGGTAACTTGTTAAGAGAGAGCCAGGAAGGCAGAGAGGGGTGGAGTGATGCAGAGAGAGAAAAAAGCATGGGAGCGAGGGACTCAAAGACATATTGTATTCCTTGCCAATTAACCCTCCACATAGAAACATTTCCTTCTGTCTGCCTGTACGGGTGTCCAAGTGAAGTTAAACCTTCGCATCTGAAGTTCCATGATTATGAGAAAGCGTTTGGCAGGGACAGTTATGTCTGCCAGCTTCACACCATCTGTGAACACTTAGCGAGGTGTTTGCAGTAAACCAGCCATCGAGGCTGTGGAATGAAATGGAGCGTTAAAGTAATGCACATCGAACTATAAGTCATTTTCTCATTTGTTTCATTTAGTTAACTATGTCAATTACATTTAATATTATTTAGCACAAATTTCCAAGCAAAGCAAAATAATGCAGCCTTTATGTTCTCACAAATTACCCCAGTAGCAACACTCAGGAATTATACAGAGCAATGCTGGAATCACACTGGGGGCCAGATTAAGCATAGATGGAAAATTTGGTGAACAATCATAAATAAAATAGGTGACAATAATAAGTAGTCATGAAACTTCAATTTGGTTGCTGTTCTACTCCCTTGAGGGGTGCATTGGAATATTTCAGTATCAAGAATATATCTTGCAGTACGTAATGACAACATCTGTGAAACAATAGCTGTTGAGAAAATTATTTATTACTGTCCTCCAACCAGAGTTGGAGGACAGTAATACGGTGACTGTGCTTAATTTATAGTTTGTTTAGGTTTAGGTACAAAAACTGACAGTTCAAGGTTAACAAAACAAATCAGCTAAGAATTTTAGAAGTCATTGTGGTATTCAGTGTGTAGTCTAATATACCCGCCAGCCTCTTCAGTTGGTGTACATGTTTAACCACTTCTTAGTGCAAATATCTAATCAGCCAATCACGTGGCAGCAACTCGATGCATTTAGGCATGCAGACATTGTCAAAACAATCTGCTGAGGTTCAAAGTTGATTTAAGTGACTTTGATGACGCCCAGTGGGCCCGTATGAGTTTTTCAGAAACTGCTGATGTACTGTGATTTTTCTACACAATCATCTCTAGGGTTTAGGGAGAATGGTCTGAAAAAGAGAAAATATCACAGTGAGCGGTGGTTCCTTTGGATGAACATGCCTTGTTTATGCCAGAGGTCAGAGGAGAACAGTCAGACTACTCACAGCTGAAAGGAAGGCAATGGTAATTCAATAACAACTCATTACAACCAAGGTACGCAGAAGAGTATCTTTGAATGCACATATTCAACCTTGAAGCAGATGGGTTACAAGCAGCAGAAGACCACACTGGGTGCCACTCCTGACAGCTAAATAACAGGAAACTGTGTACAGGCTCACCAAAGTTGGGCAAGAGAAGATTGGAAAAATGTTGCTTGGTCTGATGAGTCTCAGTTTCTGCTGCAACATTTGCATGGTAGGGTGAGAATTTGGAATAAACAGCATGGAAGCATGGATCCATCCTGTCTTGTATCAAAGGTTCAGGATGGTGTTGATGTAATGGTGTGCAGGATATTTTCTTACCACACTTTAGCTACTTATGACCAACAGAGACACCTGAGTGTTGTTGACTATGTCCATCCATTTAAGAGCACAGAGTACCCATTTTTCATGGCTACTTCCAGCTGGATAATGTGCTCTCAGCAACTGTGCAACACTATTGTACCAATATGGACCAAAATATCTGAGGAATGCTTCCTTGACTGAATCTACAAAGAATTAAGGGAGTTCTGAAGGCAAAATGGTCCAAACACAGTAGCAGCAAGGTATAACTAATGAAGTGGCATGTGTTTTAGCAGTCATGATGGGAATTAAAGCGTCATGATTTCCTCACCTACCCTTCCTGACAAACTGATCTCAACATCAAGGAAATCTGAAAACCTATCACATTTCTGTAACCACAAAATTCAGAATGATCTCAACATTTTTTATTTAGTTTCTCTGCCACTATAGTTGTTTGTTCTCATCTATGTGGTCTGGCACATAAAATTGTGAATAACATAATAATGTGAAGGAACGAAACAGAACAAAATCCCAATAAGAAAATATTTTTTAATTATGTTTCCAAGATATGAAAAAGAAATAATATTATGTATTTTACGCTGTAGCTTCTGGCACACTCAGGGGTAGAAAAGGAATGACCACAACCACAAAGAACCTAGTGATGGGGGAAATCCGTATGCTTTGAGTGATTTGTCAAAATTCTTGCATAACCACTGTGCTACATTTGTGCTCTTGTTGTGACAGAAGACCCTCTATTTCACACAAATCTAACAGACCAAATTTAAACTATGGTGTCCCACAATGGAAAGCAAACATCTGCCAGTTGGCCAAAGGAGAATCCCACCTACTGCACACATGGGAGGCACAGACATTCATTGCTGCAGGCAGATGAATGCCTATTTGTAGCCTATATATATATGCTTCTTATATTTGACTCAGTATTCCCTAGTTTGAGCATTGGCTCAATAATCAACATGTGTTTTTAGGCAAGTCAAAAAAAAAAAAAAAGTTACTTGGGGACTGCTCTGTTGATAAGGATCCATATTGAATAGTACTGCCATGTTTCCACTAGTACCCACTCAAATTTAGGTACTAAATCAGCACGACTCGACTCGACTCAATTGTAGACATTTCCATTAGGTCCTGGTACTAGGTATCAGGGACTTTTTTAGTACCCACTCAGCAGGGGTTCCAAGCAATCTGAGGCAATCTGAAAATGCAGTCCTGAGCTCCTTTCCCAGGTGCCTCCACCCCCCACTCACACCTTTCTTCAGGTGACCTCAGAAGGTCACTTGATAGAGTGGGTCGACAGCACACATTGGTTTCACCCGAAACCAGCGATTGTAATGAGCCACACCTTTTTTCACACCTTGGTGCATGTGATTATGCACATGAACAATAGTGGATCAATGACCACCTCCAGGGGACAACCCCCACTAGAGTTTAAATACCTGGAACTCTCCACCATTTGGTTTTAGAACTGAAGAAGACTTTCGGATGAAAAGCAAAACATTTTCTAAAAACTTAAACAAGCCCAGTCTCCTTTTTTAAGCTCCAGAGACTTATTTTCAGCAAGATCTGCAAGATCTATGCCTATCACTGCTTGGTAAGGTCAGGGCTGGGCTGTGCCCTGAAAATATTTCTCACTGTGGTGTATTTTTGGCTAATTTTTAAAATATATGTGCAATAATCCACCATACTAACACTCAAAGATCAAAACAAATAACTATGGATCAGACAGCACAGCCCACAAAACCTGTTTACATGTGTCACACCCACAGACGCATCTGGTAGCTTTTACTGAGGTGTTTTAGTAAACAAAACCAACATAATTGTAGGAATTCAAGAGAAGAGGAGAGGTTACACAAAAATGAACGTCTGAAGTCACCAGAAACATGAACATTGTGAAATCATTTTAAACATTCCTCAGTTTTCTAATCAAAATGAAACATTTATTTCAAAGGAGAGCCAGCGTGGTGTAAGTCAGATATTGGGAGAAACAAGGATATCACCTAAAATTCTTCATGAACTCTTCCTACTGCTAGCAGTGCACACTTGAATTCTTACTCATTATGGAGGTAGTCATGAAAAACCAAAGCTTAACACTTGTACCCTTTTGAGAATTGTGATGTGGGAAAAATCTGGAGATAAGACAAGTTAAAGTAGCTGCCATATATTTTAAGGTATGTCAGCCAGAAAAAAAAAAAAAAAAAAAAAAACCAAACCAAACAAAAAATTATTTTTTATATATTTCAAAAGAACAGTGTTATGAAGCTGTGATTGAGGGAAAAATCAAAACTTGACATCACTGAGGATGAGCAAAGGCAAGCTAAACTCGGTATATTTCAGTATGTACAGTTAGACTTCAGCTCTCTAGCAGGTAGTACTGAAAATGTAACTGTAGAATGTGTTTCATCATGTAGTGAGTCAGTTAAGGCTTAACCACAAGAGAGAGAATGCAGAGGAGGCACAAGCAGTGCCAGATGGCAGTACCCCTCATGTCTATGTGGATTTCAATCATGCTAAAATTAATTAATTAAATAAAACAGATTATGCCTACAACTCGCTTTGGATTAACAGCTAGTAACAATGGGTTTTAAGACACACAATGTTGGGACACCACAAACACCTTTGGGTCAAAGTATCATGATCTCGGTTTTACACTCATTTAAGTTTAAAAAATTTAAAGTTATCTAAGCTTTGATATCACTGAAACACCCCAACAAAATTCTTAAGGCACTGCCATCATTCCTTTTAAGCAGCAGGTAAATTTGTGAATCATCAGCATGAAAGTGGAACAAGATGACACATCTTTCAAGAATGGATCCTAGTGGGAGTAAGCAAAGGGAGAAAAAAATTGGCCCCAGAAGTAAGCCTTGGGGAACTCCACATGGGAGCGACACTCAGGGTGAAATCCACTGAAACGGACCCTTAAACCTCTGACAAGTGCAACTATTCTAAAGCTCTACATTTAGTCCCCACACAGTGCTCCAGGCAAGAAATAAAGATAGCACAGTCAGAGGTGTCAAAGGCAGCTGTAAGACCTGAAAGCATTAGAATAGCTAGATAGACAAATAGTTCAATCAAATAGCTGTCATTTTTGTTTTGGTCCTCTGTGTCATTTGTATGCTTTTGGTTCTAAGACCCCAATTTATTTTAGCAATGCAACAGCCACATCTATATAAAAAGTTCTGTGGGTGTGTAGGTCAGCTGAACATTCTAATCCAGACCGACTCTATTGCAAGAATGAAACACGGATTCTCTGGATGCCCAAGGGAAGAATCTCAAAGATTTTTGTAATCACATCCAGTTGGAAATGTTTTCACTTACCATATAAACATCTACTGTACTGACTGGACAAATTGCACAAATATTCAATATTGAATATGATAAACATCACACCTTTTGCATCCTAACATTAAGCTCAAAGCAATCCTGTACCAAAGTACAGACTCATAAAAATGGGACTTTTCTTTTTGAATCTGCCAAAAAAATTAAAAATAAATACAAACATACATGCACACAGTGCCATGACAAAGAATTTGCACCATTCCTGATTTCTTTTTTTTTTCTGCATGTTTGCCAAACTGACTTGTTTTAGATCATTAAAGATATTTTAACATTAGACAAGGACCTGAATAAATGGCCCTGTGTGAAAAAGTAATTGCCCCTAAACCTAATAACTAGCTGTGTCAGCCTTGGTAGCAAGAACGCTATCAAGCATTTATGATGACTGGCAAAGAGTCTTTCACATTGCTGTGGAGGAATTTTTGGCCCACTCTTTTTTTTAAATTCAGCCCTAGTGGGGTTTTTTTTAAATATGAGCAGTCTATTTAAGATCATGCCAAAGCATCTTAACTGGATTTGAGTGTGACTGGACACTCAAAAAAGAACTTTTTTTGTTTTGTTCTTTAGCCATTCAGAGGTAGACTTGTTGGTGTGTTTTTGATCATTATCCTGCTGCATAACCCAAGTGCGCTTGAGCTTCAGGGCACAAACTGATGGCTGGACATTCTCCTTTTTTTGGTAGAGAGTGGTATTAATGGTTCCATCAGTTAAAGCAAGTCATCCAATCCTGAAAAACAGCTCCAGACCATCACACTACCACTATTATGTTTGACTATTGATATGATGTTCTTTTTATGAAATGCTTTGTTGGCGTTGCACTAGATGTTACAGGACAGAAACCTTTTAAAATGTTCAGCTTTTGTCTCGTCTGTCCACAGAATATTTTCCCAAAAGTCCTGGGGATCGTCAAGATGTTTTTTGGCAAATGTGAGACGAGCTTTTGTGTCCTTTTTTGGTCAGTAGTTTTCCCCTTGTTTTTCCCCTTGGAACTTTCCCATGGATGCCATTTTTGCCCACTCTCTTTCTTATTGTTTCATCATCAACACTGACCTGAGGCCTGCAGTTTTTTAGATATTGTTCCAAATTATTTTGTGACCTCCTGAATGAGCCATCAGTGCACTCTTGGAGTAATTTTGATATGCCAGCCACTCCTGGGAAGGTTCACTGCTGTTCCAAGTTTTCTCCATTTGTGGATAATGGCTCTCACTATGGTTCACTGGACTCCCAAAGCCTCAGAAATGTCTCTCAACCCTTTCCAGAGCGACAAATGTAAATGACTTTGTTTCTCAGCTCTTACTTTAGATTGTGGCATGATATGTTGTTTTTTGAGATCTTTTAGCCTGCTTCACTTTATCAGTGGTAGTTATTAGGTTTAGGGGGTAATTACTTTTTCACCAAGTAGGTTCGGATATCTTTTTTCCCCTTAATACTTGAAATTATTTTTTAAAAGCTGTATTTTGTATTTACTCAGGTTATCTTTGTCTAATATTAAAATTTCCTTTATGATTTGAAGCATGTAAGACAAATATGAAAAAAAATCCTTAAGAAATCAGGAAGGGGGTAAATACTTTTTCATGGCACTGTACATGCATGCATAAAAATCAATCAATCAATCAATCAATCAATCAATCAATCAATCAATCAATCAATCAATCAATCAATCAATCAATCAATCAATCAGTATTCTAGGTCGCTGGAATAGCAGTGTTGTATTTGCCTGGTCCAAACTCTGTGACAACTCTTAGAGGTATATTGACTCACATGCCTTTATAGGTCACACAGCAGGTCCTTCTCCACGTGACATTTAGTTGTTGTTTCAGCTGTTGATAAGGGAGTCTTGACAATTTGAATTTGTGTATTTAAGACAAAGGTACTCTCCTTACACACCAACTGCACTAATGATCGCATAAACTCTTGCTCCTAATGCAAATGAGAGCAAGAGTTTGACAGCAAGAGAATTCAGTCAGAAAGAATGAAGAGGTTTTCACATGTGCCAGCCAAAAGGAACGACAAGGCGGCACAGGGTTTCAAAGGGGAGTTGAGTTTCAGTTGTGGAGCCAGACTCAGAAGGCAGAGAGGTTAGGTTGGGTAAAACAGGGGAAATGGAAGAGAAAAAAAGTAGAAAGAGTCGGGTACATAAACAACCCAGGGGCAGGGGAATGAATGACATCACAATATAAATAATAGCAGAAGATTTAAAAAGATGATTTATGAGCTATTGCTGATATACAATAGATGCAAAAACCAAAAAAAGTGGATGTATGAAAAGCTGACACACAGTAAGTGCACAAGACTACTGTCATCAACATCTCTGATGTGGTGTATGACTTCAAATTCAAATGAAGGTTATTGAGCAAGGCAGTTTCTGCAATACTTTATTGTTCTTCATTATTCTGGCACCAAGAAACAAAACTGATGATTTACAGTTGTTGACAGACGGAACTTTCTGTCTTTGGGGTGGAGGCCTTGGCACTTGAGTGATGAAAAAAACAAAAAAAACAAAAAACATGTAAAATAACTAAGATACATTTCCATTTTTCAAATTTGGAATTGCATGCAAATACATTCCATGAGTCAGCACTGTTTTCTTCACTATCCTTTTCCTTTTTATTTTTTCCAGTAACTGATATTTTTTTGTTGTGGTAATTACATGCGATGTATATGATGACAGTCAGACTGTCTGTGAAATAGTGTTTGCATGTGTCCCTGTGTCTATGTCTCATCTCTCTGATATTGTCAGAGTAGAAAAGAGCTATTAGATGGAGATAACAGATTAGCTACAGTGGCCTCCTTTTTTCAGGTGGTGAGACATGTAATGGTTTTTTCCACTGATGACTGTGTCAGTGATGAAGTGCTCCTTTTGTAATGGACTCCTGTTTACAGCCTGTCTTGCAATTACTGGGCCCTAAAGCACATGGTGTTTTCTTCATTGCCAGGCAGTTACTGTAAAAAAAAATATTTGACATTTAAACTCAGTGTCCAGTGAAATTTGAGTTCAAGATGAAGTTTGGACACAAAAACATAGGAATTAACAAACTTGGGATAAGGTCAGTGATTTCAGCTTTCATTCCCAGCTTAAACTGAATGAGTATGGAAACTATATATCAGAAAGGGTTAACATTTTTTATGTCACTCAGTTTCCACGACCCACATTATCTGGTATTGCGTCACAGCAATATGCCTGTGATGGCCTTATGTATTTACAACAGATAAAACAGCTCTCAGTTTCCAGCTTCATTCATAACCCCTGTGTTTATGTCACACACACACACACACACACACAAGCACACGCACACATACACACACACACACACGCAAACACATGCAAAATACACACACACTCAAATGTGTGTACACCCGCCTGTTATGTGACAGCTGTTTGTTATTGAGTCAGTGAAGTCAGTGAGATCTGGTGTTTGTAGTGGTTCAAACTCTGACTGTGGCACCAGGGTCAGTGAATGTGTGCGCGTGTGTGTGTGTGTGTGTGTGTGTGTGTGTGTGTGTGTGTGTGTGTGTGTGTGTGTGTGTGTGTGTGTGTGTGTGTGTGTGTGTGTGTGTGTCTGTTAGATAACATGTCCTCAGGAATGCAGATGAATTTGAAACTGCATCTCCTTTCCTCGTCCCAGTCAACCATGAGTAACTTTCCACCCTTGAATGTTTGACATATTGGGAAACTTATTAGCTCTCTTGCCAACAGATGAGAGGGCTGACTTTTATATCTGTGGAGACATTGGCTAAGCAATGCTTGGCTGTGGGGGGCATAAAAAGAACAGATATACTACAGTGTAAACAAGCAATCTTGATGTAAACCACCTTTTTATCAGAAGAAATCATTAGGTGTCTCTTAGTTGTGTTTAGGCTCAAGTGGAATACCAAACAGGATAAGTGTATTACATGTAATTGTTGCAGCAACTCTCTTTAAAAAGCCATCCATGACGTGATGGTAATCACGCCACAACAGTTGCTACATTTGTACTATTGTACACTTTCTAATTCAAAGCAGGTCTTGAGCTGCGCTAGGATGCTAACACCACCCTGATCAGAGCAGTGCAGCATGGAAAAGCCATTACAGCTGACAGAAGGACCTTTTATTTGGAGAACTAAGCACAGGTTCACATCAGGAACCAATTACCTTCAACTGCTTTACGCAGAAAGCATCTGAAGAACCCCCACCTTCTTCTGTGTCCATCCCCCCAATTCTTCTACCCTCCTTTTTTTCCTCCTCTCCATCCCCTCCCCAGTCAGCCAGTACTGTACCTCTTTATGGATCTATCCCTCCCATTCCTTCCTTTATTCTTCCCTCTCTCTTTTTCCCTGGCACCTTACTTTTCACCTAACCCTCCTTTTCCTTCCTATGTCTCTTTTATCTGCCTTGAGTATTTTTTCCTCCACCCTTTCCTGCAGCTGCTCATGCTTTTTGAGCCCTAGTTTTCACACTTTAAAAAAAAAAAAAAAAAAAAAAATTCTCACCACTTGGTTTCTCTCATAACCTTTCCTTGCCCTGCTGCTTGGTTCTTTCTGCACCTCGCTTAGACCATGTTTCTCTTTATAATCCACCTCTATGCTATCATCTCTTTGTTCCATGCTGCTCTTGCACCCTCTGCCTACCACTGAATTCCCACAGTCCCCCTTTTCTGCTTTGTATCCCTTAGAGCAACAAAAATTAGGGGATTAAAGATCAGCAGATCAGAAAACAAAACCTTATTACAAAAGCTAACTAAATATACACCAGTGACTGCTTAATTGAAATCAATAATGTCATAGAATTATCTGCTTGGTGACATCAATTTATCTGCTTGTTAGCGAGGTTGCCGTGAGATGATTGTAGACATTCAAGCAAAAAAATGTGGCCCCATACCTAAATCACCAATGTGAAAATGTAATCAACCCCCTGAACCTTATAGTTAGTTGTGCCATGTTAAGCTGCAACAGCTTTAACCAATTGTTTCAGACAACCTGGAGATCAATGTCTGACATCACTGGGATGGAATTTTGGCTGACTCAGCTTTAGTGCTGCCACATTGAAAAGCTTTGCAAGTGTTAACTACTATTTTCAGGTCCAGCTACAGTATTTCATTGAGGATCAGCTCCAGACTTTGGCTGACCCACTGCAAAACTTGCACTTATTTCCTTTAGGTGTATGCAGTTGTGACTGTTGTTAAGTGTTTGTTTTTTGTGAAGGAAGACATCACATTTGTTCACATTTAAAACATTTAATATTAAATAAAACCCAACACTGTTCTCTTACACTTGGCCTTATTTTCCTTCTGCATCTTGAACTTCGACCTCCTGACTGATGGCCTAATGTTGTCATTTGCACTGCTCAGCAGATGAATTGAGATTTCACATTTTCTTCAATTACAGCAAGTCATGCTGGACAACAAAATTATACCACCACCTTCTTGTTTGTCTATTAGTATTTAGTTCTTTTTTTGGTCTACGTCTAGTAATCTGCAATCAGTAATGAGATTTTTGTCTTGAATCAATCCATAAAGCATTTTCCCAAAAGGTCTTAGAAGTACTTAAGATCAGTTTTCTCTTTTTGTGGAAAATGTCTGTCACTGTGGATCCAGAGTATCAGAAATAGACTGGAGAACATTGTTCTTTTCTTTTGATTCTGGTAAAATGTACGACGCAGCATTGTGTGCAAAAATTTATACTACTGAGAAGTCGGAAGGAAGCTGTATTCTTGTCAAAGCCAGCAACCGATTTAACCAATGAGAAGCCAGAAGGCTTGTGGTGCCATAAAAGTGGGCCATTATTGAAACCTTTTAGCCAATGTCGTGCTTCTGAAAATTGACTTTTTAAGTGATTACTTTATATAAAAGACTCTTATAATTAAGTGTGTGTTGAGTCCAACTGCAGCCACTTATGAATGTAGTTTAGAAGCTTTTTGGATCTAGTAACTTAAACAGCAGAACACTTTTTTTTGCATAGATCCAGTTGATGATAGTTCAGTTTTGCATGAATTCATACAATTATCATTTAAAGGTATTGAAAATCTGACAGAATTTACTGAGGAAAATCATGGGAAAGAATTCTGTACTGTTTATATATTCCAAAATAAATTTAAACCTCTTGTGTATGCATTTTTAAAATATACATTTTAGTGCTTGTTATTTTTTATTAATATAGTTTTTGTTTGCACAGTGTGACATCCTCTCTGGAAGGAGGCATGAGGCATGATGATGATGAGGTGCAGACATGAATTAAACGGACTTATGCCTGACTGGGTTTTTTATGTGTGACTATTATTATAGCCAGCTCTTTACATCATCCCTAGGCTATGTCAACACAAACTTTTTTTTTTCTCTTCCACTTTTGTTATGAGAAAAGTCTCTGTCCACATGAAAAAGCCACAGATGGCAATATAGCCCTAACTGTATAAGTTATAACTATATAAGTCTAAGATAACATAACAGTACATAATCTGATATCAAAAAGGAGATAAGGGCACACATCTTTGGCATTGCAAGAAAAAAGCTTCATGTAAATAAACTGAGTTTCTGAAAATCTTAAAAGCTCCATTTTCAGTTACGTAAAATACTGTTTACATGTGGACAAAAGGCCAAAATGCATAGAAAAAGCTGAGTTTACCAAAATATCTGTGTATGTGTTTTTAAGGGCCTTCTTGTCATTTTCACTTGTTTTTTTCATTTTCACAGGTTGCCGTTTGTTTTGAAATGTCACTTTTTAAATTAACCACATGCTAGAAACAAAAGTCATGAGGGTTGTTCGATATGACTGGGTATGAAAGAAGTGACAGTGACAACACCACAGCCATTTTTTTTTTAAGTTTGGAAATTTTATTCATATAACCACTGAAGGTTCCCTACATTGTTTTTCTTTGTAAGCTAGGGCTTTACAGCTTTCTGACACTTGACTTTTTGTCTTCTTTGGTTCTTGCAGAGGTGCCAATTAATGCTGATTTTGAATTTTCTTTCATTATCTTTCAAAACATATTATTTTGACATTTGGAAAAAAAAAAGATAACCCCAACCATCCTGCTTTGCTGTCCTGCTGAGTATGAAATAGTGTTTGCTGAGTTAGTGGGAATTCTAGAAAGTGTAAAAGACAGAATTTCAGTTGAAAACAGTAAGGAGATTCATAATGCTGTAATCCGATGATTACTGGCAGAGGCATACATGGGATTTTGGTCCAGATTCCACCTGTCTGTGAAACTAAATTAGCCAATGATTTGATTAAATCTAAGTTTTCATCTTAAAATCACAGCCTTTATATTGGAACATATTGACTCTCTGGCCACAGGCATGCATGTGGTCAGTGTTTCAATAACATGGAATACACTGAGAAGTGCCATGTCTGTGGTGTAGTACCATGTAAGCATACCACTCAGAGGCATGGCTGTGGTAACCCTCACACACTGAACACTTTCTCCCTCACTGTCTCCGTTTAGCTTTCTCTCCCCGTTTGTCTTTTCCACACAGAGACTTTACTCTTCCCTCCCCTCCCTTCCTCTTTATCTCATGCTGTCATTCTCTGTTTCCTCGATCTCTCTGTCCACTTCTTCCATAAGAGTGATTATATCTGTGCATTGAAACTGGAGTTTAAAGACATTTGTCATATGCATCATCCTATACAGTGATTTACTCACTTTGTTGTCTGTGTTTGCAGTGCATCTGTGTCTTTGTTTCATGTCTGATTATCTAAAAATGGTTTACAACACACTTTGCGGATCTACAGTAGGTGCAGGCGACCAACCAAACCAGTGAGTTGGAAATGTTGGAAAGTTAGTAACAGAGCTGAGAAGGGGTTGCAGAATCAGGTTTTACCCCTTTCACATTACACATAGTACTCTGATACATTCTTAACGAAAAATTGTGCAGATGGCAGTTTCAGTGATGTATTTGTTTTATTTATTAAAATATTGACATAGTTTCTCTCTCTCTCTCTCTCTCTCTCTCTCACACACACACACACACACACACACTCTATACATTGACATTCTTATATGAGAAGCAGGTAACAGACAGTCTCCCCCGTAGGCTAACTCACACACTCAGACATTCTTGGAGAAAGAGCTATTTGTTTTAATGGTCGATGGGAGGATGTGGATCTACCACCCATTGTGGTGCTGTGCTGACTGTTGCGGTTCTCGGGCACTGTGTGAAGAAAATCTACCCTTAAAACTCCACATTAAAGACAATCAACCCTAAAAATACCATGTTGACACCTCGGTAATAGCTTGAAATCAGCAATGCTCTGTGCAAGTTTGTCCAAAGAAAATCCCAGGTCAGTAATTTATATAATGGACAAAAAAAACATTAAGCCAAATCTGAACAATCAAGATCCTGTGATGTGGGATATAGCTGTCCAGATTGTACAATAAACATTCAAATATACATATAATATAAATTATTCAAAACACACTAACTTCTTATTCAAATTAAACAGCTGAAGTCTGCCAAACCCACAGCTCAGAAATGAACATACAAAGCCTTGTCTAGCCCAGGCAGAGCCCTGGAGTTGTGCTTGTACTGGATGATTGGCATCAGCTGTTTGCAGTATGCTTTATGACTGGCTCGTTTACAGTTTTGTAGTTATTAACTTCCAGTGTACAGCCCCTGACATCATAACCTGACAGGTATGACTGTTGCTTTTATTAAAACAACAAAATAACTTCATGCCCTGATTTCTGTTTCTCCACCTGCAGACACAGTGATAATGTACATGTGGGAAAAGTTTGATTTATCTGAAGATTTGCATGAATACAGTGGGGTTAGAGACGGAAGTTACAACAATACATTTACTGAGGGCTTTGGCTGGCAACTCCCTGTTTATTCTATGACAAATTCAATGAAAGACTGGCCTTTTTTTTTTCTGCTGTAACTTAACTCTTTTAAGTCCACCTCTGCCAAAAGCTCCTCTTCATTTAATTCCAGTCCAATCTGACCCTCTCTAGTACTGCCAGTTTTAGTTTATCTTTTTTCTTCACTCTTTCTCTCTCACAAGTGTACCTGTGGATATTTTCTTATATTTTTGTGGGGCATTCCTTACAGTTTAAATTCAGCTTTCATGATCTCTTGTATCTCTTCCTCTGTTGTGGCTGTGTACACGTATGCATGTGTTTCCCCTGCAAGATGGTTAGTGTGATTTATATGGAAGCTGCAGACTGTGGAGAGACTCTGGTTTCAGCTTTGAAGTTGGAGCAACCACAGGACCACTGGCTAACACACACACACACACACACACACACACACAAAGGACCTGTGGATTAAACACACACTCTCAGTTCCTCTGCCAGAATCCTAGAAGTCAGCATGGGAGAGACGTGATGGCGAAAGAGAAAGGCAATGGAAGATCATGAGGAAAGATATAAAGACCCTACAAAAAAAAAAAAAAAAAAAATAGAGTGGGAGTGGGGTCCCTGCCCATAGAGGTAAAAGAACCCCTTGTTTCTTTCAACAAGGTCCCATTTAAGTTGTGCAGTTCAGTCTCTTTAGCTCAGGCCAGCTTGTCACCGATTCCCAGACACTCCATACCTTCAGCTTCAGTGAGAGCAAGGCCTCACTGTAAATGCCTAATCAGGTGTAGTTCTTCACGTAACTGGTTTACATATGAAAAATAATCAAATGAAAAATTAGAAAGCAATTTGTAAAATATAGAAAATATGAAAAAAGATAGACATTAAAGAAGGAATTTGAGATTACATAGAAATTAGATTCAAGATGAGTTGAAATGTGATGAAATTAAATATGTGGAACATATAAAACTATACAACGTGCAACTCTCCCAGATAACCAAGAAGCTAAATGTGACTTAGAGAGCCTCAAACACTGTACCAAGCTTTAAATACTGCCCTGTAGTGTGTGTTAAATACAGAATAAAATGTTCTTATTGTGTCTCTTTCTGTAAAAGTGGAACAGCATCATAAAAATCACCCATACATAAATGACACAAGGTTGTAGCTTTAAAAGCTGACAAAGTCATCTGTGTTACACATTCTGTGCACGAAAAATGTGCTTTCGTATTTGGCAGTTGCCTTAAGATAATACTGATGCTCTACTGGGTATTTGTATCTCTGTGTGGCATTTTTTTGTGGCATGTTAAGAATGTGTAAGAGGACACACACACACACACACACACACACACACACACACACACACACACACACACACACACACACACACTTGCAAGCTCTTGTGCTTTTACATCAAAAGGGTGACATTTCGCACCCCGCTTCAGTGAGAGGTCAACCCCAGCAGATCACCCACCATCAAAGCACAGATGAAAGTGTCATTCATTCTT
Organism: Archocentrus centrarchus; assembly: GCF_007364275.1. Lineage (NCBI taxonomy): Eukaryota > Metazoa > Chordata > Actinopteri > Cichliformes > Cichlidae > Archocentrus > Archocentrus centrarchus. The sequence continues at coordinate 19,021,775 of NC_044357.1, forward strand.
GTATGTGCGAGACGGAAAGAGACTTAAGGAGAATGATAGAGAGGGCACGTTTCTTGTGTCACAGGGTCAAATGAGCCTGTTAGCTCTATCTGTCAGTGAGTTCACTAACACACTTTAAGGCAAGTTAATGACCTTACCTGCTGATTTACTCACATTCACACATATAGGCTACAGGAACTACCCCTTAGTAAGCCAGTAAGAACACCTGTTAGTGTAGCTGTATGGTACTGTACCATGAAGAAGCTCTAAATGAGGAAGCTCAAAAACTCTTGTGCAAATGTTCTCTAAAATACAAACATATAATTGTTTTGAGTAACTGATGCCTAGTCCACCTCAAGCACAGATATATGCTGGCAGAAATGGAGCATTTCCATGTGTGTGAGATCAGCAATGATCTTAAAGGAGCAATTGTAGCTGGGCATCAGCCTCGGAGGACCATTTCAGAGAAATTTGAAGTCCATCATTCTACAGAATGATGATTATTTACAAGAGGAAAATATTCAAGACAGTCACCAGTCTTCCCGAGAGTGGATCAGGACCAAAGTGAAAATGTTTGAATGTAATGCACAATTGCAAGCTATCGGGGCAGCACGGTGGTGCAGTGGTTAGCGCTGCTGCCTCAGAGTTAGAATAACATCTGGAATGTCTGGGTTCGATTCCACTTTGGCCCAGGCCTCTCCCTCTCTCTGTGTGGAGTTTGCATGTTCTCCCCCCGTGGCTTGCGTCGCCACATTCCAAAGACATGCACTTACTGGGGTTAGGTTAATTGGCTATACTAAATGGTCCATAGGTTTGAATGAGAGTGAGAAAGATTGTTTGTCTCTCTGTGTTGGCCCTGCGACAGGCTGGCGACCTGTTCAGGGTGTACCCTGCCTTTTGCCCTATGATAGCTGGGATAGGCTCCAGCCCCCCTGCGACCCTGAACAGGATAAGCGGATGGATGGATAATAAGCTATCATTGCTAAAAAAAAAAAAAAAAACTGTTCTACAAGCCATTTAAACAAGGGGAGGACTTTACTTTTCCACACACTGCTTCTGCATTTTGGTTTCGTTTTTTATTAGATAAATAATAGTTGGTGTAATATGTCATGTGTTGCTGTTCATCTAAGGTGGCATTTAAATAATTTTAAGACCTGGTAAGGACCATGTGATTTTTTTTTTCTTGTGATATGATATGTAATGTCTTAGAATTGAAAGATGGTGTACTTTCTTTTTCAGGTGACTAAGCATGTAAACAATTTCAGTCACCTTTTTGTCAAGGAAGCACCCTCAGAATGTCTGTTCTGCAACCTGTGGATGTTCCCCACAGTTTCACAGTTGGGGAATACCAACCTTGACTGAGAAATGCCCACTTCTGCTCTACAAAGACCTTTACTTGCTTTTGGCTCCCAGTATGATGTTTGAGACAGAAGTTCCTAATATATGTCAGCACGATGTCTCACTGAATTTCACTTAAATTACTCCTGACACTTAATGATAGTGCTTTGTTAGATATCGGATTTGTGAAAAGAATGTCTGCTTAGCCAAGGGTAATGATAATGATTACACTGCTTCCATACCACATAGATACTTTTCACCCTGTATACTAAAATAGTAGGCCTGTAGACCAACATTAATTGCTCCAATGAGCAACTTTAGAGTTGGCTTTGGACTTCAGTTGAAGTGGTTCTCTTTACGTTATTGTTTTAGTCACAGTGTAAGAACCATGCAAGTTAGTCTTTTAATTCCATTGATGATTGATACGGCCTATTTTGACTGAGCACAACAACCACTGACATTTAACACTTGCCTGTTTCAATTCCAATTTCCTGAAAGTCAGATCTAGTTTCTATCAAAGACAAGGCAAATGTAATTAATGGCATGATTTTGACTGATTTACTCTGACATGAAACATCATTAACCTTTTCAGCAAAGCAGGGCTTGCTAAACAGCAAAGGTGTGAGGCCTTGCAAACTACAGAGAATGTTATTTGAATGGGATGTATAAAAAAAAAACAAATCTCCAGTGCTAACTGGAAATGAATAATCATGGCTTGGCAAGTCCTCCACCATGTTCCTCTGCTGTGATATCATGTCTTTTGGTAAGCTACTTAATCTTACAGCACTTAAGGTGCAATAAAAAAAAGAAATGTGCACTTGAATGCAAAATGGGTGAAAACATATTGAGTCACTCAGTAATATAAAATGATTGGTCAGTTAATGTCACTTTCAGAACTGTACAAGGATGTCAGCAGTTTTCTGTCCTCATTAAGTTCTTCATAAGCATTTTTGTTTCAAGTCTTTAGTCCTTGTGGGGAAACTTGTCATTTAAAAAGAAGTATTTTAAAATGGATTCTCTTTGGGTACTTTTTAAATAACCATAGGGGACTTCCAAGGGACAGTTTTTTGAAAAAACTGATTAATCGAAACTAGCTGAACACGTGATTTTATTGCAGAGATGCTCAAATCTAATTGTCAGATCGTCCCAAAAGTTGGTTTAACTGAAAAAGTAATATTTTCAGGTTAGCTATGCTCTGTGTTTGACGTGGATGTCTATTTTACACAATTCTTGGTGGCTACAACAGTGTATTTATGCATCACAAATGTAATTATTTACAGAGGAAAATCCTTGTTTACTGCCCTACTTTAGTTTCTGCTTGTAAATTTCTTTGTTCGGATTGTGAATGTTTGTTTATTCATCTGTATGTATGCATATATAGAGCTTATGTTCCTTCAGACTGCCCTCATTTACCCATGTTACAAAGATATTTCTGTAGGACTGTGTAAAAGGAAGTAGTGGTGTTCTTTTGTATTGTGTGAGATTATGATCATCTCATGCACTTTTATACTTTACTCATTATGGTCAAAGTTTTAGTGGTTATCTTTTGTTAAGCAATTCATGTCCTCATAAAATGTTGAATGGGTTGTAAATATTGGATTGAACGTAAATCCAACTTTAATATGACAATGTTTAACAGAGAAAATGGAATAGAGCTGTATGAGGTGTGTATTCACTAACTTCACCATGCAGGAAGAAAGCTGAGTCAAGTTCAGAGATCCTATGAAAACATGTATTCTAGCCAGTGCAAACAAATTAGAACCGTTCAGGAAGGAAGTGACAGTAAAATAAATTGAATTCATTTTTTGCACTCCTCAAAAACTATTAAATTAAAAATGTATAGAATTAAAAAGTGAAAAATCCATTCAGCAGAAAGAGTATTGAAGATGTGTGTGACACAAAAGCAAGTTTTGGCCAGATGGGAGAGAAAAACAGAAAGACTGGCATGCATGATATGAAGCTATTTTCAAACAACTGGAAACTCACACATGCAACATTCTTAATTTGCATCCTTTTCATAGCCTTTTTGTTTTTTTACAAATAGAATTTAAATTGGATAGTTGAGGTAGAGAAAAGATAACAAATACCAAACATTTTATGGTTGCATCCTAAAGAATTTTAGATTATACCATTGATTACCTTTGCCTAAAGAAACCAGAAAACAACAGCAGCAACTTTAGTCATTTTAAAGGCAAGAGCTTATATTTATCCATGTCTTTAATACAGGAGTAAAGTATTGGTCCTGTGCAAACTTCTGGCACTCTGTATCTTTATCACTTTCATCAGTGGTTCAGTCTGAGGTCAGGGGGAAAACACACATTGTGTTCCTTTCTCTCATAGCTATCCTTCACTGTTTTTTTCTCCCAGTCTCTGCTTCTCTGTCAAAAAATATCTCTTTTTAAACTTTAATAGTCTTTCACCACAAATTATACTAAACATCGACACTGAATAAAGTGTGTTTTTGGTTTCATAGCATTATTACTATTATTATTTCTACACATTAGTAGACCAATGCCAATAGTTTGCAGCCTAAGTATGCAATATTAAAGAGTCTCAAATATGAAGAGCTAGACAGCACCAGGCCTTGACATGATTTACGCCTACTGGCCAAAGAAGCTAACTGTACTCCATGAGCACCTGGCATGAATGCACCAGTTGCTAGAGACACACCCAGAATTGCTGACTGAAGGCCGGACACTCCTGCTTCCCAAAGACCCCCAAAAGGGAGCAGTGCCATCCAAATACCAGCCAAAAACCTGCCTCAGCACAACGTGGAAATTCCTGTCAGGCATCATAGCAGCTGAGATGAACAGGCACGTGGCTCAATACATAAGCGGGCCCAGAAAAGAATTGGCAGAGATACGGGGGGAGCCAAACCCCAGCTACTGGTAGTTACTTATAGAGGCTGTAAGGCCAGACTGACCAACCTTTGCAGCACCTAGATTGATTACAAGAAAGCCTATGACTCGATGCCCCATACATGGATCCTGGAATGCCTAGAACTATTGAGTTCATCAGGAACTCAATGGGAATGTGGAGAACAACACTAGAGGCCAACTTCAAGAACTGGGCAATCAACATCTATGCCTTGCCAGTTGTCAGTTACCCTGCTGGGATAACAAGCTGGCCAAAGGAGGAGACAGAAGCCACTGACATCAAGACAAGAAAGTGATTTGCCATGCATGGAGGGTTTCAACCCAAATTCAACACCCTGAGACTGCACGCTAAGCAGAAGGAAGGAGGCCGAGGACTAGTGAGTGTCAGAACCACTATCCTAGATGAACCAACAAAGATACATGAGTACATCAGGAAGATGGCCACAAAGGATCACGCGCTTAGTGAATACCTCAGACAGCAGAAACTCGAGAATGAATGGGAGAAAGAACAGCAACCATCATGGAAGGACATGCCCATGCAAGAAGTAGCTGATATAGGAAAATCCTACCGATGGCTGTACAAAGCTGGGCTGAAGGATAGCACAGAGGCACTAATCATTGCAGCACAGGAACAAGCTCTAAGCACAAGCTCAATAGAGGCTGGGGTCTGTATGACCTGGAAGTCCCGAGGTCAAAATGGGATACACCCCGACGAGTGGTAGAAAATAACTGAGCTAAGATCCTGTTGGACTTCCAGATACAGACAAACAAACTGGTTGGCTAATGGCTGATGTGACTTCTTCCAGCAGGATAATGCACCCTGCCACAAAACAAAATTGTTTCAGAAATGGTTTGAGGAGCACAACAAGATGTTTGAGGTGTTGACTTGGCCTCCAAATTCCCCAGATCTCAATCCAATCGAGCATCTATGGGATATGCTGGACAAACAAGTTATGCTGTTATGTTTGGCCAGTGGGCATGTGTAGATACACGCAGGGTCAAAAGCATACATGCAGGTCAAATATATACCACCACTAATATTTGGGTAAATGTCCCTTAGCAAGTTGCACCTTCACCAGACAGTTCTGGTAGCCATCAACAAGCTTCTAGTATAGTTCTGGCTGGATATGTGACTATACCGCTTGACAAAATTGAGGCTGGGCTTTGGAAAAGCTTCTCTCTTGGTCAGCGCCCTCTCAGTCCAAGTTTGATGTAAAACTTGCTTCACTGTGGACAGTGACGCAGGTGTTCCAGCAGTTTCCAGTTCATGGCAGGGTTGAGTCTTGGTGGGACTTGGACTGGGTCTTCTTCCAGACCTTGGCAAAGTGGTGGCACATCCGAATAACTTGTACTTACATACAGTTGTGTGAACTGATGATCTTGGAATTTGCAGTTGTTTGGAAATGGTTCCAAAAGACCTTCCCAACTTGTGTAAATCTACAGTTCTCCTTCTATAATCTTAATTGAGTTTCTTAGACCTCCCCACTGTTCTCACAAGACATTGTAGAACTTCCACCACCACTTAGTAAAAGTTATATATATATATATATATATATATATATATATATATATATATATATATATATATATATATATGAGCCTGTATGTATACTTTTGACCCTGTGAGAATCCAAAAGAAAATCACACTTGTGAACCAATTATTCCACTCTAGAAAAAGAACATTTCAAAGAAATCATTAAAAGCCCCAAATTATCATGACATTCATGCATATGATGAGTGTATGTAAACCTCTTAGCACAACTGCATATAACAGACACAGTAACAGCAAACTTATGCAGTTCCTGATTATGCAGGCACAACTATAACTGGGACCCAGCCTGTCTACAGCAAATGGTGTATTTAGATGAGACATTCTCTTAAGTTTCCTAATTTTTCCATTGCACAGGCCAATCAGACCAGATGACCAACAACTAACTGTGTCAGATTGTATGGGTGTTGCAGTCAGCGAAATATTTACAGAGGATACAGCTGTGGTTCCTTGCGCAAAGCCCCACTGGGACCATCTTCTGTCCTCACTCTGAGAAGGATATGAAGGATTGCAACATCCTCGATGGCGGCAGACCTTGATCAATTTCCAGGTCAGGAGCTTAAGGACAAGAAGGTCGAGGACAGGAAGAAGTATAATTAACTGCACAAGTATAATTTCTCCCTCCTCCCTTCCTCTCTTCTCTTTCATTTTCCACTGCCACCTGCCCACCCTCACTCACAGTTTGTCTTTCTCAGAGAGAGCACCCCCATCTGTTTGAATCACCAGTATGACACAGTACCACTATGATATTATCCAAGTAACCGGTATGATAGGATAACCATTATATGGTGGAGTGATTGTAGGTCTGCCTAAGTTTCATTTCATAAATCAACTTTATGCACATTAGACTGTCTGAGGCTATAATGTCTGATGGTTATAGTTGTCAGTGTATCAGTTACTCTAGGCATGTCTTTCTTTCCTCTCTCTTTCATCTTCCTAGTCATATGTACCATGTAATATTACTCTTCCTCCATTAATGATTTGCTATTCTGCCAGAGATTATATAAAATGACTGATAATTAATAACCAAACAGAGCACAGTGGGGCTTTGTACCTAATTTTATAACAAATGGTAGCCAAAACTTTAATGTCCTCTATTAGCAGGCATATATGTAAAAAAAATAAAAAAAAATAAAAAAAATGACTTCACCTTTTCCGTAGGTGGGCCACATAACACTGGAAGATGTAATTAAACTGATTTAGGTCCCAGCTCCCAGTTGTAGTATCATGGGGGGGCAGAGAGAGACACAGAGAAACTTGAAAAGTGAGTTGTGTATGAGTTAGACTACAGAGTGGAAAACCGGGGTTTTGGAAACATGATTTCCTGTGGAAACAGTGATGTAATGTGTCTTTCACAGTCTCATATGGACACACACACAGACACACACACACAGGCCTTTTCTGTGTAAATCGGTTTCTTCTTGCAGACACTCTGTTAATGTCATTAACATAGCTGTTTTTGTCAACTGAGCTGTATAGTGCATTGGTTTATGGTGGGATTTTGGACTTTACTACAGTGGTTATGGAAAAAAGTTTGTCAGCACAATTCATTTGAGACTGATAAATCACAGCAGCAAATTCTCACTAATCTTATAAATCTGTTACGCGTTTTTTTTTTTTTTTGTGAAATACTTAACACAATTTTTTTATTCTTTTCTTAATTGTCGACCCTTCAGTTATTTTTATTTTTATTTATTTATTTTGGCTTGCATAGCTAATTGCTACTGTGTCACAAGGTGTGCAGTGAGATTGTGAGGACCCAAATGCGGGATGCATGAGGCAATGGCAATGTTATTTATATAGTACATTTCATTACATGTAAATTCAATGTGCTTTACATGAAAGATAAAAACATAAAAACCTATGTAATTCTACAATGAAGAATTAAAGCAAACTAGTACACACATACAAACACACATGCACACACACACACACACAAACAGAATAATTAAATGTAAGCCTGTGAAAATTAAACACGTTTTGTGTCTGTTTATGAATGTAGACAATTTTAATTGACCTGGGGTCAGCAGGCAGCTTGTTCCAAAGAACAGGACCACAGTAACTGAAAGCACCCTCAGCACACTGAGGTCAAATTCTAGGAATAGTTAAAAGATCTGCACCTGATGACCTGAGAGGTCTAATAGGGTTATAGACACCAAACAGTCAAACATGTATTGGAGGGCCAAACCAGTGAAAGCTTTATGAACTAATAGAAGGATTTTAAAGGTTACTGAAAACTGGGAGCCAATGAAGTGACTTCAGTACTGGGGTAATAAGTTCAAATTTCTATGTACATGCAAGGAATCTGCCTGCTGCATTCTGAAAAGTTAAAGTTGTCCTACTGATAATCTGGTTAATTCTGCAAATAGAACATTAAAGTAGTCTAACCTGCTTGATATGAATGCATGGACCAGTTTCTTAGACTGCATTTGAAATAAGAACTTTCTAATTTTTTATATATTTTTAAATAGTAGAGAGCGGTTCTGGTAACCTTGTTATGTCTATCAAATCTTAGAACACTGTCCAAAATAATGCCAAGATTACTGATTTCCTCACTATGTTTCAGAGAAAAGGATGATAGATATCAACAGATTTTCTGTCTCTGACATTTTGGCTCTGTTCAGTTTCAAGAAGTTTCTAGACAGCAGTTAATGTCATCAGTACAGCTCGTTAGTTTGTTAACAGGGGTTAGAGAACACTAGGTACAGATATGTATCATATGCATAAGAATGGTAGGCTATATAATTTTTTATAATAGTACCATTTCTGCAGATCTAAAACTACTAATTGAAACATGAAAACTCTTAAGTAATGATGAAAACTAAATAATGGTGGCTGGCCTCTCCCTTAGAGACAGGGTGTGGAGTGCAGCCATTTGGGAGGGGCTCAAAGTAGAGCCGCTGCTCCTCCATATCGAAAGGAGCCAGTTGAGGTGGTTTGGGCATCTGATTAGGATTCCTCCTGGGCACCTCTTGGGTGAGGTGATCCGGGCATGTCCTACCAAGGAGAGGTGCCGGGGCAGACCCAGGACATGCTGGAGAGATTATATCTCTCAGCTGGCCTGGGAACACCTTGGGTTCCCCCCAGATGAGCTGGAGGAGGTGGCTACAGATAGGGAGATCTGGGCGACCTGGCCCCGGATAAGCGGAAGAAAATGGTTGGATGGATGGATGGATGGATGGATGGATGGATGGACAACAATAAGAAACTGACCTGTTAAACCAGTGGTTCGCAAATCCAGGCCTCATGGCCCAGTGTCCTGCAGGTTTTAGATGTGTCCCTGATCCAACACACCTGAATCAAATGGCTGAATTACCTTCTCAGTATGCAGTCAAGTTCTCCAGAGTCCTGCTAATGACGTCTATATTTGACTCAGGTGTGTTGAAGCAGAGACACATCTAAAACCTGCAGGACACTGGGCCACGAGGCCTGGATTTGAGAACCACTGTGTTAAACCAACTGAATCATGTCACCTTTTAATTAAAAAACAGAAAACTTCAATAACAAAAAGGTGTATCTTTAAATATAAACAGAAAGTCTACAAGCTGCTGAAACAACAAGCCAAATCACAAGGGAGCTGAACAGCAATGCCCACAGGGAGCAGACATGGAGAACTTAACAAGGAATCATAACAGATGCCATGACAAAGGACAACTGAACACTGAGTTGATTACAGGAAACAGGAAGGAGAGAAACACAGGTGAGCACACTTAACCACAGGTGAAAACAACCAAAGAATATCACAAGGCAAGAAATAAAACTAAAACACTACATGAAGGACAAACAAACTTCAGAGTAAAACAGGAAATAACTGAAAGAGACTAAACTTAACCCTAATACCTATACTTGACAAGATGAACAGGATGAGGAAAGACAAAGAGACTGAGGCATCAATACAGAACAAAACAGAGGGAGGAACTAAACACAAATAACAAGCTCAATGTAGGCACTGAAACAAAATACATATCAAGAGTACAGAACTAACACCAATGTAAACAGGCATCCAAAACTCCATAAAAAATAGATAACAGAAATCAAAAATTCAAGCTCATCATTCTACAACAGCAATGGAAACATGAACCAAAACACAGGATCACAAAATGACAACTTATTACTAGGAAACCCAGAAATCAGCAACTCAACAATATCACAAGTAATCAAACTCTGAGAAAACCAAAATCAAACCAGGAATCCATAAACTAATGACTAGAACTTAAATACAAAAGCAAATGCTCAGGAGTGTAACTAAATATCCAAAACTCCAACAAGAGTCTAGAAAAACTGAGGATAAGGAGCCACAATGAGAAAAAAAAAAGCATCCACAGAATCTGATTCTTTCATCTCCTCTGATGTACTGGTGAAAAAAAAAAAAAAAAAGTTAATGTAGATTTCACAGTGGGTTGTCACAAAAGCAGGAAGGAGGATCTACTGAGACCAGGCACATAGGAACAGTTTTATGTGGGGGTTTACTGATGAATACAAAAACAGGAGCTCACAGACAACATAAAATGTTGGCAAGTTGACCAGTAGGCCTGCCAATAGAATTAGGACAAGCATAAAAAAAGAAGAAAAAAAAAAAAAACAGCCAAGCCAACAGCCAAAAAAAAACACGGCAAGAATTCTCAATTCTCAGCTGGAGTGGATCTGGAGAGCTCTTGTAAGGTTAATGAGGGAAAAGGTCAGCTTACTGGGTGACTGAGGGAACTGAGGCAGTTGAGGGCACACCTGGAGTCCCATTCTGACCACTTCACACCAACAACAGACTCCTCTCTGCAACACACATATGGCCATCATGCTATTGGTGATGTTGATGGATACAATGTCAGACATGCCAGACTGGCCTAAAACAATGCCTAAAACACTGTAGGTGCTGTTATAGAAGTACCTGGACTGAAGCCACAGTCTGCATGCTTTGACTATGTTCTTAGCCAAGAAGGTGAACTCAGTCAAATAGGTATTCTGCCTCCCAGACTGGGTTGGAAAAATAACTGCAGAGACACAATTACTTTTTAGTATATAATGATAGTACTGAATAATTGTGCACATTAAATGAAAGGAGCTGGGACCCAGGCCCTGGTTGCTTTTCCAACAACGTAAAACTTTAAACTAGATCAGCTTTCAACTGACCTAATTGAATAAACTGCATGTAGACAATGGATGTAGCTAACATGGCTTCACCCAGTAGTTTTAAAGACTTCAGTTTAGCATATTGCTTGTCACCATCTATTTTTTTTGTAGACAGCACAATGGTGGGTGGTTAGGACCTCACAGTGAGAAGGCCCTGGGTTCAAATCCACCGGCTGGCTTAAATCTTGTCCCCATGCTTCTGTGGGTTCTGTGGGTTCTCCTTGGTACTCTGGCTCCCCTGGTACTCTGGCTTGCTCCCACAGTACAAAGATGCCCGAGTTAATTGGCAATTCTAAATTGGTTGTAGGTGTGAATGGTTTTCTGTCTCTGTGTTGGCGCCATGACAGAATGGCAGCCTGTCCAGGGTGTAACCTGCCCCTCACTGGGATGACTGGGGTAGGCTGCCACAACTCCGAATTGGATAAGTGGAAGAAAATGAATGGATGGATAATGATGTAGCATATTTTATCCTGACAGGCCAGTGATGTTTCTATCAAATATTTCTCAAAATCTCAGTTGTGGAAATTTTTCAAAACAACAAATGCAAACAACACACTCAATCTTCCACAGCTGTTAGGCACTATAAATCCACCATGCTGAGAATGTTGAGATATTTTCAGTCTCAGTGAACATTTTGGAGCCAAATGTTATCATGGTTAGATGGTTATTCTACTAGTCTGAGGCTTTCTGCTGGTTTTTCTGACAATTTTCTTCTTCCTTTTGCCCCAAGGCAAATGCAGGTCTGCTACTGGAAACATGTTCATATGCTGTATGAAAAGATATTTTTTTTGGAAAAGATATTTGCTCTTGAGAACAACTAATGTAAAATCTTTTTATGACCTTATTATAGCTTTCAAACACATAGTTGATCCCTCTGCTGCAAGGTTAAAGAAAATGTTTGGCTTCAAATGGCCCCTGGACAGCTGTCTGTGGCTATGCTTTATTGATATCCCGTTTCAACCTCTGATCTGATCGAGTTCAAATTTAACCTGATTTGTATGTTTGAATGTCACATCAACTCGAGTGAAATAATTCCACATTTCATTGCCCATATTGTGCAGTTTTCCTTTTGCTAACTTGCCAAGCAGCAAAAAAATGACTCTTTCTTCCTGTTTTCAAATCCCAGGTCATTTATTTAAGCTTGATGGGTAGCTGTTCAGACCACATTTATGTAAGAAAAGGATAAAAATGGGTATTTTCATTTTGATGTCTGTGGGTGGTGTGAATAATTTATTCCTCCCCTACTCACACTGCCTCTAGCTTTCATTCTGCCTTACTGGCATAAATTCAGCTCACAGTCCATGACCTCTCCGTCTGTTTCTTTTCCTGCTCCCTGGTTTTTTTTTTTTTTTCACCAGTTTCTTTCCATATCACTGTACTTGCTGTCTCTCCACATACATTTCACACACTTCTTTTCTCTTCTGTTTATCCATTTCATATATATACTGATTTTATTTAATTTGTCTTAATTACAAATGTGCTTATCTTGGTCCTCGTGTTCCTCACTATATTTCATCTTAACTTATGACATCTTCTTCATTTCACTTTCCTCGTGTTTTTCGATGTAGTTCTCAAATTTCTTCTCTTCTGTTTTCATGTTTTCTCTCTTTCTGCTGCCCACCTCTCCTCGTGCTTTGACCTCAGCAATTCATCTCGCCTTTTATTTTCTTGATGTCTTACTGTTACTAAAACACACGCTTACAGACACACAGGGGAAAGTAAAGAATGTGAACTCTGAAGTGCTGCCACGATATGCTATAAGACAAAACATTTCCCATCTGAGAGCTGGCTCTTCACACTTCATGCACGAATATGATTTTCAAAACTCATTTCCACACTCATGTGTGACATGTTTTGCATAACAGAAGCTTCAAAAATGCCCTAGTTGTAGTTGATAAAATTAATGTATGTGTAGTGAATGTCCTGGGAGAGTAACACTAGTTCACTCTTACTTCCACCTCATCTGAAAACAACATACACTAACAGCTTTGTGACTGTGGGTTTTTATGTGTGTTTATGTGGCCTGGATGCTGACCACATATGTAACTGTGTGTGTGTGTGAGTGTTTGTGCTCTGTATATGTGTGTGCGCATGTGTTCAGAGTGTACAGACTATGATTGTTCTCCCTGGGTGTTAGCTTTCGGAGCAGGAAGTGCACATTCGGGTCAGAAGGGAGGATCTAGGCACGCTTAGCCTGCCCACATCTGTTCAAATACCAAAGACCCTTGATATACAGGAAATGTGTGTGACCGTGCGTGTGCGCACATGCTATAGAAGTCTTTCTTTGTGAGCTGAATTTATAGAATTATTTTGACCTTTCCCTGCATAACAGGTTTCCATAATAAGTAATTGAGGGAAATTTATCCAGATGATTTTTTTTTCAGAGAAGGCTATGCATATTTCAGCAAGACAATGCTGAACTGCACACTGCATATATGACAACAGCAAGGCTTCATAGTAGGAGAGGCCAGGTGCTGCACTGGCCTGCCTGCAATCCAGACCTTCAACCAACTGAGAACATTTGGTGCATCATATTCATAATATTTCAAATGATGAGGATCTTGATATGTCCCACATCAACATATAAGTTCTTCAGAATATTGGGTTACAAATACCAGCCCAACCATGACCATGGATGGATGGAAGATACTCATCATTTGAAAAACACAAAGCAAAGCCTTGTGGGAGGGGGGGGGGTTAAGCTACCTTATTGAAATCATTAACATTATCTCTTTTATTTTGGTTGTTTTAATGTTATTTATTGATATTTTTATGGATATTAACCATTTTGCTAGAATCATTGTATAGTGATTACCAGTATTTTTTCAGGGCTGTCAAGATACATATTTAAAAAGACTGGTCAAGGTCATTTCTCAAATGTGCGGGAGAACGCTAACACCTTCTGCCCATGCCCTGTTTTTGGGATTTTCCCCTCAGAAATTAGAGTCACTAAAACAGAAACTAAAGCGATAGCTTTTGCCTCTTTAATGGCTCGCAGACTCATTCTTCTCCAGTGGAAGTCTAATAAACCCCCTACTTTTGAAAGTTGGATTAAAGAGATGCTATCCATGCTGCAGCTAGGAAAAAATTAGGTACAGCAAAATGGGATGCCATGAAAAATTTACAGAGATCTGGTCTTTGTTTACTGAGTTTGTAAAAAACACAAACATTTCATAAATCTATAGAAACATTTCTAAGACGAATTAGTTGTCTTGACTAATTTAGTGGTTGCCCATACCTATGCATGCACTATGGAGGTACCTGCCCCTGCCCCTTCCCCTTTTCACCCTCCCCACCCTTTTTTTTTTCTCTCTGTTTAATCACAGCTACATATGTATACACATTCACGTATCTCATTAACTTTCTGTTTCTTCTGGTTTCTTCCTTTCTACTTGGGTTTCATTCTCTCTCGAAGAGTCTGAATATGGGATTGCTCTGTTTAAGTTCTGTAAATATGCTGATTGTATTCATCACATTTCTGTATGTTAAATCAAAATTATGCAAATAAAGTTATAAAAAAATAAAAATTAAAAACAAAGACTGGTCAAAATCCTTCTAGCCATTGCTTTCTGTCCAGCAGAAACTCTGCATTTCCCAGAATGCTCCTTGATAGCATCTTGCATTAGATACTGTCTCTTTGTTAAATGCACATCCTCAGTGCCTGCCAGTCCATCTTGTATCACTTTAAAAATCACAAAACACATTTAGGAAACTTATACAGCTCTTAAATATATATATTTTTTTATTTGTGTTTTAGGGAGCTGCAACATTACAATAAACACCCGCTTTTTAATGTGATTTTTTATTGAGGTACCTTGTTGTATTGAAGCTGTGTGGCGTGTTTCTGTTGTGGTGTTTGCATCACTTTTCCCATATAGACACAAAATGGATTCACTGGCTTTTGTCATGGCAATAAAAGCTGTCTGCTTCAAACACACCCAGTCAATTAAGAGTCAGTTAAAGTGTCGGCAACAAGAGGGAAAATAATGAAAGGGTTACAAGGGGAAAATATGGAATGTGAGAAAGAAAAGGAGGACAGGGATGATAGAGGAGTGTGGTGGGACTGGATGGGGGGAAAAGGAAGAAAAGAGAAAAGGGGAGAATTAATAAAGAGTTGGTAAAAGTTCTCATGTGCTGCCAAAGCTTTGTAAAGGAGAGTAAAAGGGTATAATGGATGTGCATCACCTGTCACAGAGGAGAGGAGAGGAAAGGAGGAGACCTGATCAGATGGAAGCGATAGTAAATCCTGAAGACCAGACGAGAAATGAGGATATAACTGGAGAAGAGATGAAAGAAACACGTAAGAAGGAATGATTATGAGAACAGACCCCTTGATATATAAAGATCTTTTGACTAAATATTATGTCAACACTGGCCTGAAAAACAAAGGGCAGCTCCACAAATAGAAAAGCTGAGTAAGTCCCCAAAGTATTTTCTCTGCTCCTCCACCCCTTTTTTGCCACGTTTATGGGGACTCAATCTAATCTTAGAAAAGAAAGGCCCTGACAGTCAGACTGGAGCCAGGGAGAGAGAAAATACCCAAGGTAATAGGTGACATTAACTAACAATACAAGGGAAAAGCACTAAAGTTACTTCATTGTTCTATGTTACTACTTTGGCTAAAATTAGGACGATGGGAGAGAAAACCAGGGAGGGTTGGACGATATGAAATTCAAACCTCTTGATAGTATAATTCTGCTCATGATTAACATGATTACAAGAATGAGAGCAGAAAATATCAGCATGTTATACTCTATACTGTGGGTGGACTTTTCAAGGTGACCTGTTTCTTGAGACTGGAGTCTTAAAAATGTGTTTTAAACAACCTGTTGGCATACTTTAAAACTCACAAAGAGGGGTCAAAAATGGGTGCTCCCATGCAGATCACCCTGTGGTCAACTCAACCATTTGTTTTGGAAGGAAACTTCATGTTGCGTACAGGGACAATTGCCCAGTGGTAATCATTGGTCTACATATGACATCTAGTGGATATTCCCTTATATCAATCTGTTTTAAAAAATATTCCATGTATTTATTTATTTATTACCAAAACATGGGCTATGTGCATTGAACGGTGTTTGTAGTTATCAATGAGACACAAATACAGAAAAAAATACAAAAGAGCATGTGATTGTACATGGAAACATGTATGTGAAGCTCTAAGACTAAGTTACAAAAATAAAAAAAAATAAAAAAATACATGTACTAGTATTGAACACATGTATTCAATTATCTTCTTCACATTGGCATAAACAATAATCAGTCCATGTTTTCAGGTTTGTCCTGTGTGCTGTTGTGTGTCTCTGTCCTGCTCTCTCCTGCCTGTGAACACACACTCTGCTGTGTTTCATCCTCTGAGCTCCTCTTGATAGTCAGCTCTCTCTCTGCCTCTTCAGCACATGGAGCTTTGGCTGCCTGGATGCGGAGCTTTCCGTCTGGGGACAAGTGGCAGGTGACGGCTTCAGGGTTCAGCCCTTCAGGCAGATCAAACTCCTGTCTGAACTCCTGCAGTCTGTAAGAGTAGGAGCTTTTCCTAAATCTTAATGAAAGCAAAACCGAGGTCATATGCTTTGGTAAATTTGACCCCTCAAGCTACTCCTCTGGCACTCTGAGTCATTTGGCTCCTCACTGTCGTGATGCTGTGAAAAATCTGGGTGTCATTTTAGATAGTAGTTTTAAAATGGAGAAGCAAGTAAGTGCTGTTACCAAAATCAGTTTTTACCAACTCAGAGTCATTGCCAAGGTAAAACCTTATCTCCCGCAGCAGGACCTGGAAAAAGTTATTCATGCTTTTATTACTTCCCGCCTGGACTACTGTAATTCTCTGTACTTTGGCATAGATCAATCATCTGTGCGCCGCCTGCAGGTAGTCCAGAATGCGGCAGCTCGTCTTTTAACCGGTTTAAAAAAGCATGAACACATTACCCCAGTCCTGTCATCCCTTCACTGGCTCCCTGTCCGTTTTAGAATCGATTTTAAGATTTTATTGCTTACTTTTAAAGCCTTAAATGGACTGGCACCTTTGTATCTGTCTGAGCTGCTTCACTGTCACACCCCTGTAAGAGCTCTGAGGTCATCGAACCAGCTGCTCTTACAGAGGCCTAAAACTAGACTAAAACAGAGAGGTGATCGAGCTTTTGCAGCAGCAGCACCAAAGCTATGGAACGATCTACCTCTCCATATCCGCACAGCTCAGACGATACACACATTTAAATCTCTATTAAAAACACATTTCTTTTCTTTGGCATTTGGCTGCAGTGCTACCTCCTTTTAGATGATTGTTTTATGGTATTTTATGGTACTTGTTTTAAACGTTTTAATTTTTAATTTTCTTATGTTATTTATTGTTCTTAATGTTTTTATTTATTTATTTTTATTTTATTATTTTATTTATTTATTTATATATTTTTATTTTTATTTAGTATAGTCCTTGGGGTTACAGATCTTGTACAGCACTTTGGTCAACGTCGTTGTTTTAAATGTGCTTTATAAATAAACTTGACTTGACTTGACTTGACTTTTCCCGTCCTCCTGCTTCTCCTCTGTCTTCCCACTGACTCTCAGCTTCCTGCCCACCTGCCTGACACACAGCTCCTCTGGGGAGAAGCCTCGAGTCTCCAGCGTCAGACCAAAGTTCTCTCTCTCTTTCTCCAGCTGGTAGGAGACTGGCTGCACAGCCTTGCTGGTTTGGAAAGGCTCTGTCTCCTCCAGGATCTTGTGTTGAAGTTTATCCATCAGCTTCAGACTGCTGCGCAGCTCGTGCAGGTTTCTCTGCACGGTGTCTGTTTTCTTCTCTTGTTGCTTGTCTTGCTTTCTGTCTCAGCAGTGAGAATGTCCCAGTTTATATACACTAACTGGAGAAGGTCCAGTCTTCAGGAACTTTCTGGTCTTTGCCACAGATCTCCACTGGGTGGAGCTGTTTCACAGGACTCATGACATCACTAACGAATTGTGAATACTTCATGTCTGACTTTCTTCTCTTAAAATATTTGATAAACTATTCACAGGTTGTTATAATGATCTATGTAGGCTGTGTTATTCAAAAAAAACTGTAATAAGCTTTGACTTCCGATCATAGGTGAATGTTTCTATTTTACTGCAATACTCAGGTGTGGATATCTGTAGATATTGCAGTAAAATAGAGTGATGACTTTACTGAATTATTCCTGTTTGATCTGAAGACTATATTATTTATAGTTATTACATTTAATTTATGCAGGTAATTGTAAGATATACAATGTATCCTCATCATTAAATTCTAAAAGTCAAATCATCTGGCTTAAAAAATGATATTTTCTCTCCCACCGATGGGTGGAGGGAGGTGATGTTTACAACCCTGTTTGTTTGTTTCTCTGTGTGACTGTTAGCAATGTAACTCAAAATGGTTTTGAACCAAAATTGATGAAACTTTGTGGAAATATTCCCGCGAGGCCCAAGATCTTATGATTTCATTTTGAGGCCAAAACTTTTAAGCAGTTAAAAAAATCCCTGTCTGAATATCAGCGAAATTCTCAAATTCACATCTCAGTGAATGTTTCTTCTATAGCGATGAAATTTGGTACTCAGGTAAAAACAGTTACTGTTGATTATTCATTGTCTTTTCCTATTTTAAACTTAAACACTTACAGTAATGCAAAATAAATTACAAACCCTGCAAAATATCACATACACAATTCAGAACTCAGCAAATGTTTTTCCTTTTGTTTCATTTGTTTTTCCTTTTTTGCGAATGCTATTATTTTACATAAACTGACTAAAATATATTGAGCAATATATCTGTCATTATCTCTTAATGTGGATCTAATTTTTCAAATTAAATATGAAATCATATTTTACAGTTTTTAAAAGGCAATAAAATAAATTTCTAATCTTTGTGATCTAGTAATTTATGATGGAGTTTGACAGCATTGGCTGGTTTCAATCACAGTATAGTATCAGCACATAGAAAATTTAGGATGGGGGAGGGATGCACTCTACTGAGTTCCTTTCTAGTATCAGCATTTTTTTATTCTTCATTTTTGCTTGAATGTTGCAGTAATTTAATTCTCCAACCAGCTTTTTAATTTCCAATAGCAAAATCCATACTGGGCCCTGCAACAGGCTGGCGACCTGTTCAGGGTGTACCCCGCCTCTCGCCCTATGACAGCTGGGATAGGTTCCAGCCCCCCCGCGACCCTGAACAGGATGAGCGGAAGCGAATGGATGGATGGATGGATGGAAAATCCATACTGATCTTTTATAAACTAATCAGTTTTTGGTTTCTTTTAATTGAACTGATGAGACTTCTTTTTTCGTGCATTCTCACTTTCATGACAAATAAGAGAACACAAACAATTAAAAGAAAAAGAAAAACTTTATCTGGACAGTGTTAAAAGAAATAATGTCACCAGTGCACTCAAAGAACCCATCAGGTGTTGACAGAAATTCCACTTTTGATGAATATTATTAAATTATGGAAATATTTATTCTGCTTTGACTCAGAAGAGAAAATAATCCTACAATATAAATTTCAGTGTATGGTCAATTTATGTGAAAGACCTGCATGAAAAAAGAAAACAAGAAAAAAATTGTATCATTTGACGATCCTTAATGATTCTATTTTTACTGAAATGTCCGTTCTACCCATTCAGGCAGGTCATTTTTCATATATGACTTCAATAAAATACAGACAAAACATAGTTTAGCTCTGAAAATATTTATTCTTCATCAGATGTAATAATTACAAAAGCACATAGATGATAAATTTTCATTTTAATAAAAAGTAGTATTTTTTGTTTTGCTTGTTTTATTACTGGCATCAACATATGTCTCAGTCCATGTTCTCAGGTTAGTCCTGTGTGCTGTTGTGTGTCTCTGTCCTGCTCTCTCCTGCCTGTGAACACACACTCTGCTGTGTTTCATCCTCTGAGCTCCTCTTGATAGTCAGCTCTCTCTCTGCCTCTTCAGCACATGGAGCTTTGGCTGCCTGGATGTGGAGCTTCCCGTCTGGAGACAGGTGGCAGGTGACGGCTTCAGGGTTCAGCCCCTCAGGCAGATCAAACTCCTGTCTGAACTCCTGCAGTCTGTAAGAGTAGGAGCCTTTCCCGTCCTCCTGCTTCTCCTCTGTCTTCCCACTGACTCTCAGCTTCCTGCCCACCTGCCTGACACACAGCTCCTTTGGGGAGAAGCCTCGACTGTCCAGCATCAGACCAAAGTCCTCTTCTTGTGAGATGGAACACGGTTCAGCTTTGTATTTTATTCTCTGTAGCTTGTGTTGCTTTCTGTCTCAGCAGTGAGACTGTATCAGCTTTTTTAGTCTCACAGGAGAAGATCCAGTCTTCAGGAAATCTCTTGTCATTCATACATTTTTCCAGTAGGTGTAGCTGTTACTCACGATTGTTCAGGCAATATAATTTTCTTTCTTTTCTTTTCTTTCTTTTTCTTTTTTTTTTTTTTTTTGATAGATCGCTTGGAATTACGTTTTCATATTTTTAGATACGTTTACTTCCTTTGTTATTTGATGAGCTAGCTCGTGTTTTTTCCCCCCTCACTCTAACAATGACACCCGCAGCATACATACAGAACATGGTAGATATTTTTGGTCACTGATGACATCATGTAAGAAGATTAATAACTTCGGCCTGTAAGTTCCACAGTTTTTACTGTATATCGATCAAGGAGCTCATGCACCCTCGCTCACATATGGAAGATTGAGGTAAAGCTCAACAAATGATATGTCATGTGTCTTTTAAAACGGTTAAATCACACTGCCGGTAAACATTTACATTGTTTATGAAAGAGCAATCTTATCAAATATAGACCATAGGCTTTCCCCAGTCTTATCAAACAATATTGACTTTTTTTTCCCCCCAGTGTCACTACATCCTATCACATCTAATTTTCAGCACGCAGGAATGACTGCGTGCAAATGGCTTTCAGAAACTAGTTCATCTTCCTTTTATCGATGATTTCTGCGTTCCCGTGATCCAATCAGCCAATGAGCAGCTCGCACCTGCAGCCGTTCACAGCTTGGTAGCTTCAAGAGGTCACAACACTTTGAAACGTGCAAGGGAGAGTGTGGTGAGTCTTCAGCAGCGACAGCTCGCAGCAGGGCCTTCACACGCAGATAGACATTATTATAGCAGAGGCTCTTGTTCTTTTTTTTTTTTTAACTACAGGTTGTAATGCCGTCAAAAAATAGCAACTCGGTGGCTCTGGAGAGACGCGTGGATCTGGCCTCGCTCTTCTGTATGATCGGGCGGCACGGGCCCGCCGTGGCTCTGGCCGTGATAGCGATGGTGTCAGTGGTCGCGGGTTTCATCATCTACCGAACCGTGAGGGGGAAGCGGAGGAAGGCCACAGCCGGAGCCGCCGACACCGACGGCAACGACGCCGGAGCAGAGACGCTGATACCGCCGGATGAGGAGCCGGAGCTGAGCCTGGAGGAATTACGCAGCTCGGCGGAGTCAACAGGTAACAGATGCGTATATAACGTTATCAGCCGCGAGCTCCTGCAGTTTACAGGTGCAGAAATTCACAGATAATATGGGTCTGTAATATATATATATATATAATATTACTTTGTAGCTTGGTGGTAGATTCAGCTTAAGGTGCGTGTGCACAGGCGTCAAAAGCGAGCATGCACAGAATTCTTTCCTCCTGTGTTTCTTTAGGGAATGCAATACTGTAAGCACCTCATAGTGGAGAACTGCTGACGGTATACTCGCGTCTAGCCGTGTTACAGTCTCAGCGTTGGAGACAAATGGGAGAGGGGGGGGGATGAATAAACGCTCGCACGATTAAAAGCCGATCTCCTTAATTTCCTGCTCTTTGCTAACTCAAAAATAAAGGGCTCCTCGCATTGTTGCATTTGTAGCCTGTCAAGTAAAACCCGAAAGGGACCATAGAAAGTCTTTCCTGCTATCCCCTAGGTATATTTTGCTTTTAAAACCTCCTACACCTCTGCAGGAGCACATTTTCAGTGCGGGAATTTTAACTTGTCTTGGAGTTTGTGTGTTTTTTGCTTGTGTGTCTTGTTTTGTTTTCCTGCATATACTTCGGAGTTAGTTTGTCTGCCACCACAAACTGGTGATGGTTTTTCTTGTCTGAGAAAGCACCGTGATAACACAAAATGAATGGGGTGCAATAAATTTATGGTTTAATTAGAACACTGCAGCGGTTTGCAACAACTGGTATTCAGAAACATTGATATTAGATTTAATGCACTGAGATAAAATTGACTAATGGCCTTTTGCAAAAAGGCTTTGGCCAGATAAAGAAACCTAACAATTATTGGCTGCTGCTTACTTTAAAGACTGTCATTTCATGAAGAGAGAAAAATGGTTGACTGATTAAGGTGCCAACTATTTATTTAAAAAAAAGCCTGGCCTTTGTGTGACCTTTTTAGAAAATGAGTGCACATAAGCTACTCATTCTGCCAAATATTAATTGACCATTTTAATGAAATGACTGCTGGTGATTAGTAAGCACTAAAATATTTGGAGTGCTATAGTGTGGGGCACTTCTCATTCACTCTGACTAAAATGTATGAAGTGCTTCAAGTTAAAGTGCTTTAGATTACGCAAGCCAGACTCAGTATATTCTGGAAATAAAATTTGATCTTCAAAATAATATATTTTGTCCTCTTCTGATGTTGTAGGTGTGAGTGATGGAGGCTCGTTGGAGGATACGACTCTCAAAATCAGGCATCGCCGTGCTGCTGCTGAGAGACAACCTCCACCTTGCCGTCACTCCAACAGTGACTCGTTACAAGAGAATGAGCACAAGACTTCAGTGGAGCAGGTAGCAGAGGCGCATGCAGAAGAGGAAGAAGACACAGGTGCTGAAATCGATGTGGAAACTAATTTGACAAATGGCACTATAAAGGATGCTGAAGATGAAAGTGAAAACGAGGTGATACAGAGCCATAAAGGGGAACTCAAGGTAAGTAGCCATTTGGACAATGTTATGCATATTTTGGCATGGTTAATGGCTTGCAAAGCATCCTGGCTTCATTAATGGATCGATCCAGGGTGTAAACATGAACAGCTATTCTTGCACAAGCCATGAGATGGGCACAAGACACTACGATGAGGAGTAGAAAGCTATGCTGAAACCCTGAATATGCTTTACCACAGCAACATGATTGCCTAATGTTTCCTGTTTGAGTTGCTGTTGGCTCTCTGGGAGCAGAGCCAGAGGTTAGCTTGGTACAAAGATTTACGTATTAGTTTGTATCTAGTGCCAGTTTAGTCATACTCGTGGAACATTAACTGTCTGACTGAAACATTTAGACCAAAGATTAAAAAAATACTTTTTTTTTTTTTTTTTTTTTTTTAATGCATCTAGGTGTTAGAGGAAAAATTCCAGCAAGATGATCCTGTGCCTACTGAAACAAATGTGTCAAATGAGGAAATCAGCCAAGAGGAGGAAAACCTTGTTTCAAAGAGCACAGAGTTCAGTTTGGAAGAGCCTATCATTCATATCGAAGGCATCTGCTATGCCAAAGATGTGAAATGTGAGGAAAAGGATCTCCATGCAGATGGCACTGATTTCTCTGATTACAGCAACAATCATCCCTTTCCAGAGGAAGGGAAGAAAAGTGGTGGTGAGGAGTCACTAGATGACCAACTGACTTCTCAACAGGCTGAGATCAGTTCCACAGGGTTTGATCAAGTAACAGATCTGCAGGGTCAGTGTCATGCTTTTGATGAAGTGATGCTGTCCTTTCAGCAAGATGCAGATGAAGGCCATTTGAGTGACTCTACAGACATCAAATTCAAAGGCCACCTGCTGCAGTTGGCTGAACAAAAAAATAATGGTCTTGCCTGCAATCAAGACAATGTTGTAAAAAGGGAAATGCCCACTGGTGAGGACATTGCTTCCTGTGGTGAAGAAAATAATGGTTCAGCTGTGGTCCTGGACTCCACCCTGCCCTGTTTGAACCAGATTGTTGAGCCAGAAAAGCTTGATGATGGTGATGCTAGCCTGAGCAGTATAACAAATAATGCAACAGCTCAAAGCTCAGATATTGTGCAAATTCCTGTCTTGTCATCGGGTCATCTGCAACCACAAAGCAACGTGGATGAAGATGACATTGCCCAATCTGTGGGAGTCATCAGTGGGGCTGCTCCTGTCACCTCTGAGGACAGTAAACCCCCCATGCTTCAGATTCACCTGCCATCCTTTGAGCAAGTTGAGCTGACTTGGTCATCCTGCGGTCTCGGTGGTGAGAGTGGAATTTCAAGCATGACTGTCAGCCCTGATTTGCCAGATGTTATTAATGAGTGTGACCAGCCAAGTGAAAATGTGGCACTCCCAGGAAAAGATAATGATGCACAGTTTGAAGAGCAGATTGAGGTTCAGAACATCCTCCTTGCTGGTGATGTGGCTCTATCTGCTATTAATGAAGATCTAGAAAAGGTGGTGTCCAGGTCTTGCCTTTTGCATCTTTCCCAGCAGTCCCTCGGTGAGCAAATGGACTGGGCTATTGACAGATCTTTTGCAGCTAATGAGGACGTATTAGGACATGAAATTGAGGATAGTTACTATAGAGAGTTGGACCAGATTATGGCACAGATGGCAGCTAATGTTACCAGCGTAACCGATGAGCTCACAGTGAAGGCTGACGTCAAGGCTGTTAAAATCAAGCAGAAGATGGAAGGAGCAGAGAAGGAGGAAGAGGACTATGAAAAGACTGAAATCAGTATAATGGAGGCAACCATGGACAATAATGAATGGATCACAGATGGAAACTACCAAGTTCTTCCCTGGATGAACCAGCCTGTCTCTTTATTTGCCCCAAACCACACACAGCCTGACTCAGTTTCCCCTGAAGACCATCAAAGTGCTTCTTTTGCAGATGCTACTTGTATAGATGCAGATGTATCTCCTTCCAGTGAAGTCAGACAGACTAGATCGCTTTCCCCAGTTAATGAAAATGTGGAAAATGGCAAAAAGGTTGTGGCAGTCCAGCCCATGCCTCAGAGTGTCAATGTGACTTTCCGCATCCATTATCTCACCCACTCACCATACCAGAAGGTGGCCATCACAGGGAACCAGCAGGAGCTGGGGAACTGGAAGGAATTCATCCCGCTCGAGAGAGCCAAGGATGGGCATTGGGCCGCTGTGGTCAGCCTGCCTGCGGAGAGCCTTGTGGAGTGGAAGTTTGTGGTGCTCGACAAGGGTGAGGTGTGTCGTTGGGAAGAATGTGGCAACCGCCTCCTGGATACTGGCTTTGGAGCCGACCTCCTTGTGCACAAATGGTGGGGATTCTTGTAAGAATATTTAATGAAAATGCTGAAGATTGTGAGCAGCAGGTGCACCAGGCTTTCAGACTGTGTACTCAACCAGGTAAAGCTGCGTTTATTGTTTCGTCAGTAAATCCTGTTAAACAGTGATTAAATTTGGGGCACTAAAATATTGGTTTAAACTGGGCAGAAACAATAAATAATAAAGAACTTTTAGTACTAAATTAATTTAGTCTGTTAAAAAAAAAAAAAAAAAAAAAAGTGAAACCCTCTTTGGTTTTTTTTTTTTTTTTTTTTTTTTAAATTAAAATTGTCCAAGTAGACACTTTTTTTGCTTGCAAAACTAACTTTAGCCTTTTTTGCATAGAACAAAACTCACTCTTCAGAAAAGAAATGGCTTTGAATTCTAAAGTTTTAATTCATTTAAAGATCTGTTTTTACTAAAAACAATATGTTATAGACTTGGAAACATTACATTTCACCCAGATTTATCCCTGTGTAAACTTAGATGGAGTGTACAGCTGATGAAACTTTCCAATAACACAAATCCCTAATATTCCAGCTGATAAAGAACATCTGATGGGATTGCCTCATAGCCAGTAATTAGGTGTTTTTCAGGGAACAGGAAAGATTTTGAATAAAACACAGAACCATTACACAGGATGACTTACTTTTTTTTTTTTTTCCTGTTGCGGTACCACTGATTATGCAAACTGCTCCTCCCTAAGAGGATGATTTAATGCAAGTGTAAATGGAGACAATATACTGTCTATATGCTGCTTGAATATGCTAATCTATAAGAATAAATGCACATAATTCACTTTCACTACAGCAATAATTAAAG
This sequence comes from Archocentrus centrarchus, assembly GCF_007364275.1. Classification (NCBI taxonomy): domain Eukaryota; kingdom Metazoa; phylum Chordata; class Actinopteri; order Cichliformes; family Cichlidae; genus Archocentrus; species Archocentrus centrarchus. The sequence continues at coordinate 19,047,716 of NC_044357.1, forward strand.
CAATAATTGTTCTGTACAACCGATGTTACGTCAGGTACTCTTAATGTGTTTACCACTAAACTGTGATTAGATGTAACTTTGATGCTGCTTTTATCTCATGGGGCTCTTTGCATGCAAGACGGTCCCATCGTTGTTCAATAAATAAATGTGCCTTGTGAACATAATTTTCTATTGATGTTGTAATCCATCAAAAGTGTCTTTTGAATAACTCAAGTTTGCTAATTATCAGGTTCAGCATTTGGTTAATTGGTGTAGACTATAGCCTCTGTGTCTGAGATTCTCATTGTATTATGATATGCAATTTTGTGGTGATGATGCTACTGAATGTTATTAAAGTGGAGATGGTTATTGAATAAACTTAAGTCTGTCATAGTTGGGAATATGTTTTCTTAAACATTTTAATTTATTGAAAATCATTAAGCACCCCCCCCCCTGTATTAACTGTATTATTTAACTGTAATATTTGACTAGATGTACTCATTTGAAGACAGCTCTTGGATAAAAATATGGCTAACTGTTGGTATTTGGTTTTGAGTTGATGCACCAAAATGGCCCTCTTTCAACTTTCAACCCCCCCCCCCCCCAAACTTCTGTTGTTCTAACCAATAGCCAAGACTGTGACCTTGTTTTGAGTCCAGCTGGCGCAGAGGTGGCTCATGCAGGGAAAGCATCATTAGCGGGCATTTTTTCATGCCAGCTTGTCAGCTCCATTCAGCACTGAGCTGAAGGTGACTCTGCTCTACAGTATTTGGAGAGAAATGTTTTTGATCTTAGTGTAGGAGCTATCCTGTTAATGATGGATTGCACTGCAGAGGATGGGTATGTTTTGAGAAATAATTTAAGAGGATGAAACCAGATGAAAGTGCTTCCAAAAATGGAAGCTGAAAATGCAATGTTGCAGAAGCATTAAGTGTTTTTTTTGTTCTTTTTTGTTTGTTTTTTTTTTCCCTCCCCCAATCTGTCAATTAGATTTTAATTGCTTGTTTATCAACAAATAGAATTCAGATTAAGTCATGCATGAGAATAAGAGAACTTAAAACAATTATTCACATGGGTATAAAGAACTTAATGTGAAATAAAAGGAAGCTCTCAAAGTAATCGAATTCCAGCCTTGATCATCAGCAGATCTGATGTTGACCTGCTGCTGTGCGCCATTTCACATGTAAATGTGTCTGTGAAATGTGATTCCACATTTATAGGTATCTCTTGTCAGTACAAAATGACTAATACTTGGATATTAAACCCTTTTGTAGGGTTAACATCATGTTTTTCATATTTGAACAAGGCCTTCACTGACCCACTGAACACGAGATCAATAGGACTCTGCCCAGCTCCGAGTCACGTGATTTCTGTTGTCTTTTCTATTTCAAAACATAGTTCAGAGACCTTTTGACTCTATGACCCAAATTTATCAGAACATAACGGACAGAGACTGAGTTCACACTGATACAGGTGTGTAATAAATACAGCAGGGGGCAGGGTTGACCTTTAACTTAAACCTTTTGGAATTAAATGTGATACATTTTATAACAGTTTGGAATAAAGGACAGCTACTTTAATGTTGAACATGATCATGACACATCTAGACATTGTTTTGTAATTTAAACCTTGTTGGCTTACAGAACATTCCTTGGGAAAAACTGTACCGTTAATACAAAAGCTAGTTTGAAGAAAAATCATCCATGTAGGTTTTGTGGACTGTAATTACAGCACACGCTCCTCACTCATGCTAATGTGCCAGCTGGGGGTTGGAGCCCATTTTAAGGTTGAAGGTAATCCTTTATTTAGACACAAGGCTCGCATGCGACACCACTTAACTCTTATAGATAACTCATGTCTCATTTTCTGTCTTTTCATGACTCTATACTCACATACTGTACATAAATATGCCATTTGTCAAATATCTAAACAGTTAAGCTACCATTAAACTATTGTTTGATCTCCTGTAAGGCCAGAGTCTTAACACTGGGTCATCAGTCTAATCTGGAAACACCGTCAGGCTCTTAACATATTTAGACTGCCTAGATTGAACAAAGCCTTCAAATCAGCACCCTCAATGACTGCTCAGCTGTTCTTTTAATGTTCCCCAGTAAAATGTAGTCATGTGACTTAAGTAAACCCTTTCAATTGATGAGACTAGGTGGGTCTCACTCTGGAATAACAGAAGTAAATAAGTAAAGAACTGATGGAAAAGCTCAGCGATTTTAAAATAGGTCATAAGCATTTTGATATTTGAGTATGAAAGCACAGGTTACTCAAATTCTGTCTGAAGCTCAACGTTTCCATCCAAGAGACATGTTTGTGGTTAGAAAATGTATATAATGCCTAGTTTGTCTTGGGTGAATTTGTCTTCAGACACTTAAAAGTTGTTCTTACCATAAACCAGGGCACTGTCTCTGTGGCCCTGCTGCATAACAATCCCAGTCCAAGTTGAACAACCAAGTGTGAAATTCTTTCTCTTGAATATGAGACTGCTGTCTCTTCTTACAGAAGCCAACCAGTAAGACCCAGGTTCTGCTTTCCACTTGAACTTTGACACGGGGGGATTGCATGATAATATCAGAGTATCCCCATGTCTCTGTGGGCGTCTGTTCTCATTTATAACTGACTGTCTTTCCCAGATTGGTTGAATATATGTACTTGCCTTTCACTTCCATTCACTTGTTTTTGTTTTTTTCTCCATTGATGCCAGTTTCTGTGTTCAGCAGACCGTTTTAAATCAACACCGCTGGCTATTCCTAGCCCAATAAATATTAATGAAATAAAGGATTTACCCTGCTTCGTTTGATCCTTTACCACACGCTTCTACTCTCACTTCAATGTTTAAAGATATGGGCCAAAGGGCAGGTCTCTAAAATGTGTAACAATCTGGCTGTTAATCTGAAATACAATACAAGTTATTCCAGAATGAAAGAGAGAGCAAAATAACAGTCATAATGCTATGTCACGGTTAGGGTGTGCCACACATGCAGACTATTAATACAACATGCAAGCCCTTCTCCTTCTCCCATACAGTGAGATCATGCAATGACTTTCACCGGACTGTCAAGCATGCTGACTGCGCTGCATGGCCGTGAAAGAAGGAGCAGTGAGTGTGGGTTAAAGTGGAGGGCGAGGAAGCTACACGATCAGCTTAAAACATCTGATTTCCAGTGGTAAAATACAATTTAACATGACAAGTTTTAATAGATTTTTTTTTTTTAAAGTTTTTAATTCTTCTGTTTCATCTCTTCAGGCTTATTTTATAAGCCTGGGTTTTTTAAATCTACTTATATTTGCCTGTGCAGTCCCTCTGTGTTTATAAAAGCCACACAGTTCTGCACAAAGTCACAAAATGTGGTACAAACAGACCTGTTTCTTTATTTTGTGAATCAGCAAGCCAACTAAAAGCTCTTCTGGATCTGTGCCATACTAGGACAGGCCTGCAGCAGTGAGGTCATTGCTCGCTGGACCAGAAGACACTGCAGTTGAATTTGTGTACGATATGTATGAGAAGCATGAGTGGAGTAAGTGACTATGAGGGGCAAAATGCACAAATGCATGCAAACTGCAAAATAATCTGTGTTAAGGCTTGGTAGACGAGGTCAGGTTATGATTTTTTTTTATATAATGACACATTTTTTTCCCTCATGCAAATCCTGACAACTCTGTTCCATGATATAACTGTGTGGATAGGATTATATTGTATTGCATGTGTGTTTCAATAAATCTACAGTACCTGGGTACTTAAACAGCCTTTAGGTTGTCATTTTATTTTGAAAGATAAAACTGAACACGTTTGTAACTTTGTTCTTTGTTTTTTCCCCTCAGTTGATCTTTCAAATACAGATTGGTGAAATTCAGTCACAGGCAACAAAATTTGTAATATGCACCAAGAAATATGCAGTAATGGAGAGCTTTTGGATTTTAGGAGTCATATGTGTTCTTTGGTGACCCTTGATCTGTCCCCAGTATGACACTTTAACCTTTAATAGCCATATTTGAGATATTATGAAAATGTGAACAGTTACAGAAACAACACTGACCCCTGGCGGTACTTGGAAGACACTGAGCTTAAACTGGTACCTCCACAATCAGGGACTGAAAGTTAAACGAACAAATAGACTATTAGGAAAAGAATATTTAAAAAATGTTCAAATATCTTTATTTAAAAATGCACGTTAACTAAAACTGCCTGCAAAAGGAAAAAAAAAACAGAAGAGATTTCAACTTCAAGTAAAAGCACAAATTTATCATTTTTCAAACTGACCGCGGTGTGACCAATGACATTTCACCTGAGGAAAAAAAATCAATTAAAGATAAATGGAAAGCAGAATGATAATCCAGTTTTTCCAGGTAAGTTGGTGATAAGTTTCACCTTTTTTTTAATGTAACTGAAAAGAAAACAACATAGGACAGAAACAAAGAAAGTGCCATCTGTTCACATAAAGTGATTTCTTGTTGGCTTAACATGTTTAGTGTTCACAAAATCTGCTTTTTGGAATACATGACTAGATGTTTCTATTCATGATTACAATATTTCAAAATGCCACATTATTTCTTTGCTTCTCTTTTTAATACATTTTGGTTCACCAGTGACACATTTTCAAACATAAAGGTTTCTCACTCAACCAACAACGACCCAATTAAGCCCTTTTAATCAATCACATGGTGTGTTTCTCAATAAAAAAAAATAAAGAAAATCAACCATTATGTGGTACTGAACCAGTATGCCTTGAAAATTCTTTTAAGTAGTCTTGACCAATAATTCTCCAGGCTTTCTAAAGATTTTTAAAATTTTTTTTGTTTGGTTTTTGTTAAGTTATTTAACGCTAATTTAAAAATCTTTCAAGCTTAATTCAAGGCATGAACCAGTGTTGTGTCTACATATAACAGACAATTTAGCCAAGAACCAATTTTAACCAATTTTATGTCTTTGGGCACACTTCCAGCAACCTGTCACAAAACACAGAATTTGTTCCAGTTTTTTTATTTGAATCTATAAAATATGTAACACAGTTTGGAAATAGTATTTTTGCACCAACAAGGTGAACAAGAAGCCAGTCTTAAGTGGAGTGGAGCCTCTGTCATGGTTTGTGGCTGCATTTCAGCCAGTGGTGTAGAGGATCTTATGAAAACTGATGGAATTATGAACATACAGAAGTACTGCCAGATTTTGACCCTCCATGATCCACCATTGGTGACAGCTTCGTTTTTTTTAAGCATGACAGTGATCCCAAACACACTGTCCATGCAGTGTGAAGAGCTTTGGACTTGTCCCTCAAGAAGCCTGGAGAACTATTGGTGAAGTCTGCTTAAAGAAATTATAAGTAAGCTTGCTTAAGAGAGTTTACGTTATGTAGAAGAATAAAAGTGGTCATACAAAATACTGACTTTCAAGCTTGTACTGTAGAAACTTTGTTTTTGTCTTCTAGACTGTATTTCCATGTATTTTTGCACATGTTTCAAAAAAAAAAAAAATTGTTAGACCCATTTCCGATTTTGTGGAAATATCTTAAGCGTTTCAGTCCCTGTGAACCTCCAGGCTAGGAGCTCTGTAACTCTGGCTCCTCAGCAATAGTGCGGTAGTGCTGTGGCTGATTTTGAAATACAGGAGAGTCGGTTTGGGTAAACAGAGCTAGTCTCCTCAGGGGGGATTTCAGCAGGAACTTCTGAGACATTACCAGATCACCATAGCCCTGGGAGTGAGAGAAGGCATAGCCTGACCGCCTGCTGATACGCCTCTTCACTGTGCGACGAGGAGCGGGTGCTGGCAACGCTTCTTGTCGTGCCCTATATCTCACCTAGAAAAGAATACATTTCTTAGTAAATTCCTGGCACTATATAAGAATCACTTCACATCCTTCATTATGGTCCACCAATTCCTACATGCAACAACATAGTGCATAAAAGACTAAATGACTTTAATGTCTGTGTCAAATGTTTCCTTACTTTGTCATTGATGGTAGGACGAAGCTGCATGAGAATGAAACGGAAAGCTACCACAGGCAGGATACAGAGGAGGGAACTCAGGAATATGGTGAGCCACACGTTAGGCTGGCTCAGTGAGTTCCTTGCTGTGCCTGAAATCCAAACAAACGTTGGACCAGCAATCAGAAACACAAAGTAAAAAGAATTTATTTTAATCAACTTACAGCAATATATATGGAAATAAGAGGTAAACACTAAATTGACAAAGTTAAAAAATGGACGATAAGACTCATATATGGAAACTCTGAAAAAATCTGACACTTCAACTGACCAATGAAGGGGAAAGAAGATGTGAATATCAGAAACATGCCGCTGCTGTACATGGTGAATGTGATGGCAAAGTAGACAGCCATGCTTCCCCAAACAAAGAATTGGTTCACTGCTGTCCAGTAGTAGGTGTCGAGACACAGCTGACAAAAATAAATAAATAAAAAATATAATTTTAATGCTTTTAAATGTGTTCAGTGACTGAGTGTTCAGTGACTTAAAAAAAAAAAAAGGCAATTTTCTTTCCATGCATTTTTGCACATGGTGAGCTGTATTTCTCACCTGTGCAAACACCACAATGAGCAGACAGGTCTGTGCCAGTAAAGCAAAGGACTGATAGTCGGCGATGTCTTTTCCATCATCTCTGACTGTGTCACGCACGGCAGCCCATGGGATAAAGAAGAGGATTAAGGAGCTGTAGCAGCTGTGCATCACACAGCTCGCAAAAGCTTTCTTATTGAAGTACCGGTTCTTCTGGCCTGGAGAGTAGAGCTGAGGATGCTGTAAACTCCAGCGGTCATTTACATCCTGCAGAAAAAGAGGTTCAGAGAAAGAGATGGGAAAGCCTGGCAGACACGGGAAAGTGAGAATTACATCCATAGAATTGCAACTAAACATGATGAAGAATTTTCTCCTATATACCTGTTCAAAGATGCTTAAGCCGATGATAGGAAGAGCTGTGTAAATTGTGTTGTAGCAGGTGATGAACCATTCATCGTACACAGTCTGTAAACAACAACAACAAACATATAAACATAACTTAAGAAAATTATATGATTATTTATATACATTTGTCCTGGAACAATTGGTGAGAAACTGTTTTTCACTCATGGAGATAGAGATTGTGCCCCCCCCCCCCCCCCCCCCCCCCCCTAAAAAAAAAAAGAAAACTAAAACTTTATGTCTCAGCACATTAAACTACACCAGCTCGGAGATAAATTATTAATGCACTGTGACTACAGAGTTTGATGTTTGTTTGAAGATTGTGCATAAAAAGTGCAGTTGCAGCTTTGTTATATGTTTGTTTTTGTTTATTTTTTTGTTTTTCTTCTTTTAAATTTTATTTAATTACAAATTCTCTTGTGATGTTTTGGGTCATTTTATATTATATGCAAGCAGCAAACCTCCAAGGCTTTATCAGCCTTGAACGGGGAAAAAAAAAAGAATCTTGAAGCTGGCTGATAAAAGTAAATCCCCATAGACTACCTTATTAAAATGCATTATGATATGTTACAAATAAAGAATTTTGGTGTTTATACCCTATGTCCGTCTTCACTCATAACAGTGCAGGATAGCATGAATTATGATAAAAAAAATTTTTTTTAAATCACCCATTTAAATTATTCTCAGGCATTCTTGGCTTTGTGGGTGGATGCTCCAAATAATGTTCAAGATCACTAAATGACTACAGACCTGTGGCACTCACTTCACTTGTAAACATTTGAAAGAATTGCAAAAGAAGCACTCTTGACTGTATGAATATAACACACCTGGATGCTGCTAACACTATGGTATGACTGCTATTTATTGACTTCTCATCTGCTTTTAATTGTATCCAGCCTCATAACTTAGCAAAAAGGCTGAAGACCCATAACATTAGTCTCAGACTAATATGTTGGTTGCTGGAGTTCAGTTGCTGAACAAATAGGTCACAGTGTGTGAGGGTCAGTGGTATCTTATCAAATGTTCTTTTATCATCCACTGAATCCCCCAAGAGTTCTGTTTCATTACCTCTTTTATTTGTTTTATATACAAATGGTTGTCAGAGCCGGGCATCACACAGTGAAATTTGCTGATGACTTTGTTGTCTTCTCTTTAGTGGGCCATGGCCCACTGGCTGAAGGTGTTATACAGTGGTATAAGTGTGAGACGATTGTAAATTTTGGTAAAAGAATCCTGTCATCATTTCTCCTGTAACCATTAACAACAAATTAGTTGTGGTTAATCAGTATAAGTACCTTGGGACCCTGATTGATGACAAACTCACGTTTGAGCCACAGGTTAAAGCAGTGTGCAAGCACATCAGAGAATTGTTTTTTAATCGCAAGCTCCACAATTTTAATGTTGACCATACTTTTATGAGGATATTTTATCTTTGTTTTATAGAATCTGTGTTAACCTTCTCCTTTATGTGTTGTGTGGGCTTTTACATCTGAATAACAAATATCACCTCCAGGGAATTGTTAAGTTATTCTCTGAACAACCTGGTGAATGTGCAAAAGGTCAGGACCCCAAGAAAAGCCCACTCTGTCCTGGCTGACTCCAGCCACCCTCATCATGACCACTTAAGGTTGCCCCCCTCAGGCTGCAGAAGTGTGGATCAAAAACTCTTGTTACTCTTGTTAATCACCTACATTAGGTGATTTTTTTTTTTATTTTTTAGTGTCATACTGTTTTTTTAACGTTACTGCTAGCTACAAAACTATTTGCTCCCTTAGGGATAATAAAGATTTCTTTGACCTTTGACCTTTGCCAACACAGGTGGCTGCAGTTGACAGCTCTTTGTTAGAGGTCACTTCCACTAATTTAAGACTCTGAATTTGACCTCTCATCCATGTCTGCCTTGTTGATATCTTTTGGGGCATTTTTAATGCAAGTATAATATAAGTATGTGTGCAATGCATCTATACAGTCTGTGGTCACTTCTGGCTCAAATAAAACAAAGTGTCTTCAAAACAGAACTTTAACAGCCAATCGGTGACTGGCAGACACATCTGCCTTTCTCTACAGTCTATCATTGTGTGATCTCTGCTATCAATTTTTTCTTATATAATAGTACAATTGAAGCAGACTGAAATATGAAAAATGGATCAATTCCATAAGTGAATATGCCCCACTGCTGTTCCTTTTTACATTTCCAGTGCATGTGGCTCACCTGTGCTGAGAAACCGCAAAAGAAGGCATACCAGAAATGCACAAGGGTGAAGGTGAAGTTCTTGTAAAAGAAATATCCTAGGAACTTGCACATGCGTATGTAGGACCAGCGGCCATGCACCAGCAGGAGGCGCTGAAGGTAACGGAACTGGGCAAAGGAAAAGTCGCTGGAGAGGACTGCCTGCATGCCTTCCTGCCCACTGATACCTACGCCGATATGAGCAGCTGAATGCCAGGCAGAAAAGAAATACACAAAATCAGCAACAGTACATATTTCCCAGCTGGTTAGCTGTACTGAAAATACAGCTTTGAGTATTAGTGAATTGGCATAGGCTACCCTTTATCATGCTGACATCATTGGCTCCATCCCCAATGGCAAGAGTGACAGCTTGCTTGTATTTCTTGACCAGCTGAACTACTTGAGCCTTCTGCAAAGGTGTAACCCTGCAGCAAATCACTGTTTGACACATGCTCGCTGTCCTCAGCAGCTCCAGCCTCATGTTCTTCTCCAGTGCAAAGGCCTGATGATGAAGAGAAGAAGAGATTACAGGGTTGTAATATGGTCATCTGTCAAGCCTCCCCAGTGGGACCTTACCACCTCAAAACAGTTAAACAAGACACAACAAAGAAACTCCCTAAAGGAAGTTACATTTGAATAAACATCCATCCATCCATCCATTCACTTCCACTTATCCTGTTCAGGGTCACAGGGGGGCTGGAGCCTATCCCAGCTGACACAGGGCGTGATGCAGGGTACACCCATATTAGAATAAAACTATTAAATACCAATGTATATGTATTATATACTAGTCAAAAAAGAAATTGATGTTGTTGTTGTTGTTGTTTTTTTAATAATGAAATACATTTTCAATCTTTGTTTTAAAACTTTTTTTTTAAATTTTATTCTCCAAAACATATTCTGTGAGCAGTTTTTGGTTCTGGCTGAACACAAATGAACTTACACATCTCAGGCTTGGATTAGTGTTCTGCATTCTGAAACCAGTCATCTCAGAACACAAAAAACTGTGTATACACATGTTATAATATTCTTTGGTGGAAATCTGACTGGACAGAAGCACCAAGATGAGGTCTTCCAACTAGTGCATGCGTCATTCATGCAGCAGCACCCTGCTCTGTGGTTGGGTTAGCAAGACAATGCCCGCGCCCACATTGCGAATGTACCACAGGCTGCTCTGGATCACAAGCGCATCCAGAAAATTGCTTGGCCAGCATTTTATCCTGATATGTCACCTACTGAACATGCCTGGAACATGCTGGGTGGATGTTCATCAGAGGCAGCCACAACCAATCACAACTGCACAGCTGCAGGCTGCACTCATCCAGGCATGGAGAGCAATTCCTCAGCAGCAGATCCAGATACCATTCAGTCCATGTATAGACGGATAACTTACATCACATCCAGAAGAGGCCCTATTTCATATTAAACTTGTATATACATATAAAATCTATTTAAAATACATAATTGAGTTTCTTTTTATGATTAGTATATGTATGCAAGGACAAATGAGAAGGGGCAATATGAAAAACAATTCTTGAGGAGCTCCCAGAAATATTAATACCTAAAAATACCTTCTTACCAGACTGTGTCCATTTATAATTAGGCCATAATCTCCATCCACATTCTCATCCTGCATGGTCTCCATTTTCTTAAGCCAAAACAGGCCTGCTCGAGACTTGATCACAGATGGCTCCTCTGCTGCGTCTGGACACATTTTCCTTCGGGCATTCCTGAAAACATGAAGACAGAGGACTTATTAACATCACTTGATAAAAAACAACAAAAAGCCTCAAACGTGTGCCAGTTTGTGTTGCTTCTAAGAGACTCACTGTAGCTCCTCTTTGACTCCTTCAGCAGTGTTGGCTGACACAATGAAGACATCCTTCATCTCCTCTCTCAGCATGTTGCAGGAATAGCCGATGTTTTCTGCTGTCTCTGTTTAAAAAAAAAAAAAAAAAAAAAGGAAATAAATACTTTCACATGGGTGAAAATCACCTGACATTAGTCTTCTAGGGTTAAATAACTCTCAGCGCATTTACAGATTTTGACATTAGATCTGTCACTTAAAACCATGAAAACCCATTACTGACTGTTGGTATACTGAGACAGTTTATAGATTAATGAGTTCAGGAGTGTGGGCATGTATTACACGTTGTGTTGCAGTCTTCATGTATTCTGAAATGTGTATTTTAAAAAGAATGTAAAGCGATACAGACCTTGCTTATCTCCAGTTAACACCCAGATTTTGATGTCAGCTTTAGCCAGTTGCTCAATGGTCTGTGGCACACCATCTTGCAGCTTGTCCTCCACAGCTGTCGCTCCCAGCAGCTAAAACCACACATGTGATTTAAACTGATGCTGCATAAAACAAAGCAATGAAGCCATCCTATGCTTTCATCACAAGTGATGATTAAACAATGTTGATTTAATTGTAATTCTAGTGCAGGATGAAGTATAATTTGTCTGACCATCTGACAATTTTTTTTTTGGTGGACTAACCATCATGTCTTTCTCTATCTCTTCATAAATTTCATCAAGTTTTTCATCACGTCCCTCCATGGCAATGCTGGCCTCATGGTGGCGCTGTGTCCACTCCTTGACATATCTCTCGTCTAAGTCCTTGTAGGCCAGAGCCAGTGTACGGAGGCCATCACCTGCATACTCCTGATTTTGAGGGGAATAATTGAATGCAGTTAAAAAATAGTATTAACATGAGTTTCAGGCTGCAGGTATATGCTTTGGATCACTCACGTTGAGGTGATTAGTGGTCACTTCCATCAGTTTGTTACAGGAGGGATGTAGCCTTTCATAGATGATGGTGTCTGCACCTTTGCAGTATAGAGTCAGCTTGCCCTCTGGGCCACGCACTGGAAATCACAGGGAAAGTCACAAAAATGTTATGCAGAAATGAGAAGTTGCGGACCTTCTGAAGCATGGCCTCTGATAAAAAGCTATGATCACTGGGGAGGAAAAAAATCACTACTTCCTCTCACCTATCACTGACATCCTCTTCCGCACATTATTGAAGTCTAGAATAGCCAGAAGTTCATAGATGACTTGTCTGCCCATCTCTATGACTGTGATGGACTCTGGTGTGCGTGAACGGAACACAAATCCAAAGTTTCTTGCAGCGGTCACCAGAGCGCCCTCATCAGGAGACTGAGCCTGATAGTTGAGCTCCCCTGACACATAAACATTACAAGCCAGTGAAACAGTGGATGTGAAAATGTGAACATTTGAGCATCAGATTTCTTGCAATTCTTACACATTGTGACTTTACTAATGTGTACACAGGCCTACACATATAATTAGGAGTTTAATTTTACATAAGGATTCCTAAATGAAGTGAAGACTTAAAAAGAAGAAGAAAAAAAAGAAGTTAAAAAGGAGGGGATTCATTATTATTCAGGACTGAGGTCTATCAAGAAAACATATTTAATTATCAGGACATTAGCTGCAATGCAATTTCTGTGTTGAGTCCTCTGAAATGTTGTATTAAATAAAGACCTTCTTTCTTTTCCTCAGGCATGACTGTGTGACACAGGGATAGCAAGCGGAAGAACTCCTGGGCCTCAGGTTTTCCACTTCTCACCGTCTCCACCAGACTGTGGTCATGAAAGCTGAACTTTGGATCTGCCAGATGGTTCCAGGAGAAGTCCACTTTCTCTGTCCTCTGCAACAAAAAGGCAAAACAACAAACTTGGATTAACACAAACTTCAAACGATGTTCACGAACAGTGCAGTCATGTGTTTTCCTCTCACCTCTGTTATTTCCACCCTTTGTCCAGAGAAGTCATAGAGGTCCCCTGAATATTAAAAAAAAATGCAATGTTAAAATCAATCATTCAACCAATACTTGTGTTTCCATTTACAGCAATAATTTTTACAGAAGCAAAGCTGTTCACCGTAAGCTTTTCCATTAATGGAGCACTTGTTGAAAGTCATGATGTTCTGCGTCAGAGTGCCAGTCTTGTCACTGAAGATGTATTTAATCTGGCCAAGCTCCTCACTGAGTGTGGTGGTCCTTGCCTGTGCAGGAGTGTCATTCTTAGGATAATACATCTTTCTGTCCCAGTCTATGAAGAAGCTGTTCCCCAAACGGATGAGCTCCACACTGGCATTAAAGAACAAAGTATGGCACATAAGTATTCAAACAAACTTCTGATGCTTTCTGATTTTGTAATTTGCCTGTGCTGAAACTTACCTGACGTAGAGGGAAATCGGTACCACTGTGTTAAGGACGATGACATAAGACCAGAAGGTGAGGAACGAAGAGAGAGGAGCATCAATGCCCCGTTCACGAGGAAGAAACACAGTGAACACAGAGCCCTGTTTCACTTCCCAGACTGCATTGCAAATGGCCATAATGGCGCACATAGATGCCAGAAAACCAAAGATCTGGTAGAATAAACATATCACACATCTGCATCTGAGTAATGAATGTTTTTATGAAGGTAATATATATTATGAGTGATCTTGAAAGCCATTATAGCTGTGTGTGCGTATAAACTCACACATAGGACCAGGATATTCATCAGGTGATCAATGCTCGTCCGTTTGAACACTGACTTTCCGCTGTTCTGCATCAGTTTAGTGTCAGGACCTGGAGAGGTGAAATGTCATGTTGAGACACACTGACAATTATGCAAATACAGTTTTCAGTAGGTTTGCAGGCTGTCCAGTAGTATAATTTACAAAAATCTTTTACATGGACACTGTTGGTATCCCATTCATATGCAGTTTTTATTGCTTCTACACAACACACTTTAGGAGGAAGATACGCAAACATTATTATTGGAATACTTCATAAATTATAAACCCAGAGAGAATCTCACTCATTGCAAACCACACACAGTTTCAGTAGAAGCACCTAGCGTACCTCCAAAGATGACCAAACCGAAGCACCACTCAGTGTTCCTCAGAGTACAGCCTCTGAGCAGCATTTTGTCATTGTCCAAGGCGTAGATCTCACTGTTCACAGTCAGGGTCCCTTTGAACTTGTCCAGACGATTGTTGGGAGGTTCACATCGCACTTCACCTGAGACATAATGAGCAACATATTCTGAATGAACGTTCACAGGTTTCAGGAAGAACAAGATGGAGCATGGCTCACTCAAATCTGGTTGTTTGCAGAAATTTAAAAAATACTGTAAATATAGTACCTGTCAAATACTTGGACACACTGTCTAAATATCACAATACTTTGTACCTCTGACCTTTTCTTCAAGGTCAAACTTTCATAAAATGTATTTTATCTTTAAAACTACGCGTAAAGTTCTCCGGCCTTTGATTGTATTGGCAACATTTAGGAAATTATGCTGGGATATGGGGATTTGAAATATCACATTACAGTTTGCATCCAAGTATCATGTCATACTTGACCTCTGATTTCACTTTTACATTTCACATCTACCTTTCTTGCAAGGCAACTCAAAAATTTGTTATATCTTTAAAGAAAATAAAGCAAATGAATCCACATAAATAAACAATAATAAAAAAATAATTCAAAATTCTGTGAAGTTTATTAAAACAGGTTTCAAGAGGGCAAATAAAAGCCTGCACTTTGCACTTTTTTTTTTTTAACTTTACTGCAATCTCCTTAAAGTATGTTTAAGAAGAACAAAGAAAACAAAATGAATATATACAAAATAAAATAAATTCCCTTAAAAGACAGTGAGCTGCCTTTGCAGAGGTCTGTGCTCTCAGAGTGCTTCTTGTTTATTTATGCAATTCTGCATCTGTGCGTTAATAATTCCTAAATGCACTCAAAGCCATTGCTTGTAATTAATCAAAGGTTAGCGTAGCTGGTGTTTAATCATTAATGATCTTTTAGTCCAATGCTGGGACCTACATAATGAAATATACTAAGATACTGATGTAAATAAACAAAAGCAGAAATACAGAAATAATGAAAAGAACAAAAATAAAAATATAACCCCATTTCCAAAAAATGTTGGAGCAATAGAACATAGAAAACACCTCAGCAGTTTAAAATGAGAAAATGTACAATTTTAAGAAAAAAATAATGTCAATTTAAATTTGATGGCAGTTTAAACATTTGATATGTTTTCTGTGTTCTATTGGGACTAAAACATGGGTTTATGAGATTTGCAAATGATTGTATTCTGTTTTTATTTACATTTTACACAGTGCCACAGCTTTTGGGGGGAATTAGGGTTGTATAGATGTAGCCTTAAAACCTTTATTTATAGAAACATGCTCCATAGATTTCATTCAAGCCTTAATTTTGTGTGTTGTTTCATTTCAGCTTCTCACCTTTAAAGGCAGCCAGTGCCTCAATGTTGTCTTCCATCTCTCCAGTTGCAGTCAGAGCCTGTTTCACCTTCAGATTGGTTTCTCTGGGGGAGACCAAGAGGACAGGAAAGGTGTAGGGTAATGTAAGAAATTAACCATCAAACTAACATATATCAAAAGACACACAAGCTTTTACAGAGTAGTGCACACTCACCCGTCTAATTCAGCTGTTTCCACGTAAACTAAATTGAGAGGCTCACTGCTGGACAGCAACAGAAGGTCTGCCTAAGAGATGAAAGCATTATAAGTACAGCACAGTACACTTTTAATCTTTACTGTAACCTCCCCAGACTTACTGTGACAAACTCATTACTCTCCAGTTTGACTATGTCTCCAACCTGAACATTCATCCATTTTTCTTTTTTCAGTCTGTCAGAGAAAACAAAGGCAAGAAATACAGAAATGAATCCAAACACAGCAGTTCACAAAAAAGATGCTCAGTTTTTTTTTCATTTGTGTTTCCAAAGACTTACTGGCCATCGATGAGGACGTCCACCCTGCGGTTATTCACTTGTTTGTCACTTTTGTGTCTGTTCTGCACAGTCGACAGAGGAGAAAATATTGTTTGTTTACAAATATACTATTAATTCCTTATGTTTTGTTGTTTGCTTGTTTTTTTTGTTTTTTTTTTTTTTGTTTTTTTACATTGAGATTCCTATTTGCTTAGGTATGGGTTCAGTTCTCTTTTAAATTTTGAGAATTTCAGCTTACTATGTCATCGCTGGCATCTTTGGCAGCCGAAAGAGACAACACAAAAATCAAGGGGACAGCTGTGGTGAACCATGACAGAGAGGAGATTTGTGGGATTAACTGTCAATGCATACAAACACACACACACACACACACATACACACACACATACACACACACACACACACACACAGAGAGAGAGAGAGAGAGAGAGAGAGAAAGAGAGCGAGAGAGAGAGAGAGAGAGAGAAGAGTGTTAATACTTTGATCATTTAGCTTTTATGAATCTGGAAGCTAAATAAACCTAAAGCTCATTACTTATGGATATTTCATAGATATTTGAACAATGTGTAGTGAGGCATCTATGCTTTGTGTAGAGATACCTGAAGGATAAGGAGGAAGAGGAAGTAGGCATTAGCGAGCCTCCTGAACTGCTCAAAAAGATTAAGTGGCAGGAAAGTAACGATGTTGTATTTGGAGGTCTTGATGGCGTTGTTCTGAAGTGGAAGAAATTGACACATGTCAGTTGTACTTTAAAATGTAAATTTTTTCTAACCAAATCATCGAAACTCAGGTGACTTCGATGGGAGTGGGGGTGTCCTCACAACAGAAATCACCACACTGCCTGGTTTTGTTTCTCCTTTTTTATCCTTGTCTAAGTGTCTGGTTGCTGGGTTTCATTGAGATGGATTTTGCTGTCTTTGAAAGGTATGGATATTGGAGATACTGGATTTTTTAATTTAATTTTTTTTTTTTTTGAGGGGGGGGGTAAAATAAATAAATAAAGCAATCAAATAAAAGAAATTAAAATAACATAATGAGTTATATTCATGCTATCAGCTGAATGTTCACAGTGAGATTAGTTTATATACTTACAGCATAGCCATGAGATAGGTTGAAAGGTCTGTCATTTGCCCGCAAGCGTCTCTCCTCTTTATGAAAATAAAACATTGAGGGCAAGAAAGGGTTTATAATAAGTTACAGGAGCACTCTGTCTTACTCTAACTGATGCTTACGACTTACATTTACAAATGTTTCAATACCAGTAATCCAGCAATATTTTAAAATAAGAAAAATCTGATAGCAATACAGTTATTTAACATAAATATAAAGTCTGCATTCATCAGATCTCACCTTCGACTTTCCCTTTTCCACGGAACTGGTTGAAGTGTGACACCACAGAGCCCATCTTTAGCTCAGGTTTTCCATATTTTACAACCTGGGGAAAGCATGCATGTATTTTTATGACAGATACCTGGGCAAACCTGTTCCTTTGGAGCTAATATATATCGAGACAGCAACTGAAAGGGGAAAAGCAAGAGGGAAAAAGCAATAAATTAACTGGTTCCCTCTTGCTTTTGCAAGAGGGAACCAGTTAATTTATGGAAGATTGTGTTTGCATAGAATTGTGATTAAAAAAATAATTATATAGATATTTAAGAATCAGTAGAGAAAGACTAGAGTTGGTCAACATATAGACAACACCTGCTAAAACACATGAAATGAAATGAGATGAAGATAAAATAATAATTCAAAAGCTCTGACAACATGTGAACAAAGCTCAAATTTGTCCGCTCAGTCTGTTTACTGAGATTAGGTGAATGTTGCTGCTGACTGATGACAGAAACCATAATTTCACCAAAACAGCACAATGTTAGTGATGGTCGTAAAAAAAATTAGACTGACCATAATATGTAGAACTACTAGTATTAGTTCATTTTTATGTTATTTGGTTATTATCAAATAATACTACTAAATATAGAACTATAGTGGCAGGCAGTCACATACTGGACAACATTTACAGTACTGTGAAAAAGTATTTCCCTATCCTGATCTCTTAGATTTTTTGTTTGGTTTTTTGTTTGTTTGTTTTTTGTATATTTACAAATATATATATACACTTGCATGTTTCATATAATCAAATTATTATTTTTTTTTAATTAAAAAATGCAATTTTTAAATTATGAACCTTGCCATTAGTGGCTATCTCATCCAGGAAGACAAAAAAAAAAAAAAAAAAAAAAAAAAAAAAACCAGAACAACATGTAAAGAATTGCAGGTCTCAGCTGAGGTGAGGTTCATGATTCAACAGCAAGAACAAGAGTGGGCAAAAGTGGTATCCATGGGAAAGTTCCATGGAGAAAACCACTGCTGACCAAAGAGAACACAAAGGCTAATCTTGCATTTGTCAAAAAAAAGCATCTTAATGATCCCCAAGACTGTTGGCAAAATATTCTGTGGACTGGCAAGAAGTTCATCTTTTTTGGAAGCTTTGTGTCCCATTACATCTGGTGTAAAACTAGCACAGCATTTCATAAAAAGAGCATCATACCAATAGTCAAACAGCGTGGTGGCAACGTGATGTCTGGGGCTGCTTTGCTGTTTCAGAACCTAGACAACCTGCTGTAGCTGATGAAACACTAAATTCTGCTCTCTACCAGAAAACCTTGAAGGAGACTGTCCAGACATCAGTTTGTGCTTTGAAGCTCAAGTGCACTTAGGTTATGCAGCAGGAGAATCATCCAAGACACACCAGCATGTCCACCGCTGAATGATTTTGGAGCGGCCTGGTCAAAGTATGGACTTAAATCTGATTGAGGAGCTTTGGCATGACATTAAACAGGCCATTCATGCTCGAACACAATCAAGTGGTGCCGAATTAAAACAATAATGCAAAGAAGAGTGGGCTAAAATTCCTCCCAAGCAATGTAAAAGACTCACTGGCAGCTATCACAAATGGTTGATTGCAGTTCTCACTGCCAAGGGTGGCACAACCAGTTATTTACTGTAGGTTTAGGAGGCAATTACGTTTTCACACAGTGCCAGGTAGGTTTGGATAACTTTTTTTCCCTTAATAAATTAAATCATCATTTAAAAACTGCATTTTGTATTTACTTGGGTTATCTTTGTCCAAAATTCAAATTTGCTTGATGAGTTGAAACATATTAATGTGACAAATATACAAAAAATAGGAAGATATCATGAAGCAGACAAATACTTTTTCACAAAACTGTAAACCCGCTCTCTAGATTTTATTTGTGCAACGAAGCTGTAAAGATATAAAACCACCCCCATAAAATAATAATGAATGGACTCTGAGATGAATTAGACACTGAGCTCTAATGCTACCTAAT
Source organism: Archocentrus centrarchus (assembly GCF_007364275.1). Lineage (NCBI taxonomy): Eukaryota > Metazoa > Chordata > Actinopteri > Cichliformes > Cichlidae > Archocentrus > Archocentrus centrarchus. The sequence continues at coordinate 19,066,984 of NC_044357.1, forward strand.
TTGTGTATCGTTAAATGAATTTCAAGCATGAAAAGAAGTCAATAATCATTGTTTGGCAAGTTTCACTAAGTCCTTCTTGCCCTCAAAATATTATTAGGTCAGTCTGAACTATTCTAAAACAGAAATGATTAGGCGTGAAGTCATTAAAGTCTTTAACCTCCTGAGACCCTGCGTCCACATCTGAGGACATTTTTTTTTTTTTTTTTTTCACAAAAGTATGTAACAACCATGTAACAAAATACAGCTTCCTGTTCAAAGAGGAAGCTTAGTTTATATACATATCAGGTCCATCTAATCACAAATATCTAGGAGAAATTAAAAATGCATCGCAAACAGGAGCTCGGGTCTCAGGAGGTTAAAGGATTCAAAGCATGACTCCGTTTGTGATAACTGTTCATAAATTAAAGAACTCAAATACATTTCAAGAGTCTGAAATTAAAATGAGCCACATACCTCAAACAAAATTATGATTTCTTCTGTCGTCAAAGTCCTGCTCACACAGCGACACAGGCTGGAAAAAAGAGAGGGAAAATGCTACAGATTCCTTTTACCTTATATCTTTGATGCTAGGTACCAATCCAGGTACCAAGTGGTGGGAGAGGCGCCTGTAGTAGAGCTTTCAGATTCATCCAGGAAGAGCTCGGACACCCCCCCCCCCCCCCCCCCTCCCCCAACACACACCTAGCAACTCAGGGCTTGTTTGAACAGCACGTTGATCTTTGGACCCGGATGGTGAGTCAATATAGCAATAAATGTGAAGAAGTTCAGTCAGTCAGAGGTAACTTTATGGTTGTGGTTCTCAAGTCTACAACACACCCTGTGATGGATGCGCATGCTCAAACTGAGCAGTTGACTTAAATTCAGGTCATGTTTTGTCTCTTTCATGAGCATAATAAACACATATTGTTGTACTGAAAAAATATGAGCATGTTTTTACAGCAACTATAGCCTGCTAACATCAGACGTTTTTGAACTGTTGAGGCATTATACAGACTGAAAAGTGACTGTCAAGTTATGAGTAAAACTGAAGGGCCAGTTCTGTATGTGATCCAACATTTCCAGACAAAGAGGCTAATGATGAGGATGAAACCACATATGAGAAGCATTGTGATAAGGCTGATTTAATGGAAACCACAGGAGCAGAGAGATGATTCAGAACAGGTAGATGGGTTCTCAGTCAAGTCGTGTTTGCAGCCTATTTATTATGTCGCTCTGTACAGGCTAAAACACACCAAATAAAAAGAGGCTTCTCAAAGCAGCACCTAGCAGTTATTTCAAAGCAGGACATTTCTGTCTTAACATTTTCTCTGAAGCAGAACTAACTGTTCTTTGTGTAGTTTGTGACTCATATACAATTGGATATAGTATATAGTGGATAGAGTATAAAAGCGCTATAAGAATAAGAAAGTTACTGGTTTCACAGCTGTTCTCTATGATGGTTTCTGTTTTAATACCTTTTAATACAGATGGATGGATGAAACTGAGATGATTTTTTTTTTTTTTTTTTTGTTCCTGTGTTCAGGAGATTATTTTAAATCAAGTTGCTGGTTATTACTGACACAATATATATTAATACCGTAAATGATTTAACTGACTTGTTTTTCCAGTGTTTCTTTACCCCTTTTATTCTAATTTCTGTTTTTAAAGATAAGGTAATGTTACAGAGATAAGACTAATCCCTGGATGTACACCATGAACACTGACAGTTGCAGTATCAGGTTAAATTACACCTTCATTAAGGGTGGAATGTTAAAATATTACACTGTGTGCACAATTATTAGGGAAGTCTAATTTCTGAGGATTATCATTATTAATCACCAACTACAGTGCTCTTGGTTAATCCAAAATGTTAATAAACCTCAAACATGAATGTTTAAGAAAGTAAAAGTGAGGTTTTGGCTCTCTTAGGAGAATATCTATATGTGCACAATTACTGGGCAACTATTATTGTGCAGAATTATTATGCAGCTAAATGAAAAACACACATTTTCCCATCTCACTTTTTTATTTCATCTGTTCAAGTGAGAATTATAAACAAGCAACGCAAAACTTTCCAATAAACATTTCAAGTGACCAATGTAGCCACCCTTCTTTTCAATAACAGCGATAAGCCTCCATTCATGGAGTCTGTCAGTATTTTGATTTGTTGATGATCAACTTTTTGTGCAGCAGCAACCACAGCCTCCCAGACACTGTTCTGAGAGGTGTACTGTTTTCCTTCACTGTAAATCTCCCGTTTAAGAATTGGCCACAATTCTCAGTTGGGTTCAGGTCCAGTGAGGAAGGGGGCCATGTCATAAGTTTTTCCATCTTTAATACCTTTACTGGCTAGCCATGCAGAGGAGTACTTGGATGCATGTGATGGAGCATTGTCCTGCATGAAAATCATTGCCTTTTTGAAAGATGAAGACTTCTTCCTGTACCACTAAGTGTCTTCTAAAATTTGGCAGTAGGCTTGGGAGTTGAGTTTGAGTACATCTTCAACCCAAAAAGGTCCAACCAGCTCATCTTTAATAACATCAGCCCATAATATCAGGCCTTGCTGGCATCTGACTTGAAGTGGAGCTTTGTGCTCGTTACTGATCCAACCACAGGCCCATCCATCTGGTCCGCCAAGAGTCACTCTCATTTCATCAGTCCATAAAACCTTTGAAAAATCTGTCTTCAGATATTTCTTGGACCAGTCTAGACACTTCAGCTTATGTGTCTTGTTCAGTGGTGGTCGGGTTTCAGCCTTCCTTACCTTGGCCATGTATCTGAGCACTGAACATTTTGTACTTCTAGGTACTCCAGGTAGGTAGCAGTTCTGGAATATGACACACCAGGAAGATAATGGGTTCCTTGTAGCTTCATGCTTGATTCTTCTCAAATCCTTGGCAGTTAATTTGCCTCTTTTTTTTCTCAACACGTTTCCTGTGACCCTGTTGACTATTTGCAACAAAACGTTTGATGGTTCTGTGATCACGCCCCAATATCTTAGCAATTTCAAGAGTGCTGCATCCCTCTGAGAGACTTTTGGTAATTTTTGACTTTTCGTAGTGAGTTAAATCTCTTTTTTGGCCCATTTTGCCTAAAGATAATTATGATAATTATAATAATTATGCACACTTTAATATAGGGTGTTGACCTCCTTAGGCCACATCCTCCCTCATTACACAGATACACATCACTTGCTCTGCTTAAATCCATTAAGCATTCCAGTTTATCCAGCTTGGATTTAGAAAATATGCCTAAAAATGATAATATGGTCAAAATACTCACTCGCCTAATAATTGTGCACACAGTAGCCCCTTTACACTGTACAGAATTAATCTCATTGCAGCTGCATATTTTGTAAGTATAACTCATATAGTATCATGTGTCATTTCTCAAAGCTTTTTATTTTTATGTTTTCCCCTCCAGAATGATTCAGTTCTTTTCATCACTGCAGGAAACCATGTTGTGCAAAGTGATGAACCACTCATCGTACACAGGCTAAGAACAAGAGACAGATGTTTAATATGCAGATGTGAATATTGCCACCTTTATTTGGAGATGACTGTATGTAAGCTTTTTTAATCTCCTTAATGGTGTTCAGAGTTATATACTCCTCACATAACTTTGTATAAGATATATTTTGCATTACAATTTTAAGAATAATACTATTTTTTATAAGATAATACTTTTTTTTGGAATCAGAACCAGGCAATTAAACCAAGCATCCAAAACCAACATCATAACCTACAAGCTGATTACTGAAATCAAACCACCTGGCTCTATGTAAAAAAAACAAAACAAACAAACTTTAAGCCTGCTTGAAAATTGCAAGTAATAATTTAGACTGCAGGATATGAAAATTGTACTTATTAAGCACAAAAAATCAAAACCACCAATGCGCTCTCTGTTGCAAATTAAACATTTTTTGCAGAGATATCAAAATTATCATTATAAAATATCATTAGTTTTCATAATGATTCATTTTTCCACATAAAACCTTTAACTGGAAAGCACCCAGTAGTTAAATTCACCCTGTGTATCTTGTCTTCAGTGCCAGGTTGGCTCCAATGATATCAAAATAAAGTACAATCTGTTGTGTTTCAGTCTCTGTGTACTTCCAGGCTAGGGACTCGGTGACTCCTCTGACTCCTCGGTAATAGTGCGGTAGTGCTGTGGCTGATTTTGAAATATGGGAGAGTCTGTTTGGGGAAACAGAGGTGCTCTCTTCAGGGGGCGTTTCATCAGGAAGTTCTGAGACGTTATCAGCTCACCGTAGCCCTGGGAGTGTGAGAAGGCATAGCCTGACCGAGTACTACGTCTTCTCAGTAGGCGGCGAGGTGCAGGTGCTGGCAGCACCTCCTTTCGCATCTTATATCTCACCTAGAAAGCAAAAACAAGATTTTTTATTTAATGTAGTCTTCTTACTTTGGGTACATTTACTCATTTGAGGCAGTAAATTAAATTTAATTAACACCCTACTTTAGGGTGCACCTGACAAAAGAGCGCATAAAAGACCAGATGGCTTTAATGTCTGTCTCAGATGTTTCCTCACCTTATCATTGATGGTAGGACGAAGCTGTATGAGAATGAAACGGAAAGCTACCACAGGCAGAATACAGAGGAGGGAACTCAGGAATATGGTGAGCCACACATTAGGCTGGTTCAATGAGTTTCTTGCTGTGCCTGAAATCCAAAAAAAGGCAGAATCACAATTCACAAACTACAAAAATGAACAATGAAATTAATATATACAATCTCCAGATACAGCCATCACAAATCTAACCCATCTTGTGTTAATGTTAGCTTGCTTTCACCCTGTGTAAATCTAATCATGTCTCCTTAAGAGCACCAAAATTTTAGAATTAAAAAACAAAAAGATAAATTTAACATTAAAGTGGTCTCCTTACTAAATTTACTTACCAACGAAGGGGAAAGTAGACGTGAAGATGTAAAACATGCCGTTGCTGTACATGGTGAATGTGATGGCGAAGTAGGCAGCTATGCTTCCCCATACAAAAAAATGGTTCACTGCTGACCAGTAATAGGTGTCGAGACCCAGCTGAAAAACGGAAGATATTTTATTTACCTTGTGCACATGTTTATTTATACACATATTCAAATTTAATGAATGAGATGGGATGGAAATGTATTTGTTACAATAACAACAAGCGACAATAACTCAAATAACAACTCACAGTATGCAGAAGAGCACGTCTGAACACACAATGTGTCAAACCTTGGTGCAGATTAGCTAGAGCAGGAGAAGACCACACTGGGTGCCACTCCCCTTAGCTAAGAACAGGAACTTGAGGCTACAGTTTGAAGGGCTCACCAAAATTGGACAACAGAAGTTTGGAAAAATGTTGCCTGCTCTGATGAGTCTCAATTTCTGATGGAACATTTGGGTGGTAGGATCAGAATTTGGTGTAAACATGAAACCATGGATCCATCCTGGCTTGTATGAACAATTCAGGCTAGCGGTGGTGTAATGGTGCGGGGGATATTATATTGGCACACTTTGGGTCCCCGCATTGTTTAAATGCCACAGGTTACCTGACTACTGTTGCTGACCATGTCCATGCCTTCATGACCACAGTATACCTGTCTTCTGATGAGTGCTTCCAGCAGGATAAAGCACCAAAGCTCAAATCAACTTAAACTGGTTCTTTGAACATGACACTGACTGACACAATCACCAGATCTTAATCCAATAGATTCACATCGCAGCTGACAAATCTGCAGCAACTATGTGATGGGGTCACATATCAATATGGATCAAAATCTCTGAGGAGATTTCCATCACCTTGAATCTAATCAAAGAATAAAGGCAGTTCTGTAGGCAAAAATGGGTCCAAACTGATAGTAATAAGGTGTACCTAATGTAGTGTCCAGTGAGTGTACATGGTTTGTACTATAATATATGGTATAGATATGCATGAATAAAACTGTCAAATGAAATACTGCCAATACGACATTTTCACAAAACAGGGGATAAATAATGTAGCAAACTTCTGTCATTTTCTCTTTTCACAACAAAGATGTCATTACCAAACATGCTGTAACACCTCTGGTGACAAGAGCTGTATTTCTCACCTGTGTGAAGACCACAATGAGCAGACAGGTCTGCGTCAGTAAAGCAAAGGACTGATAGTTGGCAATGTCTTTTCCATCATCTCTGACGGTGTCACGCATGGCAGCCCATGGAATAAAGAAGAGGATTAAGGAGCTGTAGCAGCTGTGCATCACACAGCTCGCAAAAGCTTTCTTATTGAAGTACTGGTTCTTCTGGCCTGGACAGTAGAGCTGAGGATGCTGTAAACTCCAGCGGTCATTTACATCCTGCAGAAAAAGAGGTTCAGAGAAACAAAGAGAAAGCTCAGCAGACCTGGGTATGAAAATATCTGTCACATGTAAGAAAACCAAAAAATGAAGGCCCATTATAATCTATGTACCTGATCAAAGAGGCTCAAGCCAAGGACTGGAAGAGCTGTGTAAACCAAATTGTAGCAGGTGATGAACCACTCATCATACACAGTCTATGAACAACAACAAAATGCAGCATTAAGAAAATTATTTGAATTTATTTATATACGTATGTCCAAGATGATTTTGTTTTGCTTTTCACTCACTGAAATAGGGACTGCATAAAATTTTGGCAAACTAACACTTTATGTCCCACTACAACAGCTACTTACATTACATTATAGTATATTTACAATGCAAATGTCTCACCTGTGCAGAAAACCCACAAAAGAAGGAATACCAGAATTGCACAAGTGTGAATGTGAAGTTCTTGTAAAAGAAATATCCTAGGAACTTGCACATGCGTATGTAGGACCAGCGGCCATGCACCAGCAGGAGGCGCTGAAGGTAACGGAACTGGGCAAAGGAAAAGTCGCTGGAGAGGACTGCCTGCATGCCTTCCTGCCCACTGATACCTACGCCGATATGAGCAGCTGAATGCCAAGGCAGAAAAGAAATACACAAAATCAGTAACAGTACTTGTTTCTCAGTTGTGTGTTAGTGACTTGGCACAGGTTACCTTTTATCATGCTGACATCATTGGCGCCATCCCCAATAGCAAGAGTGACAGCCTGCTTGTATTTCTTTACCAGCTGAACCACTTGGGCCTTCTGCAAAGGGGTAACCCTGCAGCAAATCACCGTCTGACACATACATGCTGTCCTCAGCAGCTCCAGCCTCAAGTTCTTCTCCAGGGCAACAGCCTGATGATGAAGGGAAGAAGGGAGTACAGGGTTGCAGTGAGGTCATCTGTCAAGTCTCCCTCAGCAAAACTTTAAAATCTCAAAACAATTCCATTCATTTCTTTTTTGCTCTACATGCACATGCAAATCATGTTTTAAAAATATAATAAAATCAGTCTTTAAAGGACCAAAATTCAGCAGCTGCTGAAAATAGTCATATGTCTAAAGAAGCCTTCTTACCAGACTGTGTCCATTTATAATTAGGCCATAATCTCCATCCACCTTCTCATCCTGCACAGTTTTTGTTTTCTTAAGCCAAAACAGGCCTGCTCGAGACTTGATCACAGATGGCTCCTCTGCTGCTTCTGGACACATTTTCCTTCTGGCATTCCTGAAAACGTGAGGACAGAGGACTTACTAACATCACTTGATTAAAAGCTCACAATTTATTTGTTTACTACATTTTTTTTGTTAAAGACAGCAGTGAAGATACAAGATGAGCCCAGCACAGCCTAATCACTGATTTTAGACACATTTTTCCTTCACTGACCTCTCGCCTCTCTTTCTGAAAGGGTGTCAGAATAGCCTAATCAACCTTTTGAGGCTCTATTTGCACAAAAAGCGTGGTAGCTGGGATAGTGGTGGTGGTTTGGTTATATTTTAACCATCCATCCACAGCAGTCTAAGCAGAGATGTCCAAAGCTCCCTCTCCATAACCACCCGCTCCAGCTCTTCCAGGGGGATGCCAAAGCATTCACAAGCCAGCCAAGAGATGTAGCCTCTCCAGCATGTTCTGGGTTTCCCCAGGGCATCCTAGTCAAATGTCTGAACCACGTCAACTGGCTCCTTTTGATGTGGAGGAGTAGTGGTTGAACTGAGTCCCTCCCAAACTGACAGCGACAGTAGTCAGTTCATCTATGGTCACTAACTAGAAAAATGAAGACTGGTTGTTTTAGTTGATATAAGGACCAACTATTTCCAAAATGGCAATTACTGCAGATTAGTTTTATGCCAAGATAGTTGCAGTAAAAGTAAATAATGGGCAGGGCTTTGTGTAGGAAAAAAAAAGGAAAAGCATCAAAAATCATCTAATGTGTGTCAATTTCTGATTAGTTATTGGCTGCCTTTTTCTTGTTATTTTAAGTCATTATAAATTCATACTAACAAAATGTGTCTTTAATTCATGTCCTGAAACAGCCTTCAATCAGCAGACTGCAGTCATCTTCTGTTTCTAAGAGACTCACTGTAGCTCCTCTTTGACTCCTTCAGCAGTGTTGGCTGACACAATGAAGATATCCTTCATCTCCTCTCTCAGCATGTTGCAGGAATAGCCGATGTTTTCTGCTGTCTCTGATTTTTTTTAAAAAATAAATAAATAAACAATAATATTCTCAATTACCAGGGTGCAAAAAATCTTCAAAATCTGGGGGGGGGGGACACTAATGTGAGTTTTCATATGGGTGAAAATCACCTGACATTAGTGTTCTAGAGTTAAAGAACTCTCAGATCATTTGCAGATTTTGACATTAGATCTGTCACTTGAAACCATGGAAACCCATCACCCAAGACTGTTGACACACTGAGACAGTTTATAGATGAATGAGTTTAGGAACGTGGGCATGTATTACATGTCATGCTGCAGTCTCTATGCATTCTGAAATGTGTATTTTAAAAAGAATGTAAACTGATACAGACCTTGCTTATCTCCAGTTAACACCCAGATTTTGATGTCAGCTTTAGCCAGTTGCTCAATGGTCTGTGGCACACCATCTTGCAACTTGTCCTCCACAGCCGTCGCTCCCAGCAGCTAAAACCACACATGTGATTTAAACTGATGCTGCATAAAGCAAAGCAATGAAGCCATCCTATGCTTTTATCACAAGTGATGATTAAACAATGCTGGTTTCACTGTAACTTTAGTGTACAATATAAAGTATAATTTAAAGTATAATTTGGGTAGGCAATCAACCAGCAACTTGTTGACTCAGTCTGTCTGGCAATCTGAGCAACTGGACTAACCATCATGTCTTTCTCTATCTCTTCATAAAGTTCTTCAAGTTTTTCGTCACGTCCCTCCATGGCGATGCTAGCCTCATGGTGGCGCTGTGCCCACTTCATGACATATCTCTCATCTAAGTCCTTGTAGGCTAGAGCCAGTGTACGGAGGCCATCACCTGCATACTCCTGATTTTGAGGGGAATAATTGAAAGATTATTTTAAAAAGATTAAAAAAAAATAAAACATGTTGACATGTATTTGAATGCTTTACTTTCAAAGTGATATTATCACTCACATTGAGGTGATTAGTGGTTACTTCCATCAGTTTGTTACAGGAGGGATGTAGCCTTTCATAGATGATGGTGTCTGCACCTTTGCAGTATAGAGTCAGCTTGCCCTCTGGGCTACGCACTGGAAATCACAGGGAAAGTCACAATAATGTTATGCAGAAATGAGAAGTTGTTGACCTTCTGAAGTATGACCTCTGATAAAAAGCTATGATTATATTATTGCTTCCTCTCACCTATCACTGACATCCTCTTCCGCACATTATTGAAGTCCAGAACAGCCAGAAGTTCATAGATGACTTGTCTGCCCATCTCTATGACTGTGATGGACTCTGGTGTGCGTGATCGGAACACAAATCCAAAGTTTCTTGCAGCGATCACCAGAGCGCCCTCATCAGGAGACTGAGCCTGATAGTTGAGCTCCCCTACCAGATAAAACAGAGACGACAATTTAATTGCCATGTGAAATGTGAATGTCCCAAAATGTTAAAATTTGTATAGGGAAGCACATTACTGTGTACTATCATATTTTACTCATTGTGGTTAAACAAATAGATGATAATAAAGATGTCTTTTAGGGAGCCTCACCTTCTTTCTTTTCCTCAGGCATGACTGTGTGACACAGGGATAGCAAGCGGAAGAACTCCTGGGCCTCAGGTTTTCCACTTCTCACCGTCTCCACCAGACTGTGGTCATGAAAGCTGAACTTTGGATCTGCCAGATGGTTCCAGGAGAAGTCCACTTTCTCTGTCCTCTGCAACAAAAAGGCAAAACAACAAAGTTGGATTCATACAAGCTTTAAATAAAGTTCACGAACAGTGCAGTCATGTGTTTTCCTCTCACCTCTGTTACTTCCACCCTTTGTCCAGAGAAGTCATAGAGGTCCCCTGAATATAAAAAAAAATGCAATGTTAAAATCAATCATTCAACCAATACTTGTGTTTCCATTTACAGCAATAATTTTTACAGAAGCAAAGCTGTTCACCGTAAGCTTTTCCATTAATGGAGCACTTGTTGAAAGTCATGATGTTCTGCGTCAGAGTGCCAGTCTTGTCGCTGAAGATGTATTTAATCTGGCCTAGCTCCTCATTGAGTGTGGTGGTCCTTGCCTGTGCAGGAGTGTCATTCTTAGGATAATACATCTTTCTGTCCCAGTCTATGAAGAAGCTGTTCCCCAAACGGAAAATCTCCACACTGACGTTAAAACAAGAATAGGTAAAATGTCAAAATATGGCACATTCAAACACAAGTCTGAAGTGTTCAAACAAGCTTTTGATGCTTTCTGATTTTGTAATTTGTCTGTGCTGAAACTTACCTGACGTAGAGTGAAATCGGTACCACTGTGTTAAGGACGATGACATAAGACCAGAAGGTGAGGAACGAAGAGAGAGGAGCATCAATGCCCCGTTCACGAGGAAGAAACACAGTGAACACAGAGCCCTCGTTCGCTTCCCAGACTGCATTGCAAATGGCCATAATGGCGCACATAGATGCCAGAAAACCAAAGATCTGATGGAATAAACATATCATACATGATTATTTTTACCAATATTACTGTGATCATTAAGTTTAAAAACAAATCACCATCTATAAGTTATCTACAAAGTGAAAAAAATCCCTGAAATATACAGGTGACGTGTGTAAACTCACACACAGGACCAGGATATTCATCAGGTGATCAATGCTCGTCCGTTTGAACACTGACTTTCCGCTGTTCTGCATCAGTTTAGTGTCAGGACCTGGAAAGGTTCGATGTCATGTTGAGACACACTGATAATTATGCAAATACAGTTTTCAGAATGTTTACGGACTGTTTAGCCTTAGAAGGAGAATGGCCTAAATGAGACATCATTAATATGTCATTAGCATGAGATCCCTGTTTTAACAATTTCATACAATTATAGGTCTGAAATATGTAGCAATCTTCTGCACACCTTTGAATACTTTACTGCATCCCATATATGCTCTAGACTCTCATGTACAACTTCCCACATTATTGTCAGAGTAATCATCCATCCATCCATCCATCCATTCGCTTCCGCTTATCCTGGTCAGGGTCGCGGGGGGGCTGGAGCCTATCCCAGCTGTCACAGGGCGAGAGGCAGGGTACACCCTGAACAGGTCGCCAGCCTGTCACAGGGCCAACACAGAGAGACGAACAACCTTGCACACTCACATTCACACCTATGGGCAATTTAGAATAGCCAATTAACCTAACCCCAGTAAGTGCATGTCTTTGGAATGTGGGAGGAAACCGGAGTACCCGGAGGAAACCCACGCAAGCACGGGGAGAACATGCAAACTCCACACAGAGAGAGGGAGAGGCCTGGGCCAAGGTGGAATCGAACCCAGGCCTTCCAGATGGTATTCTATCTGTGAGGCAACAGCGCTAACCACTGCGCCACCGTGCTGCCCTGTCAGAGTAATCAATAAAGGCTAAATCCAACGTGTACACAGTTGCAATACACCAGGTACCTCCAAAGATGACAAGACCGAAGCACCAATCAGTGTTCCTCAGAGTACAGCCTCTGAGCAGCACTTTATCATTGTCCAAGGCGTAGCTTTGTCCATTTACAGACAGGATCCCTTTGAACTTGTCTAGACGGTTGTTGGGAGGTTCACATCGCACTTCACCTGAGAAACAGAGGTGGATGAAAGTTCAGAGGATAGATAGATAGATAGATAGATAGATAGATAGATAGATAGATAGATAGATAGATAGATAGATAGATAGATGTTTCATTCAGCTTCTCACCTTTAAAGGCAGCCAGTGCTTCAACGTTGTCTCCCATCGCTCCTGTTACAGTCAGAGCTTGTTTCACCTTTAGATTGGTTTCTCTGGGGCAGAAATTATGAAGTCCAAGACAGTGTGAGCAATTAGTTATTAACTTGTATTTTTGTTGTTGTTGTTGTTGTTGTTTGTTTTGTTTGGTTTGGTTTCTTTCCATTTACAATGCATTTTGTTTTATTTTATTTATATTTACATGCTTGAAATAAAAGAGTCAGACAGTCAGTCAACCTAATGTTCACACAAACACCACAGTAATGCACACTCACCCGTCTAATTCAGCTGTTTCCACGTAAACTAAATTGAGAGGCTCACTGCTGGACAGCAACAGAAGGTCTGCCTAAGAGATGAAAGCATTAAGTACAGCACAGTAGCCTGAAACTTCCTTTTTAATTGAATTGCTTTCCCTTGCATTCTCTTTTAATCTTTACTGTAGCCTCCCCAAACTTACTGTGACAAACTCATTATTCTCCAGTTTGACTATGTCTCCAACCTGAACATTCATCCATTTTTCATTTTTTAGTCTGTCAGAGAAAACAAATGCATAAAACACAGAAATGAATCCAAACACAACAGTTCACACAAAAGATGCTCTGTTTTTTTCATTTGTGTTTCCAAAGACTTACTGGCCATCGATGAGGACGTCCACCCTGCGGTTATTCACTTGTTTGTCACATTTGTGTCTGTTCTGCACAGTTGATACAAGAGAAAACATTGTTTGCTTACAATGTGTGATTCCTTCATTGTTATCTAAACTTCGCACAAAACATAAGAAAATTTGCGTTTGGGTGATTATTTCTTTGTTGTAACAATGCTTCTTGGAAATAAATCTCATACCACTGGAAAGCCTGTTTATTTCCCCTTAAATGGTCCTGGCTTTGTAAGGATAGCCACAGAATTTAGTATGTGGGTTGCGCCCATGAAAAGCTTGCCAAATGCCAGTGCCAAACAGCTTATTCTGCTATTGAATCTTGTTTGGTGTTGTTTGTTGGATTGGGTGATTGAAGTCTGAAGAAACAAGACAAATTTGCAATTTAACAATTTATTCATTTAACAAAAAGGGGCCTCAGTAGCATGTGGAAGAACCATACACAGCCTGGCACCTCCTCGTCCTTAGCTTGGTTACACACTGCTGTGGGATGGCATCCCATTCTTTAACCAGCATTTGCTGCAAGTCAGGCAGTGTGGCTGTGTTGGTCACTCTGGCACAAACAGCACACCCAAGCTGATCCCACAAGTGTTCAGTGGGGTTGAGGTCAGTGTTGCAGGCAGGCCATTCCATCATCCCCACTCCAAAATTCTGGAGGTAGTCTCTGATAAATCACATTCTGGTGGGGCGAGCATTGTGATCTTGGCGGATAGAGTTTGGTCCCAGACTGTGGAGATATGGGATTGTTGCTGGTTGCAGAATCTCATCTTGATAACTCTCTGCATTGAGATTGCCTTCAATGATGACAAGCCTGATTATTGGCACCTGGGGTACCAGAAGTTCAAAACAAGAGTGAATAGCAGAATAAGCTGTTTGGCATTGGCAGAGAAGATTTGGCTGTTTTTTTTATGGGCACAGCCCACAAACTCAACTCTGATGCTCAACCCACAAATACATTTTCCTTACAAATGTAGCACCATTTAAGGGAAATAAACAGGCTTTCCAACAGTATATAAATCATTGAGCATCACAAATTTCATTACTTTTTGTCTTTTTGTGCTAAATTTAGAATTTGATCTTACTATGTCATCACTGGCATCTTTGACTCCTGTCATAGACAGCACCAAAGCCAAGGGGACAGCTGTGGTGAACCATGCCAGAGAAGAGATTTGTGGGATTAACTGTCAACACACACACACACACACACACACACACACACACTGGTTTAATACATTGATCATGTAGCGTTTAAGAATCTGAAAGCTAAAAACTTCAAAGCTCATTTCAGTGTATGGTTTACATATTTGTTTTAAAAAAATATCTTTCAAATAAAAAAGCCAGAAAATAAAAAAAATCAAATTTTCCCATTTTCCCCCATCCTTTAATTTCTAATTTTGAAATTAAATTAAATTCTAAAAAATAGGTGTTCATCATTGAGATTGAACTCTTTTTGAAGCAGGTATTTGTGTTCCCATGATAATAGTAATGAAGACTAAATGTAAAATATTTTGCACCATGCAATTCATTCTGACAAGAATGGCAACATTAGATGCTGAGAAAAAAAAAAAGAATAATGTTTACCTGAAGGATAAGGAGGAAAAGGAAGTAGGCATTTGCGAGCCTCCTGAACTGCTCAAAAAGATTAAGTGGCAGAAAGGTGATGACATTGTATTTGGAGGTCTTGATGGTGTTGTTCTGAAGTAGAAGAAATTGACAGATATCAGTTGTGCTTTAATATGAATCAATATAATGTTTAAATTCATTTATTTTTTCAACGACAGAACATGGCAACACAAACTAAAAAGTTACAGTAGAAATCCTAAAAGCGTACATCTAAAATTTTGGGGATTGCACAAACATTAAAATGATCTGCTTTTCTCAACAAAAGTGTTCACTCAGCTACAATTTGTGTACAACTGCTGTTGTGTATCTCAAATACTTATAACATGCAAATATTTGCAACTTAATGTCCATTTAGTGGTAAGAGCAAACGGCTGTCTTTGTGGCATTTGACATTGTGACAGAGTAACCAGAGTGGCCTGGCCTGTAAAAGGATCTTTTTGTATTCTTGTTACCTGCTGAAAAGGCACAATAACATTTATCTACTCACAGCATAGCGGAAAGATAGGTTGAACGCTCTGTCATTAGCCCGCAAGCATCTATCCTTTTCTGTGAGAGAGTAAAACATTCATTACAAGAGTTTGTTTATGCTACTGTATACCAGAAACTATACTTCTACAATAATACTAAGACATGCTGACATTGCAGGCAAGCATACTTTATGCAAAAGTATCATTACCATTAGTCCTGTGAGATTCTGTAATATACTGTGCATATCACAAACATCAAGTAATTCAACAGTGCAGTGATGCACAGCAAAGTTTGCTTGCATGAGAGCTCACCTTCCTTTTTTCCTTGTCCACACAACTGGCCAAGGTATGACACTACAGATCCCATCTTTAGCACAGGTTCTCCATTCTTTACAACCTAGAAAAAGTCCACAGCTCAGTCCTAATTAGTGAGGCACAGAGTTTCATTTTAGGTGATCTATATCGAGATAGCAACTGAAAGGGGAAACTGTTGCAAAAGCAAGAGGGGACCGGTTAATTTCTGGAAGGTCGTGTTTGTGTAGAATTGTGATATAATATTTAAGAATGAAAGAAATGCAAAATATCCCAAAAATAATCACTCTGAGCTTTGACAAAGCCTAAAATATCTATCAGAACACCTTCACTACTCCACTCCAGTCAGGTAACATTAAATATTTAGACATAAATTTTTCTGCCAGACTCTCAGACTTGGTACAGTTGAATCACATCTCTCTACTAAAATCATGGCACACCATCACAAATAGATATAAAAACTCTACAAAAACCCAAACACAATGGTGATCTACAACTACCAAACCTTTATCACTATTTCTTAGCCAGTAGATTGCTGTATGTTTCAAAATGGATCAAACCCAGCTTGTTAGACAGCCCAAGGTTAGGCCTAGAACAAACACTCTGTGGAAGAGTAAAATGATCTGATCTGCCTTTCATTAGTTCCAATAATAGGCATTATGACTACTTTAAAACCTTAGCCCCTCCCTGACAACCTGGTGGGAATTTTTCAAAATGTCAAAAAAAAAAACTCTTCACTTATCCCATGTAAATTTATTACCCATTTTGAAACAATCCAGATATTTGTCAAAAGAAAATAATGAATTTTTCATCATGGCATGAGAAAGGGATAAAAAAATTAGAACATGTTATCCAAGACAGAAACTTTATTTCATTCAAAGAACAGATATCAAAATATTGAATCAGCAACAGTAAATTTCTTGAACGTCAGCTACTGAAGTCTATAATACAGGCAAGATTTGATCCCAATCAACAGAACTTATAAATACCTACATACTGTAGGTAACAGAATTTTTAAATTTCTGTCCCTCCAAATTGTTGTCAAATGTGTATAAGTTATTGTTAAAAACTGATGATTCTATCATGGGAAGGTTGTGCGGCACATGGGATAGGACCCCAGTGCAGGACTTGCAATACAAGACTGAACTCAAAACTCAGCTTTATTTTGCTGGTTAATTCAGGGAAACTGTACAGAATATATACTGGGCTGGTCAGGAGCTAGGAGTATGCAAACTATGAAGCAACTTGGAAACATGGAGCAAAGGAACATGCTGAACAGAAACCAATGAGGACACAACAAAGGACAAAACACAGATAACATATACACGCAGGGATAATTAGTGAAATGAGAAACACAAGGGTACAATGCTGGAAGCAATCAGGGAAAACAAGACAGAGGAAAAACTGAACACAAGAGACGAAAGACTAACAAAATAAAACAGGAAGTAACAGAACATGGGAGACACACAGATATGACTAAACACAGGAAACATAGGGAAGCCTGATTACTGTAACAACGCAAATGGCCGCAAACAATACCCAGATAACAAGAACTAAGAAGGCCTGATAAACTCAGTACTAAATACAAACAGAAACCAAACAAAGATATCAAGAAAGGACTGAACACAAAAGCACTGCCAGTCATGAGAACAAGGAGAACTGAATAGTAATGAAAACAACAAAGCTCGAAACTCAAACTCAAACTTAGATGCCAAAATACAAAATAAACATGAGTTCAAAAGTCCATACCCAAAACGCTGGGTTGCAGGCCCAGGATCATGACAGATTCAATTTACCTCCCAACTGCAAAATGGGAGGGAGATCTTCCCATCAACCAGAAAAAAACTTATGGACACAAATATGACTAAGGAGAGCAGTGCTTGCTGAGCCAGTTGGAGTCCGCCACCTCATGTCACATCTGTCCCCTAAATTTTAATTGCATTCTGGTTTTCACACAGTCATCATCAGAAACTCACATACACCAACACGTGCACCCAACACATCACCTTTAACACTGACTTTAAATCACTGGTGGTTCGAGGGCCAGGCTGGCTATCTTTGCTCCAAAGGTGTAAAGATATAGAGCCACTCCCTTTAAAGCCATTTGTACTAGAGTTAAATCTAAGGTGTAATAACATCTGACTACACAGATTATGATAATGATATACCCTTGACCATTTGGATTGTTCCATAATTTGCCTTTAGTCACAGTATAGTACGTGTATAGTGTATTTTCCTCACTTTTAGTGAGAAAATGTTTATTAATGGATCATGCAAAATAAGTAATGTCCACAAGGAAATCCATAACAATATAAAAATAATGAACTGCCCCCCTTTTCAAAGCTACACTCTACTGCTACTTAATTTGTCAAGAAGCAAAAACCCTCTTTTTTTGTATGCTTCATTTTATGCTTCTTCTTGCACTAAAAAATATGAAATTAGTCTGGATCATTGTAAACCTAAAGCAATTAGGCCATGTCAAATTTAAAGGGTCCAGAATGTGAGCTGGTTTGTGGTAACTTTTCATAACATTCAGGATTTCTAATAGTTTTTCAGTCTGAAAACAAATGAAAATCAGCCACATACCTCAAACAAAAATATGATTTCTTTTCTCCTCAGGCTCCTTCTTGCACACAGACACAGGTGTTCAAATAAAAACAGAGAGAAAATGCTAAAGGTTTGAACCCTCCTTTGATAAAGTTAATCCAGGTCTTTATCTATGCATTACATGGAAGCCCAGGTACAAGTTTAGTCCCAAACGGAGAAAGGTTCAACCGAGGCCTCCACCAGGATGAAAGACAACATGAACAAAAGGGGAAGTGTTGTAGTGGCCCCTACTGTAGAGAGTTCAGGTTCATGCAGGAAGAGCAGGGATCCCCCAGCACCTAACGGCTCAGAGCTTATCTAAACAGTGAAGTGATCTTTGGACTTGGATTGTGAGCAAGTGCAGGAGGGAAATGGCAGTAAAACAACAGCAAAGGTTAAAGGCTCCAGCCAATCAGAGGGAACAATATCACAGTCAGGTATGTAACACAACCTGTGGTGGCTGCACACTGTTCAGACTGAGCAGTTGTCCTCTCACATTTTTAATACCAGCTCCTTAAATTCAGTTAATTTGACCTCTTTTGCTGTCAAAAGAAAACCCCAGTTGGGTAGTTGTATTGATGAAAGATAAATATGTTTTTAGTTACTTACAACCAAGTTATTACAGCCTGAAATATAGTGATTTCATATCTGATGTGTGGATCCAGGTGCCTTCAGAAATAGAATTTAACACCTGGGCTTGGATACAAAAGAACACTCTTAATGAACCTGTGTGTGTGTGTGTATGCGCGCGCGCTTTCTCCTTGCAAACAGCAAACTGGATGAATGACAGGACATGCAAGCACATGTTTCTAAATGAGCAAGAACTGATGAATGATGTAAGAGGAAGTAATTTAAGCATGCCATGTGGGTGTGAAGAAACTTTACATTTCTGTGGCATGTTTGCGATAATACATTGCTTAGATTAAGTGGCAATTCCAACCTAATTAAGTATTTTTTGGCATGATTTATGGGCTTTTAATGATTTCTTATATGCACATTTGATATATATATAGAGAGACTAATATTTGGTTAAACGTCCCTTAGCAAGTTGCATCTTGACCAGATGCTTTGCTTTTGGTAGCCATCAACAAGCTCACATAATTTTGACTGGATATTTGACTACTCCTCTTGGCAGAGTTCCTTTAAATTGGTTGCTTTACTCACACAGACCCGGCTTGTGTGTAGTCCACAAATTTTCAATAGGTTTGAGGTTTGGGCTTTGGGAAGGCCATTCCAGAAGCCTAATTTTAGCCTGCTTGATCCACTTCAAAACCAGTTTTGTTGTGTGTTTGGGATCAACCATCTAGCTGTTGATTTCAGGTGAATTTGAATAATTTGGAGGTAGTCCTCTTTCATTATTCCATCCACTTTGTGCAGTGTACCAATACCACTGGCAGCAAAACAGCCCCAAAATGGTGTTCTTAGGTTTGAAAGCCTCACCTCCTCTGGGGTGTCTGGAGCTCAGGATGTAGCGCAAGTTATCTGCTAATTGGAATACCAGTGGTTCAGTTCCTGGCTGCTCTAGTCAGCATGCCAAGGTATCCTTGGGCAATATACTGAACCACAAGTTGGTCTTTGATATGTTCATTGAAGTGTGAACATTAGATAGAAAGCACTTGGGTGCAGAAAAAAGTGCTTGGGTAAATGAGGCGTGTTGCATAAAGTGCTTCGAGTGCTCAAGTAGAGTAGAAAAATGCTGTATCCTCAGTCCATTTACCAAACATATCTCTTGTCATTGTGGCCAAATAGTTCCATCTTTGTCTCTCTGACCATAAAACCTTTTGGCAGAAGCCATTTGGTTGTCCAAGTGGGCAGATGCAGATTTCAATCAAGCTTCAAGGTGCCAATTTTGGAGCGGGGGCTTCTTTCTTGGTCAGTACCCATCCATGGTGATGTAAAACTTGCTGTAAAACACCAGTGTCACTGTTGGCAGTGACACTGGTGTTCCTGCAATTTCCAGTTCATGCTAGGTTTGAGCCTTGGTGGTTCTTGAACATCCCAACCAATTTCCTCTCATCTAAGGGTGACAGTTTGGGTCTTCTTCCAGACCTTGGCAAAGTGGTGACACATTTGAATAACAGAAATGGCTCAAAGAGACCTTCCCAACTTGTGTAAATCTACAATTCTCCTTAGATCTTCTGTGCTGTCACACAAATGCTTTTTATGCTGGCAAAGAGAAACTACCAGTTGTAGTCAGTCATTATCATTGACAAAATAGACTTTGGCTTTGTCATGTTAAAATATTCATCTCTCAATTCTTGTTTTTTTTTTCTAAGTCATTATAGAGTATGCTGCACAATCATTCCACCCTGGAAAAAGAACAGTTAAAAGCAATCATTAAAAGCCCAACATTACCATCACATCCATGCTCATGATGACCACAACTGTACAACCCAAAGCTAAAACTACATGAAGAGATGAGCGTTACTACTCTGAGTTCAGCACTGATTCAAGAACAGGGGCCATTGTGTCCAGATGGTTTAAACAAGCCAGGTTAGACTTTATTCATGCATCTTGCAATGCTGTCATCATACACTTAAAGTGAAAACAAGTGTGTGTGTATGTGTGTGGTAATCAAAATTGCAGAGAACTTGCATGCTTGAATCCAACTGGGTAAAATGACAATACTGTTATATTGTAATGGGAGAAAAAGCAGGCAGGCACATTTATAGATAGTTATTCAATACTTTATACAAAATTCATTATTTGGAATGTTTACATGGCAACAACATTTTACAATAATGACAATACAAAGATAACACAAAATGTAATTACAGTGTGACATACCGCACTTGATAACTATAGAAGTGATTTACTGATAGCACAAGGGTTTAAAAATTTAGAAAACACAATAAAAAAATCAAAATAAACAGTAGCAACTTGGCACAAGGAACATATAGCTTAGAGAATGGCTGTGAAACATCTGCCCTTTTAAACCAATAATGTTAATTATTCACAGGTGTTATTACACTGTAACAAAAAGTAGCTTTGATTTGTGGTGTGCACAGAGTGTGACCAATTTCACAATGAGCACACACTTAAGTTTTTATAAATCAAGCAATACTCATCCTTTGTTTAGTCTAACATTCACATTTTTCCATCACTTAACAAGAAAGTCACTGACACACATCACTTCTGTTCACACAACTAAAAAAAAAAACAGCCTAATAAAATCAAGAGGATCAAGGGAAGCTTTTAGAAAACATCAGAAAAAAGAATGTAACACTAACTATAACATATTGCAAAGAAAACCTAACTGAGATGTGGTTACAATATTGCAACATCATATAAAAAAACAAAAAACAAAAAAAGAAATAAAATGATAAGGAAAATCACTTGGAAAATTTATTGTACATTTATATGGGCAAAAAAGTGGCTAGTCATCATTGCTGGAAGCCAAAGGAAATATAAAGTTTAAAAATTATTATTTAAAAAAAAAAAGATAAAAGAATATTGTCCTTTATTTAATTTGTTTTCATCAAAGTAAGGCCACTCCAAAGAGGAGAAGAAAACAGAGCAAGATGATATATGTAAACTTTCAATATTTGTCCAACTATTCAGATATTAGTTTTGGAAGAAAGTTCAACATCTACTATTTCTAAATGAACAATTCAACGTGATGGTTATCTCTTCAGTCAAGGACACACATGGTCATCAACTGCATGATAAACACTCGCTTATCACTTTAGTTTGAGGGTGTGCATTTCAACCCGTAATGAAGCTGCAATTTAGGCCCACAACTCTACATCAGCAGCTGAGACCAACCGCTGTGCAAATCCTCAGACACTGTTGTGGTAAATATGTCAATTGTCGTTGGTAAACAATATTTCCATCACAACATAAAAATAAATAAATAAATAAATAAAATGGTTACACCATCATGGTAACACTAGGTCATGTGAGCCAAATAGTTATGGCTCAAACAGGACTCTTGTTAAACACACACAGTGAATATTATGAGGTTTTGAGCTAAACTTTATTGTTGTTGATTTTATTCCTCAGGTTATGTATCAAGCTATTCCCTTTCCTGGGACTGGAAACTTGACATGGCAAGGCACACATGAAACTACTTAACCCTTCAAATCAGTCTCTGAAATTAGTAAAATTAAAGTTTATTACTTTAGGTACCTTCATTTGATAAAATATTTTAACATCTTCACTCCAGTAATTGACCAGGACTGTGCCCTAGCTAGCTGTCACTCATTCATCAAACAAAACACTCCTTTATGAGAGAAAACACATTTTCACATTTACCCAAACCATCACCAAGGACCTACAGAATATGGTATTAGAAGACCAATTTACATCACATATTCACAATTTGCAGAGTGTAAGGCATAAAAACACTTGGCCACGGTTTGGGGGGGGGGGGGGGGGGGGGGGGGTAAGGTGGGGTTATTGCACAATAACACAGGGAGGTGCAGAGACATGTTTGGCCCTTCAGCAGGACCTGGCATCATCTGTTCCCTTGAGGCGATGACAAAGGGGTGAAAAACAAAGTTAAATAGATGATCAAGTGGTTACTGACTTATGAAACAGCTGGTGAGTGTGAAGCTTGAGTGAGCCGGTGGCTATGCAGCTATTTGCTGAACAGTTATTATTAATAAAATAATAATATGATTGTTTGAGGAACACTGCAAAGTGACTGTTGGCCAAAATACCCAGAGTGAGAACATAACAGTGACATAAGAGAAATGGCAAGTCACCACCAAACAGTCAACAGCAGCTAAGACATATCAAAGAAAGAGTCCACATGGCCATCTACAATGAAAAATCTCTGCCTTCTGTCACATGCAATCCCTCCTTCATTCAGGAAATTAGAAGACGTCCCATCCTATTGCCTTTCCCTCTCGTTCTTCAGGTATCCTCATCTGCCCTCCTCTGCTGATCGAGTTTCTGACTTCAACCTCACAAACTCCTTGGCCACGTCATCATTGGACCTTTGAGAGAGGATTCGCAAGGCGGTGAGACCTGTGTCATCCATGTATATGCGTTGTCCCAGAGGGCACCACATGGCGCAGTTGCCTTTCTCCATGATGTCTCTTAACTGTATCACAACCAAACCCACCACTCGATCGGCACGGCCAAAACAATAATCTTTGACGCTGGCTTGCAACTCATAGCACTCAAAGCCATCTTGGTTACCCAGAACACTGTGGACAGAGAATAAAGAGTTGCATGCTTTGAGCAGCTTATTAGGATGTCTGTCAGCTTAAACCTGCAAAACACTTTCAGGTAGTGTCTCAACATCAGTGACATCACTGACCCAGTTTTGGATTTACTTTTCTAATAGAATTCTATTCAAACTGTAATGCGCAAGTTCCATAATGTACATATAAATTACATATATGCATTTGAATTAGATCTGACCTGCAGCCAAATAACTGTTAAATTCCAAACCAGCACTGCTACACTTACAAATGGAAGGTTTCGTTGAACTTGGGAGACCAGCTGTTGTTTTTGGACTTTGTCTGGAATTTCCGTTTCTTGTCGCCGAGGTGAGGACCGATCATGGTGATCTCCACAAAGGGTCTGAACATCCCAGACGTCTGCCATTTTACGTCACTGGCCCCCACAACTGTAGTAATAAATGTGTAAACCAGGTGATGTGGCCAACTGAAGAGTCAACAGTGCTTAAAATGCCACATTTTCAACATCGGTTTATTTAAAAAATTATCTAAAAACTGACCTTTAACAGTAACTTTCCGCTCTCCACTCTTTGGATGAGTGTAAAGCTCAACGTGGATACACACCTCTCCAATGGGCTTGTCCACACCTGAGCCTAGTTTCATGCAAACACAGATACATTAAGTGAGGCTACACATGGCTCTACACAGGCATTTAAAAGAAAAGAAAACCAGCTAATAAGGCAGGGTCAGGATGAGAGGAAAATGCAGGAGGAGAAGACGGGTTAGGAATGACCTACTAAAATGAGTTTCACAGAATGACAAAACCAAACTGTGCAAAGGGAGACTGTGTGGGGGAGAGAGGGAGGTTGGCAGATGATTTCAAAGAAACCTACCCCTGCTGGGTTGTATTTTTTCATTGGGAGTTAACCTAATACCCTTTCCATTGTGCACTGGCACAGAGGCAGCACAGGAGATAAAGAGAAGACAGGCATGATGTCAACAAGTTCCAGCATAAAAAAAAAAAAAAAAAACATTAAATACAAAAAGACAGAGCTGCAAAAAAAAAAAAAAACAACCCCTGCTCCCTCTAAAAAACAAACAAAAAGAAACAACAGGCAACAGTCAATGAAATGTCTTTCTTATCATTAGCACACAGCACCCTCTGCTGGTCTACATTTGGTAAGCCTTTTTTTTCTGTACATTTTACCATTACATAGCTTTATCAATTACCTTGTGCATGCTGTGTGGTCACAAACGTCTTGATAAGCGTGTCTGTTGTCTGAGTATAGAGGGAGAGAGCGTGGCGCAGTGAGGACAGCTCAGGACTCTTCTCCAGGAATGCCTTCTTAAGCCCGTTCCCTCCTGCATGGAAATATTGCTGCAAGGAAACAGAGGGTGAGTTAGGACATGAATATCTTTATGAACAATTGGAAGATTCCAATATTTTGTTCAGAATATTCTGAAATAATTTAGAGCAAAAAAAATTAAAAGAAGCTTTTAAATGTATGGCCACAAGCTTGCAGATACTTGATTAGTGGATAAATAGTTGATGAAGTTAATTTGAGCCATTTACCCTACATCCTGAAACCAGAACCTGCAGCACCAACTGACCTTAATTGTGTCCAGTGCCACATCCATGACAGCACACTGCCGGGGAGACAGGCTTTTAGCCTCCCCTGCCATGTGATCCTGCACAGCAAATGATGAGCAAGGAGGTGATTAAATCTCATAAAAATAGTTACACTAACTCTCAGTAAGAACTTTTTTGGTCCCTTCGTTAAATTAGGGTAACACCAAAGAACATTTCAGCACACTTATTGTAAAATATGTGAAGGCATTATGATACCTTGAGTTTGGAGAGCTGACCCAGTTCTTTTGCAGCTGAGAGAATCTGTGCTCCCTGGAAGATGAGAAAAATGAAGTTATTTATGTGTATAAAAAGTTAGGAATTTTGCAATAACCAGAAATAGGCAAAGACAATGCTGACTCACAAAGGTATCATTGCCCTGGGGCAGGACAATAGTTTTTTCCAGGCTGGTCATTACGATCCTCCAAAGCTCCTTGAGCACACGCTTCAATACGGTCTTCTCGCATACAGTGGCGAAGAGCGTCAGTCTGCAAAAACATGAATTCACACGCACGCAGAAATTCTTCACATACTCTCACAAAATGTTTTGCTGTATTTTGTTCAGTTTATTTTGAACATGTTAACAAAATACAGAAGTCATTTAGGAAAATAGAAAAGAAAAAATATATACAAAAATAAAACACTACAATATCACTTTACATTTGCTAAATTAGTTTACATATCTGAAAAGGATTGCAAAGAAGTGCAGACTTTTTTAATCCCAACCTTTCTCCATAAGTCATATTTACACAAAATTTATACACCATGTGAAATACAAAATAGCATCATCTATAGTTTTTATACTTCATAACTTTACATCCACACATCAACAACAAGTATCTCCAATTGCTTGAATGTTGACTGCAAAATCTGAATAAGCATGAGATAGCAATTAAATAAACAAACATTCAAACATCTTCCTCTTCTTTATACTGTACCACTTTTTTGAGCTGCTTTATGTTTGGACACATCTTCAGCCATTTCAGTTTCACTCCACACACAGAAACAAACTTTTTCCCCTAGTAATACGTTCATTAACAGCTTTGAAGCTGCAAAAACCCCTTCAATTATAATTTTGTTCTCTTACAGAAAACATACTTTGAATACTTCCCAGTTATAAAATCAGTCCAAAGGGAAGTGCAATGAATAAACAGAAAACACTGTAGTTTGGCTAACGCAACTACTCACTTTCCATCCAGGAAGTCCATGAGCGGCCGCAGCATGTTGTCAGAGTCAGCCTCGACCTGGTTTGTGTTGTTGGCATTGGCCGGTCCTTTGATCTGGTACAGCAAAGATGCCATCTGCCGCATACACTCATTGATGCGACTCTGAAAGCTGGAATGGAAAAAAAAAATATTATATATATATATATATATATATATATATATATATATATATATATATATATATATATATATATATATATATATATATATATATATATATATAAATCAGCACAAATGCGTGTGAGCTTTCAGTGTTGGCTGTATACATATATCAGTACAATGTACATACCTGTTCCCAAAGGTTCTGCTTAGATCATCCAGCACGTTGTTCAGCCTCACCTGCAGGTCATTCAGCAAGTCACAAGCTTCTGTGTCCATCTAAAGACAATCAAAGAGACACACGCCCAGGAAGGATAAAGAATCAGTTTGACTGAGGGTTATGTGTTGAATATAGGAGAGAGGAGGTTTAAAATACATTGTCAGAAAAAAATAAATAAATACAGACTCCTCAAAGATTTTCCAAACTTTGAAAATAAAGGAAAAAAAATGACAGTAGGTACCAGCTATCCCAGTGAACGGAGGTCGTGGAACCATTAAACAGCAGTTCAGAGTTTCAGTCTGATATTTGCAGCTTTTGGCCAAAATACCATGAATTACCTTTGAACTCCTAAAAGCTGCACTTCACAGTAAAAGCTTAAAAGCTGTGAATGGCAGCAAGATATTAACAAGAACTTCAATAGCATGTAGAGATGAAAAAAAAAATGTAGCTTCTCTTCAAATTGTAAAATGTCTGCATTCTATGCTCCTGCAGCAGAGTAATTTGAATCTGAGATGCCTTAAAAAGGAAGTAGAACAAATAATTACACATGCATAGATCACACTTTTTTCACAGCAGTCTCCAACTTTCAAGAGGTGGATGTTAAAAAAAATTGCAGTAGATATATTACAAGTAATAAGCCTTACAAGGACAATGATATGAGGGGGAAAAAGTAGGAAAAATCCATGAATTACTGTAACTCAAGTATACCTATCTCAGGTATACTGAGGCATCATCTAAATTAGCACAGCCTGGAGGGGAGCTAAGCCATATGGATGAAGCCATGGTGTGGCTCATTAAGTCAATGATTCAATGGCCTTTTGATTCATGGCCTGTCAGGGCTAGGTAGCACCATTAGTGAGAATAAACTGAGGGGTTTGTGCAGGGCACCATGAGAGGAGGCTGCAGGGAAGGAAAGGCAGCTAGGAATGAATTGATGCTGTGTGTGTTTTTTCAGCTTTTTGGTGCATATGGAAGCATTAATAATGGATGTGCCTGCGCACCTACACTCACCTTTTTGTCTTCAAATGAATTTTCAGTCTACATCAGCACAGAAAGGTGAAGATAACCACAGTTAACATTTCCCACTTGGAAATGGATTTTTATTTATATTAACTGGGAAACTACAAATACATTGACTTCACAAGGTGTTGCAGCAAAAGAACTGGTGCCTACCTTTTCTACTGGTGCATCCATCTTTGAATGATGGGAATGTTTGTTTGTTTTTTATTAGAGAAAAATAAAAATTGTCAAAAAAATTATTTTCAACAAGCCAACAACATGGTTTATTAAAATTTAAAGTAAATTATAAATACTGAAAGTTTTTCAATGTGAAAAATGTTTGATATTGATACCCACCTTCTCCACTTCAGACTATTGCATTAAAAAAAAAAAAAAAAAAAAATTATAAAGAAAAACACAAATTAAAGAAAGGGTATGGAAGAAGACTCAGAAATGCTTTAACGGGGAATGAGAGTAGGTTTGAGGAAGACCAGGTAAAATGCCACTGGAAGATGGTGGAAATTCCCACCCCAAATAATGACAAAGACGATCACAAGGAAGTGTTGTTTCAGTGGGACTGATTATGACTGCTGTTGTTCGGAGCAGGTACAATGCAATGGAGAAAAGGCGCGCAACAATGACTTCAAGTGAAGTTAAAACCATTCTGGACTGCAACAAACCTCAGCCTCTATTTTCTCCCCTAATTCCTCCTCCTCTTCCTCACTCTCCTCAAACTATGAGTGGTGGTAAAAAAGACAACACACAAAATATGTAAGGCTCATCATTACCAAAACCAACCATAATTTAAAAAAAACATTTGTCTTCCAAGTGAGAATATGCAGTCATGTGTTACTAAACATGTATGCATATACGCTGGACTTGCCTGCCAAGCTAGTGTAGAGTTGAGCTAGAAAAAAAAGAGGAAAACATCACTGTGACTTCACTCTGCCCTATGAAATATATAAATGAAGCTAACCAGTAAGAATGCAATGGGTAAAATAAGCTAAAACAAACAAACAAAGATTTATAATAAAATAAATGTATCTTTTTTCATACTGACTTTTGTGATCGTTTAGCTGCAAGCGAAACAGAAATACCTGTAATTTCTAGAAAAGATTGTGGATAATCATAATTCTGCTTATTATTGCTACCAAATGAAGTAGGCAAAGATGTTGAAAGGTCAGAGTTTGGTGGTAAATATGCATTAGAACAGGCAGTATCTGGAATATTAGGTCCCTCCCCTTCTCCCTGGATAGATATGATTTAAATATGATATATATTATATATATGGTGATTGGATTAAAGAACTAAGCAAAGTACAAAATGAAGGCACTACAACATTTTTGTCTGTAATACAGACAGGGAAAACTAAAAGGGGAAAAACCAAAACAAAAAATAAAAATCATACAACTAGTGTACATTAGATTGATAACAGGCAGCATACTATAACATGCACACTAGATACAGTATGCACCAAGCATTCTTGGTGTTGGCTGGCATGTCCTCCAATATGTCAGATTACAAGCCGGTCTGTGTTGTGCATGTGCAACACGCGCACAGCGGCACGGTCAAATAGTCAGGAACACACTCACAGCTACATGCTAACATGTTGTTTACATGGAGGATCTTGACTGTGAATAAAGACACAAAATTTTGCCGAGGGAATGAAAACATTCATAACAACAAACCTAATGAGACACCCAGATGAACAGGGACATTTTAAAGAAGCTAACAAAGGCAAGGTGGCTGAAGCTAAAGCTATCCAGAGCTCGGAGTCAGCCACAAACCTGCAGCCTCAGTATGACATTTGTTTTATTATATAAATCTGTTACATCTGTTTTTGTTTGGTAAGGTAAAATATGCCAAACAGTAGATGGACAGCAACTCATTTTCAGCTTATTATCTGTAACTCATTCCAGTGGTAGAGCACTCTATTTTCAGACTTGTTTAAAAGAGAGAAGATCCTGTAACATGCTGCAGTTTGGGGAAAACGGTAAAGTTTATTATTTTCTTTTATTATAAAAATAATATTCTGCATTGAAGAAAAGCTGGTTTTGATTTGTATATGCTGCCAATTATAGTTCTTAGCAAGAAAATAGGAATTGGGGCATCTAAATTTGGAAGCTAAACAAACTAAATCAAAACTACCACAGCTGACACACACAGAGGACACTACAGTAGCTCAGCTACCCAGCATGATAAATTAGAGTTGTTCACTACATTATGATGCTACTGGTCTTTAAGTGAATATTCCACAATGCGAGCTACAGAAGAGCAGACTATGATATACTACACTAAATTTTCCTATTGATTAGTTAGAGTCGTAACTGCTACTATCCACAATACCCACTGGAGGCTTGGCTTCATCCTCAGTTGCAACCTGCTATTCAAGCCACAGCAGAAAGGAAATAATCAATATGGAGCTCCACAGCGCACCATTAAATTAATTAAATTAGATTAGAACGATGTACATTTATATAGATAAATTATCCGCTCCTGAACAGACTCTGATGGAAACCTACCTCCTCTTCTGCCTCCTCCTCATCCTCTTCTATGATTTCATTTAGCTTTAATTGTAAAGTGAACACATTTGGTTGAAATGTTGAAATCATTCTACAATCACTACAATAATACCAAGAAAAGAAAAGGCTTCATTACAGCTAAAGTAGCTATGATACTGCACGCAGAAACGTAGTAGAGGATGAAAGCAGCGGGGAGGTCACAGCTGGGAGAAAAGTTATTGATTTTCAATGCTGTAGCTATGACTAAATCAAGTCTCTGCCTCAATACGTTCTATTAGGCAGCACTGGGCGAACCACTGTAACCACTGACCTATGGCTACACTATTATTGACAGCCTCACATCAAACATTAGGCATACAGACTTGAAACATTTACAGCATAAACAAATACCACTATGGCCCAATCTAAACAGATCCTAATCCAGTAATACCTGCCATCTACTATAAATGATCTAAATTGCTATACAGTACATACCTGCGCTTCTTCTGTTGCAATCTGACACGAGATACGTAAAATGCAACTGCTGCATAGCAAACTTTACAATTTCTGTTCGTCAATGACTTTTTTTCCCCTTCATATGAATGAAGCAACCAAGTTATTGACACTGGATACCATCATGCTGCATGTCTTCATATCCATCATCTTTAAACTCACCTGTTTGGCACCCATTGACTCAAACATCTTTTCCAGTTGGATCCTTAACTGCTGAACATTATTCATTAGGACACAGGGCTACAAGAAGACAAACAAAGAGGAAAGTTAAGAGTGCAAAAATGCCTTTTTTTTAATTATTGTGCATGGTGTCAGTTGTAACACATACTTTTACAAGATAAACTACTGCAGGATTAGCAAACAACTTACAATCTTCTCCTTGTCAATGTAAGAAGGAAAACTCTTGGTCAGAATGGCACTGTACTGCAGAAGAACTTTGGCAATTGTCTGCAAGAATGAGGCGAAGTCAAGGCATGCAGAAAAAAAAAAAAAGTTTAAAATCAAATTACTTGTGATAAAACTCTTCAATGCTTAGAGAGGGGATTATATTATACTTACAGGACTGCATCTATGGATTATTTCACAAACTAATATAAATATTCCAAAATGTTCCTTAATGTATTCTCTATCATGGAGACAAAACTCTGTGAAATTTTGTTCAGCCTCCTTTTCCACTGGGGGGGGAACTGTTAGACCTAATTCAACAATTCAATTTTAATGAGGCAATAAAAAATTCCTTTTTACAAAAAGTGTGAATATCCCTCAAGACAATGCTGTACGGTAGCAGTTCAGTAATTTTTTCCCTCATATGTCGTGGTGTTTCTAAGAAACTTTGGAAGTCAAAGACAAGTCAAGTCATTCACTCTAGAAATGTTATACAGAAATGCACACCGCATTTCAAGTAGGCCAATCAAGCTGGTTTTACTTTAGGTTTCAATATCCGGTGGAGCCGATTACCTTGGAAAAGCGGCGACTATACTGAGCCATGACGCTAGGATCAGGACATTCCAGTTTCTTGATGATCTCAAAGCTCTGGTTGAGCTGGGTGAAGATGTCCACCACAGAGCAGGAGAACAGAGCATGCTCAGATGTCTGCTGGAACTGAGATGAGTACACAAACAATATTTACTTTTTTATCGACACACTTATAGTAGATAAAACAACACCTACAAGCAACATGTAGGTGGTGAACAACAGGATATGAAGCAACTTTTTAATGTTTTTGTTAGAATTTTGATGGAATGGTAGCGGTTATATAAAAGGGGTAAATTCCAGTTTTCTTACTCCATCCTTTTTGTCTCTCTCCAGGGCTCCATGCATAAATTCCATAGAGACTTCCTCATTTTCGTCCAACCACTGCAGGACAAACTGCACAAACCATCTAAAAATGAGAAATAAAGATTAGCAAATGTCCCTTTTTATTTACAATGTTTCTTATTAGAGTTTTGATGCATAATCAAAGTCAAAAAATGGCAAAAACATTTGTCTTTACTTGCGCCTGTCACTGAACAAGTCAAATGCACTTACGATGGGTAGTCAGGAATAACGCCCTTAAAGACTGGCAGCTCCTTGACATATTCATTATAGAGCCACTTGACCTTGAAGTGCAGGTTCATGTAGTCTGTGCTCTTACATAGTCTGTGCTTCTCATGCTCTGCAGGTATAAAAACATAAGGAGGCGTGAGCCAAGTGAACCCCCCACCCCCCCTACAGGATTTGAGGATTAAACCCAAGGTCCCCATTTTAGCTAAACCTAATATTAGGGCTTTAGAGTCAAACGAATCAAATGAGTGCCTTTAAATGCTTTAAATTGCTGTTTATATTACAATTTACAGCCAGCCAAGTATAGAAAGGAGAAGCATTAATCGTACAAACAGTGATCATATGGTACATATGGGGATCTGGATATTGTGTCAAAACCTAAAAATCCCTTTTCTTAACTTAAATTCTAAGAATGAAGTTATGAAATAATTCTACAACATCCTCTTATTAAAAAAAAAAAAAATAGGCCTAATCCAAAGGCTTTCTTTGGGAAACATGTCCTCTGACAGTCTAATGCTCAACAAAGATGGAAGAACACACACACTAATCCCATCTCATAAATTTGCTCATTGTAGAATGTGGTGCAGCTGAATTTCCAGCTTGCTTTTGAAATTCTTTACTTTATTTATTTTAAATGTTTTTTTTTTCTTTTTTCATACTTTAACGAGATGCATTAAAGTCAAACAATGATCTGCTCAAACTGCTGCTATACTGATATAAGGTAGTAATACAATCATAAACAATGGTAACTTCTTTGTTTTTGCGTATTTATTGCTTAGCTTGAGAATTAGCAGATACTGGTTTCTTTTAATTGAACATAAGAGCAACAGAGTTAAACTGTAAGCACTGTAACTTTTCATATTAATTCTTCAAAAAAATGAAGGGGGCACCACACGTGTTTTGCTCTATTTTGTGAAACCGATATTTCACACTAGTCTCTGTAGGGGATTCATTTTGAGGACAAGGGCTAGAATAAAAGCCGAGTGCCCCCGAACACCAATAGCGCTGTGGAGTACAGTATAACAGAGAAAAAGTGCAGAGGGGCTCCAGGGACACATAAGCAGCTTTCAAATCCAGCCCATTTATTATATTTCCTCCAACTTCTTCAGTTCCATTGTGTCATTGCTACCCCAGTATTTCCTCTCCCCTTCTGGTCATTTCAAGTTTCCAGAGCCTCTTTTCTTATATACTTGTTACACTCTGACCCTCCAGCTTTTTCCTTTACTTCTAAGCAGACAAAATATACTGTACCGCCACAGTCTAACCCAGCAGAATAATCCTATATAGAGTGCAGAATACCAAGACCTACCTTCCATGGCATACTTCATATCCTGTGCAAACAGTGTCCACATGACCTCTGCTGACACCTTTCCTACACTGAGTTCTTGAGGGAACCTGAGAGAGATGAGACAAATGTGACAATGTGAAGCCTACTTTCTTCTGGGACCTAACAGACAAACAACAAATGCCTGAGTTTAATGAAGCACCCATACAAGTGTTCCAGACATCTGGAAAAAAAAAATCTCAAGACAGTGTTTAGCAAGTAAAACACTTTCTAAGCTCCTCTAGTTGAAGCAGAAACTAAAAGACCTGTGTGTTCCTTGCTATTTTAAGAGGGCAGAGATCAAGGAGTGGGGGAATGACTCACTGGTTCAGTACAGGTGTGTAGGAGTTTCTGTCCTCTTCAATGATGGAGACAATAAGCATGATGAGTTTGGGCCAGAAGTCCAAATTCTTGATGCTTGGACCTTGCTCCTCCAGAGGCAGCTCCTCCTTGTTCTGAATTAGAAAAAAAAAAAATGAACAGTTCACATCATAGTTGCCCCCTAATTAAAACATTTATTTACTTGCCTGCCGCTGCAAAGCACCAGTGTTGCACATTGCATGCTGCAGTTTTGTGACTCACTATGTCCACAGGCTGGTACTGTCTGCTGTATAACTCGTGGCAGTTATTGAAAATGTAGTCATATGTAGAGTTGAGACAAGCTTTGACACAATCCCTCACAACCTGACTGGCTCTGGGCGGAGACTGTAGCTCTTGGACCTGGACACAAGATGAAGATAGCAGCAGAGTCAGTCAATGACTGCACACAATCAGGGACATTTCATCAACCTGGCAATATCTGGCAACAACTTTAAAAAATAAAAATAAAAAAAAATCAAGTCGACAAAGTGATAAGCAGCATAAGAAAGTATGTTAGCTACCTTCATCCTGAAAAAGGTGATGCTGGTTAGAAGGTCCACAGTGGATTTCAGATCTTGCAGGCGATCCTTGCTGCTGGCAGGGAAGTGATTCTAAAGAGGAAAAACAAGTTTCATTTACAAGTTAATGTTATCACAGCATGGCGACATAATGCTTTGTACACTTTTAAAAACTGCTGTTACTGTTTGTACTTGCAGAAAAATGAATACTGAACAAAAAATGAAGAGAAGAGCTTTTTTTTTAACTGACACTAAATGTGTACAGTATAGCTATACATTCAAGAAAGACAGAATATTTAGATATGATAGTTATAGGAATCTTACCCTATAACTAGAAAGGTCAATGCGTAGGGAGTTGTGCAGCTGGTCTAAGAGCTTGACAAAACGTTCTTTCTGTATGGGGAGAAAAACAGGAAAAGTGTCAGATGGTATGTTTGTATTAGAAGGAAGAACGAGAAGATATGAGAATGCATTTGTGCATAAAATACAATACTGAAAAAAGGCAGAGAAACGAAGGGGAAAAAACAAGCCATTTTGCTGTGTGTGTGTGTGTTACAGTAGTACAAACCCCAAAATTGGAAGCGGCAAAGCGGTCGGAGGCGGACACATTGGTGGAGGCTGTTGTGTGGGCGTAGAAGGCATTGATATTGGCCAGCAGGGTACTCATCACCGCAGGAACTCCAGGACACATGTACTTAGAAGACAGACAAGCAAAGTGCCTGCAAAGAGAAGCAGATGCTAAGCTTGGTAAGTACTTGGGCAGAAAGCCACCTCTTTCCCAATGTGTACCTGCTCACACTTTGTTGCAGTAATGTCAGCATCCAGTGCTGACAATACTTTAAATGACCTTTATTTTGACATCCTATATCTTCTAAAGGCTCTTGTTTTCATGTGATAATTTCTATTAGAAATTGTCAGGCTACCTGCCCATCACCTACTTGACACATTTAGACTGAATAATAGCCCACTGAAGCATTCTTTCTGTGAATGATTGGCCTAGCTAATAGTCATCTGTATGGATGATGACATTGCATTGAGACAAATCCATCCTCAGCCTGTTTATAACTGACTCTCCTTCATCTGAAGGCCAGGGAATGACAATGGTATAAAGAGGCACTTTGATATGACTGCAAAAGGCAGAAAGACAGGGGAAGGAACAAGGGGATATAAGAGGTAACACACACTGACTGGTAAGCCCTATTCACTGTGACGTCTCAGACTCACGTCATGGCCTGGTAGATTGACTCAATCCCATAGCGCATGGCAAACTCATCCACTGTTTCTTGTCCCACATCATCGAAGTATACTTTCCAAGAATCGTCTCC
Source organism: Archocentrus centrarchus (assembly GCF_007364275.1). NCBI lineage: Eukaryota > Metazoa > Chordata > Actinopteri > Cichliformes > Cichlidae > Archocentrus > Archocentrus centrarchus. The sequence goes on from NC_044357.1 coordinate 19,102,258, forward strand.
ACGAGCCTCTGGGATTTTTACCACACCTTGACCGAGCACATCGGTTGAATGGTGGAACACGTTCTGTAATGGATGGAAATGGACAGAGTTAATCTAATTCAAACAAACTTTAAAGTCTACTCTAAAGTTTGAGAAGTGATGGTGGGTTTTTAAAAATTTGAAACAAATATGATGGGGATGTTGCAATTTATGATTAATATTATTTTTACTGGATGTATGCTGGACACAGAATTTAAAACCTTTGGCTTTTCTGATTAAGGGATTTTCTGTTTCATAAGCACAGGTCCCTTAGGCCTGATTCAAAATTTGATTTGGTATTTCAGGAAAGAGGTTGGATTATGGAAGCATCACTGTGACTTTAATCCTGTTCAAATCTATCACATCTGCAGTCAATCTGTGCAACACACTGCAACAGCTACAATATTAGTTGCAAACATTGTTGCAAACCCTTTGTGTGCAGAATATCTGGTATTTTTAGATAATTAATTCAGTTTCTGTAGAATCATATACCTCATGCAAACAAGTGTATTGCATGTGATAAGGAGCCACTTTCTCCTCTCCTTTGATCTCCACATTGATTTGGAGGCGAATGGCACCTGAGACAGCTGATTTGTCTGTCCTCTTCTCTGTAATTAAGCACAAATACAGTCAATCAGACACACATCGGGACCATCTTGATTCATAGCTCTAGTACGCTAAACTAGGTCTGTCAACACAACACTAACGACAGACTATTAGCATGGCAGTTCTATTGAAAGGGCTTCTGTTTCTACGGCGTGATGGCAGTCCAGAGCCGGCAATGCTAATAAAGTCCTCCAGCTGATAGTGAGTGTAACAAAGGCAGTGGGCTGTATGGGTCTGTGTCTGATAACAGAAGACATTTGAGCTAGAGCTTTTCTGGAGGTGGAGTGCTTGGCGGCTCACCCCTGCTATTTGCCCTGACAGGCAAATCATTAGGGGTAATTTGTACATGTCGCTAGAGTGGTCGATTTCCGACTGGAGTGCTGCTACTTGATAATCACATATCAAGAGGTGAAAGGGGGAGAGTCAGAGAGGGAGGAAGACAGAGATAGTGAAAATGTTTTTCTTTTTTTCCCCCCTCTTTCTTATAAACTAGACATATTACAGCATTAATAATTAATTAAGCATTAAATTCTAATTAATAATAAAATCTCAGAACAAAAGAAATATTTAATGATATAGTTATGAGGGGGATATTAAACCAAGCAAGTCAAATCTTCCAGCTTAAAAAAATAAAAATAAACAAGCAAAAAAAAAAAACCCACTAGATTTATGGGCACATTCATATTCGGTGACATGCTGTTCCACTCGAAGATTTATTACTGCTGCCATTGAGTCAATTTTAGCAATTTAATCAAGCATGAACAAAAAATGTGCTTAAGAAGAGTGAACACCTCACCCTTACATGCAACACGAATGTGGAAATGTGACAGCGATTAAACCCATATGAAGAGATACTAAGATGCAAAGACAGTGATTCAGAAATATTATTCCAAAGACAATACTGTTTGTCCGAAAGACTGGGATTAGATTTGATCCTTAGAGGTATTCGGGCTACATTTATTCATGCAGTACAACTACTGTAGTGCTCATATAGACTAGAACAAGGGCCTGATAAATCACATCCTGTATACTTGTTAATTATTGTATTCAGGCATCATCCTACTAAAACACCCTGCATACACTGGGGGAGAGAACTGGGGGATTATGATGAAACTTTTTTTCCCCTTAAAATGTTCACAACCGCCTGCTAGAAGGCACAAACTCATTTAAAATGTAATCAAATAAGCCAGTATTGTCACGCAGCCCAACACAGGCCTTAGGGAAGCAACATGCCTGGATATAAATACGTTTGCTGCAGGGAAAGGAGATGTGACTAATGAGGTACAAACAACGGACTGGACTTGCTGAAAGCAGGACTCTTAGTGCCAAATAAAACAATATAGATGTGAAATTAATGTAAAAAGCAAATGAGATGCAGGTTATTGTGGAAGTTAGAGTTGGAGCATTAGACAAGAAGCCTAGCAAGTAAAACAGGCATGGTAACATGATACAAGGTGTTATCAAAAAGTTGGCCTTAAATCGTGAATTTTAGGGGAACTGGTCCATTTCAATTTGGCTGATCCACACTTCCTGTTATGACCACTTGCACTGTGCAGTCTTTCTTTCTCTGCATATACTGTACAGTTTTCTTCATAAAAAAGACAAGAAAGCCAACTGACCCAGGTTGTACCAGACATCCATTTCTCCGCTCAGCGTACGGACTTCAATGATACTCTGGCCCAGGAAATCATCAGACTCCCTCTTCAGACGCTGCTTCACCCTGGACTTGATGTCATCATCTTCGTCCCACACTCGCACTTTGATCCGGTCTGAAGAATTGTGGCACTCACTAACAAAGAAAAAGCAAAGGAACAACAACAACAACAAAAACATAAACTAAAAAATAATAAGCTACAAGATGATAGGTAATGTAGTAGAATGCAGTGAGGATTGAGGAAAGCGCTTGCAATGACAAGCCCTCAAAGAACATTTCACACTCTCTCTCTCTCTCACTCTCTCTCTCTCTCTCTCTCACACACACACACACACACACACACACACACACACACACACACACACACACACACACACACACACACACAAAGCGGTTTTGATTTCATAACCAAGAAATGTCGGTGACTCACAAGTGGAACTTTTCCTCCCAGACTGGATTGAGGTTGCCATAGATGGTCTTTGTTCTCTTTTTGGTCTTGCCCACCTGAACAGTGACATATGGATCACTGGATCCTGTCTTGTCTTTTGCCTGAAGTCCTTGGGCACAAACAACTAACAGAGATGCAAGAAACGATCAAAAATTACAATGTGTGCAGGTAACATACTGTAACTGCAAAGTTGTGGTTGACCTGTGAGGGTGGAATACCTGTGATGGTGATCTTGGCTGACCACTTTGAGGTCCCATCTAATACACTTTGTTTGATGGTCTTCATCTGCTGTGCATGAATGGCTTTGCTGATGGTAAACACTTCTCTGATCAGCTCAAAGATTTCTGGTTTGTTCCTCTCCCTGATCTTCATCCTGTCCTTCATGGCCATGATGATATTTTGAGTGCGGTCTTCAGCTCCATGTTTAGAGCTCTTTTCCGCAGCACCTAAATATTGTTTCCAAAATATATAAACAGCCTGAAATAAGTACTATGTCACTTCAGTGGTAACAGGTTCAAGCTTTTTCATGTGGGGAAATATGCTTAAACATTTGTGACAACATCGTGATGCATTAGCTGCCCATTAACATGAAAATGTTATTTTAGATCAATAGTGAAAACTTCCTTCAAAATTTCCCCAGTACTCACGCTGCAGACAGTCCGCATTGAGTAATTCTTGGCACTTTTCATGGCACTTGACCCCACACTCAGAGCAACGCATGCCTTGGCGTGCGATTCCCCACAGCAGCCCCTCACACTCGTAGCAGTATGTAGGTGTAGTTGCTGTCCACACCTCGAAGTTATGCGGTGTAGTGCAAGATATGGGGTAGATAAGAGCCTGCAGGGTCTTCTTGTACACATGATTTTTCTGCAGAGGTAAGAAGTTTTATTTATTTAATTGTTGATTCAGTTATAAGTAGAATGGCACTCAGCAGACTGCAGACCTCTCACACTCCAAATTTTCAATGCGCCGAAATACCACCCAATCTTGTCGTACTCCATCAAGTTCAGCTATATTTGGTGTTAGTTGCATGCCACTGGCTTTATTTCTTACTCTAGAGGAGTGAATTCTTTTTTTGACCCTATAATTTTCAGAATTGTGGATCATTAGATTTTATGGTCATGTTGCACCCTAATTCTTTTAGAGGATTCTGACTTATCATTATAAGATTAGATGTAAATATGTGAATGTTGTCCCTATCTCACAATAGTAAATAATCCATCCATCCATTTTCCTCCGTTTATCTGGGGCCAGGTCGCGGGGGCAGCAGCCTAAGCAGAAAAGCCCAGACTTCCCTCTCCCCAGCTACCTCCACTAGCTCATCCAGAGGGACACCAAGATGTTCCCAGGCTAGCCGTGGGATATTATATCTCCAGCGTGTCCTGGGTCTACCCTGGGGCTTCCTCCTGTTAGGACATGCCCAGAACACCTCACCCAGGAGGCGCCCAGGAGGCATCCTAGTCAGATGCCAAAACCACCTCAATTGGCTCCTTTTAAAGTGGAGGAGCAGCAGCCCTACTTTGAGCCCCTTGCAAACGGCTGCACTCCTCACCCTACCTCTTAAAGAGAGGCCAGCCACCCTTTGGAGGAAGCTCATTTCTGCTGCTTGTATTCCCGATCTTATTCTTTCGGTCACTATCCAAAGCTCATGACCACAGGTGAGGGTAGGGACGTAGAGCGACCTGTAAATCGACGGCTTTGCTTTCACGCTCAGCTCCCTCTTCACCACGACAGACTGGCGCAAGGTCCGCATCACTGCAGACGCAGCCCCAATCTGTCTGTCGATCTCTCGTTCCCTTCTCCTGTCACTCGGGAACAAGACCCCGAGATACTTAAACTCCTTCACCTGGGGGAGCAACTCGTCCCTGAGCCGGAGTGGGCACTCCACCCTTTTCTGGCTGAGGACTATGGCCTCAGACTTAGAGGTTGATTCTCATGCCAACCACTTCACACTCTGCTGCGAACCACTCCACTGCGAGCTGGGGGCAATGGGTCCGACTTATTGCCAGCTATACAGACCAAGCTCTTTTAAAAATCCTGTATCCAGATAGTGATCCAGATCACCACCATTTTAACAATTGTTCTGTGTACCAGCCCCAACAACACAGGAAATTTTCATTGAAACTTGTTCATAATTCATAACTTCCCTCCACCTATTGGTGGGCGAAGTAATGCCACGCTTTAGCTGGATTATAAACCGAAGGAGTCACAAACATGAAAAGTGTGTCACTGGACTTTTTTGCAACTGATATCATTATTCAAAATGCAAAGCAGAAGACTTTTTAAGAGTTTCATACTAACCAGTTCCTCGTCCTTGATTGATGATCGAGCAGCCATCGCAGATGCGATCCCTGCCTTCCTGGCTTGGACAAGGGACTGAACAACACATAACAAATACAAAGAAAAAAATTAGCAAACTTTGTATACAAAGTCAATACGACCCACAACCAAGCACAAGGGCAAAATATTACTGTAAAGGTAAGGTCAATATGGTTCAAAGGTTTGTGGGGTTGGTTATAAGGGTAGAGTTAGTAGAGTTACCGTTGTTTTGTTTTTTGTTTTTTTACTATGAACACGTACCATATGATAACAAACCCGTGTGAGTATTATTAGTATCAAGCCAGGTAGCCCAGTGCCAACATTATAAAACACCAACAGGCCTTTGTTAGTAGTGTATTCTATATGTTCTATCAGGTCAGTGTTATCACTCATTTGTTAATGGCTCAGCAAAGAATGAAAAAAAAAAAATAGCCCAAAAATAAAAGGTGAGGGAATGATTTCTTGTCAATGTATTTTAATGGGAATGTTAAGCAGGAAGAAAAGTAACCCAAGCCCAAAAGGATGCATGCATGTTTTCTTTGTAATTAACAGGAAGTATGGGAGAGATCAACATGCTATGATTGGTAACTACTGTTTTATCTGTCCTAATTTATTTTATACTTCAGCAGAAAAGGGAGTGTCAACTAGGTTCTATAACTTACCATAGCCTGACCAAGGAGAGTGAATGCATTCAAGAGAGTTGTGGGGAATAGTTTTGGGTTTAAAAGAGGAGGGAGAGAGAGATTAGCCGACTGATTTCATATTTTTCTCCATTCTGTGATAACAATCTCATCCCAAATTCAATGTAAAGAAAAAAAAAGAAAAAAAGAAAACTGACTTAGAGGGTGGGCTCACATACACAAAGATTCACAAAGACTCAGAGAAAGAACAAAACAAACACAATAAGATATGAAATACAGCATGTAGAGCAAAAAAAAGAAAAAAGAAAAGAAAAGATAAGTGAGTACTGACCACATCGCTGACCAATGGGATAGGCTTCTTTTTACGCAGATCTGGCATACTGTCAATTCCATACAGACCAGATCCTCCACTATGCACCAAGCAAAACAGTGTTGAAGTGAATACAGAGGCCCCAAATGGAATAACACAGCTGTATATAACACAAATTTTTCAGCAGAATCAAATTATTACAATTTTACACTAGTTTTAAAATACCAGTTTTTTGATGTAAATCTATCCAAACTTCACCAATACAACATTATGCATAACTTACCCTGCTTTGACCCACGCCTGTCGAGTACTGGGTTCGACATCTCGAACCTGAAAGTATTTGAAAGTATTCAAATGTGAGAATTTAGGCTGGTGGCTTACAAAGGCTGACATAAAGGACTATGTCATGAGAGGAGGAGGGGTTCATGGAAACGGACTTGGTTGAGTTTCACCTCTCTGATGTCACAGAACATGCAAAGTCAAAAAAAAAAAAAAGATAAGTCTTTAAAAGACAGGCTAAAATGAACTCTTTAATTATATATTATGTGAAATGAAACTGTTGATCAAGATTACAATATGCAGATGCAAACCCTCATAATGCATTTTAGTTCCAAATAGGACAAAAGCATTAATGGCAAAATTTTGTCTGGGAAACTACACATGCACATTAAAAATATAACCATCACTCATTTGTGAGTTGACAGTAGGGTTCCCTCTGGGGTTTGCTCTAATAGATAGATATTGTAGTATTTGAAAACATTATGGGGGGAAACATAAAGCAACAGCACAAAAACTAATACCGCAAACATTGGAAAGCTACAAAAAGCCCCTGATAAACTATTACATAACAGAATATGAAACAAATGTCTTACCAGAATAACAAAAATGCTTTCTGATCAAATATTACAAATCTGCACATATAATACAGTATATAATGTGTATTCAGTGCAATAAGCTTTGGAAACGGAGCATTTTTGTTGACAAAAAAAAAGCAAGAAAGGTATTATGTGGGGGGATGAACACAATTATCCCACAACAATAAAAAATAAATAAATAAAATATATGAAGCTAATATTGTTCAAGAACCTGATTATCTTCTCTCCAATAGTCTGCAAAGAAAAAAAAATGAGAGTATTTTAAATCAGGCTAAATAGCTGTAAATGAGCAAACACACACAGCACACTCAGAAAGCACAGCACCTAAGATAGACCACAAATCAGGGAATCACTCACAAATAAACGACAGTTTCGACATTACAATTATATAACTATATGAAATGCATTAGATCACTGTTAAAATACAAATTGAACAAATAAAATTACTGAAAAATACCTGATATAAACTCGTCTTGAGATTGAGATCCTTGGGATCCCTGGGATCCTTGAGAACCATGGGATCCCTGTGCCGATCTGGACAGTCTATGATGGGTTTGCCTCTTTTCCCTCAGAATACGTCGGAAATTCTCTATACGTTCTCTGTGACCGGCATCAGTCAGCCTGCCTTGATTTTCTTCATAAAGAATATGGTTTTCCTTTATGGGACTTAAGCGCACCTCATCTGGGTTACAAACTGGACCCAGTGGACTTTCACCCTGCTTTGCAGGACAGTGGTCTGGTGTTAGGTCAAAGTTGGACATTTCCTCATCTGTTGATTCTCCTTTTCCTTGTGACACCTCTACAGAGTGATACTCTGTTTGAGTGCCAGGAGAGGGGCTTGCTTTATGTGGAGATACTTGAAGGGAGCATGATAGATTCTCATGCATCTCAAGACAATCCATGTAGACTGAAGACTCACTGTCCTCCTTCAGAGTGGCAAAGTGAGGATAATTCTCCGTCAGGCTAACCTTTCTCTCTGTATAACCTACACTGCTCTGCTCATCCTTAGGTTCAGAGATTTGTCTAGCTAGGGGCGGCAATGCCTCAGATTCACTATCATCTTTTTCATCTTCAGTATTTGATCCTTCCAACTTTTTGAAAGCCCCTTTCAAAGCTGACCTGACGGTGAGTACAGCCTTGCTAAAACTTGTTGCATCAAAACCTACGTCAGCAGTCCTGGGTGTGTTCTCAGAATCTATTTCAGAAGACTCCACTGATAAAGTCTCTCCTAAATCCTCCCTGGAAATACTGTGATCTGTCCACTCCCTGTCCAAACTTTCGACAGAACCCAGATCAAGAGTGTCCCCAGATGATGGACAGTCATCACATGGTGAATGAGGCTCTAGGTAACCATCATCACAGTCTGTCAACAACACAGTGGAACAGCTCAGGCTCCTAGAGGGCCCACTCTCATGTTCATTTGCGCAGGCATCTGTGGTGTGGTATCCAGAACTACGTGAAAATGGACAGTTTGCAGCACAGTCACACTCCAGGTTTTCTCCCTCAACTTGCTGTCTCAGAGGCCTCCAATCCACCTGACTGGAAGAACTTGAAGGTGAATTATAATGGCTTCCAAACAACAATGAGAGATGTTCAGAGCTGTTATGAGAAGAATGACCTGATGTGCTACCTTGTGTGTCTTCTGTTGCACATCTGTTCCAAACACCTAAAAAGTTCTCTAGCTCTTCTCCACTGTTTGCACAAGAGGAGAGATCCTCTTCACTCCAGCCTCCTTCTCCACTAATACTGTGCTGAATATCAACAGATGGCCATCTGCCATACTCTGTGTCACCAGGAACAAAGCCTGCCTCTGGACAGTTGGAGCTCTGACATGATGACAAAGAACTAGTACTTTGGTAGTTGTGGCCACAATGAAGCTCCAGGTAGCAGAGGTCAGGCAAGTGCATGTCTGAGCTCTGCTCTGAGTACTCTTGATCTGTTTGATGGACTGATCTTCGAGTGGCTTGATCATCATGCCACTGTTTAGGGGATCTATGCGATGATACATATCCTGAATCTCTTCCATAATCTTTGCGATCCAAGAGAGGACTGGGGTCGCTCACATGAGGAGAGGAGATTGCGTTCTGTCTATCCAGACTTCCATGCCTGGTGTGAGGTGTTTGAGAAACAGGGCTAGGATGTGTTACAGCTGAAGCCCCAGAATATAGCTCACCTATTTCACTGAGCACTGCATCAACACAACAAGACACTTCATCCACTGAGCCTCGCACAGATGTTAGATACTGCCTCAGGTCAGAAATTTCCTCTTGGATCTTATTGATGCCTTTCAGCTCTTTCAGGATATGCTCTACTATGTTACTATGTTCTCCTTCCTCATCCTGCATCTTCTCCTTTCCTTCCTCATTTCTGATCCTTTCAAGGAGCCTGGGGATGGAATCCTCCACAACTCTACTGCCATGTTGGCAATCAGAATTTCTGTCTTTTTCAGATGTGGTGAGGTTAGCTTTTGTGATGGTTTTGTTGACTAATGACTGGTCATGAAAGGGATTATCTTCTGGCCCCTGTAGGCACTTCTGCAGCTTTTTACACAGGCTTTGCCCCACACTGGGGAGCTGCGATTTTTTCTTCTGCAGATCTCGTAGATCTCGCTTCTTGGGGGAGAGTGGAATTGGCTCAGATTCATGGGCTTCATCCTCTCCACTAAGGTGTCCTCTGGGGAACATCCCTGAGAAGTGGCACTTGTGATCAACTGTTCCCACACATGGACAAAACACTGCCTCTGTGACTCCTCCTCCTTAAGATAGGTCAAGTATGCCAGCATCTTAACCTGCATATGAGCAAGTATCTGCAAGTAAGTTATTTTGTTGAAAAAGCTATAAAAACCCATGTTTTACATCGGTCACATCTCGACTATTAAATTATAGCTAAACATGATCAAACTTTGGAACTATTAACTCATCTTACTTCAGACAATTACCTGGGGTATAGCTGCATAAATGAACAAGTATACACAAGTATAAGAAAGGCATTAACAGTAAAGTAGACACATTTTGAAAATAGTGATTTTGGATGTAAACTGAATGTTTTTTTTTATTCCCCAGAATGAGAAAGTAATTTCTGCATTTATTAAATTTATCTTTCATTTTTATTAAACTCGTGAAGTGAAACACTCAGATAAATGAAATGTGTGTTTACCTTTTTATGACCTCTAGACCAGATCAGAGTGGAGTTCTAACTGAGACCATGCACAATAATGCATTTCTTTTAAACATAGGACAGAAAGCTGCTTTACCTTCTGGGTGAAAGAGATGGTTGAATGCATTTGAGCACACATGGAATACCACTATGAGATACACTACTCTCAGTACAAATGTTGGATAGACATTGTTTTAACCAAGACTCAGTCAGAGTGGCAACTTCCAGTATGAACGCCATGCAGCTGCTTAGAGCTCTGTAATTAGGATGCTTTAGAAAGACAGCACAGTAATTAGATGACAGGTCAATTCTCTCTTCTGAGGCCATGCCATTCTTACACACCCTTACCAGCTGCGTGGCTTAATAGCTCTGATCCACTGGTACACACTGGAATAACAACTGAATTTCCCAACTCTAACATAAATCTGGTGATGGCATTAATTTATTCACAGAATACATTTTACATAGCTCTGTGATACTGTCTTCATCCACTGAGCAACCCTACTGAGATAATTACCAAATTATCAAAAATTTGGAAGATCTTGCAATGGTTCCAAGGTCAAGTTCTGTTAATCAGCCTACTTTGCTACCATCTGGAACACAAACTTAAGACTTGAATTTGGACAAGGCAGGATTTATAAGTACTACAGATATACTACTATGCAATTCTTTTGAGGCTTCTTAATGCTTCTTTTAAGAATTATAAAATTCACATTTGTCTCTTTTTATGGCGTTATCTCTTTGACTAACTATCTGATTGAAGCCTTAGCAAACCTTAGCTTCTAAAATATTAAATTACAACAAAATTACATATTTTACAAAATTGCTACACAATATAGTAATTGGAACGGCCTCAGATTAAAGTATGCTAATTTCTGAGGACTATGTTTTACAATAGCTTTTATTTTACACCATAATAAGATTGCATATCTTATATATGCCTTAGCTAAGTTTTAGGAAACTGAATTCCCTATTCTATTAGGTAAATAAGTAAGCAATCCAGAGATTATATAGTCTAATTGCTTACTACATTAACCCACCCCCGCACTTGAGGTCTCCAATAAGCACTTAAACACTGAAGGTGTGTGCTACCCTGATAAATGTTTAGTTGCCAGCAAAGTATAATCATCCAATCAGAACTGAATGTTTCAATCACAACTCTGAAAATGAAAATAAGCTGATGACCTTATCAGCTGAATGGAATCACCCTATCTAAAATTAACTGGCAGCATTGTGCTTCACATTAAAATTACATTTATAAATGTTCTGTCATTCTGGTGATCTTTTAGTCTACAAAATAAAAATAAGGAAAACTTGATATTTGATTTACAAACAATAAATTATGTTAGTTTTTAGAAACACTTCTGATGACTGTTTTTAAACAGGCAACCATAGTGAAATAAATGTGAGATGTTATTAATTAACTCACAGCCCAGGTTAAGAAAAAAATTATAAAAATTGAGGGGCTGCTCTTCCAAATGAGTCAACCTGCAGTAATCACTCTCTTTTTCTATCCATACTAACTGGCCCATGGCTTTCATTTAGAAGGAGACGAAGAGCAACAAGAAGAAGAGTTTGCATTAGATGGCTTCTCATCAAAGAGTGATATTTGGTTTAAACTTCAGATCAATTGAGTACTGAAAGAAGAGATGTTTTATTGACATTCGACACATTACTGGCAAAGCATGGTCCTATATCTCTGTACTATACTACTACAACACCTTCCACACAATAACTTATATAATATATATCATTAATCAAAATACACATGTGTTTAACAGAAATATATATATAAAAAATAAACCTTACCTTATATGAAAGAAAGAATAACCTGTAGATACCATTTTGTAAGACTGACTAAATCCAAAGGGTTGACCAGGAGCTCGATAATGACAATTCCCTGTTGGTTATGAAAATGTTTCCCCAGTTGTATTATTGAATATTGCTCAGTGTCAATCAAACCATTTTGGTTCAACTTCAAGAAAAATTAAAACCGCAAGCGGTGATATCGGGCCCTCGCACTCCGCGCGCGTCGACCTGTGGCGCTCGTCGACCCGTGCCGCACTCGGAGGTTTTGTGATCGTGATGGGTCTCTAGAAAGTTGAATTCTTTTATAGGAAAAGGTATCTTTTGCTCTCGGCATAGACGCAATGGAATATTTGGGGGTGTGGTCACGGCTCCAGCATGCAAAATAGGGCATGGGTCTGATTGACTTTTTTGATGGGCTGTTTGTCTAGATGATGTGGAGCCAATTTGGTCTCACTGGGTGAAATGCCCTAGGAGGAGTTCATTCAAATAGCAGGCCTGAAAATGGCAAAAATTGACACTTTCAATTGAAGATGCTGGACTTCCTGTAGGGTTTGGAGTATGGCTCCAAGAGACTTTTTTGTATGTCTTAGGATGTTACATGAGTGTGCAAAATTTCAGAGCTGTAGATAAAATGTAACTCAGGGGCTAGCTAAAAAACATGGTATATTATGATATTTAAAGCTGCCAGTAGGGGGCGCTCTAACGTTTATGGACTTTATGCATATCAATGTGTTCAGGGCAGGAGGCTTATCAAATAGATGAGGATTTTGTAAGGAATGGTGAAAGATATTTCATGTATTTCAGAGCAAAACTAATTCTGTGGACGGTCATACAAATTTTCATTTGCTTCTGTAGGGGGCGCTATTGCGCCTACAGTCTTGAATCTGTAGTTATGGATTCAGCCTGGGTGTGTACATGAGTGATTAAATTTTCAGCCTGATCAGACAAAGCATGTGCGAACAAGTGCACAAACAATTTTGGTGGTGAGGGAGAAAAACAAAGGCCAAATTTAATGGCCTGGTGTGACAAGGCCGTTTAATATTTTGTAAAGATTTCCACAATATTTGATGGGCTACTTGTGTAGATGATCTGGAGCCAATTTGGTGTCAGTGGGTGAAATGCCCTAGGACGAGTTCGTTCAAATAGCAGGCGTGGAAATCGCAAAAATTGACACCTTCAATTGAAGATGGCTGACTTCCTGTAGGGTTTGGGGTATGGGTCCAAGAGACTTTTTTGTACGTCTTAGGATGTTACATGAGCCTGTACATTTTCATACATGTAGATAAAACGTAGCTCCGGGGCTACTCAAAAAACATGCTATTTTAAGATATTCCGAGCTGCCACTAGGCGGCGCTCTAACGTTTATGGACTTTATGCATATGAGTGTGTTCAGGGCAGCATGCTTATCACACCACTGAAGTTTGAGCCAGATTGGGAAAGTTGGCTTTGAGTTACAGCCATTTTTGTGTTCATGGCGAATCATCGAACTTTGCCGTCCCATAAGGGTCACGCCCTTTTGTCAAAAAGTCACAGTTTTGAAAACACAGTAAGTCCAACTTCTTAAGGCTTTCCAGGTGAAATTTGAGATGGTTCTGCTAAACCACCTTGGAGCTGGACCTCCAAGTGTAAAATATGACATTTCCTGTTCCCACTAGGTGGCGCTGCGACTGATATTAAATATTGTCATATGTATGTGTTCAGGGGGGCACCCTCATCCTACTGGAGAAGTTTGATGCACATTGGATCATGTAGGTATGAATGAGAGGCAATCAAAATTTCATGGCGAATGATCAAAGTTCAAAGGGGCATAAGGACCCCTCCCCCTTGGCAAAAACTCACCATTTTCGAGATTTAGATTCCCCTGGGGGTGTAGGTTAGACAAACCAAATATGAAGATGATAACGTCTAAAACCTCTGAGTTATTAGAAAAAGTGTGAGGGCTGCAAATCGCCAAATTTGCATAATTAATTCAAAATGGCGGACTTCCTGTTGGGTTTAGGGCATGGCTCCCAGAGGATTTTTTGTGCGCCTGGACATGATATACATGTGTATGAAGTTTCATTCATGTACGTGAAACACAGCGGTGGGGCTCCAGTTTAGGGGGCGCTAGCGAGCCATTTGGGCGCGCCCTTGCCCGAGCCCATTAAAATACTTAAATTTTCACCAGGTGTGACGCATGTGCAAAGTTTCATGAGTTTTTGAATATGATAAAGCCCCCAAAAAGCCAATTCATTTGCCTGAATAATTAAAGCCGCAAGCGGCGATGAGCGGGCCCTCGCACCCGGCGCGCGTCGACCCGTGGCGCGCTCCAGCCAAGCCGCGCGTCGACCCGTGGCACGCTCCAGCCGAGCCGCGCTCGGAGGTTCTCGCAGACGAGAGAGTAGCGGGCTCACCCGGCTGCTGACAGCTCAGCAGGCTAGCCGTACTTCGCGTCGTTCCTCTCCCGCTTCCACTAGGTGGCATCGGTGAGTGCCCACTAATGAAAGTATCACAATGGTCTATGTAATGCCTGCAGCCATCAAATAAATTGCAATGATCATAGGATGAATATTATTAGCGTACTTCTGATTTCCTGTTGCCACTAGGTGGCGTTATGAGTGTGAAACAAAGGTGATAGATGGGTGTGTCCAGTCTCCCTTACCCTCCCATTAAGCCTGTGAAGTTTGAGGCACATGGGACAATGTATGTCAGAGATATAACAATTTGGTGTACTGTGGTTTATGAGTAAAATCCCACATTCAGAGGGTTGCTACGGCAACAGCATTCAATATTCTACAAAACCATGAATATCTTTTGATGGGCTACTTGTGTAGATGATCTGGAGCCATTTTGGTGTGACTGGATGAAAAGCTGTAGTAGAAGATGATTGAAATAGCAGGCCTGAAAAATGTGAAAAATGCTGCAAAAATGACACCTTAATTAGAACATGTCAGGCTTCCTGTTGGATTTCGGCTATCGGTCCAAGAGACTTTTTTGTACGTGTTAGGATGTTACTTCAGCATGCACGATTTCAGGTACACAGACCAAGCACTGCCCTGGGGCTGATGTTTAGAACCTATCTGGGCCTGAAATGGAAAAAAAGTCCAAATTCAGAGGGTTGCTACGGCAACACCGTTCAATATTCTACAAAACCATGAATATCTTTTGATGGGCTACTTGTGTGGATGATCTGGAGCCATTTTGGTCTCACTGGGTCAAATGCCCTAGGAGGAGTTGAGGCAAAAAGGCCTGAAAAAGGCGAAAAATGCTGCAAAAATGACACTTTAAAGTGAACGTGGCTGACTTCCTGTTGGGTTTCGGCTATCAGTCCAAGAGACTTTTTTGTAGATGTTAGCATTTTACATCAGCAGGCACATTTTCAGGTACATAGAGAAAGCACAGCCCAGGGGCTGATGTTTAGAATCTCTGTGAATTTGAAATTGAAAAAAGTCCAAATTCAGAGGGTTGCCATGGCAACACCGTTCAATATTCTACAAAACCCTGAATAACTTTTGATGGGCTACTTGTGTAGATGATCTGGAGCCAATTTGGTGTCACTGGGTGAAATGCCCTAGGACAAGTTCGTTCAAATAGCAGGCGTGGAAATCGCAAAAATTGACACCTTCAATTGAAGATGGCCGACTTCCTGTAGGGTTTAGGGTATGGGTCCAAGAGACTTTTTTGTACGTCTTAGTATGTTACATGAGCATGTACATTTTCATACATGTAGATAAAACGTAGCTCCGGGGCTACTCAAAAAACTTGCTATTTTAAGATATTCCGAGCTGCCAGTAGGCGGCGCTCTAACGTTTATGGACTTTATGCATATGAGTGTGTTCAGGGCAGCATGCTTATCACACCACTGAAGTTTGAGCCAGATTGGGCAAGTTGGCTTTGAGTTACAGCCATTTTTGTGTTCATGGCGAATCATCGAACTTTGCCGTCCCATAAGGGGCACGCCCTTTTGTCAAAAACTCACAGTTTTGAAAACACAGTAAGTCCAACTTCTTAAGGCTTTCCAGGTGAAATTTGAGATGGTTCTGCTAAACCACCTTGGAGCTGGACCTCCAAGTGTAAAATATGACATTTCCTGTTCCCACTAGGTGGCGCTGCGACTGATATTAAATATTGTCATATGTATGTGTTCAGGGGGGCACCCTCATCCTACTGGAGAAGTTTGATGCACATTGGATCATGTAGGTATGAATGAGAGGCAATCAAAATTTCATGGCGAATGATCAAAGTTCAAAGGGGCATAAGGACCCCTCCCCCTTGGCAAAAACTCACCATTTTCGAGATTTAGATTCCCCTGGGGGTGTAGGTTAGACAAACCAAATATGAAGATGATAACGTCTAAAACCTCTGAGTTATTAGAAAAAGTGTGAGGGCTGCAAATCGCCAAATTTGCATAATTAATTCAAAATGGCGGACTTCCTGTTGGGTTTAGGGCATGGCTCCAAGAGGATTTTTTGTGCGCCTGGACATGATATACATGTGTATGAAGTTTCATTCATGTACGTGAAACACAGCGGTGGGGCTCCAGTTTAGGGGGCGCTAGCGAGCCATTTGGGCGCGCCCTTGCCCGAGCCCATTAAAATACTTAAATTTTCACCAGGTGTGACGCATGTGCAAAGTTTCATGAGTTTTTGAATATGATAAAGCCCCCAAAAAGCCAATTCATTTGCCTGAATAATAAAAAAAAAAAAAAAAAAAAAATAATAATAATAATAAACGAAGCAATTACAATAGGGCCTTCGCACAGTTCGTGCTCGGGCCCTAAAAATATAGTCCGTTATTCCTGATTTCTACAACTGACACAGCCAGCACAACACAAGTAGACCACGATCACACAGCAGTTCACCCTCAGTTAAGTAGCCATCCCTATCTCCCCTCCCACCCTCTTGCATGCTTTCACTGCGCTCTCTCTCTCTCTGTCCTCTGGCAGAGTATTCCAGTGCAAAGCTAATCTGAGGTTCTACATCTACCAGCTTTCAACAGACCACATCCAGTGTAAATTGTCATCTGTCAAAATGTATTGTTTTGAAAACTTAAATTACTGAAACTAAACACATCAGCACCACTACTTTCCCTGCCCTCAGTGCCTAAATGGAAACGTATAAAGAGGAAGGATAATATGTTCAATCTGTTTCAATCTTTTCTTTGAAATTAAACAAGCATGTGAGGGTGTTTAGTATCAAATCTAACATCCATATTATGCTGGTCACTGTGACACTACTTGAAGACTTGACTCGATTAACAATCAATTAATTACAGTCTTTTTCAGCAGCTTTGTGTTAAGTATTTCCTTACATCGTTTAATAAATGGCACTTACACTGCTTTTAGTCTTGATTTATACTCGTGTCTTCAATCGGTCATTTATAGTTCATGTTCATTTCAACCACTCCACAGAAGCCATCATTATAACGGTGCCATGCAAGGGCTATATGCCCTACTCCTTCATTGCTATGCTGTTGAAGGCTTAGTCAAAGGGAAATACAGTTATGACAAAGAAATTCTTACACTGTCATTATGCGCACACGCTAAAGCTCAGTCTCTCTCACTGGTCTTAACTGATTAAATTCAATATCTAAATGCAAATTCTTCAGAAATACTAATGGAGATTAGACCAATATTAGGTTACAAAACTGTTGATTCAGAAAACAAAAGGGCAGAGATGACATATTAAAGACCAAAGTAATGCCACGATTGCCTTTTTAACAAAGGTCATTTGATGTGTCAAAAAAGACGTAGGCTACAAATTATACAGATCATGACCTTGCACTTGGTGTAAACTACCCTTGTCTAAAAAAATATACAGTATACCAACATGTGATATGGAAAAGAAAAACCCTAGACATTTGCGGTTATCAAAGGATCAAAGGCTTAGTGCACACAACAGAAAGATAGCTTCAGCTGCTCCCTTGCCACAGGGGGTCACCATAGCAGGTAACTCCGCATGCTTGATATGGCAGAGTTTTTCTGCTGGATGCCCTACCCAAAGTGGATTTGTGTCTCCAGCTAGAATCAAACCAGCAACCTTTCACATAAAAAACGAATGTGTGAACCACTAGACCATTTTATGGTACATTTAGTGCAGACAATATAACATGACAACAGCAGATATCCTTGGCAGCGGAACAAAGGAAGAACTGTGAGCAAACCACCCATTAGTACAACTATAGGTTCCTTGTGCAGTGAGTGACTGTCATAAATCAACAGTATTCTTCAGCCTCACAACTGTGAGTACCATGTGAAGAGAGAAACTTAAAACCAAACAGGACTAAGACTTAGTAAGATGGAGCAAAGTCAGAGAATGATGTAAACAGAACAGAGAGAAGGCAGAGATATTCGTAAGGTTTTGTAGAGGATTTGTAGGGTGCCTTTGATGAGACACCAAATTCTGAGAAGCAATGTCCCTTTAGTACATTTTAGTGCATCTGCTTAAACATTCAGAGAGGTTAAACTCAACCAGTTTCAAAGCACTGTGTTATCAATGTATGTGTATGCAAATGTATATCTGTGTGTGTAGGACAGGAACAAGAAGAAAACTGGACTGGACTGGAAAGGTTGATAACAGATAACACTGGTGGAGGAACTGAAGTTAAACAGCGCCTACCTCCCGGAGTTGAACTCTGACTTTAGTGATGGCCTTCATCCAATTGAGTCTGGACTGGGAAAAGGGTAATGGTGGTCCATCATCATGGAATCTAGGTTACACAGATTTAAGCATTAGAGGAAATCTCTCAGCTCCCAAGAATTTTCATTATATCACACAAAGTTAATTTCTAAGCAAAAATGTACCTTTGGAGTTTAGGGGATCCTCTCTCTGCTGGAGCATCAGTTTTCAAGCCATGTCCTACTTCAGGGGACAGCCTATCTGTCTCCCGCTCACTGACTGCAGAATGTCCATTGGTGGCGGGATGACTATTTGTGCGTGGCTGCCCATTAGTAGAAGGGTGAAAACCAGTACTATGGAAGGAGTGGAAGGACTCCTCCATTTCTGACCCTCCAGTGCTCTCGTGGCCAGTCTCACTAAGCTGGGAGCTGGTCTGGCTAAGGTTTCCTGATGACCCAAAGCGACTACTTTCCACTGGACTACATTGGTGAAAGAGGAGTGAAGAAAATATTCAAAATGGTGAAACAGTTTTTTTTTTTTTTTTAAAGTATTTCTGAATATTTTATAGTTTTATTTTAAAAGACCAAAATGGATTTATGAACTCTGATTACTACATACATGTAGTTGTAAACCATTTGCCAGATGGATTAAGGTGTTCATATCAAAGCAGAATTCCAGGATTAAACAAAAAAAAAAAATGTATAATGCTGTAAGCAATTCACTTAATTCCATTTTATTTATATAGCCCAATTTACAACAACAGTTGCCTCAAGGCACTTAATATTGGAGAGTAAAGACCCTACAATGTTACAAGTGTATGTATATTTGAGCCCATAATCATGCCTTTACATGCTAATAAAGAAATTAATTCTATAAACATCTGCATTTACATTAATCTAGTGCAAAATAATAGGGACTACAAGTGCAGAATAATAGGGACTACAAAATAAATTTCTAAAGTTTGAATACGCTGCAAATTCATGTGCAAAATTGAAGCTCTCTTTGAGAGTGGTAGGGAGGAATGATATATATCATATAGTAACATTTGGTTGTGTACATTCACTGCTAAACTGGGCACAGATAAGTAAATATGAAAATACTGTTATGGAATTCTGTTTTAAAATGACACATGAAATTACAGATACTAAACACAATATGCCCATATCAAACGAACACACACACACACAGACATAAAATAACTAAACTAGTGAAAATGGACTGCAGAGCTGAACAAGAAGGACATTTTTCCCAAACTCCCAATGCATCATAAATGGTAGGGGGAGGGAGGGTGCCATTTATTATGCTTTTACTAGCCTTTTTGTATTCAACAGATCCCTCTTGGACTGGTTGTCCAGCTGCACTCCAGAGTTAGGACCTGCAGAGGGGTGTATTTCTACAAGCCTTTCCTTCTCCTTTGGGGTCAGGGGTGCTGAAGGATCTACTTCAGGAGTGGAGATGTAAATCTGGGGAGTTGCTATATCATCTGTGGAACCTACCGGTTCAGTTTTTTGGGCTTCAGTTGTTTCAATCTTTTGTACAGTTTCACCACTTCTTGAACTGTTGTTAGTTTGGGGTTGAGAAGTGATAACTGGAACAGCTTGGGGCTTTGGTGGCTCTGCCTTCCAAGGAAAACTTTTATTTGCCCCAAATAATGAAGTGGTGGGTGGCCCTTGTTTTTCACCATTAGATTTTTCCTCTTGAAATATGCCTCCAGAAAGGGTTTTTAACCCTGCAATCAGACCACTGCCTCCTTCTGTTTGAGACAATGATGAAGCAAGTGATGGTGCCGATGACAACAGGGATCCAAGAGATTTTCCTGCATCACTCTGTGCTGATATAAAACCAAACATAGACTTAGCTTGAGATGACTCTGTATTGCTGGGCAACTGATCAGCATTAACATTAACTCCTGCTTCTTTGAGATCAGGTGGGACTGATTTGTCAGTTTCTTTACACTCTGGGTCACCTTTAATCACGATGGGCTTCTCATGTATCACCTCTCCCTCACAATCTGCCTTTTCTTTTTCAATGTTATCTACCTGGTGAATGATGTCATTTTTAGTATCTTTTGGTGCACTTGCAATAGCAGAGGATTCTGGACAAGCTGCTCCAGATTCCACAGCACTGTCACTTGTTAAGTTGCAAGACTTTACTTGATCTTTATCTTGCAGTGTTGAGTCCAGAATTTTATTTGCACTAGTTGCTGGTTTGGGTACAGCTGGCACAGATTCAGATGGCTTAGGTGGGTGTCCAATTGCCCCAAAGAAAGATCCTCCTATGCCACCAAGTAAAGCTGATGCTCCAGTTTGAGATCCTGCAGTTTGACCAGTGGCTCCTCCAAACATTCCTCCAAACAAAGAACCACCAGGCTGAGGTGTAACTCCAGACCCTCCAAACATTCCACCCAGTAATGATCCACCACTTTGAGGACCTGCAGATTTGGCACTAGGTCCTCCCCCAAACATCCCACCTAATACTGAACCTCCAGGGGTGGGGGGAGTAGCTTGAGTACTGGACTGAGGAGCAGACCCTTTAAATAAGCCTCCTAGTAATGATCCCCCTGTCTGGGGAGATGTTGCCTGGGCATTGGACCCTCCAAAAATACCCCCTAATATTGATGCACCAGTCTGATTGGGGGAAGGTTGGGGTGCTGTTCCTCCTGATCCAAAAGGCTTCTGCTGCTGCTGAGGTCCTTCAGTGGGAGTAGGTGTTGGTTTGAAAAGGGATGACATGAAGCCTGTAACTGTATCTGACTTATCTGGCAGTGGAGGTTTCTGTTGCTCTTGGACCAAAGAACTTCCTGACTGAGTGGGTGGCATTTCCTCCTTTGCTGTAGATGTTTTTGTATCTTGATTCAACTGGCCAATCATAATCTCTGAACTTGCAGTTTGCTCCACTGATGTACATGTTTCAAATTCTTTAGACTGAATTTCTTCAGGTAAAGCAATTTGCTTGCCAGTATCTTGGCAACTTGCTTCTTCAGTGAGACTGTCCTCACCTTTGGACAAGCTTGCAGCAAGACACTGAACTTTATTGTCAAGTTTATTTGGTGTTTTCATTTGATCATTGCTTGTGGAAAAAGTATTAATTTCCCCTGTATCACCACCAGTTGAAACTGTTTTACTGTCAGTGGCTTTTGGTGGATCAATTACAGTTGATGTAGTATTGTTAAGAGTGGTAGTTGATATTTTGTCATCATTAGTTGGTGTTGCAGCTGAAGCAGATCCTCCAAACACGGAAAACAAACTTTTACCAGGTGACTCATTAGGACCAGAAGCTCCAGGTAAAATACCAGCTAGAAGAGACGTACCAGTCTGTACATCAGCCATTTGAGAGGGTGAACTGCCCAAAATTCCTCCAAATATAGAGCTTTTATTTTGGGTCGTTGAAGTCGGAGCAGCCCCACCAAATATTCCACCTAAAGACCCAGTAGTCTGAGGCACAGTAGATGAAACTCCTGAGCCACCAAATATACCACCCAAAATAGACCCTCCAGTCTGAGATCCAGCAGCTTGGGGAGCAGATCCACCAAATAAGCCTCCAAGTAATGACCCTGACTGTGGTCCTGCAGTTTGAGGAACAGACCCTCCAGTCTTGTTGGGACTAGCTTGCGGAGCAGTTTGAGGTGTAGACCCTCCAAATAACCCACCTAGCAATGATGCTCCTGTTTGAGATGATGGTATTTGAGGTGAAGAACTTCCAAACATTGCCCCTAACAGAGAACTTCCAGTTTGTGAAGAGGGCTGAGGGGCAGAACCTCCAAACACTGAAAACAACCCCTTCACTGGTTGGTCCTTCAGGTCCGATGATCCAGGTGTAGACCCTGCAGGTGACGGATCTATTTTGGTAGCACTTGATTCAGTGCTGGGTGCAGAAAATAAAGAAAGCAAACCTTTTTCTGGTTGATCTGAAATTGATCCAGCTGATGATGGAGGATGTGAGTCTGATCCACTGATCACAGGTACCACACCAGAGGCTGATGGTTCTTTTGAAAGAGCAGAATCCTGAGGTGCACCCTCAGTGCTTGTTTCCTTATGCACAGTAACACATTCCGAATTTGATTCCTTAGATGCAACATCATTGGCTTTAATTGTGTCACTTTCTTTGCAAGTATTTGTGGCAGCTATAGTAATATCTGTGGATGGGGTAGCATGCACTTGACTAAAGTTACTATCAGGTTTGCTCCCTGAGAATTCAACAGAGATTTCAGTAGTAGGTGCATCTTTTAGAACATGGTCTTTTGAAGTAGATAATGTTTGGGAAGAACTCTGCTGCGAATTAATAGCTGGGGGCTCTTTGGTAGTGGTAACAACAGCAGATGAATTGAGAGTTTGTTGTGGTGTTGGTAAAACATCGTTAAAAATAGAACTCATACTCTTGCTAGTTTCTTTGGGGGCTGCAGTCCTAGGTGTGGAGGGCATATTTGTACCCCCACCAGCTCTTGGTGTTTGAGGGGTACTAGGACCACTAAACACAGAAAACAAAGTTTTTCTTGGACTTTCACTTGAGGAAGACAATCCACCAAATATACCCCCAAGAACAGAGGTGGCTGTCTGTCCTTGTGGTTGAGGTTGTTCTTGGGGTTTAGATTGCATCTGGGGTCTCCCTGGTTGCTGAGTTTGTGATTGGACTACTCGTTCTTGAGATGGAGTTGTTGATGACTGTGTTTGTGGAGGGCTGGGATCACCAAACACTGAAAACAGCCCCTTCACTGCACTCTCAGCTGAACTTGATGACCCAGGCAAAATCCCACCCAGAAAAGATCCTGTTTGGTTTTGAGACTGTTGGGTGCTGGGACCTCCAAACATTGAAAGGAATCCTGTAGCTGGAGAATCCTTTGGAGGAGCAGTTCCCCCCTGTGGTGCCTCAGTGTTGGGCTTGGTTTCATTAGAAGACGGATGAGGACTCGATGCTGAAAACATTGATAATAAACCTTTACCAGGTGTTTCTTGTTGAGGAGGCTGTGGAAGTGTACTTGGTGGGTGTGTTTGAGACAATGTCCCAGTTTTAGGTTCAGTCTGCTGAGTATTTGGCCCTGTAAACATTGAAAATATACTTTTACCAAGAGATTCTTCCTGTGGAGCCACAGGACCAGACTGGTTAGATGCTGCTGATCCAGCAAACATTTCTCCAATTGAAAATCCAAACAGCCCACCAGATGGTTTATTTTCTGCTTCCTGTTTTGTCTGTCCAGCAGGTGGCACAGATTTTGACTGGCTTGTTGCGGGGCCTGTGGAGATACTGGGAGTAGACACTTGTGAAATACTTTTATTTGGGGTTTGGCTCTGCACAGGCGTAGATAAGCCACTTTGGTCTAATGTTTGTTGTCTCTGTATACCCTTAGATCTAGATGTTGATGTTAGTGAATCCTCTGTAACACTAGGTTTCATTTGTTGTTTTTGTGGTGGAGGGGGCTCAGTGCTAAATAGATTACTTATTGATCCAAAGAGATTTGAAACTCCTGTAGTCTCTTTATTTGCAGTGGCACTGCCTGGTAAGGAACATGTGCTGCCACTTTTGCTCTGTTGATTTGGAGATGTGTCAGTTACGTTATTTTGAACAGGTTTGGTTTCCTCCATTCCTACTGCAGATTTTAAAAAGTTCATGAAGCCTGCCTGTGGTTGTTCAGATGATTTTTCCACTGGTGTATCTACTGGCTTATAAGATACAGGCTGTATAGGTGGTGCAGGTTTACTAAGAGAATCTTTTGATCCTAAAGGCACTGTGACATTGACGTTTGCTGGTGGAGTCACTTGTTGCACCATTGTAGTCTGCCGTGCAAGTTTAGGTTTTTGGGCTGTATGTGAGGGTGTCACAGGGTGAGTCACTTGAGCTACTGTTGGTACTGTAGGCAAAATTCTACCCTGTGTGGTAACTGGCTTATTCTCAATTTCCTGTTTAACACTTTCTGTCTGTGTCACAATTGCAGTAGATTCTTCTCCGATGATCTTAGACTTCAGACTCTGGAAACCTGATGAAAGGATGCTCTTAGAGTATTTGTCAGAGGCTTGCTCACATGTGGACTTACTAGAATTGTTCAATCCCACCTGTGGTCTTTTGTTGACAAAAGAGGATACTAGGGAAGAAATCTTCTTAACTTGACGATTAGGTTGTTGTTCTCCTGGAGACACTCTTTTCCTCCATTCTTCCTCTGACACATCATCCACATGTTTTACTGTAACAGCACTTGATGAACGCCGCCGTTGGCTAGGTTGGTAACAGCTGTAAAGTAGCTGTTGATTTGAATTTTCAGTAGGAGTAGAATTTAAGGAGACAGAAACTTTTTGAGCAAGAAATGTCTTCACTTCCTGATTGTTCCAATAAGGGCCAATGTGGTCTCTATTATGACATGAAAGGTCAATGACATCATTGTAATAATCTTGATATGCATAACTAGGCTGTCTTGGATCCATCCTAACTTTGTTTAATGTATAGCATGATAAATCCACCCCAGGTTGCCCTTGAGACAGAAATGAATTTTCAAACATTTGAGAAAACTGCTCAAGATTTAAATTCATAATCTCATTTCCTTTTCTGTAGGCAGCAGACAAATCTAGGGGGGCATTGAGAAGCTGAGAATCACTGCGATCTTGACCTGGAAGCCAAAGAAGCTCATCTTCATTGTAAAGTGGAATTTTAAAGCCACAGACTAAAACCATTTCATTTTGCAGCCATGCACAGGGAAAACTATCCAACTTCTGTGTATTTCCCCAAGATTCACCTTCAGGGGCACATGCATACACATATTCTCCCACTGCATCTGTAAGCAAGGCATAAATATACTCGTGATCTGTGTAAACAAAGTAGCCACAGTCACCATCTTCTGCTGGCCACCACATTCCTTGCTCCAAAAGAGCAAGCCACTGCTGATACCATTCAGTGTCTTCAAGGTACAGGGAGTCTTCGAGCTCTATATTGGCACTTGGAGGAAAGTTTGAATCTACTGGTCTATTCAAATTAAACTGACTATGATGGATCATACCGTTAGTATTTTCCATTTCATGTTGCCAGTTAGCTGAATAAGATAAGCTTGGAGCAGTTTCCTCATAATACCCCTCATGATATGAAACACCATTTAAGCTATAAGTGCTACCATCATTAAATGAATGCCACTTCCCAAACTTGGCATTACTCTGTTTAGTAGTTAAGTTCAACACACCTTCCTCATTGGGTGAATTTCCTATATTTCCCAAGTCTTCATAACTGTTCCATAATTTTCTCTTTGAATATGGATCATCATTTCTATGTCCTTCAAACTGATGAGGTTTATATTGTTCTTGGTGATAATCAACACCTTGCCATTGCAAAGCGTTCTGATTCTCAGATGCTGGTAATGTTGTACCTTCACAACTCAGGCTATATCCTTGATCCTCTACTGGGAAATTATAATTTAGTGATTCATCCTGAAATTGCTGCCATAGAGCACTTTCACGGATCCACTGGTTTTCATCATAAGAGGGACTTATTCCATATGCAGATGGCTGATCTTGATAAAGATTTTGACTTGTAGCTCCATACAAAGAGGGAGAGCTTCCACCAATATATTGATGAATGGTCATAATTGGTGAAGTTGCATGACTTTGTAAAAGGGAATGAATATTTCCAGTACTATAAGCTATTGTGTTACTTGGCCTAAATGAACTGTATAACTGAGACAAATTTTCTGTGCTGACTGAAGAGTACGTTTCCTGACTCTGAAGAGATCTTGCAAAAGTAGCTGATGTACGCAAATCCAAACTCTCAGTATCAACTGACACAGGTGCACTGATTAAAGCGTGTCTGCTCTGTCCTGGATTGACAGAAACTGGACTGTCTTTTCGCAAACTGTCCCTGCCAAAATTTGAGGTGACACTTTTTAATGTGCCTGAATAAGAATCTGCAAACGTAGTTGAGGGAATCTGTTCTGTTATTTGACTTGACATTCCTGCTTGTTTAGTACAGGGATGGTCAGTTATAGTTTTGCTAAACAATCCTGACAAAAACCCTTGCTGGCCAGTTTGTTGGGTCCTTTTCTCTTGCTCTGCTTTTTCTTGTGAGGACTGTTGTGTTATATTAGTGGATGACTGCTTTTGCAGTGGGCTTTTCATTGTGACTGTATAATTACTGGCCCTTTCTTGAGGTGGTTGTATTGTTGATGTTTGACAGGTTGTGTCAATACTTTCATTTGATTTTGTAAACTTGTTTAACAACCCTGAGAGTACTCCAGATTTACCTGCTGTTTCCACCTGTGTTGGTCCAGTCTGGCTCTGTGACATTTTGTTTTGCTGTTGAGTTTCATAGATGTTTTTGGGCTGCAGTCGTTGAGGTGGGTTTTCTGAAGATGATTTAAAAAGTCCAGAAAACAGACCACTTTTTTGGGTTGTGCTATTTTGTGGCTGATCTCGGTTAGAAACTTGAATATTTTTTGTCTTTTCTATTTGCTCATAGCTGGATTTACTTAGTGTTACTCCATGCTGATGAGCTGATGGTTGAGTTTGTGTGTTTATGTTGTCTGCTGAAGCAAATTTAAAAAGTCCAGACAGAAGACCACCATGCTGGGATGGTGCTTGCTGAAGAGGAACGGTCTGCTGTCGAGCAAATCCTGGCTTATTTGTCTCGTGTCGGACACCTTGCTGACTCTGTGGTACATTTTTGAGAGGAGGACCTCGGCTTGGACCTTGAGTACTCTGTTGGCTCAGACCTTGTTGATTGCTTTGCAGGTGAACTGTATGACTGCTTGAAATACTCTCAGAGGATTCACATTTTAGCAACCCATAGTGAGTGTGCCGAGCATGTGTTTGCTGAGTTCTGTGTGAAGACTGCTGCTGACCAAAGTGACTACCAGGAATGTTCCTCTGAGCTTCACTATCAGGTACTTGTCCTTTTTGTTGCAAGTTTTCTGTTGATGGAAATTTCAATAAACCTGAGAGAAAGCCCCCCATCTGTGGAGCTGAGGAATTTTGATCTGGAGCAGGGTGGTGTAAAGACTGTGTGGGGATATTGCTGTTGGATGGTTGAATGTTTGCATGCTGTGGTAAACTGCCAGATAAGTCAGTACTAGAGCTAAATTTAAGAATTCCAGATAGCAGTCCTTGTTTTGGTGGATTGGGAGTCTGCTGTTGCATTCCAGGTTTCTGATTTGATGTATGTTGGGCTTGTGAGGCAGATGGCATTTGCTGATTACTGATTATATTCTGGCTTGGACTAGAGGGTGCTGGGGTAGGGGTGAATATGCTAGAAAACCATCCTTTCTCACTGTTTTCCTGGTGCACAGGAGGAGTCTTGGTAAAGGTGGTGGAAGTTGTTGAAGATAAATCATGATGAGGATTCTGTGTTTTCACGGAGGCACCAATGTCTTCACTGGATGCAAATTTTAAAAAACCAGAAAGCATGCCTCCTTCTGCTTTGGGACGTTGCTGAGTGGAGACATTTTCAGATGAAGGGAAAGGTAATTTAACCTTATTAGTCAGTGATGGGTCCTCTACTGGTTTCTCCAGTTGGGGGTTTTCTGTGGTTCTAAACACTGGATAAACTGCCACCGGTGGAGCTCCATGGGGTGGAACAGGGGTAGCAGGTGTGATTAATGAACTTAATGACTTCTTAAAAGGGCTAAAGAAGCCAGTGTTTGCAGAATATGTTTGGTCAGTTGACCTTTCTGGCCCTGGAACAGGCAAATTTTCTTTATTCAAAATCACCGGAATTTGTCTCTCATATAAATTTTTATCATGATTTTGTCCTGAATGTTTCTCTTGCGACAGTCTTCTTAATTTTTCTGATTCCCTACCTCCTTTGTCAACCCATCTCTCCCCCCATTGTGTATGGCTCTGAGAACCCGTGGATTCTGATTTGTATTCAGCTGAGTTCACATTATCTGCTGAAAAAAGCTTTAAGGGATTCAATCTGCCCAAGACTGAGTTTTCTGGAGCACTCTGAGGTTTGGTTACAATCTCGGGTACATGTTCATTTGTACTCATTTGAGTCTGACACTTTTTGGGAGTTTTTATTTCTTGACCATGACTGTGTATTTTGGCATCATGTGGTGTCTGAGAAGGCAAAGAACCAAATGATTTTTCAGGAGAACTTTCTACTGGAGAGACAACAGCTACGGGAGCTGTGTTTTTTGATTTAGGAATGAAGGTAAACAATTTTGTGAATCCAGATTGTGAGGGTTGTGCGGATGATACTTGTGGAGATGGGGCAGGTTGTTTAGGGCCCCCACCAACTTTGTCAGTGAGCGAACTAAATAACGAGCTCATGGCATTTTTTACTCCTGAAATACCCTGATCAGAAGCTGCATGCGATTGGGATTCTTCTCTTGAATCCTTTGCATTTTGGTCGTCCCCAAATGAATCTGTTCTACTACCATTTGAAGAAAGCCTAGATTTGCTTGATTTAGGCAGAGATTCATACTTGTTAATTTCCTCCTCTTTTTCAGCTAGGTATTCAGAAACAGTTTCAACAAGACATTGAAGCTCATCCATAGGATCAACATATTCATCACTTGGTTCTTCTACAGGAGAGAGTACTGCCTCTGAAACCCATCCTCCTGATTTAAGTTTTCCATACTTCTTATCCCAAAGGCCCTGGGAATGTTCTATGTGGCCCTCACAGGAGAAAGTATAATTTCTTGTGTTCTCTGAGTGACATTCATCAGCCATAAAGGCAATGTCATTAATATCGTCCTCTGGTCCTATGGGGTTGTGCAGAGGACTCTCCGATTCAAAATCAAACCGTGCCCTCCTTCTAGCGTCTTGCTCTTTTTTGTATGCCACATAATTCTCAAAAGTACTGTCCAGCTCATTTTTAGCCCACATCCTAGTTTTGTAGAGAAGCCCATTCTTATATGGCCTTAGGTCTGACATCATACGCTCCTCCTCTTCCTGCATCTCTGCTACCTGCCGCATAAAAAGCTCCCCTCTTTTCTCACGGAGGAGTGCAAGGTCAGAGGGAAGGGTCTCTTCTCTCATTTTGTTTGCCTCTGGACTGAGAAACCCTCCTGGGTCTGTGATCTTTTTCTTTCGCCGCCGATCAATAGTATCATAACCCTCAGGATAGGTGCCAGGCAGTACACCTCCATGCTTTGTATTTTGATGGATAGTTGAATGTGATGGTGCAGGGTAGGGTTTTCCCATGCGAAAGATTACGCTGTCCTCATCATCTAGGAAGTCACTAAGCCGAGGCTTGGTTTGCCCCTTGTATTTGTTTTCCCAATCTTCAACCCCCATGCCAGAATCTACAGGTATAATTCTGACTCTTCCTTTCTGGTTTAAAGAGCTTTTTTTTTTTTTTTTTTTTTGGTTAAAGAATAAATTTAACAAGGGTATGGGAATGGATAAAGGGATGGAAAAGAGGCATACAAAAAGAAAAAATGCAAACAAAAACTTGTTAAACCACACAGTAAATGGAGAAATTACAGTATGACACAAATCTGAATCAATCTTGTGTAATGATGATATCAACTATAATATATAATAAGTAATATATAATATTACATTCTTAACCATGGCTACATGTTAAATAAAATTTTTACAGTTTTTGATGATCTTGTATAATTTGAAGACAATATTATTACATTGTCAACAAAAAACTAAACTGCCCAGAAGGCATACCAAAAAAACTAGAACAAAACATATTATACATTTCATACATTTGACACAGGTAATACAAGTCTTTGTATGCACATGTGCGATTGTGTGCATGTGGCCCTATGTTTGCACGTGCTTTACTAAATTCAGACTGTTGTAAATCCCCACTGCAACAGACGCTTATCAGCACTTCCACACTCAGTCTGTAAAAGTCTTAACAACAAATGTCTACTAAATCACCACCATGTGGCATTCATTGAACAGGTTTTTAAATCACCACTGAGGGGCATGCGTCCGTCACTGACCCACTTCCTCCAGAGGTGTAACAGAGGGATATCCTCTGTGATATAGCCAGAGCATTTCAAACTAACAGGAACTTTAAGCAACCCAACAGACTCAAGACAAAAAGAAACATGAACAATGAATGAGTTTTTTTTTTTCTGGCTGTAATCACATTTTTTTCTGATGTAGAATTATCCGGATCAACCCGCTATCAGTCTGCACAGGCAGATTTGTAGCAGTCTCAATGGTGCATATGCATGCTATGACGAGAGCACAAGATTAAAGTCCATGCACCAAAAACATTTGTTTTCTGGACCAATTATGTCCTGGCAGCATTGTGGCAACAATATTAATACGAATAGATGAAAATATATTATTTTTGTGGTAGAATTCCTTCATCTAATATTTTAATTCATATAATTATATATATATATATATATATATATATACTTTGTAACAATCACCAGATAAATGCTTTTTTACCAATTTCAAAAAATGGTGACTTGGGTAACAGTAAACAAACAAGTCTCATATTCTTCCTGATGTAGAGAAGACAAACATATTTGTGACCATCTAGAGCAAGGGCTGGCAATTAACTTTCCCAAGGGGCCACAAGGGACTGTTGTGGAACGCTGCACCAATAAGCTGAACTCAATTCTGCCCAATATGAATTTGATTTCTTTATAAACTGCAACTGGTAAGAGCAAATGTTACAATTAGGCCCTCATTGTGACCCCTTGGGAAAATGAATTATCCACCCCTGAGCTAGAGCAACAAACATGGGTTTTTGGTCAGGTAAACTATTCATAATAAAACAAATTAAGAGTAAAGGTAATTACCAATTCCTTCTTTGTCAAACAATCTTATCAAAAATAAACATTTCTGACTAGATTTTATAAAACCTAATTAAATGAAACCTTACAAGTGATATCATTATGGGACCAATTAAATGAGCTCTTTTTATCTTTATAATTTAATTGGTATTGATTTAACTTCTGAGGTCATAACGAGTAGTTGAGTAATTTTCCATGACGTTATTGCATTTCTAACTTTGCGCCTCATGTGAGAAAAAGGGATTTGGGTGGGGGGAAATTGGCCATTACCACAGTGATTATGCTGTAAACAAAAAAAACAAAAAAAAACCCAACAAAAAATCAAAACTAAATGTTGCAATGTAAGTCCACCACCATCAGGCTGCACTGCCTATATGTATGTGTGAGAGAGAGTGTGTGTTTGATCAGGAGTGACAAGTTAAGTTGTCTATGGGTAAGCCTGTATACCTGCTTCCTCTCTGGTCTCTGTAGTCCAGGTCAAAACTGTGGACAGAGTCTGTGCAGCCATCTGGGCGATGCTGTGGCCGAGGCCCCATCGGGTACTGGTGCATAGACGAGTTGGGTTGAGCAGTTGTGTGGTAACGTGGAGGCAAACTGTTACTGGTCTCACTGCGGTAATCGCTATCCCGGTCATCCACAGCACTGTCCTGGTCGTCCAAAGCTGCATGGGGCAAAAAGACAAGCTCTAAATATTCTATCCTGACACCTTGTAATTCTGTCGAAGTAAACATGTTTAGTCTGACAGCATTTTATTTTCTAGGAATCCTTGCTTATTATTTATGTAAAAGCAGTGGGCGCGTTCTTTTTGAATTTTCATTATCCATATAAAATGTAAAAAGCTGGATGTTTGTAGAATTAAAAAAGCTAACTATGTAACAGCCTGGGGTCATTTGCTGGTGATTTAATCAAAGTAAACACTGTCCAAGAACCCACAGAATGGCACTGAACGCTGGTACAGTCATTTCAAATCAGAAGCTATGAGTTTCATAACAAAATCTGTCCCTCTGTCTTTAGATAATCCGAAGGAGACAATTTCCCTATAAGATAAAAGCTGTAGACAACAAATTGTGTCAGGATCACTAATATTCATTTACAGATAAAAGCAGATTTTCCCTACCTTTCAGTGCAAAAATTATCACTTCTTGTGATCCTGAATAAGTTTGTTTATAAAATAATTGGTTATCATCAACAGCAGCAGTGTTACAGTGCAACACTAGACACATTTTCCAAGAAAACAACTTAATTCTTGCTGTTTTATTTCAATAATTCCCACCTGTGCACATGCAGTTAGGGAAATTCAAGGTCAAGATCATAAACATATCAAACCATAGCACTGCTTACACTGTTCATCACACCTCTAAGAGAATAGAGCACTGCGCATGCTCTCATGCTAAATGTATGGCAATGAGCTGCTGTTCATTTCTGTATCTGTATGATCCTATAGAGTCATCTACAGAATAAGTAAAGACCAGTAAATGCATTTTGTGTTTATGTTGTTAATGCAGATACGTCACTGTATTCATACATGAAAAACAAGACAATCATTTCACAAAGTAGGAACTTTGTGTTGGACTACCGGGGGAAGTTCACATCATGCAACTTCAAAATTATTTTTATAATAAAAAAGCACCAAAATAGACCAGTTCAATTGACCTTGCCAGCCCAAAGAAAACATCTTTCAAAAGCTAAGCAGAAGGCTGGTATTCACTGGAGGGGATAGCTGGGCTGGGGTTTATCTTTTCAGAGAGATAAAGCTGATAAAGATATACTGACTCTATTGATATCATTTAGAAAAGTGCAAGGGGGTGAAAAAGTGTTAAAGTGATTCACAGATATTTCTTGGTAAAGACTGCCACCTGTCATTTCTGTGGAAGAACTGCAATTCCCAACCTTAAAGATTTAAAGAGGGGGGGCCTTCCATTGTTTATCAGACTTACAGCAATATTTGTTTATGTATCAGAAGCTCATGTTTCCCGTCTCTTTTCCAGAATGTGTGCAATATAATGACAAATCATATGTGTTTTAAAACTGTTCTAACATTAGCACAGTGCATACTGTAGAAAACAAGAAAACAATAAAATGATAGGAAAAAAAATGCCAAAGGTGAATACAGTGAGGAAAAATTTAAGTGTTAGAATGAAATAATGTAAATTAACTAAAAGGAAACTTTATGGATTACATGTTATAGGGGGACATGGGGCATTATGACATGCAAAAGGGGACTGGGTATTGGCCAAGGGGAGAATTTTATCAAAGTGTGTTACATACTCAGTGAGTCGGCCCATCCGAAATAGTTGCCTGGTGAAAGTGCAGATGTAACAAGTGAGAGGCAAGTCAGAGGAAGCAGTGATAGTGAAAACAAACAAAAAAAATAAATAAATAAGTGTTCCTGTGCTATAAAAGTTGGACAGTGAGGGAATTCCATTAGTGGCTCTCAGAGGGGAAAACAAACATATAAACTGTCACAACAGCGAGCACAGGGTTAAAGAAAAAGAAAATGAGTAAGAGAGCTAAAAAGGTGGAGAATTGGCTCCATCTAGGGGTTGAGAAGAGTCTCGCAGGTACTCACAGCACTGGGAAGCTGCAAATGGTAATGGCTGACTCTGAACATCTTCCTGAAGAGGGTACTAGAGAAAAACAATCAGTGTTAGGAACCAAAGTGATTACAGAAGTTCTATGTATGTGCATTAGAAGGAGAACTCTTAAATGTGTATATAAAAGCATTTTTTTTTCCTAATTGACTCAAGCAATAAAACTATTTGAAATAAAAACTTTAAAATCCATTTTACCTCGTCATGGATTCCCATTCTGTTGATGCGCTCCAGCTTGCCTGTCCAATACTGCGCCTCATCATCTGGAATGTCTGATACCAAAATATGCACGGAAACAAACTTCAAGCTTCATTTCCATCATGTCATCATGATACATTTATGTCTGTTCAATTTTTCATGAACTGCCTGCCAATGAATAGTAAGTTAGCAGTTACATGCAAAATAAGTGTTAAGAGGTACAGTGTAGCAGGTTACAGGTTTCTTGAAACATTTTAATGCAAACTACAAATAAAAACAGACATATTAGTGTTCAATATGCTGTCAGGTACTCTCACTATGCCTACTTTAAAGGGAGATCTGAACTGCACTGCAGACAGATACACATTAAAGGGCACACATACAAAGGCCAGAGCTTCAAAGACGTCACAAACCCACGGCTTTAATGAACAGCTTTGGAAGCACAGAGTCATGATGGGCTCCTGCAACCTTAAAAGGGCTCCTCTTGAAACAGAGGACGAGGATCTCTCCCACTCAGTGGACACTCTGCTTTAACTTTGATGCATTTTGATCACAGGGCTTAAGCATTATATACTGAACAGAAGTGCAGTAGTAAAATAGTGTAGTGGTCAAGTACAAAACGTGAAAGGAGCACAAAGGACATTTTGTCATTTAGACACTAATTAATAAATACTTTTAATTGCTATTACAAAATAAATAAAACCCTGTCAATTATATTTATCAAGTAAATCAAACTGTTTACAATGCCTGCAAAACACCACAATATTTAGTCTATATTTACAGATGACCAAAAACACCAAGCTGGTGTTACTCTGAGTCTGCTAGATGATAGACATGTGACCACCAAAAATAAAACTCCAGGGCTGAAAAAATGAAGCCATATCACAAGTGCCAAAAACTGCAGTCAATTCCAATATTCAAGTCCAATTTTAAAATGCTTTACAGTAGAGATAAACATCTTCACAGCCTGGTATAAAGAAAACAGTTTGGTCTTTATTGCCAATTTCTTTCTTTACTACAGCCATTTCACTCCAATTTTTTTAATCTCACCTACAGTCCTGTAGTCTTGAGTTACACCTAATTTCTTTATATTCTGCTAGGAAAATGGGAAATGGGTGCAGTGATTTATTGAAACGTGCAAACATAAATTAAAATACAGTACATAAGGCAAAAAGAGAGTTTGTACAGCT
The DNA here is from genome assembly GCF_007364275.1 of Archocentrus centrarchus. Classification (NCBI taxonomy): domain Eukaryota; kingdom Metazoa; phylum Chordata; class Actinopteri; order Cichliformes; family Cichlidae; genus Archocentrus; species Archocentrus centrarchus. The sequence continues at coordinate 19,137,348 of NC_044357.1, forward strand.
CTAATCAGCTTGTAAGTCAATATTTGAGTTCATTCTTCTCCTTTATTCTTCAACACAGCCTGAAGTCTCTTAGGCAAGCTTTCTTGGAATTTCTTTAAGTAGCCTACGGGAATGGTTTCTCAGGAATCCTGAAGAACATTTCAAAGCTCTCTGTTGAATCTTGGCTGCCTGTTGTTCCATTCTCTATCAAGATGATCCCACACTGCTTCAATAAAGCTGAGGCCAATCCATGACTAACAGCATTCCATTGTGTTTTTTCTATCCAGGTATGCTTCTACTGCATTGGCAGCGTATTTGGGATCACTGTCATGCTGAAAAATGAATATGCTGCCAATCAGATTCTTTCCAGATGGTATTATGTGGTGGATCAATATCTGATGATACTTTTCAGTATCATCAGATATTGACTGACACACACACACACACACACACACACACACACACACACACACACACACACACACACACCCCTTAAACTCAGAATCATACTTTCCTCTTTTTCATGTTAGAAATATCCAAAAGCATACCAAATGGTTCCTTAATTCTGTTGGCCACAACGGAGCAACCTGGCAAAGGCTAAATTATATTTACAGAACCTAAATTAATAAAGGAAGGTCTGCTATTGTTGAGTCAGTGACCTCAGTTTACGCAGGAGAGAAACAGGCGCCTCACCCTCAGAGGCACCAGATACAGGATGTTACACTGTAATTCTAAGACAAATATGTGCCCTGCTTCTAGCCATTACATCCTTCTTAACTTCTTAAATCCACTTGAATTAAAGCTGAAGGTCTGCACTTTAATCACATATTGATTATTTGATTTAAAATCCACTGTGGTGGTGTACAGAGACAAAATTATAAAAGAAATTGTATGTCTTTGTCCAACAAATTATGGACCTAACTGTATGGCCCTTAGATTTTCTATTCAAAAGAGATCACTGCCAGGTACAGTATGTTTGCACAAGACAAAAGGATAGCAGGCTACACTATTATACAGTGCCCGAGGCTTAGCACATTTTTCTTGTTTCTGACATTTCAGCATTTTTGACCTTTGTGTAACTCTGTGGATCAGGTTTTGATTTGCCCTAAGGCAACCAGAATCACTAAATGTACCCATTACAAAACATTTTACATAAGACCTCGAACTTTATTCACAGGTGTGGTTTAATCAACTGAACAACTGCATGATTCAGATTCTGGAAGTCTATCATTTATCTAAAATTTTTTGCCTTTAATCTCACCAAAAGGCAGTTCGAAACGAGTATCCAGCAGGACTCGATGAGGCGTCGGGTTCTTGGTGCCATATATCTCATCAGCTTTCATCAGGACCTCTGCATCCAGGAAAAGCCACTCACCTGAGCCCTCCTGAAATTAGATATGGATATGCTCATTTATCTACATAGACAACACCTTTACATGTATTCTTCAATTTATGCTAATTTTTAAATTGTATTTCAGTTTTTTAGAGTAACATTGTCCGTATTTGTACTATTTTTAGCTCCAACAATGTATTTATCTATTGTAATTTTTTTTTTTTTTAAGTAAAATTAGAAAGGCTTCTCTGATGAGATCATTGTTTGTTGCACTAACTGGAATTACTAAAATATATAGTTTTAAGGGAAGAAATGCAGTTGAAATCTAAAGGAGTGGTATTCATGTAAAGGTATAAATTAGATTTTTTTTGTTAATATTACTAGATTGGCATTATTACATTTAAATATGGTTAAATACTGTATCATATTACTTGTAATGGACGGATTTCCAGTATTTTTTTCCCCCTCAGAGTTTGGACTGAAATTTACTTGTACTAGACTTTTTGTGTGGGTGTAAATTCTCACCTCCTCTGACTGTTGGATGCTTTTTAATGGAATCCATGCAGTTCCCACCATGGTGTCCCAGATGAGCCCTTTGTTCCACACTTCAACAATAAGGCCGAGGTCCAGCCGGTTGATCTCACTGTGGAATTTCAGGTAATAAGCGATGTCAATAAAAACCCTTCCTGACAAACAGTGTGGAAAATGTCATTGAATAAAAGAACAAAACAATAACTGTAGTAATGAAACTTTATCAGATTTTTTAAAAAGTGAAGAAAGCATATTCAATGAACCAGAAATTTCTACACGACTGCTATCAGGCCCTACCATTGCTTGATAACAAAAGCTACTTCCTCATTTTGTTGTGTAATAGCTGTCATAATAATTTCCAGCCTTGTTTTGTCATTCAACACGCTATTCAAAGGGCTCAAAAACAGCTTGATGGCTGTAATAAAATGGCACATGAATTTTAAAAACAGCCACACCATAAGGGCATTTGCATATTCTCATCTGTGGCACTTTACAACTACTGGCAGACCAAACAAAAGCAAGATCAGAGAAAAGATAATCAAAAAGAGCAGGGGAGAGCAGGGGAGGGCGCTGAGTTTCCAGGGAGCCCAGGTGCAGAGATAAAGGCCTCCTAAATCATTTGCTCATTGAAAACAGCCCAGAATAAATAAATAAAGCAAGGTGTTTAGCTGTGGCTAATTTTAACAGCGAGACTTAATGTTGTTCATGTTGCTGTTTAGATTCAGTTTTCCAGTCATGCCAATTTTTGTTTTATGTATTACACCTGTCTTTTTAAACATGCAAAATAAGGCAGTGAATCCACACTTGTTGAACTGCAATCTATTTCCAAATACTCACCTGGAAAAACATGCTTCTGCTTCACTCAAAATGAAATTAATTGAGCTTAATTCTAATGGAAAGCATCATTAGCAATTTCAGTCTAAAACAACAAGGTTGCAGTACTGCACACAAAGCATGCAACTGTGAGTAATGCTCACTAACTTTAAGCATTGCAGCAGATGTTTAAACCCATTACAAAATGTTTTACCCCTATTAATGGCCATTTTGCATATCAAACACATATAGATAGATAGCAATTCAACTTAAAATCAGAGCAGTCACTTAGGTATAATTGTTTGACTGCTCATTAAAGCAAACATCTAATCAGCCAGTCACATGGCAGTAACTCAATGCAAGTAGGTATTTCGACAAACTGAGATTCAGAATGTGAAAGAATGGTGATTTAAGTGACTCTGAAAGTGATTCTGAATGTGTTTTTGCCAGATGGGCTAATCTGAGAATTTCAGCCCATCCGAATTTCAGATTAGCCCATCTGGGAGCATTGGAGATTTCCCTGCACAATTATCTCTGGGGTTTACAGAGAATGGTCCAAAAAAGAGAAAATATCCAGCCAGTGGCAGCTCTCTGGGTGAAAACGCTTTGTTGATGCCAGAGGTCAGAGGACAATGGGAAGACTGCCCCAAGCTTTACCATATGGGCTGCATCAATTACATTTTATTTATATAGCGCCAAATCAAAACAGTCACCTCAAGGCAAATGGACCAAATAGTTTGGACCAAAATCTCATGAATGGAGTTTCAACAAGGTGTCAGAATATCTGCTGAATACTGCCACGAAGAATCAATGCACTTCTGAAGGGGAAAGGGGGTACAACCTGATATTAGCAAGGTGTACACAACAGTGTAAAAATGTCAGGTGAGCAGATATATTTTTGGCCACTCATGTTAACATTTAAAGAAAAACTCTTTGGGAAGGACTAAGTAAGCTAAAGTGTCACTTTATTGTTTTTTTTTCTTTAATTATTATTTTGGGGAAGGGGGGGGGGGGGGGGTCATAATCGTTGTTATGTGTCAGTTTGAAGCACTACCACCTACTTTAACTTCATCTGAAGTGAATGAGCCCATTTTTCTTATTTTGATATTTCTGTGTTATTTGTGTGATTTAAAAGACAAGTCAGCTGTCAAAAAATATAAAGTATTTTCAAATATTACATAATATAAATAAAACATTTTCAAAAAGTTTACCCGATGTGTAAGCAAACATGAAAAATATAAGAAGTTTGTTTTTGACTTGTTACATAAAGGAAAGGTGCAACTGAATGAACAACTGCACTTTTTAATTTCCCAAAGTGAGACAATCACTACCTAACAGCCCAGTGCTTATTTGTTTTGTTCAAATTATATCTTAGGCAGTATATTTAAAAGTTAACATAAAAATCCTACTAAATTTACTGCGTGGTACATGCTAAGATACGAAGTTAGAAAATGTATAAGTCACACTTTCTGTTTAAACTTGAGCTGTGTCGCTGTAACAGATGGTATTCAGCATTTGCTGGAAAGGCTGGTGAATGATGTGGAATTGCACCTGGTGACACATGGACAGCTGGAGGAAGAAGGTCTGGAAAAACAAACACTGTTGCAAAAGAGGGAGTTCACAAAAGACAAACAGTGGCACGCATGCTACAGAGTATTAGCTCTAGTATCGCCACAGACGCATTTCACTGGGAAAGGAAAACGGGGAAATTTAATCAATAAATTATAAGGAGGAAATGAACAACAGCCGTTTTACAATATACTGCCCTGGAAATGTGTGGTTTAAAGGCTGTAGCTTTTAAACATTAGGATGAATACAGAGTAGAAACAACTTAGAAATAGATAAAAGTATGGATGTGATATTTGTGGCCCAGAGAGATGCACTGTGTGTTTTTTTTCCATTTATTAAAATATTATTTTTTTTTTATGATGAATAGTGTGATGCATCTATGTTTAATGACTCACAACATGAAATCTTGCTCCCAGCAGGGCTGGTCCCCACGCACAGTGATAGTTGTGCTTTTAACATTCTGCACCTTCAGCGTCACATAGGTGTTGAACTTATCTGAAACAGAGGAAAAGAGAGATTACAACCTCAGTTATAATGAGGAGGCAGCAACACAGTGAGAACATATAGAGGAGAGAGAGAGAGCTATGCATGAGTTAGAAAAAGAAATATATGGGATTCATTAAGCAGTAATGAAGGTACATAGTTTAGTGATAAGAATCTGGAGGGTCTGCTGTTAGACAGAACATTGCTTCCACCTCAGCTTTGTGTGGAAGAAAACGACATCAAGCATATCAGTGAGAACAAGAACAGAGAAGTCTCCTCCCCCAACTATGTCAAGCCAAAGCCAGGATAGGTCAGCAAACCAACCCTATGAGAGCCAAACCCTCACAGCAGATAATAGTACATGATCCAAAAACATAATTCTCTAGTACAATATGAATTGCAGCTGTTTTTTTTGTTTTTTTTTAACTCTTATCATTTGTCCTCTAAACATACATGTCGCAAAGGAAGCATGCCTGCTGATGATGTAATTAAGCTGGAGTCACTCGTGACCTGTTACTATTGCAGAAAAGGTCTCTGCCACTCCTAATACCATCATAACATTTGAGGCAACAGTTGACTGTGGGATCTACAAGCAAAGCCAAAATAATCCCTGCTGGAAGTCTACTGCCTGCTAAAAGCACTGAGACATAGACTGAAATATATGTTAGTGTGTATACAACTTTCACACCCAGTTATCTCCATCATCCTCCTTCAGCCAATGGTGCAGATTTTCTACAACTGTATGCACCACCTGTCAGGGAGAGCGAACGGATGAGGGATTAAGTGACCCATGCTAAAACCACCAGCTTTTCATTTCCTGTTGTGGGGTTGGGAAGCATCAACACGTGTCTGTTGATGTGCTCGATTTCCCTCATGTCATTACCAGTCTGGCACAACTCGTGGTCCTCACTACAGCTCAACCCCCACACCCCCACCCCCACTTGCACACACAAGCTGAGTAAGAGGAGGACTGAAAGGGATGTCTGTTTCTGGCTGTTGAATAAAATACACTTTATCATATCATAAGCCTCACAGCATAATTGCCCAACTCATTTTTAGGCAATAATTGGCAATAATGGAGGGTGAATCTATAGTGTTAGCAAAGTAGAGTGAGGTAGATATCTCAATTTGTCCAGAATATGACTCAGGTAATTATGCTATGAGGTTAGCAACATATCATGCAATACTACTGAGTCGCAATCACCTGATTTAAGATTTCAAAAGGACACCTTGGTATAAGCAGTGTTTTTCCACCGTCTATATCAGTGAGAGCAGCAGAAGTAGCTACAGCCAACAAAATGACTAGCAGATCAAGCAGAAAATGATATTAAAATGTGACACAAATTATCAGATATTGTTTTGAAATTTTTAGCAAAAAAAAAAAATAGTGCAAATATGTTCATAATAATATCCGTATTATCTTTTTATAACCTGGCAGCACTATTATAGTTCTGAGATTCTGATTTTCTGGATGTTTCCACCCAGATACAGAAAACCAACAGTGTAAGCACACAGTACAAACACAAATGTCCCTGTTTAGTCTATGGGAAACAAAGACAAGGGATCAGCTGTTCCTGTATAGACCAATCACATGACCACACTAAACAAAGATTACCCTGGTTCCTCCAGCAACATACTGAAACATTTACCCAGCAGTAGTGTTTTAACATAGCAGCCAGATAAATAAAATCAACTCTTGACACAATGGGACTGCAAGCAGTTGACACAGGTGGATTCATACAACATAGAACATAAATAGATACTTAAGACTGCAAACCTAAACAGTGTACTGAAAGCACAGACAGAATCCCTTCAATGGTACTGAAAACACCATCCACAACTGACAGGACACAGACCTAATTAGTGTCCTGTGAAAACCGTAGCAACAAAACACACACGGTATTAAAGTTGCCTGGGGGATGCTGAAGCTTTTACCTAATTAGATATTCCTTGCCTTGTGCCACACTTGGGCCGGCTACCATGAATAGCAGAGATGAGATAAGGCAAGAGGATGTATGGATTAGATAAGAGCCACTTAGTGGTTGCCGGCCCTTTACAGCAGGCGTTTTCACTTGATACGGCTGACACTATGTCCAGTGTTGAGGAGGAAGCAGCATTATTGCTTGGGAAAAAATAAATAAAAATAATTATTCACCTGTACACCAGTGTCCCACCAATATAAGAGATAAGTCTTGATCAGTACTGTATAGTTTTGAGGATGACAAAAATGTGTAGAATACACATATTCTGTACTCCCATATCTTGATATCAGCCAGGGTCCCTATTAATGTAAAAAAAACTTACATATAGACTTAAGAATTATTAAAATATGTTGTGCTCACATTCTTGGAAATAGGATTGAAGTGTAGAGTGTAAAGAAAAAAAAAAAATCAAGCTGGGACAAAGGTAATGTGCCACTGTGGCATTCGCATAATCTGCAAAATGTGAAGGCAGCCCCATTCCCACCAAGTTTCAGTAACCTTTCCCCAGTGCTCCCTTGGTCACCTATGCTGGTGTGCACAAACAGGGCAAGATGCACTGAGTTCAATACCGCTAGGATCAAGGTAGTTGTCTGGACCAGTTGGAATGTGGAAAACATGGCTGCTCATGTGAGACAGAGAGGCTGGTTAAAGCAGCTAAGCCAGAATCAGAATCAGAATCAGAATCAGAAGGTTTTTATTGCCATATGGGTGAACAGGTTCACAGCATTAGGAAATTGCTGCGGTACTTCGTGCTTACAGAAAAAAACAAATAAGTATAAAAACTATAAGACAATATACAAGTATACAAATTGCAAATATACAGAGATATTAGAGCTATAACTATAGCACAATATTACAAAATTACAAAATATACAGTGCAGAGACTAATTAAAAGATAGAAGAATGTAGACTATATTCCACTAATATGTACATCAGTGCAGTCAGACAGGTGCATAGACATAGGGTCATCAGCGTTTGTGGAGGGTGGTGGTAACAGTCTTAGGGTAATTGTTCATGAGTCCAACAGCAGAGGGGAAGAAACTGTTCTTATGGCGGGAGGTTCTGGTCCGTATGGACCGTAGCCTCCTGCCTGAGGGGAGAGGGTCAAAAAGTCTGTGCCCAGGGTGAGAGTGGTCGGCTGTGATCCGACCTGCACGCCCCAGTGTCCTGGAGGTGTACAGGTCCTGGAGAGATGGGAGGTTACAGCCAATCACCTTCTCAGCAGAGTGCACAACGCGCTGTAGTCTCTGTTTGTCCCTAGTGGTGGCTCCAGCGTACCACACAGTGATGGAGGAGGTAAGGATGGACTCAATGATGGCAGTATAGAACTGCACCATGGTCCTTGCTGGCAAGTTGAATTTCTTCAACTGCCGCAGGAAGTACATCCTCTGCTGGGCCTTTTTGATGACAGAGGTGATGGTGGGCTCCCACTTGAGGTCCTGGGTGATGGTAGTTCCCAGGAAGCGAGAAGAGTCCACTGTGGTGATGGGGGTGTCAGTCAGGATGATGGAGGGTAGAGGGGCTGTGTGCTTCCTAAAGTCCACTATAATCTCCACTGTCTTCTGGGCGTTCAGTACCAGGTTATTGTGGCTGCACCAGGACGCCAGACGTTTGACCTCCATCCTGTAGGCCGACTCGTCCCCGTCTGAGATGAGTCCGATGAGAGTCATGTCGTCTGCAAACTTAATAAGCTTGACAGACTGGTGGTCAGAGGTGCAGCAGTTGGTATACAGGGAGAAGAGCAGAGGAGAGAGGACACAGCCCTGAGGAGTGCCAGTGCTGATGGTCCGGGAGTCCGAGACATTCTTCCCCAGCCTCACGTGCTGCTTCCTGTTCGTCAGGAAGTCAGTGATCCACCTGCAGATGGGATCAGGCACGTTCATCTGGGACAGCTTTTCTTGGAGGAGATCAGGGATAATGGTGTTGAAGGCAGAGCTGAAGTCCACAAACAGGATCCTGGCGTAGGTTCCCTGGGAGTCCAGATGCTGTAGGATGAAGTGCAGAGTCAGGTTGATGGCGTCGTCCACAGACCTGTTGGCTCTGTAGGCAAACTGCAGGGGGTCCAGAAGGGGGGCTGTGAGGGACTTGAGGTGGGACAGCACCAGACGCTCAAATGACTTCATGACCACAGAAGTCAGTGCCACAGGTCTGTAGTCATTTAGTCCAGTGATCCTTGGCTTCTTGGGGACAGGAACAATGGTAGCGGTTTTAAAGCAGACAGGCACGTGGCAAGCCTCCAGTGAGGAGTTGAAGATGTTCGTGAACAGTGGGGCAAGCTCGTTAGCACAGTGTCTCAGTGTGGCAGGTGAGACACCATCTGGGCCTGGAGCTTTGCGAGCTTTGACACTCCTGAACTGCTTTAGCACCTGGTCCTCCTGAATACAAAAGACTGTGGGGGTGGGGGAGGAGGGGGACTCTGGGGTGGGAGTCCTTGATGATGTGGGCTTCTCTGAGGTGTGGGGAGTGGGGGAGGTTGGGGGGTGAATATTTGTGTTGGCTGTATTGTAGTTGGGACTGGTGGAGGTGTGAAGGCTGCTGAACTGATCATCAAAACGACAATAGAACTCGTTCAGTCTATTTGCAGTTTGTAGGTCGTCTGTGGAGTGGGGGGTTTTAGGCTTGTAGTTGGTAATCTGCCTAAAACCTTTCCATACAGAGGCCGCGTCGTTCTCTGAGATCTGCTGCTGTATATTCTCAGAGTGATGTGATCTAGCAGTGGCCACTTCCTTGCTAAACCTGTACTTGGCCTCTTTGTAGCAGTCTTTGTCCCCACTTTTAAAAGCCTCCCTCTTCTCTATCCACAGCTGCTTCAGTTTGGGAGTAAACCAGGGTTTGTCACTGTTATAACACACCCTGGTGCGTGATGGCACAATGCTGTCCTCGCAGAAGTGGATATACGAGGTTACAGTGTCCGTGTAGTCATCCAGACTGTCACAGGCAGCCCTCATTGAGTCCCAGTCTGTAGTTTCGAAGCATGTGCGGAGCTCCTCCACAGCCTCACGGGTCCACTGCTTTGTTGTCCTCACCACAGGTTTTGAGAGCTTCAGCCTCTGTCTGTACGCGGGGATCAGGTGGATCATGTCGTGGTCAGAGAGGCCGAGTGCAGCGCGGGGCACTGCGTGATAAGCCCCGCTTATCGTGCTGTAGCAGTGGTCTAGTGTCTTCTCCTCTCTGGTCGGACATGTGATATATTGTTTATATTTGGGAAGTTCCTGTCTCAGGCTGGCTTTATTAAAGTCCCCAAGTACGATGATAAGAGAGTCCGGGTATGTCCGCTCCATGCACAGAATCTGCTCTGTGAGCGCGCACTGGGCCTCGTGCACGTCCGTGTCCGGCGGGATGTAAACAGCGGCCAGTATGAATGAAGCGAACTCCCGCGGAGAGTAAAACGGTTTACAGTGAATGAAAAGATATTCCAGTGAGGGAGAGCAGTGCTTAGCAATCACTGTCACATCCGTACACCAGCCACTGTTTATGTAGAAGCAGACTCCTCCACCTGTAGCCTTGCCGGAAAGCGCAGCTTGCCGGTCTGCGCGGAGGAGATGAAATCCCTCCAACTGGAGCGCGCAGTCCGGTATCTCCTCACACAGCCATGACTCCGTGAAGCATAACACACAGGATTTGGAAAAGTCTCTATTCATGCTCCTCATCAGTATCAGTTCGTCCATTTTGTTCCTAAGTGAACGCACGTTGGAGAGGAAAATCCCAGGTAAGGCTGTGCGTAATCCACGTCTCCTTAGCCTCACAAGCACGCCAGCGCGCTTCCCTCTCTTTCGGCGTCTCACTTTCTGGGCCAGAGTGTGTAATAAATCCGCCGCAGATGCGACAAAAACAGGAAATAAATCCGAAGGTGTTGTGGACCTAATGTTGAAAAGCTCTTCTCTGGTGTAAGAATACCCAGAAGAGTGTCCAGACACAGAAATAACGCACAAAAACAAACAAAACAGAGCGCACCGAAGTACCAGGGCATCCATTCGCGGCGCCATCTTGGATCGCCACAACAAATTCTTTGGAATGGATGGATAAGGTAAGAAGCTACATGTATGTGTGTGTGGAGAAGTTAAATGGCCTATTTAAGATCGCAATGACTGTTCAGAAATCTGTACTTTGTTTTGTCATATTTGTTAACCCCTTAACTGGCAAGGGCCCGGTGACGGGCTGTTTGTAGTCCCTTTTATATGGCAGGCTAGACCCTCCCATTTTTATTGACACGTCATTCGGCCAATCATGTAACTGGCTGCACCAAATCACCTGACAAAGCTACGTGACGCCCTCTGAGTATTATTGGCTCTGGGAAACCCATTTCTTAACATGATTGGCCGAATGAGGTGTCAGTCAAAATGGGCGGGTCTAGCCTGCCATATAAATGCACTTCATTCGGCCCGCGGACCAGACGCAGCCGATTAATAGGCTATGAAATGGGTTGTTCAGAGCCAATAATGACCAGAAGGCGTTATGTAGTTTTTGTCAGGTGATTTTTTTGCTGCCAGTTAAGGGGTTAAAGTTTGATGGCTGGGTTAGATGTTCAACAAGTTGCATCTTACTATCTAGCTAACTGGTATACCTTTAGTGATCTGTGGCATGAACACTTGATCTACAGTGCTGTTCAGTACATGCTTACGAAAAAACTGGAAATTTTAGAATGACAGAAGAGAGGAGAGAAATCGAGCATATTTATCTTGCAAAAGCAAACTTCCTAAATGATGATAAAGACATTAAAAATGAGAAGCAATAACTGAATTAGTAACTGAATTGAAATGATCGCCGATATTGATTTGACATTAACCCTGCATACCACACGGATAAACTCACTTCAGTGTAATTTGTGGATGTAGTTTTTGAAAAAGGGAAGGAAAGAGGAGTAAAGTTTACTTTACTAGAAGAATGTGGTTCAGATAGGATTATATGATATCAAATGATTAGTGAATCACACCCAACTATGTCAATGCTCTCATTCAGGATTGTTTGACTTTCACCTTCACTGTGGTTAACCTCAAATAAAGCAAAGGATGGAGGGCTGCCCTCATTATTTTTAGAGGCTTGGGACTCTCAGCCACTCCCCAGGTTTGTAGTCTGCACACATCTGCTGCTCTCCCCTCCTCCAGTGAATGATTTACTGTTGGGTGGGTACCTTTGCTAAATAAGTACATGAAAACTAAATGAAGACCACTAACACCAAACACAAGAGGATAGCAAGTCTCTCTGGTTGGATAGTAGATAACAGGGTGCAGACCACTACTAGTGGAGGGAGGTGTATAATATTGCAGTTGCTGTGAAGTCTACAACATCCAAACCTAGTGAGTGGGAGGTTGACTTACAACCCATTACCCTGAAAAGGATAAGTGGAAGAAAATGGATGGAAGTCAACTTGTTAAACCAGGATAAAACAAAAATAATAAATTTCAGGGAATTAATTTCTAGAACTGCTATAATATTTAACCCAAGTTCAACAAAGTTGTTATATGCCAAACACTATATGTTATTTGGTTATTTGCATTAGCACATTTACACCAGTTTTAACCATTAGTGTGGAGATTTAATGAGAACCCCCAGATGCTGGCAGAATGATTTTAAATAAGACATTATAGAGTAGTCTTCATTTGTACACCAAAAACCTTTATTTTGAAACTCTTTGGACAAAAAAAAAACTACAATGTTGATTCAAGTTGCCTAGCCCAGACTGCAGCTGACATATAAAGAAAGATTATATATTGTCCATGTTTGCACAAATTCAAACATGTGCATGTGCGCACACATACATTTGCTTTCCAATACACACACACGCACGCACGCACGCACGCACACGCACACACACACGCACGCACACACACACACACACACACACACACACACACACACAGTGAAAACAGTGAGGGCATGCCAGTCAATGTGCCGTCAAGCGGAAGAATCAGATGATCATGTGAACTGTGGGGCGATGTTTTGAGGCCTGGGAATCACCACTGGGCCCTCAGTCAAACGTTTTCATTCATTATTGATCAATGATGAGTTTTCTTAGTAATAAATTAGTCAGGAAAACGCAGGCAGCTGGAAGACTGACATTTCAACATCAGGACACTCATTAATATTGCATGCAACACAAAGCATAAATCTGTCAGAGGAATTTTAAACCATTGCTGGGACCTTCTCATGTGTAAGCTCTTTCTTCAAAAATAGTTCTCAATTGAATATAGTGCCCATTACTTAACTTGGAAGTCTATACTAGACTTTGTTAAAAGTGAACCCTGTGATTATAAAAAAAAAAAATACACATCTAACAGCACAAGCTTCTTATCAAGTTCTAGTTTCCTGTGGAAATCAGTGGATAGTAAGACAGTAGAGCTGGTCCAACTAAGTTCACCTTACAGTCTACAGTTAGAATATTCTCTAGAAACACTTCATGTAAATTTGCCAAAATAAGGCCTAAAAGCTATCCAACTGCAGGTGTGGTGAAGGCACAATACAAACATCCATCCGAGACCAGCCTTATGTAAACTTTGAATCCTCTTCCAATAAGTCACATGTCATCCTGAGACTGAGAAGTGATATGTTCAGTAATTATTGAATCAACCCTGTTCCTTCAGAGTCTGTTCCTTCCTGCTATTCACACAAAATAGAAATAGTGGCATAATGATCATACAATGGAGAAATCTGATATTGTTCCAAAGATGTCAGTGCTGCCACTATCCTAGTTGCTATGGGGGTTTGTCTGGAATATAGATACATAAATAAAAAGAATGAAACTCTGTTCCAGAGAAAGGACTGCAGTCTAAGAAATGGTAAACACACATTAAACCTGGCCTCAAAAAATTGTTGAATTCACAACAGCACCGCAGGAAGACAGATACAAACTGGCTGCTTTCAGTCTACAGTGGCATCAAACAAAGTTAATACATTTGGTGTTCTAAAGCTCTTGCAGGCCTGTGTTTCTCACTTTTTCATTTAATAAAAAGTGACTGGCGTTTACATTTTGCCTCTGAGAGATGCCTGGCTTAAGTGAATTACACTTAATGTTTGCGCTGAGACAGGTGTCACATGTTGTTTGGCCTAGAAGAGGGAGGAGGTCACAGACAAGGCCAACAAAGTCTCACAATCCCTCAAAAGTCTCAATGCTACGAAGCCCTTTGAAAATTGACAATACAAAAACCCCACAAAATGGTTAGTTTTATACCAAGTGAGGCATGAGTAACCTCCAACAGCCGCTTGACGCAGGCTACAACAGCAACTCAACTCCCGATTTGAAAAGGCAACAGCGTTAAAAAGTGAATGCATTGTCTGGAAGGTAATGCCTTTTTCTCCAAATTCTTTTTTTTTTTTTTAAATGCCTGTCATGTCTGGCAGTTTTTGAAATCTGAATCAATGGTGCCCTCAACTCACTGTGACATAGGTGTCACCACCCCTTTAAATGTTCTGGAAATTTTCCTTTTCAACTGTTTTCCCTATTTTAACCCATAGAGCCCTTAAGTGACACATGTTGAACAACCTGATGTGGTTACGTGACATGTCATGTGAGTTTATATTACCTTGACAACATTTCCAAGATGTCGGTGTGCCTGACTGGCACATGTCACAGAGCTAGCTAATTTATTTCAGTCTATATTTCATTACCATTTTATTTGTTTTTGTAGCATAAATAGCAAAAAACAGTACAGTGTTCAAGATGCACTAGCAGTCATTCAATGATGACAGTGAGTTTGAGGGGTGTGAAGCTAGCTCAGATAAAGACCCTGACTATACTTTCAGCAGCAAAGACATTGAAAATGATGAGTCTAGTGCAGGGGTGGGCAACTCCAGGCCTCGAGGGCCGGTGTCCTGCAGGTTTTAGATGTGCCCCTGATCCAACACACCTGAATCAAATGGCTGAATTACCTCCTCAGTATGCAGTCAAGTTCTCCAGAGTCCTGCTAATGACTTCTATATTTGACTCAGGTGTGTTGGATCAGGGACACAACTAAAACCTGCAGGACACCGGCCCTTGAGGCCTGGAGTTGCCCACCCCTGGTCTAGTGAGTCCTGTGATTCGGATGATAGTGTACCTTCAAAGGTCAGAGTGTCACACCTCCAGAAACTCCTCACACTCCTCTGCATTTCAGAAAGTTCATCACATCAGACATGCTTGAGTTACTGAAGGAACAAACAAATCTGTACAGTGTAAAAAAATCTGAAAATCACTAATGTAAACACCTCTGTCAAGGAACTGGAAATATTAATTGGCCTCTACCTACGCATGGGTCATTGTCAGCTGCCAGAGAATTGTGCATATTGGGAAAAGGACAAGATGCCTCATGGTGGCAGACAACATTTCACGCAACTGCCTTTAGACCCTGCTCGCATCCCTACATTTGACTGACAACACTGATATATCAAACAGGCATGCAGAAGATAAGTGTTGGAAGAACTGCCCCTGGATCAAGATGTTTCACAAACAATGCCTGGAAGTCTCCCTTGAGGAGCACAACTCTTTTGATGAGCAAATGGTATCCTTCAGGGGTACTCACAGGCCAATAAGGGAGTATGTGAAAGGCAAGTCCCCTTGAGGATTAAAAAACTGGGCCCTCTGCTCTTCATCTGGAATCCTCTGTGATTTTCTGGACTATGAAGGTGTAACTGGGAAGAAAATCTCACTTGGCATGGGAGATGATGTTGTGGTCAAGCTGTGTGAAACTCTGCCATCAAACCAAAACTACAAAGTGCAGACCACTTTTCCACTTTACCCGCACTAGTTCT
This sequence comes from Archocentrus centrarchus, assembly GCF_007364275.1. Classification (NCBI taxonomy): domain Eukaryota; kingdom Metazoa; phylum Chordata; class Actinopteri; order Cichliformes; family Cichlidae; genus Archocentrus; species Archocentrus centrarchus. Next base: position 19,152,762 of record NC_044357.1, read on the forward strand.
TGAGCTTCTACAGTGACAGATCTACTTTGTAGAAACACTCAGAAGCAATCGCTTGGCTGGGTGTAAGGCTTGAGAATGAGAAAGGTCTTGCCAAGAGAGGCAGAGGGGCTGCTGAATAGAAAAAGAGGAAGGCATCGCCATTGTCAAGTGGTATGACAACAAATGCATTACCCTGATCACCTCTTAGTGTGCCATGGAACCTCAAGACAAAGCTCAATGCTGGAGCAAGTCAGACAAATCATTTGTGGAAGTCAACTGGCCACAAATTCTGAAAGAGTACAACACATACATGGGAGGGGTAGACCTCCTAGATGCATGTGTTGGTAGACACAACTACCACATGAGATCATGAAGGTGGTACCTGTACCTGTTCTGGTAGACCATAATGCTGGCCATGGTAAATGCATGGTTGCTATACCATTGTGACTATAAACTACTTGAAGTCAACAAGCCAGTGAAACAAAGGAGCTTCCAGACAAAGGTGGCATCAAGCTTAATTCTCTTGCACTCACAAAGGGGTCGACCAGCACAACATCTCCACCTCCACCATTAAGGAGAGTTCAAGCTGGAATTCCTGAAAATGTTCGCTTGGACCAGGTTTCACACTGCCCTGTGAAATGTGACAAGCGTGGCCGCTGCAAAATATGCAAGGTAAATGCAACCACGACCCTCTTTGCTTCACGGAGCCTTTGCTTTACGGCGTCTTTACTTCACGGAGGAAAGAAATTGTTTCAAGTGTTACCATTCAGCCTATGCTAGTGGCGCTAACAACAGTTCAAACATGATGCAGTTGACATAAAAGTTAATGTTTTTGCACTTTTAATGCACTTTGGTTTTGAGCAAGAGCAGTTTATCAGTCACTGTCTCAGTTTTGTTAACAGTTAGTTATTTGTGAAGACCTCTAGCGGTGTGCAAATTTTTGTGTTATAAAACAACTCTAAGGAGGATTTTGTTGTTGAACCCAAGAGATAAAGTTTTTATTTTGACACACTGTTGTGGAAATGATAATAAAAAGACAAAATAGTATGGGTAGCCTAGTGGTAAGCGTGCCGGACCCGGCAGCGGAAGGTCGGAGTTCGACTCCACCTTCTGGGAATACAAACCTAAATGGTCTCTCCAATCTCACTGTACATCCTGTGTAATGACAATAAAGGCATTCTGTTCTAAAATGTGTCACTAAGCAAGAAAACACTATTAAACAAAATCATTTTATTGAGGATAAAATTTACAATCAACACCCAACGTGTCTTATGAGTGACATTTCAGAGCTTTGACACTGGGTATGGCATTTTGATCTGTGATCTGTTCATTCAGAATTATAACCCCTATAATTTTCCTCCAAGGAGAAATGGGTGTGGGTTCTTATGGGTTAAGCATGCCATGTGCACAAATGCTGACTTTTGAATTTGAGTTTTCCACCTCAGTGCATCTTAAATCTCTTCTGACCTGAGTGTTTTTGGATCTTGCAGCAATGTATTAATTAACAGTAGTTTTCAGAAGTGCACTCCCACTACAGAATCACATCTGTTTTTAATGTAGCCGTGCCTAAGAGCCAGAAGATCACGTCCATTCTCTATTTTCAGCTTTGTGTAGAAGGTCAGAAACCAGAACTGAATGCTTTCCTAGAATCTTTTAATGATATTATGTATGGTTTCCCAGAATCTGATTATGACAAAAGTTTTCAATTTTGCACTGAGTCATGCTTAAATCACTGAACTATATTCCTATGCAGAATGATGAACCTCTCAATTTTTTATTTTTGAAAGACTCAGCCTTTCTGGAACGCTCTTTTCATACCCATTTCCCTACCTGATGTGTTGCTAATGAGCATAACTACTTGTGAAATAAAGGTGTTTCTTTAGCATTACACAACCTTTCCAGTCTTGTGCTGCCCCTCTATCATTTTTTAATTAACCTTAAGATTTTAAAAAGTTATAAAATAATTAATTCTGCTTAATTCACATTTTGCAAGAAGTCATAGCTTTCTCAAAAAAGGTTCATAACAAAATTTATAGAGGTCATTCAGGCACCAAATAAGTAAAATCTCACCGGTAAATCCAAAGCTAAGGTGACTTTGTATCGGTGCTCCTGCCTGCGCTTGCCAGAAATGTCAAGGGCTTAAAGGTAGGCGTGAGCCTGAACACCAGAGGGATTTACTTAGTTGGATGGTCTAAGGATTTGGACAGCACTGATCTATGTCCACCTGCATGGCATGGCACTGAAGGACCCAGGATTACGTAATGCAAAATCAATCCTAGCCTGCAGTGACTTGCCAGAATTTAAGCAATTAACCTACATAAGACAAATGGCATATTTCCAACAAGGCCTATAAGAAGCAATCTAGCACTAGTTCTAGCCAGCAAACTGTATATAAGTCTGAGTGTAAAAGTTTAAAATGGCCTCGTCATTGGGTAACTGGATAATTTCATTTACAGTTCAACACTGATCACAGTTCAGATATGCTGAAAACAAAAAAAACATAATCAAACAATCCCACACCTTTCATGGCACACTCGCTCCAGCTGGGCAGCTTCTCTGATATTTAAATGGGTGTTACAAATGTTAAAAATCTGAACAAGGATTAAGTAAAATAATCTGACAATGGGAAAGATTGTGAATAAAAACAGTTCTTACCTGGTGGTCCCTGGAGCTTGGCTTTTTTCACTGCAAAACACAGACATGCACAAAAAATATTAAGTCAGTGACAACAATTTAATTTGCACTTATTTAGAAAAAACATCTTACTATAAACACACAAAATCTCTGTGTTTACCCTCAAACTCCCCCCTACAGAATCAGGAGATGAGAAACCAAAACTGACACAGGTACATCTTAAGCCCCTGAAGGCTCCTATACTATGATGTCATTAAGTTGCCAAGCACACACCTACACCCACCAATGGCCTAAATGACCCATCTATAACGTTTATGCACCTTTAAGATCTTATAAAAGCATTGTATAATTTTAATTCCACGACAGTAACATTTGATTTACATCCAAAAAAAAATTCCATTATGCTTAAGAAATTATGATGTAATTTTGCTTCCTAGCAACCACAAACCAAACAATATTGCAGCATGGGCATATACTACTGTGATGTAATGCTCGTTTAGCAGAATTTTGTAATCTGATGGAGAAATAGAAATTCAAATACTGTTAATACACTGTTGAATCAAAAGATAATTAAAACAAAAAAAGATGAGCCTGAAATCCAAAACACCCATACATAAAATAATCAGCTCATGTTATTGGAAACTACCAAATTACTCAGTATGTAGGCAAGTAAGCCATGAGTTAGTGCAACATAGAACAAATGACAAATATAAACACATGTAACCCTTTTCCAGCTTGAACACAACAGAACTGTCTGAAAAAAAGAATCTTTACACCATTTATATATCTTAACTTCATTTATGAAATTATTATTTCATAGTCAGTAGTTTTGGTAAGTTCATAACCTCATGAATCAGATGCATAACAGCCGAGTTATAGTACAAATATACTTGTAAGTTTCATTTAGAATTATATTTCCAAATCTGTATTATATCAAAAACACACAACAGAAACCTTTAAGTTAAATCAATGAAAAACGGGTTAGGAAAGACTGGCACCTCAATTTTATTAGCACTGACAAATCTTTCTTTTATTGGATTGCAAAATCTGAACTTTGATATCATCATGAAGCATAAGCCTTGACAGCTGCATCACAGAACTTAACAGCTGGTGAACAAACAAACAAAAAACAAATAAAAATAAAACAAAGGAAAAATGGGACAGGCAGATGACTATTAAGATACAAAACAAAACAAAAATATTTGATAACAGCAGCCTCCAAAAATAATTTATGGGAAAAAACCATGTGCTGCTCGGTTTTGGTTCACTATTCGACCTGCCATCTTTAACCCCCAGAATGCATCTTTACAATAATGTTTATGGGATTGTGAAGCGATTTGGAAGGGATTAGTTGTGATTGCAGTGGCAGGGTTATGTGTGCAGGCATATAACCTACTAAACCTCTAAGGCCTGAGCTGACAGATGGGCAGAACGGGATGATGGAGGCACAAATGATGCTTTCATATTTTAATGTACCATCCCCTGTCTTCTTTCTGTGGACATTAAAACAAGGGTAAAGAGTTTTTGATTCCCTCCTGTCTAAATAAGAATAAGAATGCATATTGAAGTGGCATACATCAAACCTAACAAATATAACCACAAATGGAAACTGGAAGGACTAAAAGTCAAAGACTCCAAGAGTTCCCAGAATTATCCTTTAGGTTAACAATGGGGAAAAAAAACATTTGTCCTCCTCCAGTGTTTCCTATCTAGTACATACCTCATTGTGGAGCAGTGGAACATTTCCACAGCAGTGTAATTATTTTTTTCCACTAAGTCAAATGAGCTGGCGGTGGCCTTCTTTTCTAATTTGCATGACTTAATATTGACAAAGAGCAGGAGGGCATTAAACCAGAGAGAGGGGTGGAGGGGCATTATGGTGGAAACTGATGCTTATCATTTTCTCTCCATGCTCACTTTGATGGGTGTAGCTGATGTGTACCTACTGTTTTACAAACAGTTTCTTTCTTTCCTGTCATATTACCTGCTTGTGAACTTACTTTGTTTCAAATATATTTATGCAGTTCCATGCATACAGGGACACTGACCTTGTCGGTCATTGTCTGTGTGTGTCTATCAACTATGCATTAGTTTAGTGACTGCATAGTACATAATTATACTTTTGCACTGAGGAGAAAAAAATCCACAGACAGATGCATTACTACCTGTATGTCAGAAAAAGGTCACATGTGAGGCAGTTCTTCCTACAGTAAGTATACAACTTTGACATGATGACACAAACTAACTCACAAAGTAAAACCATCACCAGCTGCACTGTTTCAGATGGTAAATATTGAACACAGTCTCACAGCAGTTAATAAAATGGTCAAAAACTTTAATCTATTGATTCACATTTTTGGACATGAATTTCAATCTTTGTTCACGTTACTAAAGGCAAATTTCTCAGCATTATTTTCTGGTCATTGAACACCACTTCTCATCAATCTGGTCTCCTATGTCCATGGACTTGAAAAGAAAAATTTCCACTCTTAAAAGACCATAAAATTCAACATTTGGAGCTCGGAGAGGTTCATGGTGGAGCAAATTATCTTGCCACTCATGCCTGAGACCCAGGTTCAAGTCGTACAAGCCAGGTTTTTTGCATTTTTTTTTTTTTTTTTTTAAATATAAATCAGGGTCCTAGCCTGCGGTTGATCGCCTGGCGCTGCGTCATGCTGAGGTTGTCTTGCACCAGGCTGAGAATTTCACCAGTTCACTGTCGGAACTCTTCTATCACTGCAATTAGCAAGCGGGAACGAACCCCGCCCCGTCACTGATACCAGACTGATTTGTTTTCTCTCGCTAGATCGCTACACTATAGTATTATTTCACTGCAATTTGCAATCTACCACCAGGGACGGTCAGTTTTGTTCACAATGTGCACACGTGATCTTGCAATAATGCTGTTCATGCTTTGCTACAGAAAGCAAAAGGGCAACCAGCGTGAAGGCGAAGGGGAAGAAGCACAGACATACATAAGTCTGAAGGAGTGGGAAAGGGGAGCACTAACGGTAATTTCGAGCTTCCTATTAAACATTCATTCCCAGGAGCTCAGTGTTGCCAACTAAGCAACTTTGCTGCCATAGCTAATGACTTTTCAAACCCCCCAGGGGCTTTCTTTCCCAAAAAGTGACAAATTTAGCAACTTCGGTGACTTTTGTAGATAGCCCAGAAAGCTGAAATCCTCCACCAACACTGTGCTTTGTATAAACAACACTCATACCGCATCCCTTTGCTTCGGCATCATGCGGACTGCTGTATACACAGAGCACTTGTAATGTGACTATCTCATCATCACAAAATCCTGCAGCTTACTGAGTGACCTGAAATAAATGGCTAACAATGTTCAAACAGTTGTGATTTTTCTACTGTGAATTAAACTAGTGTTATCCAGATAACATAATTCAAGGAAAAAAAACAAACAAAAAAAACACTAATTTCAAAGGACCTACTCTGATTTTAATGTTGCAGTCTTATTACAATTCTGATGTTAAAAAAGCCATTGGCTAAATGACAGACTTTGGAGGTACTTCAACTCCCTGAAAACAGTCTCTATTCTTGCTTTCTTCTGTATAAAACATGACTGAAAACCAAATAATTTTACCGTTCAGAAATAATGTTTTTACCAAATTTTTATTGAGGGTTTAATGGTCACATATTCAGTTAATCTGTTTTTATTCAGCTCTGTAGGATTAGGTCACCGTCACTGACTACATAAACAAACAACCTACAATTGCCAAAAGGTCAGGTATAAATAATGAAACAATGTTTTAACTCTGAAAGAAAAACAGAAAAAAAGGACAATGTTAAACAACGGGAAACACAGGCACAAAGCAGGAAAATAGGAACAGGAAATGGCACCAGAGTCAAAGCAGTGGCATACTTCCGCTTTGTGTCAACTGTTGGATCTGATCACTTGGAGCCGAAGAGGGAGAGAGAGCAACAGATGGCCAGGGGATTACTCCCACAATCTCTAAGCGCTCTGTCTCACTCTGCCTTTCTCTCATAATTCCTCTACTCTGCTGCTTACTGCACTCAACCCCTCAGCTTCAAGTTCGGTCACTTTTATCTCTCTATTGCATCCTTTATATTATTACTTTTTTGGAATAACTCCTCAGTCACTCACTCAGCTGCAGGAAAAAAAAAAAATAAATAAAATCAGCCAAGCAGACTCAAAAAGCAAGCAGCACTGATGTAGTTGGGATGACTGGTGTAGTGCACTTATATAAACTTAATCTTTGAAACAACTGAATCACAGCAGTGTTTGTGTGATATAAAAAGCTACTTCCATCGCAGATTTCAACTGAGAGCCACGTCAGCACAAAAGGCTCCATATCCGGAGTGAACACCACTAACCTTGTAATAACACAAAAGTAACAACATACGAGGCACAGTCGATTCACCAGCACCAAACAAGTAGCTTTACGCTGATAATTATTGCTATGAAAATTGTTTCAAAATAATAATAAATAAATCCTCATGGAAATAAGCAAAACTGACAAAGGCCACCATTCCTGCTTGCCTGTAACAAGCCCAAAACATTACTCACACAGAACAAAGAGATGTGGTGCATTTGAGTGACATAAGGCCTCAGGCACACAGGACTAGAGACAAATTAGCCAAGACCTGGCAACCTCCAATCACTAGAAACAAACATGTATCCCCCAAGTGGTTGCAAGTGGTTGCTGTAGGTCGCTGGCAAAATTGGTCACAAAGAGGGTGCTGCACTGAAAACCTCCTTGCTTTGGTCACTATCAAATTGACATAGTTGCCATAGTTTGCATTAAAGGCATCAACTTGTCTGTAAACCTTTGCTAAGCTGTAATAAAACTTGAAAGAGTGACACACAAACTGGAAATGGAGAACTTTCGCCTTCAAAGTAAAAGCTGGATACAGCTGTCCCTAGGGACTAGTGGTTACCTGGTGATCACTGGTTAGTCTCAAGGTCTGAGTGAATAGGGCTTTAGCAATCAATTTCAACGCAGCTGCCAGAAAACACCTGCAACTGGTCTCTAGGCCTGTATGACTGGAGCCTAAGCTACTGTATCTATAATTTCTTGTTGGGAATAGTTTTTCATCTTGATTGAAAATCAGGATGTTGCACCATTCGAGACACTTAATACATGCAGGCCTTTACATGCCGTTGAGATCATGCTCAGGCTAATTTGGCTTGACTTGAATTCAGAATCACTTAAGTAATGCAACCCATATTTGCCTGCTGTTTATAAATGTACCTGCTTTAATGTTCAACATCTCAGTACACTGCTCCACAGTTTGATTAGTATCTTCATTTCCCAATTATCTCAGTGATGTTTCCCATTCCAAGGGGATCACCACAAAAGCTTTCTTTCAACAGCCATTTATAAGCTTTTACAGATTCCTCATCTGTCTTCAAAATGAATAAGATCTTTGTACTAGTACCAACTACAAAACATGTGTGACTGACTCAATCAGTCACATAATAGTTGTCAGTGTCAGGAACATCATACATGCACCTCCAGTACTGCAGCATCATGGCTTCCACGTGAGCCATGTGTCAACTCAGCCTTGACCTGATGCACAGTAAGAGTTTCCCCCAACATGTTCACTTGTAAGGGCAACCACTTATCTGTTGTATAAAGACATTGCCATGGTGATGAAGCATCTCAACTAGCAATAAATAGGCAAGACTGTCAAGCTGTGCTATCAAGGGATGAGTCACAACATCAGTTAATCACACAGCTTCTGCCCAAGCACCCTTTAGGCTAATCTGCTCTACTCTACCTCGTCCTCTACCCTTTAATCTATTGGCTGCAACTCCTACTAGCTTTAATTTCACTAATCAAAAAAATAATAGTCTGAAAGATTTACAAAGGTCCTCTTTAGTAGAATAACTGTTGATTTCCAGAGACACTGAGATAAACTTTTTCAAACAAGTGAGATCAAGCGCATTTCCTTCTTGTGACCTTTTCCTTGACAGAAGCTTTTGTCTTCCGCAGCCTGGTGCACAGGTGTCTGAATACCGCCCGAGGCTCACTGTTCCATTGTTTTTTGATATTTTCTTTTCCTTTTTTTTTTTTTTTTTTAAAACCAGAAAATACATTGATATTTAAACAGATCTCCTTTTGTTGGACATGTTATAATCTCCACACATACAAAAGTTGCCATACCTTTCTGCGGCATAACTGTGACAAAAAGATGATCCAAATATGCCAATCCACAATGAAATGGATGTGTGTTCCATTTGCACTGGTAATATAAATACCAGTGACTCCCGTAGTGCTAACATTGCTTGGAATAAAGCAGGGTTCTAGCTAGCAGTCGATGACCAGCCGATGTGCCAGGCTGAGGCACCGTCGTGCCGGCGGAGAATTTCAACTGTTAGATATTGGAACGGATCGCTATCACCACAGTTTGCAAGCGCAGGCATTGCTATAACTTCATGTTGCGTCTCCACATGTAACTGACACTTGTAACACAAACATTTGTGAAAGAATGGCTCGCTCTTAGGAGCTCAGTGAATTCCAGCGTGTTACCATGATAGGATGTCACCTGTGCAACAAGTCCAGTTGCGAAATTTGCTCATTATTAAAATATTCCACAGTCAACTGTTAATGGTATTCTAACAAAGTGGAAGTGATTGTGAATGACAGCAACTCAGCCACGAAGTGGTAGGCCACGTAAAATCACTGCACAATCACTGCTGGGGGCATAGTGCACAGAGGCTATTTTAGAGAGATTATTTTAGCAATCGAGTATTCTATTGATTATTCCATCGATTAATCAGCTCAGAAAAACTTTTGTTTTATTAATGAGCAATCATAAATTTTCAAGAGAAAAAAACACAGGTCTTTTAAAATGAACCCCCCATTGGTTTCCAGCAAAAAGAGTTCTGACAATTTTGTATTTTCTGGGGTACTTTTGTTCCTGAGGTAAATTTGTTGTGTGTCCATGTGTATGTGTTTTTGTGAGTGTGTGTGTGTCTGCATGTTTAAGTGTGCTAGTGAATGAGTCAGTATGCATAAAGAAAAGTGAGCATATCAACATTCTTGGAACTGGGGTTTGCCCTGTGCTTTGATGCAACATTTCCTGCAGCAAAAAAAAAAAAAAAAGAAAAATATCCGACATCCTGATGGTGTAGATATTAAATATTTATGTTAATAATTAATGTTAATAATAAATAAGTGTCCAACCCAACAACTCCGGGTCAGTGGCTTAAAGTTTTACTGGCACCATGTACATTTTTACTGGCTTGTGGGAGGAAAAGAAAATGTTATTTTTATATTTTTAAATATTAATATTTTATTTATACGTTATATGAATCTAAATGCTCAAAATAATGTTTCTAAAACCTTTAAATAAATATGGTCTAGTAAACCCCATGCTCCCCTTTAGACTCACCCCTGCTTGTTGCAGGTATCGCTACGATAGAAAACAGAACGGCTGCAGTCAGCCTTCAGCAAGCTGCCTAATTTAAACATTGTGTCAAACTAAGTTCATCTAAGTTAATAAGTTATTTTAACTTCTGTATCTTTACCATAGATTTTTGCTGTGGAAAACAAACAGCAATCGATGGGAGCAGCTACAAAGTTAGCTTTTCTTCAAACTGAACTTGAAGGCACTTGTTGAACAGGTGGTTTGATGAAGTCTCCCTGCAGCTTTGTCCCAGTAAAGGTTTTAATAGTGATTACAGGAACATACACTGCAGTTTTAGACACCAAAAAAAAAAAAGGGGGGGGGGGGGGGGGGGGGGGGGGGTCTGTTATTGTTTCACTACTAAAACACAATGCAACACAACATCCATCCATCCATTTTCTTCCGCTTATCCTTTTTCAGGGTCTTCAGAAAATAAAGCTGACAAAATAATCTTCTAATGAGCTTCATGAGAACAAAAGTAATCAGTATCTACGTATCACCTGAGAGGTATATCTTCATATGACTCTATTATCACCTCATGCTTATTTATTCCCAATATGTCACAATAATTGATTTTTTTAGCAGATTAGACCTGCGACCCTCCTGTTTACTGACAGCTGACAGGAGCTGGTGTTGTGCCAAAAAAAGTGACTAACGATGTTTCTGTGTGTTTATTATTATGTGTAATGCCTTTGCTCATATTGGTAAATAGACTGAAGGCAACAAGCTTTATAAAGACCTATATATATATATATATATATATATATATATAAATGTTTTGCAAGTATCTTTATAACTCAGCATTACTGCATCTACGGTCTAATCAATCCAGACATTTTTGGCCACTTAAAATATCTTTATAAAACTGTGACGTTATATTTCTTGACGTTTTTGATGCGTTCTTGGTCAGATCTCTACAAAAAAAATGTAATGTCAATGACACTTTTTACTATAATAAATAAATATACAAAAGTCACTTTGCCACAAAGTGATTGCAGCTTCTACCTTGTGACAGGAATGTTCCTTCTGGCTTGATATCATTCGTGAGAGATATGTTTGACATATGTTGCCAGACGATCACTTTTTGGAACAACACCAGCTAATCTACAACAGCTGGTTATCAGCTAACATTATGCTAGCTAATGTTAGGCTCAAATGTCCTAAAAAATGACACTTTCCCTCTGATAAACAGTTTGATTACATTCTCACGTCATATGAGAGTTTATTCGCCAAGTGTCCGAGTCGTCCACAACATTAGACCCACCTCGAAGAAAGTTCCCTGAACTGTGGCTTCTATACTGCAGTTATCGATTAATTCTGGTGAAGTGTTGCACCTCTAATAGAGGAGAGACTGCCAGAGTGTTTAAACAGTGCATGACTATATGGTGTCTGTTTCAGAAATTTCAAAAGAAAGGCTGGAGAGAAAACCTCAATTCACTCATAATGAATAATTAGGATTATTTTAAGCAAATATAATTTGGCGCTTTTGACATTATTGGACTAAACAAAATCCATCAAACTGAAGGTGTGAATGTAAATCCCATCTGGCAACAAAGTGGATTATGAGAAACGCTAAACACCGAAAGAAATGTGCCATTTGATGTGAACACAGTCACAGGCTTGAGGCCATCACTTCGAAGGTAAGGAATAAATAAATCACACTATCAGTAATATGTACTCAATAGAAACAATACAGTAAGACTATTGGCTTTCAGGTAAACTGTGTTCAAAGACTAATTTAAAAAGAAGAAAAATGCTATAATTTTTTCAGTCTCATTTTTATAAGCAGGGATTAATGCTTCATCACTTCCATAATGGATGCCATAAGTTTTACACTCCTCCACAAAGGATTTAGATGGTAATAAAACCACCACTGCAAAGTGCATATCAGATATGTGATATGTGTATACACACCTGCTATTATGATAGTTCATTACTTGCCTGACATTGTTTTATACAGTGTAGGGGCTTAGTAAGTATTTCAGCAGTCTGCAAGAGACTAATTTCTAAAAGAGTATGTGGGAAAAAAAAATAATCAAGTAGTTTGGTAGGGATGGCTCTGTTAGTGCACATGTGCGTGCATATGTAGTTAGCAGGACAAAAGCCTGCAGCTCTGTTTTTGGGCAGCTCTTAGCAGCAGTGGACCAAATTGTTTGGTGTCAGGCTTCTTGTTGCTGAATTGGATATTGCATAATGTGCTTTACTGCTGTAAAGGACTCTAAAGCAGGATTCTCCACCATAAGTCCAGCTGATTTGCTGCTGTCTTGTAGATGACATGCAAACATGGAAAGAGGACTGCAAGCTTGCTTAAAAACATTTGTTGACAAGACATGTTCTCTGATAATAAAGACTGCTTGTTTTTTTTCTCTCAGCATGGGCCCCTGAATGACAGTGTTGAAGCACTGTCAGTCTACAGGACTACAAAACTAATGTTGGGAGAGGATATTAAGGGGATAGTGAAAGCTTAATCATGCAATCATCAATTTAACTGAACAATGAGTACCCCAAGGGACAAGCAGGGCCCCTAATATTATTCGTAGACATCTTTGCATGCATCAAATGTTCATCTACCCCAGTCAGTGACAATCTTTGATAACAACTTAAGTGAAAAATGAAAACAAATGTAACAATAACCCCCTTATGGAGGACATAGTATATAATGTCTTTCTATCTATAGCTCCATATCTACAATGGGGGCCATGCTAAACTGATATTTATTTATTTAAAACATAAATGACAATGTAATGCGTCCATTGATAGAAAAATCAAACAAACTTTAAATTGTTTTTTTTTTGTTCCTTCTTCTTTTGCACGTCGGGATAAACGCACTTTTTCCAGATCCTACTTGAGGAGGACCGACTCCTGCTGGAAAACCTGTTCTGTAAGCTGTCACTGCCATCCTCACTTTGACTTTAGTACACTCACCAAACAAAGACAATATCGCTTATAAAGTACAAATAAAGAGAAAGGCTGCCTACCTCTGACGCACAGTAACGACATGACCGAGCACTTCCAGAGGCAATCCAGTAGTTTCACAGTTTGCAGAGCGGGCTCTCAGCGATTTACTGTGTGTGGTAACATTACAACAACCGTTAAACAGCTTTCCTTTTCTTTTTTTTTTCTTTTTTTTTTTTTTAAATTGCTGATAAATTCCTCTTGAATGTTTAAAGGTGGGTTTCCGGTCCCAGACCTGGGTAGAGCGCAGCTACCCCCGGCCGCTCCCACGCCATTATTAAAACTCTCATCACAGGTTTCCAGACCGAAGGACCGCCCGAGAGCAACAAGCCAGGAGAGGGGGAGGAGGCGGGGTCGGGACGCCTGTTACTGGCGTCTGATGCGACAAATGAGAATGCACATTTGCTAAAGTGCGGAGCCTTATGAAAGACATTTGGCCAATCGCCGAGAGGGACAAGCTGGCGGAACACAGGTGACGCTCACAGATTCAATGCAAAGTAAACATCCAGAACTTTGTATTCCACCATAGATTCATTCATTTCAAGCTCTTCCATAAATATAAATTTTAAGTAAAAATACACTAGTGCTTTCAAAAAAAAGAAATGTAGCTGTGAGATTCAGAAATGGTGCTGCCATTTAACTCTTTTTGTTTTTGTTTTTGTTCAGCGTCACGTTTTGTATTCATTTGCTTTTTTCTGTTGTTTTCTTTTTGTACTTTTGTTCACCTGCAGCATATATTTACCACCATCTTTCTTTTAACCAAACGGATGTTGTGTATTTGCACTTCTCCTTACACTACCACTTATCCCAGCCATAATTGTAATTAAAAGATGAGTAAATACAAATAATTAGGTACATTTGAAGTTTTCGCATATATATTTTTTTATGAATTAAAGTGGCATTTACTAGATCTCTATGCAGTTTGTCGTATTCAGTTTTTACACATCATGATTCTTTGTGTTTGTTTTTAGGAAAAAAATCTTTCTGAGGAGTGAAAAGTCCCAGTTTTAGATTTTGACTTGCTCATTTAAGTATTATTTAGTATATTCTTCCTCAGGGTACCCAGAGCACATTATTTAAACAAATAAATGCTAATTGATGTCAAGTCATATCCGGTTTCTCACTAGAGAGCTTTACAGAAGAGCAGACCACCGAAGTTCAACCTCATTTTCTTTCAAATGCATAATATTTTTCTTTCTACCAAGCCTAAGGTCTCCACTATTTGCCAAATCCCCACATTACCATTTCATATTTCTATGCACCCAATTAAATGAATGCATGTATTATTAATATATTCATATACACAACGTATAGTGTGTGTTCAACAGGTACCACATAAACCAAAGGACCCCAAAGGGCAATGAGTGAGTAAATCTGAGCCAAAAGGAAGCGAATAGCACCACCCTGTGAACTGTGACAGTCGTTACATTACAAATGGGAGCCTCTGGCTTCTGGGGGGCGTTGTTGCGGCTGTCCGCCCTTATTATTTTGTACATTTTGTGACAAAGACAGAGATATTCACACTGTCATACACACTCACGCAAACACACAAACAGGTTCATCAGCTGATGAGCCCTTGTGTTTTTCTATTTGTATTCTGTCATCTTGTCTTATCTCTTGTGTGTGTGTGTGTGTGTGTGTGTGTGTGTGTGTGTGTGTGTGTGTGTGTGTGTGTGTGTGTGTGTGTGTGTGTGTGTGTGTGTGTGTGTGTGTGATTTGCTATTTTCTCCCCTTTTTTGTTCTTTGTTTGGACATAATCACCCATTCATAATAAATGTTAAGTGTGTCCAATCTTTTGACTGATGTGTATATGTGGTGTGTGTGTATATGTGCGTGGTACTGTGTACTACTACTACTACTATATTCGTAGTAGTCTGATAGTAATTGTCGAGAAGAAATATTATTCTTAACTAGTAAGATTCAGTACACATAAGACATATGGCATTGTATGTATGTATTTTCATTTATTCAGTCTCTTTTTTTTTTTTTTTTTTTTTTGTGGCGGAACTGTCGTTTAAATTTGTGTTTCCCGCGCTGGCGGACTTTTTCAGCATTGCACCACTGATGTAACTTTCGTTTCCTGTGCGGCAAGGGTCATTCGCAACTCACGAGAGTGGATATTTTCAACAGAGTTCAGTTTACCAAACCGAATCTGGTATTTTTTACTATCACTTTGCAATATTTCAGTGATGCTACGGACGCTGTGCCGGACCGGCGGGGCCATTTTCCAGGTATCTGAAACTATTACAGTGTCATATTCGGCTTTCCTACTCGTGTTCATTTGTGACAAAACCAGTAAAAGGTCAAAGATAACTTAAACCAAGTAATTATATTTCAGCAACCTTACGTTCTACAGACTGTGGTCTACATATGAATCCTGGATCAAATCGCTGTAGTGATGCCACCCGTTTACATTTAACTGTATCCTCTGTAGCAGACCCAGCGCGCTGTGCCGAAGCTGTGTGTTAATCCAGTCCAGCAGCGATGGGCGTCCAGTCTTCCCATGAACACCGTGGTGCTGTTCGTGCCCCAGCAGGAAGCCTGGGTGGTGGAGAGGATGGGTCGCTTCCATCGGATCTTGGACCCGGTACACTTTGCCATATTTCAAAGATCTCAAACAGTCAAAAGCACAACACATAGATGGTGTTCTTCCCCAAATAACGTCCAGCATACCCAGTTCCCACATTATTAGGCAGTGATCCTAATAATATGACCACAGCTGTTGAAGCTTATTATGTAAATCACAAATTCACTCATTTCAGAGTGTAATTTATTTGGTTAAACAGCTAAAGAAACTTACTGGCTCTTTAGACAAGAGTCAGTTTAGTAACCATATTGTAATTCATTTTGTTTTATTTTCTTACCTAGTGTCATTACACACCCTAACATTGTCCCTTTTACTACCTATAGGGTTTGAACTTCCTAATACCCATACTTGATAAAATTCGCTATGTTCAAAGTCTCAAAGAAATTGTGATTGATGTCCCGGAGCAGGCTGCAGTGTCTCTTGGTAAGTAACAGTTTATTTTTCGTTACTCACAGGAGGATGAGCACGAAGGCAAATTTTCTTTGAAGATTATTGATAGTTTTCTTCAGAAAATCCTTCTACTTTCTTCAAACTTACAGATAATGTAACACTGCAGATTGATGGTGTGCTTTACTTGAGGATACTAGACCCCTTTAAGGTATGCTGGAAAATAATTAGAATAGATTCAAAGGCTGTGTTACTTGTTTTTGTTTTTTTTAAATTCACTTTATTGGTTTTGTTTGTTCACAGGCCAGCTACGGCGTCGAGGATCCAGAGTACGCTGTCACACAGTTGGCACAGACCACCATGCGTTCAGAACTGGGCAAACTCACACTGGACAAAGTGTTTCGGGTAAAGACAAACTGCTGTTGCATCTCATTTCTTTACTGTAATCCTGAAGGGATATGTTGTATTTATGCATCTATTTATTTATAAGGAAAGAGAGTCCCTCAATGCCAACATCGTCCACTCCATCAACCAAGCTTCAGACGAGTGGGGAATCCGTTGCCTTCGTTATGAAATCAAAGATATACATGTTCCACCTCGTGTCAAAGAGTCCATGCAGATGCAGGTGAGAGAAATGTTTTGGCTTTTTATAAGAATAAAAAGAGATCAAAGAAGCCACATATGCTAAGTTTGTAGTTTGTAAAGCATCTTATTTTGTTTTGATTTTATTGCACCTTCTTGTGGTACAAATTGCTATTACATTAAAGTGCAACCTGGCCATTGTTTAAATACAGTTGATATCTTCAACACAACAGATAGACTTTTTGAACATAGCTCTGGTTAGGTTTGGAAGGTTATACACTGTTTTCACTGAATTCACAATACCTTTAATAAATTATAGGGCTTTATGGACAAGGTCAGAAACATTTTATTTTTGTGTATATAGCTGTAAGGCTAAAATTACTTGAATTTACTCAACTTCCACACTTTATTCACCTTGTGTAGGTGGAAGCCGAGCGTAAAAAGAGAGCCACAGTGCTGGAGTCTGAAGGGACAAGAGAAGCAGCCATTAATGTTGCTGAGGGTCGTAAACAAGCTCAGATCCTGGCCTCAGAGGCTGAAAAAGAACAGCAGATCAATATAGCGGCTGGTAGGTCCATTTAGTTGGTTTATCTCTCCTGTTAACACAATTGATCTCACATCTTTTGCTTTTGGAGGCTGATATACTCCTTGTCACCTACTCTGCTCCCTCCAGGTCAGGCCCAAGCCGTTCTGGCCAAAGCTGAGGCAAAATCCAAAGCCATCCGTCTGCTGGCAGATGCTCTGACTGAGCAGGTAAATGTGCTTGTTTTTTTTTTTTTTTTTTTTTTTTTTTTTGCAGTCTGACTTACAAAAGAGATTTCATTGGTTAATCATATTTTTTTTTTCCTTTTAAATTCAGAATGGAAATGCTGCTGCTTCACTAAGTGTAGCTGAGCAGTATGTGTCTGCTTTCTCCAACCTCGCCAAAGAGTCAAATACCATCCTACTGCCCTCTAACACTGGTGATATTAGTGGAATGGTCTCGCAGGTATATATATATATATATATATACATGCATGAGCAGAGTCCCCACTATTGGATTTATGTTAACAGCCTTTAGATTATTGAGTTAATATGGTGTTAACGATGTTTATCTTGTTTTCTTGCCACTCAGGCTATGACTATTTACAGTACGCTGGCAAAGACGAGCCCAAGAGTATCGCCAGACGTTGTTGGGGAGAACAACGAGGTGGTTGAGAACCAGTCAGGATCGCCTCATGAACAGAGAACTCATGAATGAAATCAAACTACTTAATGACAGAGAAGAAGCAGTTCATGTTGAAGGTCCAAGGTTCGTGTTCATAGAAACCTTCAAATGACAGGACAGAAGGGGAAAAACTGCAAACTTCGTAAACTCTTCGGGAGTCTTGTCCTGGAGCCTGGGGGAGAGTTGCACCTTTTGTATGAGGACTTGTAATCTTCACTGAGTATTGTGTGATTATTGTCTGTTTGAGAAATTGACACCAGCCTCCAGGCAGCACATACCAGTGACTATCCAGCTGATATGGATGTCAGCACAGACAGACATGTAAAAATAAGTCTCCTGTGAGCAATTTGTTGTTATTGCATTTTTTTTTTTTTTTTTTTTTTTTATGTGTTGGGCCCTTTTGACCACTCTACCTAAAGTTTAAGGGAATTATACCATTCTGTTTTCTCACTTTGCAACCTATTTTCCATGACTGTATTCAGGTTCTTTCTGGTTATTAATATTCATGTAATAATCAAACCCACCTCCGGTGAAAATATATACATGGCTATTATTTATAGAGGTTTTGACAATTCTTCATCTACTTTTAGCAGGAATTTTAGGGACCACTGACTTTAAGTTGCTGCATATGATGTCAGGCTGGATTCCTCATGTTTCCAAAAGTGTAGGAAATTCACAATTTAGCCCTAGACTCTATTAAACCCCCTCTGAAAAGGTGAAGTGTTATATGTTATGTTGTTATATGTTCCTCTTCTCTGAGTATAAATGTTCACCTCTGAGGTCTAACCAGTTATATTTGTTAAATTTCAAGGTTCACTGCAAAGGCCTAAAATTTGTTATTTCTGATTTATATAAAATAATACTTGAATTGGTTAATCTGAGCATGTCTCAGTTCAGCCTGAGGAGACTTGAAAAGATTTGTAGTAGGTTTGTAGATGTAGTGACATGAGATATTGTGAGAAAAATGTTTAAAAATGTAAATATGTTAAAAATAGTCCAAGTTATTTTAAAAACAAACAAACAAAAATGTAGTCACTGAATATTTAGGGTGCAACACGGTGGCGTGGTGGTTAGCACTGCTGCCTCACAGTTAGAATACCATCTAGAAGGCCTGGGTTCGATTCCACCTTGGTCCGGGCCTCACTCTCTCTGTGTGAAGTTTGCGTGTTCTCCCTGTGTCTGTGTGGGTTTCCTCCCACAATCCAAAGACATGCACTTACTGGGGTTAGGTTAATTGGCTACTCTAAATTGTCCATAGGTGTGAGTGTGGATGGTTGTCTGTCTTTCCGTGTTGGCCCTGCGACAGGCTGGTGACCTGCACAGAGTGCACCCTGCCTCTCACCCCATGTCAGCTGGGATAGGCTCCAGCCCAACCCCCCCCCCCGGAACCCTCAACAGGATAAGCAGAAGTGAATCGATGGATGGATGAATATTTAGGGGTTTACCCACAGTTCCTTGAAGTCTTTGCAACCTTTCTCCACCTTGCCTTAAAGGGATCTACCTGCACAGAATGTCTGTTGTTGATAAAGGCAGTGCACAATGTATGTAGTAGAACCAGTCTGTGGGCTACTCTTGCTTGTAGTGCTGTTGGTCCATCAGTTCTAGCATACAAAGAGTAGAATAAAACAATAAAAAGTGTTCGCTGCAGCTACTGGCTGTACGTTCCATACTGTATTTTTATCTTTTATGTTTTTTCCATGCTTCTCACATTCCTAGTGAACTCTGCATTTCCCTATTCCTGCCCACTTGTTAACCAGTCGGCATTTGACCAGCGCCCAGTGTCATCCAAGTCCAGCAATGTACAGTTGGGATTTTGGTAGACAGCACAGGAGCATGTTTGCTTTGGATGAAAACGCTTCACTATACGCTCGGCATAGGGAAATGCATGCACAGAGACAAAATTACAGTACCGCAAATTATACATATACGCTATATTGCCAAAAGTATTTGCTCACACATATGGACTTGAGTGGCATCCCATTCTGAATCCACAGAGTTTAATATGGTGTCGGCCCACTCTTTGCAGCTATAACAGCTTCAACTCTTCTGGGAAGGCTTTCCACAAGGTTTAGGAGTGTTTATGGGAATTTTTGACCATTCTTCTAGAAGTGCTTTTGTGAGATCAGACACTGATGTTTCAAGACCTGGCTCGCAGTCTCCACTCTAATTTATCCCAAAACTGTGGTGGTTGAGGTCAGGACTCTGTGCAGGCCATTCAAGTTCTTCCACACCAACCTTACTCATCCATGTCTTTATGGACCTGCTTTGTGTAATAGTGTACAGTCAAGTTGGAACAGGTAGGGGCGAGCCCCAAACTGTTCCCACAAAGTTGGGAGCTTGAAATTGTCAAAAATGTCTTGGTATGCTGAAACATTAGGAGTTCCTTTCACTGGAACTAAGGGGCCTGAGCACAGTTCCTGGAAAACAACCCCACACCATAACCCCTGCTCCACCAAATTTTACACTAGGAGCAATGCAGTTAGACAAGTACTGTTCTTCTGGGAAGCACCAAACTGCAGAGTCAGTCATTACAGAGCTTCATGGAATGGGTTTCCATGGCCAAGCAGCTGCATCCAACCCCTACATAATCAATCGCAATGGATGCAGCTGCTGGGCTGTGGAAACCCATTCCATGAAGCTCTCTACACAATGTTCTTGAGCCAATCTGAAGGCCACATGAAGTTTGGAGGTTTGTAGCAACTGACTCTGCAGAAAGTTGGTGACCTCTGTGCATTATGCACCTCAGCATCTGCTGACTCTGCTATGATTTTACGTTGCTCACCTTTTCATGACTGAGTTACTGTCAATCACTTCCACTTTGCTATAATACCACCATCAGTTAACTGTGGAATATTTAGTAGTGAGGAAATTTCATGACTGGACTTGTTGCACACGTGGCATCCTATGGTATCATGTCAGAATTCACTGAACTCCTGAAAGCGACCCATTCTTTCACAAATGTTCATAGTAGCAGTCTGCATGCCTAAGTGCTTAGTTTTATACACCTGTGGCCATGGAAGTAATTGGAACACCTGAATTTAATGAGTTGGATGGGTGAGTGAATACTTTTAGCAATATTGTAGGAGTCGGTGGAAGGAGACACGAGCAGGTATGTAGTCTCAGCTTTATTCGTAAAACACACAACAACTAGAACTCCAAAATATAACTCCTCAAAAGGAGGAGTCAAGCCCTTTTATCCCAGGCCTCTCTCTCCCGCCTTTTCCCGATCTATTCCGGTCTCTCTCTCCGCAATAAGAGCTTGGGGCATTCTGGTGTGAAATGTGCATATATGTGGCCACCACACAGGCCCCCCCTGAACACACAGAATGGCAAACAATACAATAATAAAAACAGCAACCATTTTCAAGTCAACATAGCAAAAATAAAATACCACATTAAGAGTATCTCCTAGGGGGTTTAACAAGGCGGCCGCCACGGCTGTGCTTGGCGACCACAGGTGGTGAAAACGAGGGAGGGGCATAGCCCCGACTACGGCGAGACTGCCCCCTCGCAGGGGAAAAAACAGCAGCTGGGGGCAGGTCCTCCGAGTGAGGCATAGAAACGGGAGGACGACCGCGGCGCGGAGGTTGGGCCAACTCAATAGGACCATCCGGAAACATGTGAGCAGGCTTAAGGCGATCCACCGAAACCCGCTCCTGACGACCTCCCAGCTCAACCAAAAAATCCTTAGGTCCCACCTCTAGCACACGGAATGGACCATCATAAGGAGGTCGAAGTGGAGAACGGTGCGCGTCATGGCGGATAAAAATGTACTTGGCAGACATCAGGTCCTTTGGCACATATGACTGTGGAAGGCAGTGATGCGCCGCTACTGGGGCCAAAAACCTATCATTCCCCGGGAAAACCGGCCCGCTCCTTTTGTCGGCCCCCGAAGCAGATGCACCAGGAAGGAATTCCCCTGGAACCCTCAAAGGCTGGCCCAGGACCAGCTCGGCTGAAGAAGACTGCAGGTCCTCCTTAGGTGTCGCACGCAGGCCCAGCAGGACCCAAGGAAGGCGGTCAACCCAGCTGCTGTCCACCAGCGCAGCCCGTAAGGCAGCCTTCATGGTACGGTGGAACCGCTCGCAAAGGCCATTGGCCTGCGGGTGGTACGCGGTAGTGCGATGGAGTCTGACGCCAAGGTTCTCCGCCACAGCAGTCCACAGCTCAGACGTGAACTGAGGACCCCTGTCAGATGTCAAGTCAAGCGGTACGCCAAACCGAGATACCCAGGAGGAGACGAACGCACGCGCAACATCTGCTGAGGTGGTTGACGCCAAAGGAACTGCTTCAGGCCACCGAGTCGTCCTGTCCACCATTGTCAGGAGATGGGTGAAACCCCGGGAAGGGGGAAATGGACCTACCAGGTCTACATGGACATGTTCGAACCTTCTCTGGGGTATGGGAAAGTGCTCCAGAGGGGATTTGGTGTGTCGTTGCACTTTGGCGCGCTGACAAGCAACACATGAGGAAGCCCACGCCCTGACCTCTTTCCGGAGGCCGGGCCACACAAACTTGGCCCCTACCAACTTAACTGAGGCTTTAACTCCTGGGTGCGAAAGAGAATGAACTGCCTCAAAAACCCGCCGACGCCAGCAAGCAGGAACCAAGGGGCGAGGCCTGCCCAATGAGACGTCGCAAAGTAGGGTTACGCCACTATCCTGAAATGAGACATCTTCCAAACGCAAACTGGACTCGGCCACCTTAAAAGCCTGAATCTCCGTATCCGTAAGTTGGTCGGCAGCCATGGCAGAGTAGTCCACTCCCAAATGCACAGAACTAACCTGCGCCCTGGACAGACAGTCAGCCACCCGATTACACTTGCCGGCGACGTGCTGAATGTCAGTGGTAAACTCTGAAATAGCAGAAAGCTGCCGTTGCTGCCGCGCAGTCCACGGTTCCGAAACCTTTGCCATGGCAAATGTGAGAGGTTTGTGGTCTACAAAAGCGGTAAAGTCACGGCCCTCAAGCAGGAACCGGAAATGACGCGTCGCGAGAAAAAGGGCAAGGAGCTCCCTGTCAAACGTACTGTACTTTCTCTCCGCATCCCGAAGCTTCCTGCTAAAAAAGGCGAGGGGCTGCCAAGCACCACCCACCCATTGTTCGCACACGGCCCCGACTGCAAAATCGGAGGCATCGGTAGTAAGGGCAACAGGCGCCTCGGGAGACGGGTGGGCCAGCAGGGCAGCGTTGGCAAGAGCAGCTTTGGCACTGTCAAATGCCTGCACCCGCTCAGGTGTCCACTCTATCTCTTGGTTGCCTTTCTTGCCCTTAAGTGCATTGTACAGAGGGTGCATGAGGTGAGCAGCCCGGGGGATGAAACGGTTATAAAAGTTCACCATCCCCAAAAACTCCTGCAGGGGCTTCACTGAGGAAGGGCGCGGAAAAGCAGAAACCGCCTCCACCTTAGCGGGCAGGGGAAACGCCCCTTGGGGCGAAACAAGGTGTCCCAAAAACTCTATGGCCGGCAGACCGAACTGGCATTTAGCTGGATTCACAATCAAACCGTGCTCACTGAGACGCTCAAACAACCGGCGGAGGTGCACTGAATGCTCCGCGGCGGAAGGGCTGGCAACCAGTATGTCATCCAGATAGACGAACAAAAATGGCATACCACGCAAAACGGAGTCCATGAGGCGCTGAAACGTCTGTGCCGCGCCCTTCAGACCGAAGGGCATTCGCAAAAACTCGAAAAGGCCAAAAGGAGTGATAACCGCGGTCTTGGGCACATCACGCGGATGGACAGGAACTTGATGGTATCCCCTCACCAAATCCACCTTTGAAAAAATAGTTGCCCCCGCAAGATGAACCGAAAAATCTTGAATGTGGGGAACCGGGTACCTGTCATTAGTCGTCGCATTATTAAGGCGCCTAAAATCCCCACAAGGGCGCCACCCACCGTCAGCTTTAGGGACCATGTGCAACGGGGACGCCCACGGGCTGTTTGAGCGGCGCACAATACCAAGGCGCTCCATGTTTGCAAACTCCTCCCTGGCTATCGCTAACTTCGCGGCATCGAGACGGCGTGCACGCGCAAAAACCGGCGGACCCACAGTGGTAATGTAATGCTCCACACCATGTTTAGCTACGGCTGCAGAGAAGGTGGGAACCGTGAGGGTGGGAAACTCGGCAAGCAAACGCTGGTACTCATCACCTGTGGCAAGCATGTTAGCGAGGGGCAGGGGGCCAGGACTACGAAGTGTACAGGGGTAGGTATCAAAAGACACAGCATCTATCAAGCACCTATTAGCTACATCGACCAACAACCTGAAAGCACACAAGAAATCAGCGCCGAGTATAGGTACTGACACAGACGCTATCACAAAGTCCCAGTTAAACTGACGTCCCTTGAAACACACAGTCACCAACCTCATTCCATATGTGCGAATGGGGGTACCGTTCGCCGCGTCCAGCAGGGGTCCGTGACATTGTCCCAAGGTGTCCGCAGCTGAAGCCGGCATGATGCTACGCTGAGCACCCGAGTCCACAAGCAGACGGCGTCCCGAAGCAGTGTCCTCAATGAAGAGCAGCTTGTCCGAGCTGCCAGCGCACACAGCTGCTAGTGAGCACCGGCCCTCTCGTTTCCCTGGTGCTGGAAGGTACACGGCGGAATGCAGCGCTTCGCCTTCACTCCGAACCGGCGATGATAGAAGCAGAGCACGCTCTCCTTCCTCCGGCGCTCTGCGACGGCGGCCACAGCACCAGCTTCTCTCGTCTCCGCTCCTTGTAGAGCCGCACTCGGTAAAAGTGCATGCACACCGGAATGCCTGGATGCCAGCAAAATCTTGTCCGCCTCTTCAGCTAGCCCGCGGTAATCCTTGGCCCGTATCAGAGCGGAGCTGGCTAGCGCGGTGCGCACGGGAGGGGGGAGCTGGCGCAGGAACAGATGCGTAAAGAGAAACGAAGCGTCGCCCGGGCCGAGCAGAGCCAGCATGTGCTCCATCAGCTCGGAGGGTTTACCATCTCCCAAGCCATTCAGGGACAACAGGCGATCAGCCCGCTCTTCGTCTGAAAGCTGATAAATCCGCAGCAGGTTCTCCTTCAGCGCTCCATACTTGTTAGCAGGCGGCGGGTCCCGGAGCAGTCCCATCAGCCGGCGGGTAGAAGCAGAGTCCAGCGCCGCGACGACATGGTAATACTTGGTGTCGTCTGAGGTGATCCCGCGGAGGTGAAACTGGGCCTCCACATGCTGGAACCAAGGCTCTGGATCGTGCTGCCAGAACTCCGGGAGCTTGACCGTGGCCGCAAAAATAGCGGGAGAAACGGCGGCGGCTGGTGAGGAAACAGCGGCCGCGGCCGTTGAGCTGTCGTCAGCAGACATGTTCTTTAGTCGGGGTCACCAATGTAGGAGTCGGTGGAAGGAGACACGAGCAGGTATGTAGTCTCAGCTTTATTCGTAAAACACACAACAACTAGAACTCCAAAATATAACTCCTCAAAAGGAGGAGTCAAGCCCTTTTATCCCAGGCCTCTCTCTCCCGCCTTTTCCCGATCTATTCCGGTCTCTCTCTCCGCAATAAGAGCTTGGGGCATTCTGGTGTGAAATGTGCATATATGTGGCCACCACAATATAATGTATAAAGATGCACATAGTTACCATGATGTCACTCATTTGTTTGTGAAATCCCATTTTTAAGTCTCAAGATGAGCATTTTCACCATTGCCATCTTGGTATTTTGAAGTGGAATGGGACGGATGGTGGATAGAGCAGACTGTGAAACCACACCCTCGCTGGCTAACAACTTGTCAATCAAAAGTTAGACCAATGAGCTGACCCTGGATATCCTGCATTTTGAACCTTAGATTGATCAAAATTTAATAAATGGACTTAATATTTTACTCAGTGTGACCCAAATGAGTAACTGAGTCCATAATCTTTTCAGGAAGTCTTCATAGAGGTAAGGTCCCAGGGACATTTTCCCCAGAGACTTCTACAGGAGCAGAGGGCTTTTTGCCCCTACAGGCACTGCCCCTTTGTGGCTACTAAAAACAATCCAGGTTAGAGAAACTTTTTTTTCCCCCCTTTTAAAGTAAAAAAAAAAAAAAAAGTTTAAGAAACTTAATTGCTGGCTTCACCTTTCACTAGCTACAGCTGTAGTAACGAATGGACCTGTCCAGGATTCACCCTGCCCCTGTCCCGATGATGGCTGGGATAGGTTTGAGAACCCCCAGTGACCTTTAATTGGGTAAGCAGTTAAGAAAATGGATGAATTGATGTATCAGTATCTTCAGGGAGGTGGTAAAGCTGTTATTTATTTATTTTTTTGTGTTTAACGGCCCAGAGTCAAATCTTTTGAAAAACAGATTCAGGTTGTTAGCCCACCTCTGGTCAGCAGGCACTGTGGCTCCTCCATTGTCCTTGAAGTGGCCAGAGATTTTATTCATGTTTCTCCAGACTTCTCGGACTTTGTTTTGTTGGACCTGTTCTACCGTTTAAGCTGTGCATGCTTTGGGAATGTCGTACACATACCACAAACTGTGGCAATGCATATGTACATCTGTGGGACTTCCTGGCTAAAATTTAGGTTTCATAATGATCAATAAAAAATCTATATCACAACTGTATTCTCATATTAGTCTCATTCATTTCAAGCTCTTCCATAAGTATAAGATTTAAGTAAAAATACACTTTGTTGCTTTCAAAAAAAGAAATTAAGCTATGAGATTCAGAAATGGTGCTGTCATTTAGATCTTTTTGTTTTTGTTCATCGTCACATTTTGTATTCATTTCCTTTTTGTACTTTTGTTCATCTGCCAGCACATCTTTGTTTTAACTAAATGGATATTATTTATTTGCACTTCCACTTATCCTATCACTTACCCCATCCTTAATTGTAATTACAAGAAGAAGAAACAGAAATAATTAGTTGAATTTGTACATTTTGTGACAAAGACAGACATTCACACTCTCTTCCTCACTCACACAAACAAACACACACCACAACACAAAAATATTGTTGGTTTTTGTAGCCGTGTTTTTTTTTTTTTTTTTTTACCAGGTAAAAACCAGTTCTCATTTACAAAAATGTTATATAAATATATATTATTTTTGTTCTCATATTAGTCTCATATTTTATATATATATATATATATATATATATATATAGTCGTTCCTCCTTATATCCCTTGTTATATCGCGGTTCACTTATTGGGGCTTCACTGTATCGCGGATTTAAAAAAAAAAAATATTACTAATTCTTTTCCGTGGAGTTTTCACTATATTAACGGGATTTTGCGGTATATAACTAATTTTTGTAACACATAACTATGTTCATCACTCGGACGAAGAGATCAGTTACGCCTACGCCAATAGTGGAAATAGAAGTTACGGCCGAGGGCGAAGATACTGCACCACCTTCATCGCCATCAGTACTGCACAGCTACATAATTCATCATCTTCATCATTGAAGTTGTAGTAAAAGAGTGGGAAAGGTTTATATGAGTGTGGGGATGGTTTATAAAGCCTTAAAATATATATAAATATTAAAATAAATATAACGCCGCTACTTCGCGGATTTTCACCTAATAGGTGAGGTAATAGGTGAGGGATCACTGTATATGTAGTACTAGTCTAATAGCAATTAGCTAGTAGAAGTACTATTATTCTTGACTAGTAAGATTCAATACACATAAGAAATATAGCACCA
The DNA here is from genome assembly GCF_007364275.1 of Archocentrus centrarchus. Classification (NCBI taxonomy): domain Eukaryota; kingdom Metazoa; phylum Chordata; class Actinopteri; order Cichliformes; family Cichlidae; genus Archocentrus; species Archocentrus centrarchus. The sequence continues at coordinate 19,180,135 of NC_044357.1, forward strand.
TGGATTTTCATTCATTCAGTCTGTTTTTTGTTTTTTTTCGGAGGGGGGCGGGGCGGGGGTGGGCAGTCGTATGACTTTTTTTGCCCGCGCTTGCGGACTTTTTCAGCGTTGCACCACTGATGGAACTTTAATTTAATGATCGACAGGAGTCACTCGCATCTCACATGAGTGGATATTTTCAACAGAGTTCAGTTTAACAAACGAATCTTCTGTTTTTTTACTGTCACTTTGCAATATTTCAGTGATGCTACGTACACTGTGCCGGACCGGCGGGGCCATATTCCAGGTAACTTAAACTGTTACAGTATCATCTTCGGCTTAGCTGCTCGTGTTCATTTGTGACAAAACCAGTAAAAGGTCAAAGATAACTTAAACCAAGTAATTATATTTCAGGAACTCTAGGTTCTGGCTATGGTCTGTAGTGATGCCAACCATTTACATTTAACTGTATCCTCTGTAGCAGACCCAGCGCGCTGTGCCGAAGCTGTGTGTTAATCCAGTCCAGCAGCGATGGGCGTCCAGTCTTCCCATGAACACCGTGGTGCTGTTCGTGCCCCAGCAGGAAGCCTGGGTGGTGGAGAGGATGGGTCGCTTCCATCGGATCTTGGACCCGGTACACTTTGCCATATTTCAAAGATCTCAAACAGTCAAAAGCACAACACATAGATGGTGTTCTTCCCCAAATAACGTCCAGCATACCCAGTTCCCACATTATTAGGCAGTGATCCTAATAATATGACCACAGCTGTTGAAGCTTATTATGTAAACCACAAATTCACTCATTTCAGAGTGTAATTTATTTGGTTAAACAGCTAAAGAAACTTACTGGCTCTTTAGACAAGAGTCAGTTTAGTAACCATATTGTAATTCATTTTGTTTTATTTTCTTACCTAGTGTCATTACACACCCTAACATTGTCCCTTTTACTACCTATAGGGTTTGAACTTCCTAATACCCATACTTGATAGAATTCGCTACGTTCAAAGTCTCAAAGAAATTGTGATTGATGTCCCGGAGCAGGCTGCAGTGTCTCTTGGTAAGTAACAGTTTATTGTTCGTTACTCACAGGAGGATGAGCACGAAGGCAAATTTTCTTTGAAGATTATTGATAGTTTTCTTCAGAAAATCCTTCTACTTTCTTCAAACTTACAGATAATGTAACACTGCAGATTGATGGTGTGCTTTACTTCAGGAAACTAGACCCCTTTAAGGTATGCTGGAAAATAATTAGAATAGATTCAAAGGCTGTGTTACTTGTTTTTTTTTTTTTAAATTCACTTTATTGGTTTTGTTTGTTCACAGGCCAGCTACGGCGTCGAGGATCCAGAGTACGCTGTCACACAGTTGGCACAGACCACCATGCGTTCAGAACTGGGCAAACTCACACTGGACAGAGTGTTCCGAGTAACGACAAACTGCTGTTGCATCTCATTTCTTTACTGTAATCCTGAAGGGATATGTTGTATTTATGCATCTATTTATTTATAAGGAAAGAGAGTCCCTCAATGCCAACATCGTCCACTCCATCAACCAAGCTTCAGACGAGTGGGGAATCCGTTGCCTTCGTTATGAAATCAAAGATATACATGTTCCACCTCGTGTCAAAGAGTCCATGCAGATGCAGGTGAGAGAAATGTTTTGGCTTTTTATAAGAATAAAAAGAGATCAAAGAAGCCACATATGCTAAGTTTGTAGTTTGTAAAGCATCTTATTTTGTTTTGATTTTATTGCACCTTCTTGTGGTACAAATTGCTATTACATTAAAGTGCAACCTGGCCAATGTTTAAATACAGTTGATATCTTCAACACAACAGATAGACTTTTTGAACATAGCTCTGGTTAGGTTTGGAAGGTTATACACTGTTTTCACTGAATTCACAATACCTTTAATAAATTATAGGGCTTTATGGACAAGGTCAGAAACATTTTATTTTTGTGTATATAGCTGTAAGGCTAAAATTACTTGAATTTACTCAACTTCCACACTTTATTCACCTTGTGTAGGTGGAAGCCGAGCGTAAAAAGAGAGCCACAGTGCTGGAGTCTGAAGGGACAAGAGAAGCAGCCATTAATGTTGCTGAGGGTCTGTCCTGTTAACACAATTGATCTCACATCTTTTGCTTTTGGAGGCTGATATACTCCTTGTCACCTACTCTGCTCCCTCCAGGTCAGGCCCAAGCCGTTCTGGCCAAAGCTGAGGCAAAATCCAAAGCCATCCGTCTGCTGGCAGATGCTCTGACTGAGCAGGTAAATGTGCTTGTTCTTTTTTGTTTTTGTTTTTTTTTTTTTGCAGTCTGACTTACAAAAGAGATTTCATTGGTTAATCATATTTTTTTTTTCCTTTTAAATTCAGAATGGAAATGCTGCTGCTTCACTAAGTGTAGCTGAGCAGTACGTGTCTGCTTTCTCCAACCTCGCCAAAGAGTCAAATACCATCCTACTGCCCTCTAACACTGGTGATATTAGTGGAATGGTCTCGCAGGTATATATATATATATATATATATATATACATGCATGAGCAGAGTCCCCACTATTGGATTTATGTTAACAGCCTTTAGATTATTGAGTTAATATGGTGTTAACGATGTTTATCTTGTTTTCTTGCCAATCAGGCTATGACTATTTACAATACGCTGGCAAAGACGAGCCCAAGAGTATCGCCAGACATTGTTGGGGAGAACAACGAGGTGGTTGAGAACCAGTCAGGATCGCCTCATGAACAGAGAACTCATGAATGAAATCAAACTACTTAATGACAGAGAAGAAGCAGTTCATGTTGAAGGTCCAAGGTTCGTGTTCATAGAAACCTTCAAATGACAGGACAGAAGGGGAAAAACTGCCAACTTCGTAAACTCTTCGGGAGTCTTGTCCTGGAGCCTGGGGGAGAGTTGCACCTTTTGTATGAGGACTTGTAATCTTCACTGAGTATTGTGTGATTATTGTCTGTTTGAAAAATTGACACCAGCCTCCAGGCAGCACATACCAGTGACTATCCAGCTGATATGGATGTCAGCACAGACAGACATGTAAAAATAAGTCTCCTGTGAGCAATTTGTTGTTATTGCATTTTTTTTTTTTTTTTTTATGTGTTGGGCCCTTTTGACCACTCTACCTAAAGTTTAAGGGAATTATACCATTCTGTTTTCTAACTTTGTAACCTATTTTCCATGACTGTATTCAGGTTCTCTCTGGTTATTAATATTCATTATAGAGGTTTTGACAATTCTTCATCTACTTCTAGCAGGAATTTTAGGGACCACTGACTTTAAGTTGCTGCATATGATGTCAGGCTGGATTCCTCATGTTTCCAAAAGTGTAGGAAATTCACAATTTAGCCCTAGACTCTATTAAACCCCCTCTGAAAAGGTGAAGTGTTATATGTTATGCTGTTATATGTTCCTCTTCTCTGAGTATAAATGTTCACCTCTGAGGTCTAACCAGTTATATTTGTTAAATTTCAAGGTTCACTGCAAAGGCCTAAAATTTGTTATTTCTGATTTATATAAAATAATACTTGAATTGGTTATCAGAAAATTTTTATAAAATTAAAAAAAAAAAAAAAAAAGTTCAAGAAATTTCACTGCTGGCTTCACCTTCCACTCTCTACAGATGTAGTAGTGAATGGACCTGTCCAGGGTGCATCTTGCCCTTCTCCCAGTGATGGCTGCGGTAGGTTTTAGAACCTCCAGTGACCTTTAATTGGGTAAGCAGTTAAGAAAATGGATGGATTTATGTATTAGTATCTTCAGAGAGGCTTTTTTTTTCTTTCGGGTTTAAAAGGTTGCTAGAGCTGCACCTGTAAGTCGAAAAACGGGGCAAAATTATGTTTCGATGGTGTTACACAGAAAAGTGCCCGCCGTGAATTTTCTCCCGGTTCCTTCCAGGCTAAAGTTCCTACGAGTCACCAGCCATCTAATCTCATTGTACTGGAGTCCCAATGAAGGTGAGCGGTCTCTGTTTACCTGAGACACCTGTGCTCCTGTGTTGTTAATACACACATTTACGTCCGACGTCCGGCTGGGAGAGGACGAAAAACCAGCAGCTACAAGGTCAGTGACAAAAGGCGAAGCAGCTAGCCGCTGCTAACAGCGGTAACTTAACCGTCGTTTACCGTCATTAATGTTAGCTACCTGCGCTTCTCAACGCCAAAATCGGTTTTAGTTGGGACTTTAAATTTCTGTCAAGTTTCGCGTTACCAGAATTGTCTTCTCCTGTAACAGGTGTAGCTCCCAAACAGCTATTACTCTCACTTTTTTCTTAACCTTGATGTAAATCAGGTGTTCTTGTCTTTTACCGGTCCTGTTGCTCAGTCTTAATCTGATCTGTTCATGTAGGATGAAGGGGCTGCCTGTGTTGTCCCTGCTCCTCTGGATGTGTGCGGTGTTCTTCGTGGGCATCTACTTGTTCGTGGGTGGGTTCTTGCTGGTCAGGCTGGAGGTTAACAGGACCAGCACGTGTGGAGACGTGTTGGAGCCCGGAGAGGAGCCGGTGGACTTCTGTCGAGCTCAGCCGCGCTTCCGCAGGGTTGTCCTCCTCATCATCGACGCCCTGAAGATCGACTTCGCCAGGTATGACCCCCACAACGCGGCGCCGCGACCTTATGAGAATAAGCTACCTGTGCTGGAAGAGGCAGTGTCATCCAGGCCTTTACAAAGTCGCTTGTACCCCTTCCGTGCTGACCCACCTACGACCACCATGCAGAGGATCAAGGGTTTCACGACTGGATCTTTGCCGACCTTTGTAGATGTAGGTAACAACTTTGCATCCAGTGCCATCTTGGAGGACAATCTTATTCACCAGTTTGGACAAGCAGGTGAGTTGCTACAATTCTTCGATGGCTGAATTATTTGTGAACAGACATATGCTTTTCTGCCTAGCAACACCACAAATCTAGGACTTTTAAACGAGGTTATGAAGCTAGAAAACAAACTGTCTGATTTGTGCTCATATAAATCTGCTTATGTCTCAATAGGCAAACGAGTAGTGTTTATGGGCGATGACACTTGGGAGAGTCTTTTTCCTAAGAGATTCTACCGCTCTCTGCCCTTCCCTTCATTTAATGTCAAGGATCTGCACACTGTGGATAATGGAATCCTGCAGCACCTCTACAACACTAGTATGTATTTACTTAATATGCATCGATTGTGCCATTAAAGCTTACATTTAACATATATTCTGTGTTGCTAGTTATAACTGTGCAAAATTGCATGCTTTTGCAAACATTTGTTTAAAGAGGATAATTTGGCCGTGCTTCTGATGTACTCGTGTTTCATCTCTGTCCATATGTCGCTTGCTATTGATTTTAACAGTGGTGGGTGATGACTGGGACGTCCTAGTCGCTCATTTCCTTGGGGTGGATCACTGCGGTCACAGGTTTGGCCCGGACCACCCAGCCATGGCTGAGAAACTCACCCAGATGGATGGAGTCATCAGGTCAGGCAGTAGTACAGCTGCTACATGCTTGTTTCACAGCTTTATCCAGCTGCAGCTGCATCATCAGTTGCTGCCACTGTACACCTGTAGTGGTGTATGGTGTCCATATGTCACGACACCTACTGGCACTGTTATTGTAATATATTGACCCAGACAGTCATGGCAGTCGTGGAAAGCATGGAAATGAGATTTCTACTAGTACAAATTGCCTGAAGATAATCAAATCCATTGGTGGCATTTTTGGCCAGAACAAGCTTTTGATCATTTTTAAAAAATGGCTGGCATGACCTGTGAAAATGGTTTTCTCTCCAGGTCTGTGATTGAGCGTCTGCAGAACGACACCCTCTTGGTGGTGATGGGAGATCATGGAATGACAGATACTGGAGATCATGGTGGAGAAAGTCAGAAAGAGACTGATGCTGCCATCTTCCTCTACAGTCCTTCCCCCATCTTTTCTGGACCCCCATCACAGGTGGGTAGAATAGTACGCACTTTCAGACATTTTAAACATGAGGCAATCACAGCATGTTAGTAGGCTGAATTCCTATTTAAAACATAATTATAAAACACAGACTTTGTATGAAATATAAAAAAATAACAGCGCAAGACATACGATCATGATCAAAACAAATCATGAATCATGATCATAAGAAAAGAAAAGAAAAATGTAAAAAAGTGCAGTTGGCTTGGTCAGCAGTCCAACTACACCTCATCTTTCCAAACCACCGCCCTGGGGCCACCTCCCAGTTGGACACATCACCAAGGAGGTGATCAGGAGGCATCCTAGTCAGGTGCCTGAACCATCTTGCCTGGCTCCTTTTCATGAGGTTGGGAACTTGGATAAACTGACAGCTTTGCCTTCATGCCTTGCAGCTGCTGCTCTCAGCTCTGAACACTGCACCAGTTTGCAGCATCTGCTCCACTCTCACCTCACTCATGAACAAGACCCTGAGAAACTCCTCCACTTAGGGCAGCAACTCATTCAGATGAGCTCTGTTTCAGACCAAGAAGTTATGAGAGGACACTCATCATATAATGTTCCACTCGTGGACAGTCACATGTTTAGTGGTAGAAATAAACATTTCAATTCTGTTGCTTTTCTGAACATCATTGGTTCAGCCCAAAAATGAGTTAAAAAGGAAGAACAAAGTAAAGAAAACATGTAACTAACACAACTGTTTTCATCTATTTGTGTGTTTGTCTTTATTCTGTCAGCAAAGGCACATTTACATCATGTAAATCTCTCAGGATCACTGCTGTAACTAAAAACATGAAGCATTAAACCACTGATGCATGCAGATTTCTGCTCATGCTTGGCTGTGCAGTTCCCAGAATCCGTTAAATTGATGCTGGCAGGTGGTCTCCGCCTTTTTTCACAGATAATGGTGGATCTTGCACTATAAAAGAGAACTGAACTACTGATTTCCATAATTGCGGCATAACTGTAGAGCTTTATCGTATGCTGTGGAAAGTCATTAGTTGCAAGAGATAAATTACACTGCTATTAAAAAAGGCAGAACTTAGACACTTTTTTTTTCCAGGCATTTTTGCCAGTGCCAGAAAATATTTCCATCTCAGATCCAGCATAACCCTGATTTAAGAAAGGCTACAAGATAAAATACATCTATTGAATTTAACTGACAACTTAGCTGTGGAGCAGCCTCAGGTTATCTTGCTATGTGCTAAAAATATCACACATGATTATGAGGGTCAAAGCAGAAATTTAGATTGCAGTAATATGGAGTATTAATGTAATGTGGCACTTTTTTTTTTCCCTCCCCTATTTTTGCAGAATGAACCAGATGTGGTGCCACAGACTGATCTGGTGCCCACCCTGGCTCTGCTGCTGGGAGTTCCTATTCCATATAGTAATGTGGGGCAGGTTATCCTGCCTCTGTTTTCACCACATGGGCAGACAGAAGGTGCAGTTGGAAGCCTCAGCCAGCTGGAGGCACTGTGGATCAACACAAAACAGGTATGCTGCCCAGTGAAGAACTCTCTGGAACACTATGTTTCTACACAGAAAAGGTTTTTATTATACATCCTCGAGCCTTTTCAGGAGTTGTTGTTTTTATGGTTTGTGCGTGTGTTTCATTTTATCTCTGTTTCTGAAGGTCAACCGTTTCCTGGAGACTTACTCTGGCATGGCCAAAGACATCCCACCAGAGAGCCTCTCTCAGCTGAAGAATGAATTTGCCCTTCTCTCTTCTATATATCTCAACGCTGTTAGAGAGGGTCGCTCACCCTCCCCGGAGCTGGCCTCTTCTCTGCAGGCTTACCTCACCTCTGTCAGAGACACCTGCCGAGCCACCTGGGCCCGATTTAACCCACTGAAAATGGCAGCAGGTTTAGCCATCCTGGCGTTTGCTTGCCTGATGTGTTTCATCCTGTCCGAACTGTCCCTAGTGCTGATCGGGGAGAATGGTGTACGACTGAAGGCCCTAGTTGTTATGTCACTAACAGTAGGGGTTAGTGTGGCTGCTGCTCAGCTGCTCGCACAGGGCTACATTGAGGGGATGTGGTGCCTTGCAGCTGCTGCCTTCAGCTCTGAACTTCTTTTCCTCTGGCGTTCATGTCGACTGAGTACCCCTACAGTGTCAAAAAACGGAACTAAAGCTCCAAAGCGTGTTAGCTGGCTGATCCCGTGTCACGTCCTCGTCCCTTCTCTTTTGTTTCCACTCCTTCGCTGTGCCTCTCTGCTCTCGGACAGCTATGTAATTGCAGAAGGCCGGGTTGTGACATTTTTGGTGTTATCCCTGGCCCTATGTATTCCCATCCAACTCAACTGGGATGGCCTACTTTTCCCCCCAAGCCATGACCCGCTGAAGCCCGCCGGGTTGCTGCCTTCCCCAGCTTTGTCTTCATCGGCTGTGAGGAAGGAAAGCTGCACGCTTCTAGCCTGCTTAGGACTCCTTGTTGGCAGCCTCTACCTCTCCCTCTCATTCCACGGCTGTCGAGAAGAGCAGGGCTCCTGCCAGCCATCTGCTTTTCTTTCCCCTCTTTCCCGGTTGCAGGACAACCAGCTGAAGAACCTCCATTATGTCCTCTCTGTCATTTCTCTCGGATTGTGGACATATCTGCTAAGATGCTTTCTCTGCCACTATGGTAATCTGAACTCATCAGGCGGGACTGTGTTTACAGCCCGCTGGATCCTACCACTGCTGTCTGTGTGCCTGGGGCTCCACTGGGCTGTTAGTGCCACTCCGGAGGACAGCTTCAGGAATCTAGCTGAGCTGATCCGTTTGGCACAGCTGGCCCTTCCCAGGGGTGCCTTCTGTCTGCTGGGATTGGGGCTTTCCCTGATCTGGCTAGACCCTCTCACTGTGTTCGTGAAGACCAGGACTCCGGCTTCAGCCAAAAGTTTACATCTACCCCCACCCCGTTATCGAGCAAGCATTGGCATCAGCCCCCAAGCTGAGCTGCACCACCTTATCCCACAGATCTATCAGCGCATGCGTCGTTCCCTGGATGACGGAGAGCTGAGCGGGGCCAGTGAAGTGGACAGCAGACCTGCTGTGGAGGCCTATGGACTTGGAACAGTCTACTCTGCTCCTGTGCTGCTGTTTAGCGGCTTGCTGGGAATTGGTCTGCTGCTGCTGCACCCAGAGGGCATGGCTCTGTCTTTCCTCCTGCTGCTGTTGGAAATGGGAGCTCTGTTGCACATTCACGCCTCGTCTGCAGTGCTTAGTGGCCTGCATGGAAAATATTCTAGTAAGATGTTTGCATCACATCTTTTCATTTTGAATCCTGTCATGTTCCAGGTTGTAATCGGCTCACCAACCTCTCATTCTTCCCCTCAGGTGGTTTTAATGTGCCTTGGACTCCAGTAGTTCTCTGGGCCCTGGCTGCCACCCAGTTCTTCCACGCCACAGGTCATCTACCCACCTTCCCCTCTATCCAGTGGGGTGCTGCCTTTGTGGGATTCCCTGAAGGACACACGGGCACTGTACTGCCTGCCTCACTGGTTACCCTCAATACATTTTCTTCACACATTCTCTTTGCTGGTAGGTGCCAGAGAAGCAAAAATAAATGTTAATGTTTCAAGAAAAAAATAAATCACAATCCATTAGGAAAAGTAGGTTATTGCTCCTGCAAAACTAATAGGATTAAAGGATAAACAAACTTAAAACTTATTATTCAATTATAAAAAAAAATCTAAAAAGAAATAAAGTCAAGTTAAGCAGATTTTGTCTCCTTAGTGAATTGTGAACTTGTGACTTGCTGATTTGTTATTTTTCTTTCTTTGTCTCCAGTGAGTTGTCCATTATTACTGTTCTGGCCCCTGGTTTGTGAGGTGCGTGGGAGCAGAGGACAAGCCTGCGGGGATGAAGGAGAGGATGCTGTGATGGAGATGAGACTGAGGGAAAACCCTCAGCTGTTCAGCTCTGCTCTTCTACAACTCTCAACACGCTACCTCCTTATTCACGGAGCACAGGTCTGTCCACAGACCTAGAAATTCTTCATTTCATTTTTTAGTTCAGTTACACTTTTGGATGAGTAGCAGTATCACATCACATCACATCACATCACACCACTCAGTCTGTCTGCTCACTTCACAGGTCTTTGCCTCAGTCTGTGCAGCTGCTATACTCAGGAGACACCTAATGGTGTGGAAGGTTTTTGCACCCAAGTAAGTGCCTGAATGGATTTTTCCAGCTGATACAAATATGGATACAGGATAGCTGCTAACGCTGAACTTTTCAGTGAATGCACTTTAGTCAATGCAGGTTCATTTTTCTACATCTAGGTTTGAAACAAAATATTATTGCTAATATGAGCTCCTCTTTTTATAATAAGTTGGTAGCTAATTTAAATAAACTTGGTAGGTCTTGAAAAAAGTAGTAGTCTTGGGTTTTTTTATCCTGTGATCTGTTTAAGGTCTGAAAGAATTGTTGGCACTTGTTTTTAGACTTTTGTTTAAGCCTTTGTGTCTCTTCTGCGTTGTCCTTTCAGGTTAATGTTTGAGGCCTCAGGGTTCCTGGTGAGCAGCGTGTTTCTGCTAATTGGGGTCACATTAGTGCTGAGAGTAGATGTGGCTGTGGGCCGGTGGTTTAAAAGACTCATCCCAGATGCATCCAGGTAGCAAAGGCGCTGCTGCAGCTGCTTGCCCACCAGAGCCCACTAAAGCTCACTGTGCCACACAGGAAATGGACATGGTGGTCACTGAATTGGATTTTTTTTTTTAAAGAAAAATGTTGCCTTTGGCGATAAGGAAACCTATAAACATGTCATCTGGCATGTCATACTGTGATTCTTGAGGGCTATGTTGTGCAACACTGACCCTAAGGAACTTTAGTACATGGAATCTTAGGTTGGGTGAACATGGAGCATTTGGACCTTTTTATACTGCGGTTTGATTGAAATGACCCCACAAATGGGATGGAGAAGGACTTTGAGGCTCCTTTAAATTTGCATGTAGTTAGAGAGATAACATCTGATAGATGTTTTTGAATGTTTCTCTTCAACTTTTCTAATTTATGGATAAAACAGTCTTGCAAGTGATTCATAAGTGTTGGAAAAACTGCATCATATACATAGAGTTTACATACTCTGATTGCCTGGCCAGCTGATTTAAAAAAAAAATCCATCTGGTCCTTTTTAATATGTAATTCTTTTTTAAAGAAGTACATTTATATGCGGCGTAGTAGCAGCATTGACAGTCTGCTGTGATGGGAAAGCACCTTTGAAATGAAGAAATTTCTACTTGGTAAAATAACATTTAATTTTCATTTTTTTTTTCTACATTGTTGAGTGGGTGGATGTTCAGGTTTTTTATTTGCTTTGTGATTTTTAATATGTGGCTTTTCACATACTTTGAGACCACAAAGGTAAAACTGCTCGACTGTGTTTGGAGCTACTTTGTGATCACTTTGGAAGCAGGTTCTTTCTTGTTTTTTTTGTTTTTTTAATTAATATTTTTCAGTGCATTACAGCAGGTTGTTCACATGTCTGCTAAAATTAAATGTCTGTCTTGTTTTTTTTTTCTTTGTTTTGGGGGGGGGGGGGGGGGGGGGGGGTCGGGGTTGTATGTTATTATTCAATGCCATGAATTAACCAGTGTTTCTGGTTACTGCCAATTCATATATTTATAAATGTTTCTATTCAGTTCAGTGTTTAATTTTTTTGTAGGGTTTTGATTCCTAACTGTAATGCATGATTATAAATGTTTATTTTTTAATCACTGATGATATTTTTTTCTTATTTTGAATCATCTTTTGTTTTTACTTAGCTCTCATACACCTTTACCCCCACATAGGTGCCTAGCTTTAATGAATGCCTTTTTTTTTTTTAATGTGTGTATGATGTCATTAAAACCAAGACCTCCTGGAACAATTTCAATAAGTTTATTTCTGTACAGTATCGGAGTCAGTATTCAGTGTAAGATCTGTTACTGTACTGCAGCTATAGTCAGCTAACTAATGATACTGAAAGAATGTCAAGCTGCAAGACAACACTACTGAATCCCTCGTGCTGCTGCTGTATGAGAGTGATCTGCCCAAGCAATGGTTTGGTTTGGTTATATGATGGGGCACATCTTTATCTGTTTTTAAACTTTAATCTATAAATAACTGGTTAATTAAAAGGATTTTCCATTCTGTAAAAATTCTAATAAAATTTTTCTACTTGAAGACTTTGCCTGATTATAATTTAGACGTGAAAATATTGGAAGCCAGATTCGTCTCAGTTTATTCTCTGTTGTGATTTGTGATCCTTCATATCTCATCTTTGAGATTATTTATGGTAGAATTGGAAACAACTTATATTGTTCATATAAGTAGTATTTAATGACTGGTCTATTGAACCAAGGACTTGATGGAGGAGAAGGTTGCTGCCATATTTTACTGCCCACAAGTTAAGTTGCTTCATTCATTATTTACTGAGGCTTTCTGCATTTCCAGTTCCCATAACTCCTGAGTTGTTGAAATTCTCCCTTGTACACAATGTTTTTCTTTTTTCTCTCTCTCGTGAAGTTTCTATCATCCATTACCCTCCCTTTATTGGCATGGAGGACCAAAACGGTTATAATAATAAAAATAAAATAAAGGAATGCTTAATATATAAATGTGGCATTAAATGCACTGAAAGTTATATATAAAATGCTGAAGGTTTATCCACCACCATGTGGGCTGTTATTTTAGCTGCATATATTATTTCATCTAAATTACAGTACAGGTTGTAATTGTAGAGAAATTAGGCCACAACCACTTTTATTTTGAGAGTTTTCAATACTTTTAACCTTCCTAACATTTTTATAATGCCACCTGATGTTGATTATGAGATAATGTTTCCCAGTGTTGGGTTTTTCTTGGTTTTTGTTTGTTTTAAATCCACTGGACAGAGTTTAACATCCTCTCATCACAAAGTGCTCCTCAAAGGGAATTGAGTTCAAATTAAACTGCCCGAGTGACTAAAGAATTACTAACATTAAAAAAAAGACCTCAGGAACAGATTATATGTACAGCAAATTAAAAAGCACCTTCTCAAAGCCGAAAAAATCGAAACACCTCTCCAAGGTTACTACCAGGTTATTGGTATGGATCTACAGCTGTAGGACAGGCACTGCAAACTAGCTGAGGCTATGAATGTGTGGTGTGTTGCCTGATTCATGTAACATACTTGTCAGTAAGTAAAACTAACCTAACCTAAACTAAACTTTTAACCCACTATATCATGGTCATTTTGTGCTTTGGGCAGTGTAAAGCTCACTTACTGCAAACTTTAGATTTACGTTTCTATCCATATAGCTATTAAAAACTGAAGACTCCTATTTAACTATGATCCATGGGATGACACAGTTGCACTTGTGGCTGTAGCCATAGTTTTAGTTGTTGTGACTGGCTGTGACACCATAGCACCACATGCATGTGGCGCTTGTGTGCACGCACGCTGTAATGGTTATGCTGGCTGAGCATTGTATTGGAGCTCCAGTGTGGTGTACATATCTGCCATTTCTCAGAAATGGCAGATATGTTACAAGATCACAAGATCAAAAAAGGCTAGTTACAGCACAGCTAGCACCATGTCTTCAACAAAAAAGGCAGCTAAAATCCAACAATACCACCACCTTCAGCACAGCCAAGGAGAACAGCTGCAGCTGTGCTCACAGAAAATGGAAGTTTTCTGTTGTAGTTTGACTTTTTTGAAAGGAGGAAATAGCAGCATCACCTTTCTTTTATTGTAGGCCAGTGTATTTTAACTGGTCTGGATCCGCACCGAGTTTTCATATGGAATATAGGGAAGCACAATATACTGTGTAGGAACTCAAAAGTAGAAAGAAAATAAAGTTGCCCACAGTGATCCCAGAGGTTATGTAGTTCTCTTCTTAGATAAACAACTTTGTGCCAGATGAAACTATATTATGGGACCAGATACTGGTTTACTGTAACTGATTCTCCATAGCCATAAAATAAAGACCTGCTAATAAAGAACTACCAATCTGGGTGTGTTTTAGAATGAGTGTTCTGTCAAAGTTAATAGCAAATATCATGATTATGTGTGTGTGTGTTTTAATGTCTGTCCTTGTACATTTCAGCTCCAACCTCAACACAGGCTAGCAGCATTGCTGTGAACTGGAAGGTGAGCGCATAAGTCTTCTGTGCCAGATATAGTCTTTCATGCAGTGAGACCCACATGGTCCGGATATAGGATCCACCATGAGGTGGGAGACTGGGTAATCTGGGTACCTTGTGGCCCCAGGCAGAACCACAGGGTCTCAAAGGAGGCTTGGCCCCCAGATAAATGGCATGTGAGGCCCACCTGTGACATCCCCTGATGCCAACAAACCTAGTCCCGAGATGTGGGTAAATAGCTTCACTGCCTTGTGAATGACTTAAGAAAGCCAAATGGCTACAGAAAATCTGGAAAGATGCAAGTGGTGAGCAGGGTGATTGCAATCATCTATGGGTCCACCAGAGTGGAGATTTGGCGCAGGGTTAATGAGCCCATTTTAAGAAAAGAAAAAAAAAAAAAAACAATTACAGAAAGGACAACAGGCAATTTGAGACATAACTATTCATGATCTACTGGATGGCTCAAGCCATGAATACAACCAACATGGCAGTGTGAAACCCCAAATACTAGACTGTGACCCTGTTTAGGCCACAAAGAAGTGAAATGTCCAAGGAAACGCAGGAGTATGGAATAGATATTTTAGGCATAGGTGAGTGTCACTAGAATTGACTCTGAGCGCTGTCCACACAATACCATCCTCAGGACCCGAGCACAGCCACGTTAACAGTGTTGCTATTATCATGGCCTTATGGCCCAGTACAGAATGAAGAGGATGAGAAGAAGATAGTGTAATATTTGCAGTCAGTTTTGGCATCACTTAATCATTTTGGTGATGATGACTGATTGCCTGAAAAATGTATTCAGTTGTGGTATCAAAGTGTTGTGAGACTTTTCATGATTTAGTTATTTTGAATCCACCATCTAAAAATTGTCAGTGTATCAATAACTGGTCACAGGCATAAACAACTCAAAAAACACTTCACTGTAAGATCCATCATAACACTGCTGTAGATGTTAGAAGCTCACTATTATAGTTTTGAATGGGAAAAAACCATCATGGCCACACAGCTGCTGAGCATACTGCCAAGCTTTCATTCTAAGCATCACTACTTCTTTAATCATCCGTATCAGCTCTTTGGACAACAATAGTCACATTTCGGCTGGCATCAAATATTAAAGTCAGACCAAGTCGCATAATAAATCTTATAAATTTTCTAGCTGCCTTCTGATGTTTGTGTTCAAGGTTCAGAAAGAAGGACTTAAGCTTTTCCATGGGGGGTCAGACATAAAACTGTTCTGATGATATCATCATCACTTTCAGTAGCTCCTTTAATGAGGATGAAAAGGCTGCAGAGTTTCTGAAGTCGCTGAATGTAATGGAGGACCGTTCATGGCCATTATGCCACTTAGGATTCACTTACTAGATGTGTAGAGGTACACTTCTGCTTCTGCCAACAAGACTAGTGGACATAAAAAACACATATTTATAGTTCATGTATTTTATGTATTAAATGCCATTATTGTCACATTAAAATTTAAATGTAAAGACTTGAGGATTCAGCATCATCAGCTGTTAACAAACTAGTAACCCAGGTTTAGATGAAGCTATGTGGAGTGTCTTTGTTTCTGCTGCTGCAGGCATAGATGGAAACCCATCAACAAAAGGAAATGGGAGTTGGGAAAGAACAATGTGGTGTATGTCACCTCTGGGAGGAAATAAGCTTCCTGAACTGCCAGTGAACCACCGGTTACAACCCACGACTGAGAACTCTGCTGTTCGCCTGATTGATGCCGTGACGAAGGAGGAGGGACGCCTGAACAGAGACAGATTAGCAGAGTCAGAGACAGTGCAGTGAACGTGCATCAGCACGAGCAAAACAAACACAGGAAAGAGGAGCCATATATCTTCCTGAAAAGTAAAGGGGACTCAGTTATTTTGGAAAACTATAATGATGTGATATGTGTCAGTGAAACTGATGCAGCCAAAACACAGCAAGAGAGCATCATGTCCTTCCAAAGTTAGAGAGGCTGTTCTTGTGAAACAGGATCCTCCTGTGCAGGAAGGTCACTGGTCGCCTCCTGTCAGGCTACACTGTTAGAGTCTCTGCAGAATCAGAAGAACATTTAACTAACACTGACACATAGACAGCAAACTAAAATCCGAGCCTGTGGATTGTAGGCACTCCTCTGTGGTGAGCTCAGCTAGGGTGAGAAAGTCAGTGCCTGAATTAATAAAGTTAAGGTTTCATCAACTGAACCAATTGTATAGTTGCTCTATTTCTGAAATAAATTTTAAGACTCATAAAACAGTCCATTGTTATGTAATGTTATTTAATTTGATCACTGTGAGGCAGTCCCTTTCTGCACCTGTGTGCTGGTGTTTTCAGATGGACTCCTACCTGCTGACTCCTTCCTGATCAGTCATTTTTTAACATATGCTATATGTACAGTATGTCAGACTGAGTGCAGGCAGCACCGACACAGAATGAATAACAAACTCTGGATGTATCCTACTTGAGAGTTAATGACCTTGACTTAAACTAAATTGGAATCTGACATCCAGAACAAGTGAGTTTTATGCTTGAAGCAATATTTAGCAGTGGGTCAGGGCTTGGCCAATCAGATGGATTACAGCAACCCCTCTCACAACAAAGAAGTACTCAGAGGAGCTATAAGGCGTGATGCACATGACTGCACTTCTGTTGGCTTCAGACCTGAAGCATCTTTCTCAGTTTCTTTACCACATGGTGTATTAAATAAAGAAAACTATTTATTGAATGCACCGAGCAGACTTTTTTTTTTTTGATACAGAGATCATTAAACCCCATAAAATCTGACAACTTTGCAATCAAATGCCTTAAAAGGGATTTTGGGAAAGTTCAGCCTTTGTAGGCTTCTGCAAACAACTTTGTGGGAGTAAATATGTTGTTTACACAGTGTGCCTTACTTTGAAGAGACAATTTCCAAAGCTGCCTTAGGTCACATTTATTTTTGTAGGCTGACATCCCACACTGTGCAATTGTTCAGAATCCTTTTAGACAAAAATTCATCCTAAGCACCAAAAAGCATGCAAGCATGGGGTTAGCTGAGGTAAGATAAACCTATACCCACTTGTCACTCAGGTAGCCACGCCCTTCATTTTCCTTTATGTATAACAAAGTTTAAAGGAGTGACTTTTATCAAAATTCACCTCATGTCTGTATTCACAAACAGGGAAATTTGCTAGTGCTAGCGTTAGCTGCAAATATGTTTATTTCAGCTTTAAAACTGGCCCTTTCCACTTGGGGCTCTATGGATGCTGCCTCAAGGGGCCGATTGAGACACTGTTTGGAGTCTTGGCTTCAGTCCAGGGAACGGGTCATTTTTGTAAGTGTGTCACAGCTTTATCTGCTGCTTCCAAGTGGCCAAAGCTCAGTTAATATCCTTTTAAGTACACTAATGCTATGCTAGTACTTCATATGAGAGAAGGCACCCTGTAATTCACAGACAAACCAAGGTTGGAGTGAGAATGCTAATGCAGTGTGAATCTGATGTTACAGATGGTAAACACAGATGGGCAGATAGACTATAATACCCATGCTTTTGATTGCCTGTTTGACACCAAAGGCACACAAGGCCTTTGACTGCAGCCCGAAAATAAACAGTTGGAGGTTCTTCCTGGCATTCAAGCATCAAGGGGAAAAACTGCAAGTGATAGAAGTTGCCACTGGGAGAGGTAATGTGACAGTTAGTTTTGTGTACATATTTAACAAGTTCCTACCCCTCCAGTCAGTCACTTTCCTTTTTTTGTTCTCCCCACCTTATTTATTCTAAAATTATACCGTATTTGTGTATTTTTGTAGTAATGATAACAGATGTATTCTTATGGATTGTGCACAGTATCCACTATCTCTATAAATTGATTGTCCCAGGAGGATATCATCCTGAATAAAATACAAAAAGACTTACTGTACAAAAGGTTTGAGACTGGGCGAGCTGTTATGTCTCAGTCCATGTTTGTAGGCGTCTGAAGTGTGAAAGAGAAGTATTGGCTGTGATAAGATAGCAATCTCTTCCAACCTGTTTTTTTTTTTCCCCAAGGGGTGGGTTGGGGGGTACTGTAAATATGAAAGATGACTTCACTGTTGCTTTTTTTAAGCTGCTAAAGATTCATGTGATTGTGGGAGACAGCAGCTTGTATCTTGTCCATGTGCTGCCTTTTAAAAGGGCTATGAAGCCTTGGAGTTTTACTTGCATGCTGTGAAGACGAAGACCAGATAGATCAGTTGCTGCCATTACAATGACCTAGTGATTATTTGTGGATCCCCTTGAGGACAAAAGGTAACAGGGTAAAGATTGTTCTCAGGCCCAGCAAGCCCAACACAGCCTCCCTGCCTAATTGACTGCACATATTGAGTTTACTTCATCAAGTACATCTAAAGGAAGGGCTCGAAAGGGTTTGAAGTATAAAAAAAACAAGCTTGATTCCTATGAGTTTGTAGTGATCTGAGCAGTTTTCTTTTGTTTTATAAAACTGGGGATTAGGATTAATCCAGACCATTTCTAGCATACTCGCCTCTCCTGGTGCCCACTCTTGGTGGTATTGGACCTCACCAAATTTAATTTCAAGCTTGATTTGCTTATGACAAATGTGCTATTTCAAGGGCCATGTATTTCAAAGTAGTCAAATAGATTCATTTTTCTCTGAACAGCCATGCATGTTGGTTGGACAGCACTCCTTAGCAGGCTTTGACACAGATGATTCAGAAAGCTCTCAGGATATTCCTTACTCCTCACACCTTAGATAGAAGTACTGAGCTGCTCGCTTGTTTCCTTCAGGGCCTGCAGCAGTGCCTAAATTTGGTGTTGCATTGATATTGATGGATTTATGGGAAAGCAGGCTGTTTGTTAATGGAGATGAAATATCAGCACATTAAACAGGAAGTACTAATCTTTCAGTCTGTTACCACAACAATTTTGAAAAAGACAATCCATTTTCTGTAAAGTGTTTAGAAACAGAGAATCAACAGAGTGAAATTAATGGATGCTTTGAAAAGTGTTCATTATTATGAGGCTGCCATTTACTTCACCACAGTTGAGTTTTCAAGGGCTGTGTCATGACTCAGCAGAGACCACAGAGTAATACGTTTTGACTCACGGGCAGTAAGGTAAAAGGGAGGCCAGAATAGGCAATGTAGTTCAAAAAGGCATAAATAAGCAGACAGAAACTTAAAAGGACAGGGAAGGGACAAAACCAAGTTGCAAGAAAACAAGTCAACAAGACAGCAGCTGAGACAGCACAACAGACAAAGAGTAGTGGTTATAGGGCATTTGCAAAATAACAGGGAGCTGATTAATGAGTTGGGGACTTGTGTGCAGGTGGAAACCAGGTGATGGGAACAAGGAGGGAAAGACAGATTCCAAAATGGGCCTTTTTGTTTTACAGAAAATATTTTTTACAAGAACAGGTGTAAAGACCAAATTCAGGACTTTGCTTTTGTGTACTTGGAAAGAATCAATCCATTCTTTATGCTGAATTTCCTGCTATGACCAATCAAATTGCCTGCTGTAAAAGAGGCGTACAAGAGAAGACTTCAGTAATTGGCAGACAGTACACTGTACTCAGAAAAACTCATCTTCTTTGAATTCTGAAAATTATGCTGTATATGGCGCCCTCAAAAAGCCCTATATTCCTGTGTCCAGTTTCCTTTGTTCAGTCACAACAAACTATTTTACATGGAAAAAGGAGCACTTTGTTACTGATTTAATCATTCAGCAATATTAACATTCAGTTTAGTTATCTTTTAACTAATACTGATACTAGCATGGAAATAAGTCAGATGGTGGGTTCGGAGAAACTGATATAGTGTTACAATCCGGTATATTTACTAGACTTTGCTTGCACTGGATGATATCTATGGTTGCTTGAAAGGGATTCGATTAGATTACTCAGTTTGAGTCAGTCTGAAGTAGGCTTATTGACCGAACGAATGGACTACATTACCGCCCTAATCATTTTGGATGTATTGTTAGTAGCCTTAGTTTTACCAGACCAGTGAGTGGGCAGATAAGACTGCCTGTATTATATAATGCAGGGATGAGAGGAGGAACTTATAAAATGCACCCTCTGGAACTGTAACTTTTTGTATAGACAGTATTTGCACTGTCTGTTATTATTCTGATGAGTCTTAAAGCACAACAGTCTTAACTGATTCATGGGCATGCTCTTGTGTAAAGTACGAGAACAAATAAAGAATAAAATGCATTGTAATGTGCAGTCAGAAATATTAAACTTTATTTTTTATTATTAGATTTAGTTTCATCTTTTGAATCATCTGGATACAGACTATGCTTTTGTTATGAAATGGGTAGAAAATGGACCCAGATGCCGACTCAGAGATGGATTAAACTAACTGAAAGCTGACCTTTATTTAGGTAGCGGCAGGAAATCCACAATGCAGATGAAAACACAAGTTCAATAAGCCAAACCACAGCCTGAGAAACACAAGGGCAGACAAACAGCACAATGCGACAATGAATAAATGCAAACAGGGATTTAAATACACGCTGGGGTAATTGGGGAAATGGAAAGCGCCAGGGAACACAGCTAAAACTAATCAAGGGAAAACAAAACAGAGACAGCAAAACTAAACACCACACACAGAAGACGAAAGACTAACAAAATAAAAAAGGAAGCAACAAATCACAGAATCACAAACAGAGATGAAAACTTGACAAGAAGGCACTGGGAACACAGGGGAGGCCTGATAACTGAAGCAAGGGATTATAAATACAAAAGCAATAGCAGAGAACAGAACCCAGATGACTAAAACTAAGAAGGCCTGAGAATACCAATACCAAACACAGAAAGAAAACCAAACAACAATATCAAGAAACCAGAAAACTAAAGAGCAACGAAAACAACAAAAGTCAAACTATAACCAAAAAACTAATACCTCAGACACCAAAATATTAAATAAACACGAGTTCAAAAGTCCAAAACACAAACCACTGGGTTTCAAATCCAGGATCATGACATCTTTAATATGTCCCAATCATCCCAGAAGAGACTGGGTAAACAAAACCCAGCATTATCTGCAGTTATACTGTTACACTGTGACCAAACACAGCAGGCATGAGAAAAGTCATGTTCACATCTCCAATCATTAGGTTGTCTAAGCGCACACTATATCAATATTTCTTTTTAAGAGAAAAAAAAAATTGCTCACGTATTCCTCTATAAAACTATATCTGTTTTTATAGTTTTATGCATTTTTTCCCCCAGATTTTTAGGGCTTTGTATTCAATTGAAAGTATTACTTCAGACTTCAGGATTATTATTATAATAAATATAAAAATATATATATATTCTAAGCTACAATCTAATTGCAAACTTTAAGCTTAAACAGGATGGCCTGATTTACATTTCTTACCAGAGTTTGTGAGTTGAGGCTTACATTTAGTATGTAAGTACTTGCCTTTTTGTATAATGTGAGTCTTGGTTGAAGAAAAATTAAATTTAAAGAGGATGAGCACTGTTAAGTGATTAATTTACATATAAAATATTTGTTGGTTGTGGTGAAGAACTAACCATCATTTTCTACCCTTGGATTATCTCAGCTTGGTAAAAGCTGGTTTTGTAAGCCAGTCCAGTTATTTGTTAGGCGTTCCTATCCTACTGTATTTGAAATTTCTAGATTTGTGTATAATCACAGTTGCTGCTGTGACTCTAGAGTTTTAAGCATCTTGCCCAAGTAGTTTGGTAGAAAGGGAATATTCCAGCATGATGATGATACAAAGCAAACTGCATCAGGAACTTGTTGAAAACCGAGTGAAAAGCCCACGTATTCAAAGAACAGAGTGCAACCGTATATTTCACAATGTGGAAGATGTATGCCGAGGACAGGATGTTCCCCTTAATCTTTGCAGATTCATCTATGAATTGTGTGGAGATGTTTGCCTTTCATCCATGTACAGTTGTGGCCAGAAGTTTAAATACACTCATCAGAGGCATGAATGTAATTTTGAGCTTTTAATGATTTCACTGAACTGTTCTTTTTCCAAGGTGAAATAATTGTACAACACAGATCTTTAATGACATCACTTGGTGCACAAGTCTGAATTTATTTTGGATTTTCTTGAATCCACACAGGGTCAAAAGTATATGTATAGACTCAAATATATACATACACTCACTTAAATACTTTAAGAAGTGCTGCTAAAGGTTCTACAATGTCTTTTAACTTGAAAAAGCCAAGGCCTGTTAACCTCTCATTAGTAATCGTGATTGACTGCAACTGGTAGTTTGTCTTTGCCAGCTTAAAAAAGGATTTGTGTGACGGCACTCACTGGATTGACCGATACTCAGAACCATGGGAAAGTCCAAGGAACTCAGTAAAGATCTAAGAATGAGAATTGTAGATTTACACAAATTAGGAAGGTGTCTTTCAGCCATTTCTAAACAACTACAGATTCCAAGATCATCATTACTGTACGTAAGTGCAAGTTATTCAGGTACACCACCACTTTACTGAGGTCTGGAAAAAGACCCCAATTGTCACCCTCAGATGAGAGAAAATATCTAAGGATATTCGGGAACAACCCAGGAACCACCAAGGCTCAAGCTTGCCATGAACTGTAAACTGCTGGAACATCAGCATCACTGTCCACAGTGAAACAAGTTTTACATCGCCAAGAACTGAGAGGGTACTGATCGAGAAAGAAGCCCCAGTTCCAAAATCAACACCTTCAAGATTGACTGAAATTTGTAGCTGCCCACATGGACAAGCCAAATGCCTTGTAGAGAAAAGTTTAATGGTCAGAGAGACAAAGATTGAGCTATTTGGCCACAGTGATGAGGTATGGTTCTAGTCCATTACACAAAGTGGGCTAACATTAAGCTTCTGGAATGACCCTCCCAAAGCCCTGGCCTCAACCTTATTAAAAATTTGTGAACTATACTTAAGAGCTGGGTCCATGCCAGGAAACCAACCAGTTTAAATGAACTCTACCATTTCTGCCAAGAAAAGTGTTCAAATATTCAGCCAGAATTATGCCAGAAGCTTGTTGATGGCTACCAAAAGCACCTGGTTGAGGTGCAACTTCCTAGGGGCCATTTAACCAACTATTAGTGGGGGTGTACAGTATGCATATATTTGGGCCTATATGTATACCTTTGACCCT
Organism: Archocentrus centrarchus; assembly: GCF_007364275.1. Taxonomy (NCBI): domain Eukaryota; kingdom Metazoa; phylum Chordata; class Actinopteri; order Cichliformes; family Cichlidae; genus Archocentrus; species Archocentrus centrarchus. The sequence continues at coordinate 19,203,243 of NC_044357.1, forward strand.
GTGTGGATTTGAGAAAATCCAAAAGAACTAAAATGCTGTGCACCCAGTTCTTGTTTTTTTAACAACTTTGAATATGGATGCTGTACAATCATTCCACCCTGGAAAAAGAACAGGTCAAAGAAATCATTAAAAGTCCAAAAATACCATGACATCCATGCCCCTCATGAGTGTATGTAAACTTCTGACCACAACTCTAGCTCAAAGTCTGAATTGTGTTGGAGTGCATGGCATGGGTCAGCGTGGCATTTGATCCAAATTGCATGGGGCTAATTGGACCCCTATGCAGTTGTAGGTGTATTATTGAATTCTTAAATCCATGTCTGAAAATGTTTTAGTTCTCTGAGTTTTTGGATGTCTATGAAATGAATTTCACCTTGTCAGTACAAGTAACCCTGGTGTTACCTTTGATGTTGAAATATTTTATCCCACACTGCAAAAACATGCAGGCGCGCGTGCGCACACACACACACACACACACACACACACACACAAATGTGAATCGCAAATGAAAGCAATTACACAGCAAAACTCTTAGGTTATTTGGGGTGCTACTTTTCCCCAGCTGCCAGGTAATCTGACAAATTAGTCTCAGCTGCTCCTTCTTCTTCTCTAGGGGAATATTTTTTTTCCCCCTCTGCGGCTGCTGAGATTTTTGGCTTCCTAGAGTGAGGACTCACACAGAGACACACGAAGCACACTGCAGATGGCTGTTCGTTACCTGGAGCATGCGAAGCGGCGATATCTTCAGTATAACAGATCCCTGATTTCAAACCAAATAAAACAATTTATTTATTTAGGTATGGCAAAGAAACGGACCCTAGGAGTATTAACATCAAAAAGTTTCATCTTGGGCAGCACGGTCAGGAGACATGCTTATGTAGGTAGTGGTGAAGGTGTTTTTCCACCTTATTAAAACATGAGTGTTGTTTGAATCTGACACTTGCCTAGAGCTGTACAAATATTTGATGCTTATCCAAGAAAAATCTTCCTCCCCTCACAAGTTTCGAAGGTGGTGACGGCAACAGATGAAGTGGTTTAATGAGGTTTCCGAGAATGAATTCCCTGAAGAGATTAAAAAATGTTTGGGGGCCCATTTCTCTCCCACCTGGAGCACTGGGTTATAATGAGATGCTGAACTAATGACACTCATTACTTTCAGACATTACACTATGTTCATGCATGCAGCTGGGATATTCGTATTGTAGCCTACACGTAGCTAAATAGCTACACTTGCATGCCACCATACTTTATTCAGTTACAGTGCAGTAAAAAAAAAAAAAAAAGTCATATTTGCATAAGACTACTAGTATTATCAGGGGATGTGAAATGTGCATGGGATTTAAAAAACACTTTCACCATGCATCTGTGTTTCCTGCAGCACATTTGCACAGCATAAGCAAAGTGTCGATATGGGGACAAATTTGAGCCTGTTACTGCCATGCATGACATCTTTCTCCTCAACTTTTAAAATTTTACTGTTCTGTTGGATTTTAAGCTTGCTCGTTCTATAAAGCGGGTCTCCGTGCTCCATGAGCCTGCTAATTTTTGCACACAGAATACTGTCTAAAAATTTTTTTTTTTTTTTTTTTTTTCCAACACAACTGGAAGAAAGCTGGCAGGAGAAAGCTGCATAAAAACCCATCCACCATGAAGTCAATGAATGCAGAATCACACGGGACTAATTTTATCACAGGATCTGCGTGTTTTGGGGAAATATAGTAAGATCTCAACCAACCTCTGGAGTTTTTACAAATTACTGGAGGTCCCCAAGTAACACAGGTCCTATGTGACTACAAACTAGTGGTACTTTGTAGCATGTCTTTTCCTTCATTAGAGCAGAAGTCAGTCAGTACACTGTATCTTCTGGGCGCCATGGCTATCATGTCAATTCATCTCATTACTCTTAACATATTTCAGTCTGGACCAAATGTGGACTGACAGACCAAATTGCTATAAAACACAATGATACATTACAGACAAATACATTTATTTGATATTAGAGCATACCATATCTGAAATTATATTATCAAGTTTATTTATTCATATCTGATTGACATTTTCAGTAAAATCAGGGTTATTCATCTGACATTCCAAGCTTCAGCAAGACAGTCTTTTTTATATATATATACTAAATGTGTGATGTCTCAGCCTTGCATAGCTAATCATCAAGTTTGCATATTTACAACCTGGAGCAGTGAGCTCTAGACCTTCCAGCTGCACTGACAGCTGTGAGGCATATGCTTCTGTGGATGCAGCAGAAGCCAGAAGGCGCAGCGACACGTCAGTATATGTAAATCCACTTTTTTAGAGGCAATGCCACAGCCTAGATTAGCATCCTGGCATCTTTAGCATCTTTAGTGAGCAGTGAAGTCTTTTATCTTCTGAGTACTTTGAAGCATGAGAAAGTGAACACGTACTATTGTTTACTAAGCAGAAATACCTTTAACAGAATGTGATATGTTGTGTTTGATCTTCCCCAAACAGAAAAGGCAGGTGAAAAGAAAAGAGCACATGACAAAGTAGTCATTAGAGCATTAAGGGTATTAGGTATTGAGTGGAAAAGAACGCATTAAGCTAATGGATGAAGCTCCTCTTAAGCCCCCACAGTCCCCAAACTCCATCTGCAACCTTTTCTAATGTATCATCCATCCATACAAGGTGTGCTAGAAAATTGCTATCCTCCCTAAGAGTTTATGCGGGATGATTTCTATGAGTGCATTTTGGACAAGAATGCTCTCATGAACAAGTTGGAGGTCTGAGGAAAGTTCATATCAGCAAGGAACTGAAGAAATACTGGAAAAAGAGATAATCAGTATATCCTGGCACGTTATCATCTGGTAACATGAAAGAATATACAGTACAAGTATGTGATATAATAAATATATTTTTAAAGGATCGCACACATCCAGGAACTGTGTGCCAAACACAGCAAAACATCCAAAGCAACTTATTAAACCACTCCTGCAGCACAACATGTTTCCTGGCTTTTGATCTGTTAGGCCCAGTTTGTGACTCACATACTGACCGTTACATCTGAGGCACAGAGCCAAGCATAAGATTTTTTTTTTTTTTCAGAAAAAATATCATTCAGTATAAGGTGATAGTACAAAACAATGCATTGTCGTTTTACTTCTGGTTTACAAAAAGGAGCAACAAGACCAATTCTGGATAAAATCCACTGAAATTTAATTTTTGCTTCAGATATAATATTTATATCCAAATCGAGGGCTATTTAAAAATACCATAAAAGCAGTGTTTTTCTGAAACACTTTTGGAAAACAGTTACTACATTTTCCAAAAGCATTTCAGAACAGAGCTTTGTCTATAGCGGTGCTTTTAGGCTTGTAGCCCTAATTCCACAAGAAAACTAAAACTTTCCAATAAGGGGGGAGATAATCCTCCCTCTCTGTAATGACAGGGAGAAGGGGAGCCTCATGAGGCATCATCGTTTTTCAGAGCTGAGATGTGACAGCAGAGGCTTTCTGTAAAAGTGAGCAGAATTATTAATGTGTGCTTAGTTTTGGTGACATACCCAGAGTGAAGGTACAGGTGGATTCACCTTGATTCAAGGTGAGCTGAGAGCTGGTTGGGGAACATATACTCCACTGAAGCAGCTTCAACCAAAAGCTGCACCATGAAAATCATTTTGTGGGTTTATGCAAGGCACATGCTTTCAGCTGTTTTCTGTTTAACTCATTTATGGCAACTTCTTACTTCCAGGAACATTTTTTTTCTCTCCCAGTTAACTTGTTTGGGAAGCAGTTGGGAATAGGTTCACAGATGACACACTAAAACAGGATTTTGAATCAGTGATAATGCTCGTCAGCTTTTAATGATGACACCAACATATATGACCCACAGTTTTAATGTAAATAATTAGCCATGACCCAACAGGACAGAATAACCAAAAAGACTGCTTCTGCTGCCCATCATGGCATCTCTTTTGTCAGCCTTCCAAAAGCACTTTCCTCATCCAGCTGGCATGTTGTTAGGCCTATCAGCTTTTAGAGTGATGCTAACTTCTTAAGAGCAACTAAATGCCTTACGCTTAAGACTCAAAGGTTTCAGGGGCAGACAACTTTAAGACACTTTCTTCGTTATCTCACATCTAGTGTGAGGAAAAAAATGGATACTAATGCAGTTGCTTATTTCTTCCTACCTCATTAAAGTGCTCTCTTAGAAGTCATGACAGAGTGTTAGCCGAGTTGATCTCAGTCTCACAATGTCTAAAAGGGCTGTAATCAAAATGACATCCAGACACTGGGGAGTCGGGCCAACATGGCCAGGAGTGGTCTGTAACATTCATAGTATTACTGCAGCTGTAGGCAGTCAACCAACAACACGGATGGCTGTGAGAGCAGCACAACGTTGTGGAGGCTCAGCCACTTATTTTCAGATGAAAGATATATATATATCCATGTTGTTGGTCGACTACCTACGGCTGTGGTAATAATGATAAAGGATTCTAAATATCACATTTGACATCTGTGTTTCTTTCAAGCTGACCTCCAAATGTGTTATATCTTTGAAGAAAGTATTGTCAAGAGAAAGAATGAATCCAGAGGGAAGAAAAAAAGATTATATATATATATAAAACCTTTCACAAAAGACACCCAACTGAAAGTAATTACAAAGCTGCATCTACAGGTCTCGATGATGTAGATTGCATGCATTTTTATAAATACTGTACAGGCCTTTGTGGGTTTTCTCAGTTGATACTTTATTTACCGTGGCATTTTAGACACACATTATTAGACTACTAAAAGAGACACAACTACACATCAGTGAAGGTGTCGCTAATTAGTTCAGGTCAAGCAACTAAATCAGCTTCTGAAGAAGAAATATTTCAGCCAGAGGAGTGAGAACATGTTACTAATGAGGATTTACAAAGTGTGATTCTTCAGCACATTCTACACACTCATCAAATAAGACTTGGCATTAAATCAGTAATTCATTCATTGCCATTTGTGACTCTTTCACATAACTGCTTAGTGTTTTTTTTTAATCAACAAATTGTGATAATTTTATTCTGTTTGTTTTTTTTTCTTCTTAATACTTGAAATGAAAATCCAGGGTCTTGTGTCTGTAACAGGATTTATGGAGCAGGACCTATGAGGACTTCAATCTGGCATTGAAATAGCCCTCAACAGCAGCCAATAAAAAGAAGCTTGGATGAAAAATTAATACATTTTATGTATATTTTGTTGCCAGTCCTGCAAATAGACCAAATCAAATAGTGAACTGATCCAAAACCTGATTCATTAGATTGGCTCGTTGATGTAAAATCCAACTGATTAACTCAGCTGACAGAGTTGTAAGCGGAAAAAAGAACCGAACAAGAGGGAGAATGGAAAGAAACAGAGTGAGCATAAAGATAATAAGTTCTGCTGAGCTTCAGTAGAAAAATGGTGAACATCAAATTACTTGACACGGGACAACAAAATCCCAACTGGCTCATGGCATCCAGCTTTTATTGTAAAAATACTGGCACAGTATGGATACTGCAGTACAACCTCACTGGAGAAAACTTATTTATCCACTGAGGGCTTATGCTCACTCGAATGCAAGTGTCAGGTTGTAGATGAATAATTTTCATTAGCTCATTTTTTATTTTTACCCAGCTTATATTTCCAAATAGACCCCCAAGTTGCTGACATAAAAGCAAACTGCAAAAGCAGAAAAATATGGGTTGTCATGTATATTCTGTTTTGGGCGATTGTACCTGATTTAAAGGCAACAAATGCCTACTGTGTTGGCCTGGTGACCTGTTCCGGGTATACCCTCCCTCTCATTCAAAGTCAGCAGGGACGGATGGAATATACACATAAAAGCAGGATGGGGGCATGCTCTGGGTGTAGCTTCAAGGTGATTTTGGTTTGTTGTGAAAAGTCAGCTTGAGAAATAATATAAGCAGGAATGAGTTGACTGACTCAGGATCTGTCATGTCCTGGGCCGTTGGCCCAGCGTTTTGTGTTAATAGTTTATTTCCTGAGTTTGTCCTCCCTGTATGTTTGTCATGTTCCCAGTGTTGTGACTTGTCTGCGTGTTCCTTGGTTTATCACTTCCTGTTTTATTTTGCCAATGTGATTTCCTTGTGCTTTGTGTTTAGCTTTGCTTCCCCTGTGTAATTAGTTTCATTTGCCTCACCTGTTGTTCCCTGCTGTTTCCTCTTGCCCTGATTACCCATTGTGTATTTAAGCCCTCAGTTTTCATTTTTTCTCTGTCGCGTCGTTGACGTTGTGTGTCCGTGTGTTCCTGTGTTCCTGTGTTCCCGTGTTCCCTGCGCCTGCCCTTCGTCTCCCTGTGCCTCCCTTCCAAGGTTTTTGTATTTTTGTGTTTCCCCAGTGGAATAAACGCCCTTTTAAGTTACCCCTGGAGTCCTGCGTTTTTGCCCTTCCTTGCCCGTTTCCTCCCCGGCCATGACAGAACGACGCGACCAAACTATGGACCCCGCAGATATAAGGACCCTCTCTGAGCAAGAAGAGAAGATCCAGGAGCTCAAGGATTTCTCCGAGAGAATTGTTCAGGCCCCCACCAGTCACCACCGGTTAATACAATTAGCTTTCTGTTGTGGACTTATTTCGTCCTCCACCTGGCTCCTCACCCATCCTGACACCGCTTCACTTGCCCATTCAATAATCATGCTCCGAAAGAACCTACAATATGAACTGCACAATATTGGCCGCCCAGTCCAGGGCAGGGACTCAAATTTTTTTCTTCAAGCCATCGCTAATGCACCTCTCCTGCAGCCAGACGGCTTATCCTCGTCTCCTCCTCTCCATGGCCCCTCATCGCCACTGGCGCTGCCTTGCTCTCAGGCCCTGCCATCTTCCATTCCACTCACCTCTCCCCAAGACCCGAGCGGTATAACGCCGCGGACATTGTCACCGCTTCACGCACAGGCCACCACCTCCGTGAGTACCACCGGGCTCGATATTATTGCGGCAAGTGCTGAGACTTTTTCCCACTCCACCGTCGCGCAGCCCGACCTCTGTTGGCTGCCGCAAGATGTAGAAATCATTGATTCTCCTCTGCTAGTGGACATTCTGGATGTAGAGAATCGTGCCTCCCACTCCAACAGAAAGCGGAGGAAGCAGCGCACCCGGTATCGTCACGCTCCCCCCCGGTCGCGCTCGCCCCTGTCTGCTGTGATGCCAGCTCGTCTCCAGGAGCCCCAGGTTCCGCCAGCCTCTGTGAAGCTCTCTGCACCCGTTCCTGTTCCGCGGGTGGGGGCAGCCACGGACGGGCTGTCCTCTGCACCCGTTCCTGTTCCGCGGGTGGGGGCAGCCACGGACGGGCTGACCTCTGCACCCGTTCCTGTTCCGCGGGTGGGGGCAGCCACGGACGGGCTGTCCTCTGCGCCCGTACCTGTTTCGCGGGGGGAGGCAGCCACGGACGGGCGGTCCTCTGCGCCCGTACCTGTTTCGCGGGGGGAGGCAGCCACGGACGGGCTGTCCTCTGCGCCCGTACCTGTTTCGCGGGGGGAGGCAGCCACGGACGGGCTGTCCTCTGCGCCCGTACCTGTTTCGCGGGGGGAGGCAGCCACGGACGGGCTGTCCTCTGCGCCCGTACCTGTTTCGCGGGGGGAGGCAGCCACGGACGGGCTGTCCTCTGCGCCCGTACCTGTTTCGCGGGGGGAGGCAGCCACGGACGGGCTGACCTCTGCGCCCGTTCCTGTTCCGCGGGGGGAGGCAGCCACGGACGGGCTGACCTCTGCGCCCGCTCCTGTTCCGCGGGTGGGGGCAGCCAGGTCCAAGCCTTCACAGCAGTTTTCAGTGTCGTCCACAGTGCCTCTTCAGTCTGTCTCCACGCAGTCAGCTCTCTCTAGCTCTCAGTCAGTCTCCACGCAGTCGGCTCTCCCTCAGTCTGCTCCCACGCAGCCAGCAGCTCTCCCTCGCCCTCAGTCAGCTCTAGCTCCAGTCGCTCTCCCTCGCCCTCAGTCAGCTCTAGCTCCAGTACCTCTTCCTCGGTCCCCAGTGTCAGCTGTTTCAGTGCCCTCTCAGTCAGTTCCCTCAGCCCCTGTCTTAGTTCCTTCGGTTTTGGTCCCAGTTCCCTCAGCTCCTGCTCCTTCTGTAGCTCCAGTTGTGTCAGCTCCCTCTCAGGCCCCAGTGTTAGCTAGCTCTCGGTCTGTTTCCACGCAGCCAGATCTCCCTAGCTCTCGGTCTGTTTCCACGCAGCCAGATCTCCCTAGCTCTCGGTCTGTTTCCACGCAGCCAGATCTCCCTAGCTCTCGGTCAGTTTCCACGCAGCCTGATTTCCCTAGCTCTCGGTCAGTTTCCACGCAGCCTGATTTCCCTAGCTCTCGGTCAGTTTCCACGCAGCCTGATTTCCCTAGCTCTCGGTCAGTTTCCACGCAGCCTGATTTCCCTAGCTCTCGGTCAGTTTCCACGCAGCCTGATTTCCCTAGCTCTCGGTCAGCTTCCACGCAGCCTGATTTCCCTAGCTCTCGGTCAGTTTCCACGCAGCCTGATTTCCCTAGCTCTCAGCCAGCCGCTCTCCCTCGTCCTCAGTCTGCTGTAGCTCCAGCCACCTCCCAGTCTCAGTCTGCTTCCACGCAGTTCGCTAGTGTAGCACTAGCTCGCCCTCAGTCAGCTCTCCTGTCACCCTCATCCTCACCATCTGACTCACCCGATCTATCTGCAAAGCAGCCCCAGTCGTCGGAGGAGACGGCTGCGTGCCCTGCAATGCAGCCAGGGAGTTCCGCTCAGTCCGAGCCGATGGGGGACTCCGCTCAGTCCGAGCCAGGGGGTCCCGCTCAGTCCGAGCCGATGGGGGTCTCCGCTCAGTCCGAGCGCTCCGCGCCAGAGGGTCCCGCTCAGTCCGAGCCGATGGGGGTCTCCGCTCAGTCCGAGCCGATGGGGGTCTCCGCTCAGTCCGAGCGCTCCGCGCCAGAGGGTCCCGCTCAGTCCGAGCCGATGGGGGTCTCCGCTCAGTCCGAGCCAGGGGGTCCCGCTCAGTCCGAGCACTCCGCGCCAGAGGGTCCCGCTCAGTCCGAGCCGATGGGGGTCTCCGCTCAGTCCGAGCGCTCCGCGCCGGAGAGTCCTGCTCAGTCCGAGCCGCCAGAGTCCTCAGAGTGTTCCGCTCAGTCCGAGCCGCCAGGGGGTCCCGCTCAGTCCGAGCCGCCAGGGGGTCCCGCTCAGTCCGAGCCGCCAGGGGGTCCCGCTCAGTCCGAGTCTTCGGAGTGTTCCGCTCAGTCCGAGCCGCCAGGGGGTCCCGCTCGGTTCGGACCTTCCGAGTTTCCTGTGTCCTTGACCGCCCTGGGCTCAGGGGAGTCCGGGCATGTTGCGGCTCTGGTGTGTCTTCGTCGTCGCCGCCGCCGCCGCTGGGGGCGCGGTCGGCCTCCAGTGTCTTCTCCTCGTCTCCGCCGCCGCCGCTGGGAGCGCGGTCGGCCTCCAGTGTCTTCTCCTCGTCTCCGCCGCCGCCGCTGGGAGCGCGGTCGGCCTCCAGTGTCTTCTCCTCGTCTCCGCCGCCGCCGCTGGGAGCGCGGTCGGCCTCCAGTGTCTTCTCCTCGTCTCCGCCGCCGCCGCTGGGAGCGCGGTGTGCCTCCAGTGACTCCCCCTCGTCGTCGCCGCCGCCGCTGGGAGCGCGGTCGGCCTCCAGTGACTCCCCCTCGTCCTCGTCGCCGCCGCCGCTGGGAGCGCGGTCGGCCTCCAGTGATTCCTTCTCGTCCTCGTCGCCGCCGCCGCTGGGAGCGCGGTCGGCCTCCAGTGATTCCTTCTCGTCCTCGTCGCCGCCGCCGCTGGGAGCGCGGTCGGCCTCCAGTGATTCCTTCTCGTCCTCGTCGCCGCCGCCGCTGGGAGCGCGGTCGGCCTCCCTCGTTGGGATTTTGCTTTGTGGCCCCTTGGCCCCTGCGGCCTCCTGACCTGTGTGTTTTTTGTTTTGGATTTCCCACTGACTCCCCTGAACTGTGGACTGTTTTTTCCCCTGCTGTTTTTGTTTTGTCATAGCTCCTGAACTGTTCCTTGTTTTGACCCCCTGTTTTGGACATTGGAGCTCTCCGGCCTTGTGCTGTCGCTTTTATTTCATCCGGTTGTTTTTTGTTTTCTCATCCCCATGTTTTTGCTCTGGTTTTTGGACTGTTATTCAGCTTGTGCCATTGCTTTTCTTTGTTCTGTTCCTTTTGCTTATTGTTTTTTGCCCTTGTGCTCTTCCCTTGCTCCAGTGCTTCCTTGTGTTTTTGGGTTTGTTCCTGACGTTGTTTGCTCCCTGGCTGTTTTTGTTTCGGGCCCTCCTTCCTGGTCCCCCGCCTCCCGCCCTTGTCTGGTTTTGTTTCTGGTTTTGGCCGTCGGGAGCCGGCCTTTGAGGGGGGGGTACTGTCATGTCCTGGGCCGTTGGCCCAGCGTTTTGTGTTAATAGTTTATTTCCTGAGTTTGTCCTCCCTGTATGTTTGTCATGTTCCCAGTGTTGTGACTTGTCTGCGTGTTCCTTGGTTTATCACTTCCTGTTTTATTTTGCCAATGTGATTTCCTTGTGCTTTGTGTTTAGCTTTGCTTCCCCTGTGTAATTAGTTTCATTTGCCTCACCTGTTGTTCCCTGCTGTTTCCTCTTGCCCTGATTACCCATTGTGTATTTAAGCCCTCAGTTTTCATTTTTTCTCTGTCGCGTCGTTGACGTTGTGTGTCCGTGTGTTCCTGTGTTCCTGTGTTCCCGTGTTCCCTGCGCCTGCCCTTCGTCTCCCTGTGCCTCCCTTCCAAGGTTTTTGTATTTTTGTGTTTCCCCAGTGGAATAAACGCCCTTTTAAGTTACCCCTGGAGTCCTGCGTTTTTGCCCTTCCTTGCCCGTTTCCTCCCCGGCCATGACAGGATCGACTGGTGTACTCCCACTTACAGTGTATCACAAAAGTGAGTACACTCCTCACATGTCTGCATATATTTAAGTATATCTTTTCATGGGAAAACACTGACAAAATGACACTTTGACACAATAAAAAGTAGTCTGTGTGCAGCTTGTATAACAGTCTTCATGTAGCGCAACAATTCATCTTTTAAGATCCTCAGAGAGTTCTTTGCCATGAGGTGCCATGTTGGAACTTTCAGTGACCAGTATGAGAGAGTGTGAGTATTACAAAATTAAACACACCTGCTCCCTATGCACACCTGAGACCTAGTAACACTAACGAGTCACATGACATTTTGGAGGTGAAATGACAAGCAGTGCTCAATTTGGACATTTACGGGTATAATCTCTTCGGGGTGTACTCACTTTTGTTGCAGCTGGTTTAGACATTATTGGCTGTATATTGAGTTATTTAGAGGGAAGAATAAATTTACACTGTTATATAAGCTGCACACAGACTACTTTTCATTGTGTCAAAGTGTCATTTTGTCAGTGTTGTCCCATGAAAAAATATACTTAAATATCTGCAGAAATGTGAGGGGTGTACTCGCTTTTGTGATACAGTGTAGATTTTATATTCAGCAGACCTGCACTGGTGCCTCACAGCAAGAATATCCTGGCTTCGATTCCACTTTGGCTGGGACCTTTCTGTGTGGAGTTTGTGTGTTCTCCCCATGTTTGTGTGGATTTTCTCCAGGTAATCTGGTTTCCTCCCACAGTCCAAAGATGTGCACTTAGTGGGGTTAGGTTAAACGGAGATTCTAAATTGCCCATAGGCGTCACGGCCGGTGGCCGAAGCTCAAAGTGTACCCAAATGCAGACGCAGGAGAGACGGCACTTTAAATAAATGGACAATTTCTTAGAAACAGGCACTGGAAGAGTTACAACAATAAACTATTTTCAACCAGGGCTTTAATAAGTTTTGTCAGAGAGCCCAATCCAAAAATACCACAGGCTCTGAGGTTGAAGAGTTCACAAATGAAGGGGTCATTCTAAACAGAGGGAGAAGCAGGGTTAGTTGTGTGTTTACAAATGATGAAAGTCCAGAAGTAGCCAGGGGTGAGTGGGTGATGTGAATGAAGCAGCTTACTTGAGGATGATGGCAGTGGAATCCAGAGAGGGGGAGGGGGAGTAATTGCAGTAACTCCAAGGTTTGTCCAGGAGGGCAGGCAGGCTGGAGAGGAATGAGGTTTTCCATAGTAAGTGGAGACGGCATCAGTTCTGACGGTCCGGGTAGTAACCAGGAGGCTGATCACCAAAACTACTCAAGTTAGCTGACACTCTGGCGAAGACAGGAGGCTAAAACTGGTCCTTAAATACAAGAGAGATAACCGGTAACAAGCCACAGGTGTGCAGGGCTACCGTGCATCAGCCTCCGTCTCTGCCCTGCAGAGGAGGAGAAACCAGCCTGCTACCCAGATCTATGACAATAGACAACCCTGAAAAGGATGAGTGGAAGAAAATGGATGGATGATCCCAAATGTTACTTCTGTTACTTCAAAAGCTCAGCAGGCTGGTCACCCATTCAACTTATTGGATCAACACAGCCACTTTCCCACACTATCACAGAAATAAGTTAGGATGGTCAGGAACAACCCAATAATGACAGGATTCCATGGAATATCATTCTTGCTGCCTACAATCAAGCAAGACTTACCTCATCATGGATTGATGAGCTTCTGTCCAAGAAAAACGTCCATGACCCAAATAAACCTCTAAAACCCCTAACTAATTTTTACAGCCGATGATCTCCACACAGAAAATGTTTCTTAAGGAAAGTTGGAAGGCTAGATGAGCTAAAGATTGAGTTTCTACAATAGCAACAGGTATGTTTGGATGGGTAAAGGTCAGCCATGCAATGCCATTTTTGCTGCCAGTGGAACTGACATAGAAAACAGAGCGGATGTAATAATGAATGAGGCAGACTTTTTAGCATAACCTTAAATTATCGGTGGAAACTTAGACACAATTGATTGTTTCAGCACAGCAAGAACCCCAAACACAAATCAAAGCTGGTTGTGGAATTAAAAAAAAAGCTTTTTGAATGGCCTTTACAAAGTTATGACTACAAACATATTGAAATTATGTGGACCACACTTAGAGGTCGGGTCTGTGCAAGGAATGCATGAATCTGAACCGAATTCATTCGCTTTTGCCCAGAAAAGGGGTCAAACGTCCAACCAAAATGGTGTCAGAAGCTTGCTGAAAAAAAGTCTGTGGTTAACGTGCAACTTAGAAGAGAACATTTAAATAAGTCTCAGATGTACTCTGTGTATTTTTATGTGTGCATAATTTGACCCTGTATTGACTTTAGAAAAAAAATCCCAAAAAAGTCAAAATTTATTAAACTGAATTTTTTTTCTTTTAGTAATGCTGTGTGTTGTATAATCCTTCAGCATCAGAAGAAGAGCTGTTTAGAGACATAACTGGAAGTCCAATATGTTGGACTGATGATGTATGCGAACTTTTGACCAGAACTGTGCGTGCTTGTGTGTGTGTGTGTGTGTGTGTGTGTGTGTGTGTGTGTGTGTGTGGTGTGTGTGTGTGTATGTTAAGATATTTTCCTAGTGAGTTTTCTTTCACCAGTAGCCACACATACTGTAACATGTAAACTCAATATTCAGATTGGCTACTTGTTAGTCAGTCTGAAAGCTTTCCATTTTGTAATAGTGATAACGGTCCCAGACAAATGCAGTACTGTGCAAAAGTCTTGAGTCACCACTCATTTCTTATTCATATTTCAGCCAGATTTTCTTGTAAACCTTAAAAGTGGTCTTGAGGCATTCTGATTCAATTTATATAGTGCCAATTCACAATAACAAGACCTCCCAATATTATAAAGAAACCCCAACAATCACACAATCCACTATGACTATATATATATATATCAGAATCAGAATCAGAATACTTTATTGATCCCAGAGGGAAATTTCTGTTGTTACAGCTGCAACCGTTTCATTTAAATGAATAAAACCAAAAACAAAATAACATACACTAAAGGCATAAAAATAGACTAAAGAGATAATTTGGTTATATACACATATAAATCTATACACATATAAAACTTGTGAGTGCAGTGTCTGTGACAGTAATACTTAAGTATTTATATCTGTTTTGCATATGTACATAATAAAATAGGTGTCATTATATATATATATATATATTTATATATATATATATATATATATATATATATACAGTCATTTTTTTTTTAATGTATAAGTGTATGTACAATGTATGTGGAACAATTTTATGTACAATTGCAGGCACACATACCAAATGAATACTGATAAATGAATACTGATAAATGAATACTGATAAATGAATGACACTGGTGAACCACAGCGTCACCTATTAAGGGAGGAGTTATAGAGTCTGATGGCCACAGGTCGAAATGACCTCCTGTACAGGAGGTCATTTGTGGCGCTCTGTGGTGCATTTTGGTGGGATAAGTCTTGCACTGAATGTGCTCCTGTGTACCATCACTGTGTTGTAGAGTGGGTGGGAGCCATTGTCCATAATGGCCCGCAGCTTAGACAGCATCCTCCTCTCCGACACTGCCATAAGCGAATCCAGCTCCACTCCCACCACATCACTAGCTTTGTGGATCAGTTTATTGAGTCTGTTGGCGTCTGCCACCCTCAGCCTGCTGCCCCAGGATGCAACAGCATAGAGGATGGCACTTGCTACCACAGACTCATAGAAGATCCTGAGCATAGTCCGGCAGATGTTGAAGGACCTCAGGCATCTCAGAAAATAGAGACGACTTTGGCCCTTCCTGTATAGGGCATCAGTGCTCTTAGCCCAGTCCAGTTTGTTGTCAATGTGTACTCCCAGATATTTGTAGTCCTCTACGGTGTCCACACTGACCCCCCCCCGATGGACATAGGGGCCACCGGTGCCTTGTCTTTCCTCAAGTCCACCACCAGTTCCTTTGTCTTTGTCACGCTGAGCTCTAGATGGTTCCGCTTGCACCATGTGACAAAGTCCTTCACTGTCCTCCTGTACTCATCCTCATCACCCCGGTTGATACATCCAACTAGTTGGATGTATCAGCAGGGGTGATATATATATATATATATATATATATATATATATATATATATATATATATATATATATATATATATATATATATATATATAGTCCCTATACAGTATAGGCACTTGGCAACAGTAGGAAGAAAAAACTCCCTTTAACAGGAAGAAACCTTGAGCAGAACAAGGCTCAGGGAGCGACCGCTATGACCACTTGGAGGTGAGAGGAAAGAGAAGAGAGAAGAGAGAGACATGACAAAAGGTAAATTATAGGAGAGAAAGCCAGATTAATCCAGCAAATCCTAACACAGGTCCTGAGTGATGCATCTGGCCCTTCAGTTGATCCATCTGCAGTTCACTGAAGCTTCAAGCTGTTTTTTGTCTTTCAGCTGTTCCCTTTAGGGGTCGCCACAGCGGATCATCTGCCTCCAACTCACCCTATTCCTAGCAATCTCCTCTGTCACACGAACCCTCTGCATGTCCTTCTTTCCCACATCTCTGTGCTCTTCCTCTTCTCCTCCTGCCTGGCAGCTCCGTCATCAGGATCCTTTGTATATCCACTATCCCTTCTCTCAACCTTGCCTCTCAACCTGAGTTGTCCCTCTCCTGTACTCATTTCTCAACTTGTCCTTCCTGGTCACTCCCAATTAAGATCTTAGCATTTTCAGCTCTGCCACCTCCAGCTCCATCGCCTGTCTTTTTTTGTTAGTGCCACCGTCTCCAAACCATGCATCATGGCAGGTCTGAGTACTGTCCTGTAAACCTTCCCTTTCACTCCTGCTGCTATCCTTCTGTAACAAATCATCCCTGACACTCATCTCCACCCACTCCACCCTGTCTGCACCATCTTCTTCACCTCTGTTGTACACTGTCTGTTGTTTTGGATGGTTAACCCCAGGCATTTAAACTCACTCAGCTCCACTACCTCTGCTTCAGACTGTGTTGAAGAATAAAGGTGGTCATAGCAAATATTGACTTTCAAGCCTGTTAGAATTCTACAAACTCTATTTTTGCCTTACATACTGTATTTCCATTTATGCTTGTCTATATTTCAAGGAACCCCTGCAGCTATTTCCAGTTTTCCCTGCAAAATATAAAGAAATGAGAGGTGACTCAAGACTTTGGCACAGTACTGTAAATCTAAAATTTATAACTTTCCATGTATCTACAAGCAAAGTAACATACAGTCTGCTGCCATTTCAGGAAAAGATATAGACAAGAAAAAGCAATGGGATGGGGAAATATAGCTTCCCAAATTGATGCCACTGAGAGTTTTATTCAAGTAGCTGTCCTCCACAATCCATTTTACAGCATTACACAGATGGATTACGTTGAGTTGGTGGGCACAGAAGATGACAGATTACACTGAGCAGCCGTGAAGCAGTTTTGGTAACGTATCAAATTAAACTTTTCAGGATGGAGTTAAGAAAAATGAACAATCCTTGCATACTCTTACCTCAAAAAAGTAGACTTGCTCTCTGATGGCCAAGCTGTCACAACACTGATGGAAGAGAAGCCCAAAGTTTGCCTGCTGGAGGTATAAAGCTGTGATCAGCAAACCACCACTATGGAAGATATTTCATATCCCAGTCAAAGGTAGGCTATTACTTTGTCAGCTTTCAATCTGATATATGCACATTTATATTAATCACATCCAATGTGTTGCGAGAGCCAGAAGTCTGACAGAAATGTGTCATAAGAATAAATTAAAAAAAAAAAAAGATTTAAAGGGAGTACGCAGGACTTCTTAATCACACAAACAGATTTTTTGTTATTGTTTTTCATTTTCAAACTGAGTCATCCAGGTTAGAAGGCAAAATGACATACAGGTGGATACAAACTCTGGTAAGGCCTTTTTTTTAATCAAATAAGTGCTCAGATTTTCAGCATATGACCTGATATACAATCCTTTTTATAAATCCACCTTCTTAAACTTTTGAGCATCATGAATCCACACTGGCAACAGTGAGAGAGGCTTAGCGCAAGAAACAAGACATCCATAACAGCGCATACGGGATAAGTGGCAGTCCATTTCCTTTCACATTAGGGCTCAGCTGAAGAGAATCTTTATTTTCCGGCTTCTCATTGTACACAACAGCATATCCGTCTTTCATCTAGCCCAGTGACTCAATTATGCATGCGAGCTAAGCACGCCTTTCTTGCTGAAGTACCTGAGAGCATCACGACTGATATTTTGATGTGGCGCCAAAGATGTTTTTGTATAATGACAAGGTGTCATTATTTCTTCTTCCCTTGTTTGTGGACATTAAACTCTTTTAAGTGTCACTATGAAGATCTATTTAGCCATCTGACATTTTGGCAAGAATTAAGCTTAAAATAGATCAAATAACTTTAAAAGCCATGCACGCTGAGACTGAAAAGACTGCAACAAAAGGATCTGAAAGTTGAATGCTTACAAGTAATTCTTAGAATTAATTATGTTAAAAGCCCTCAAAGCGTCTTTTGTGAATGAGTGTCTCACAGTAAATGCAAACATCTTCTGAAGAAGGATGATGAATTTATTTGACTGTATCTGTGTGTGTTTTTTGCAGAGAAGGGGTCTTTGGGACAAATTCACCTGCTTCATAAGAGTATAAAGGAGCAAATAAAGTCTAAACAAGAACATTTTAAAAAGGATAGGTATGACGGAATAAAAGCACAAAGCAAGCAGCCATACACATACACAAAACTTTTTAGCCAATGAGGCAGCTCCAAGAATCGGTTGCACATACAAAGCGGCTTTCAGGCCAGCCGTTAACCTAAATTGGCAAAGAAGAAAGGACATTGCTCAATAATGAGCATTTTCTTGCACTGAGTACTTGTTCTTATAGTAAATTTAAAATAACTTCATTTTCTGTGCAGGACTTTTTACATGTAGCAGAGTATTATTTTAGTCTTCATAGTTTTACTTGCACAGAGAGCAGTTGCTCCAGCCCTCTGTTGTCAATTTATTTATATCATTGATATGTGATTATTAACTATTAGTTTTCTAAATCTGTAAGCACCTCCAGAAAAGCATTTTTATTTTTATTTTTTTACTGGCTTTGATGAGATTTTAAAATAGCTGCAGGTATTTGCTCCCCTAAGGAACATAGCAGCTGATGTTGGGAGATTGAGCCTAGCTCACAGTTGGTGTTTCAGTTTAACCAAGATATACTGGATGGGGTGGAGGTCAGAGCTCTGCATGGGCCAGTTTTATTTATTCTTTCATGAATGACTGGTATTGCAAGCTAAATGAACATTTCTACTTTGTTAATGTTGGATTCTTTTAACTGGTATTTTCAAGCACTGTTTAGTTTTCAAGCACTTTTCAGTTAACATTTGCAGAGAAAGCAGAGGGGGACTGGTTATCATATCTGTGGAGAAATTAAAATATTTTTTTCAGAACTGTTCTCATCTTATAACTGTTGCACTTGCCCCCTCTTGGTTGGTTCTGTGGGGCAAAAGAGTGAGGAAAGCCCAATCAGTTGCTCAAGAGCTTCTGGGGCAAACCATTCTAACAAGCCAGGGGAGGACCTATGTGCAATTATTTAGAATTTATGTGCCATTAAATTATTTATGTGAATCTCTATGTATAAATATTTATTTGTATTATTAGTGTTGGGTTTACCTAGATATGTAGTTTTTCATACTATCTTGATACCAACCTCTCCCATCAGATCTGGCTCTTCTAGGTACTGGAGGCTTCAATGACTGGAGGCTTGCTGTGTGTTTCTATGCAGTCCTGCTATATATCAATAAATACCACAAGCAGGTGCTTGAATTCTACTTTATTCTCACGCTTCTTTCTCAAACACTGTTTTTTTTTGTTTTTTTTCTGGTTAAACTGACATATGCATAAGTTTGGGAAATATTTATTGTGGTAGCATGCCATATTTTTGCACGCTTTGTGTTTTAACAAAGAAATTTACCTTGAATGGCAGCTCAAAAATAAATACCCAGCAGACTCTAATAAACATCTTAGGACTCCACTGTTTGTCTAATTAACCAGGCTGCTCCATCAGTGACTTCTTTGTTAGTGGAATTGTAGCATGAGATATTTTACCTATTAACATACCCAGTGATTTGGGCAAGCAGCTGTACTGTAATTGTGGAGGATGTGCGGAAGAAAGTAATTAGATCATTGTGACGCTGTGTTTTGCCTGCAGCTGTCTGTTTTGCATCAATTTTCCTAAATGAGTTTGTCAGAGCCTCCTTCGTTGTCCATTCAAGAACACTATTACAATTTTATTTGTCTATTATAATTACTTACTAAGCACAGAATTATGACTTAGTATGCGTTCAGTAAAGTGTGCTCAGTGCCCAAAGGGGCACTTGAATAACTTGAATAAATAAATTGCATTCAAATTAAGAAGTGAAAGGACAGTGTGATATTAGATGATGATTTTGACTGATGGGGTGGGTTTCTTTCTGTGCCCTTTGTGACTTCAGTTAACAAACTGTCAATTATTTACCAAAGACAGCTTAGTTTACCGTCAAACTTCCTCCAGAAATGACGAATGACTCCAGTGGATGACTACTTGTTGTTGTTTTCTTGTTGTGTGTGACACCTTGCTGATCACATTCTGTTTTGTTGTGATCCTCTTCCATCAGCTGCATCTCAAATGCAATGTTTTCATTACAGCAAGGAGTCCTATAAAATATTAAATTGTGCTAAAATGCTCTTTTGGGCCGATGCCATGGAATTATGGATTGTCATTTCTACTCCAGATATTATCTATTTCTGATCAGGATGATGGTCTGCTAGTGAGAGAGGTGGGGAGTTGCTTCTAATGTGCATAGTTAATGGCTTTTCCTTTCATTACTGCCTTCCTTGGAGTGCACAGAAATGAACCTTCATATAGTACAAAAACTAAACAACAGAGCGAGACTTCTAAAACCTTCCAGGAGTTCTGTTCGTCAGTTCTCTGAAATTAGAAGTCTGTAGTCTCTTGTGGCTCAAGTTGCTTTTCAGTTTCTGTCACTTCCTGTATGTTTAATTAACCCCGCCAGCGCCTTTCTCAGCAGTCCTCGGGTGCATGAGTGGAAACTACTGGTAACAATACACAAAAGAAATTACACAGTCACAATAAATATAATCTGTGTGTATCTCTCCTTTACTTCTAAACAACTCTAACATTTAGTTTTTACTGTTTTTTTTTTTTAATTCTCCCATGTCATTATTTCTACTAACAGGCAGAAATAGGCAACAGTTGCTGTTTTTATTCAAGGCAGCAACATTATTTAGCATCAGTAAAATATGCATATGAGCAGGACTTGCTTACAGTTTTTGTAAACTTATAGTCTTTTCCTTTTATCAGGACATATCTGGGAAGCCACAGACGAGTCTCCATTTTTAGTTTCTGGAAGCAAATTTTTTTCAGAGCCTCCAGCGTAACAAGCAGTGTTGGGTCGTTACTCAAAAAATAGTAAGTACACATTACTCGTTGCTTTCCGTAAAAGTTATGCAGGACATAACTTAATTACTCATTGGAGAAAGAACGTCACTGCTACAGTCCTACTGTACGCTCTGGGTTCTATGCTAGCTTTGTGTTAGCATGCTGTCTTTGCAGATGCTTGCTGATGTTATGATAACAGCATCCAGTTGTTTCCGTCCTAGACACAGTTTGCACTTTACCATCGCACTCTTCACTCCTCAAAAGTTATAGCTCCCTTTTCCAGTGTCCTCCTCTCTGCACTCCAACCAAAACCAGTTGATTAGGAAGAAAAAGACACACTTGATATTTTTTGATCTTTTTTTTTTTTTTTTATCAGCCCAGGGTGCTGATAATAACTGAAGAACCTTAGTAACACAAGAAACAACATAATTGCAACTGTAAAACAAATAATACAATTAAATGTTCATCAGAAAGATAAGCAGCTATTACAGCACCTCTTTTTCATGTGGACGGTTTACCTACAACCCAAAGCCTGCTCAAAAATGATGGGTCAATAGAACTTGGACTTCAACTGGATAATAAACAGATAACAGAAATTAAGCATATTTGTAAGCAAATATCTGTTTATAGAGATTATATCAGGATAAACCCCTTGACATGAATCATGATGTTTTTAAGGTCTTGGTACTTAAAAAGACAAAGAACACTCATATATTAGCTTTTGATGGCTACACTAAACAAAACTACTCGTTAGCTCCAGCTTCATATTTAGTGCGATTGTAGAGTTATGGTTTTAATCTATCCAAATATAAACTATTCCTTCATGAGAGATGTAAATGAAACACAGCATGTTTATATTTCAAATAATTTTGGGGTTCTAAATTTCTAGCAAACTTTTAGGGAAGGCCATTTCCTGTCACAACATAATGCCTATGCACAATGGTCCATAAGGAAATGGTATGAAAGAGCTCTTACCTCAACCCTATCTGGAGTGAATTAGAACAGAATAAGCAAGGCGTTATCACCCAACATCAGTGTCTGACCCACTCAGCTAATGGGTTTGAGGATGAATGGGAACAAATCCCTGCAGCCGTGGTTTCAAAATCTCTGGGAAAGCCTGAAATCAAAAGAATAGGCGCCGCAGAGGGAGATTGCTTGGTTACCATATATGAGTGTCAGTGAACGTCAACACACATACATTTAGCCTCGCTTTGTCAGTACATGGTACTGAAAGATCATGAACCATGCACAGTGCACGTAATGTAGTCTTAAGTGGCTAAATGCATTCTAACCAAAATTCAGTTCTGCTAATTTATCCATTACTACTTATAGATGCTGTAAGCATGATTGACATCTCGAGGGAAACTTTTATCTACTCATGCCTTAACTTTGATCTGCAACCTTAATGCAACAAAAATAGATAAAGCACGACTCATTTCACAATCAAATGGCAGTACTTAGCAGTTCGCACAATACAAAACAAGACATGAATGATTATCAGTCCTCTGATATGTTATCCAGCTGTCTGCCTCAGTTGTTTAAAGGAAGCTAATACGTGTGCTGCCCTTGAATCTAATTGCATAATGTGTACTTTTTCGGCATAGACAGATTAGTGCTGTCAGAAAATAAAGGTCATTTCATTGCAAATGCTCAGACAAATTTAATATGGTTCCATAAATTCTACCTACAATTTATTATTGTCTGAGCAACTTAGTTTTGCTTTAGTTTGACTTGGCACCATGGATTCTGGTCATTTTTAATCACAAATATTAGATTTAAGCACCTGCTAAAAAATATTTTTCATACTTAAGCAATTTTTTTACATTGTTATTTGGATTTGGCAGGCGGATGTCATTCTACATCTTCCTTATCTTCTCACCAATTATCGATGTTCCAAGTCTGGCATCTTGTTAAAGCTACATCTTCAAATGCTTGCACAAAATATGCAGCTCTCTCATCACAGTGGGAAACAAATGAGGTAAATTCTCTTGCTGTGCCTGCAGGAGTTTCATACTGTCCTGTTACTCCATTGAGGCCATAAATAGGCAGAAACCTGTGACACATTTAATTAAATTCAAAAGCTCAAGCTGTCAGATGTTGCGTATGGCCCTCCCTTCTTTCAGTCTTAATGGATCCTTGAGGTCCATAATGCCTTGGTGCCAAATCCACTATATCAGCTCTGGGGAGTGACGCTGAATAATGGGGTGATGTCAGATCTGTAATAAATCTACATTGCCATGTGAAGATGTCAAATTGTCTGAGGAAAAGAACACATTTCCAACTCATTAAACAACCTCAAGAATTAAGGAAATGAGCATGTTTATGCAGATTTTAAATTAAATTAAGAAAAAGCTGAGATTGTGTAACACATGGTGGCTAATTTGTTAAACCTCAAAGTAAACAATGCTCAATCTGTCAGAGCAAACATTCTGATACAGTTTGATGAGGAGGAGAAAACACGGTGGTTTTGTTAAAACCTTCATTTTTTGGGAAGGCTAGAACAGCATCAGTTGGCAGGGAGCATCTGTATAAAATCTTACCTATTGTACTCAGGCAGAAGGTAAGCTACACACCACTGAAAGAGCTTGACAATGTAACAAAAAGCAGCTGTGCTCCAGAAGTAGCGCAGCTACCAGATTAGTCTGCATTCTTTGTCATACTGTTCTGCAGTGATGGACAGGTAGATAAGAGATTAGCATTTGGCAACACTATCGGATTTCAGTGTGAGGACGGAAATCCAATTACCACTTCTATCATATCACGCAGGGGTGTGCGAGTGCAGGATAAGCTACTCCAGAAAAGAGACGTTAAGAGTGGTCCTGAAGGGGACAAACACTCAATTTAGAGCAATGGCATGCATTCATTATTCACATTTAACTAAAAAAAAAAAAAATTATAGAGGATCTTGAGAGTTGAGTGAAAGAAGTGCACGAGCAGGAAGCTCAGGAATGTCTTGATCCAATTGTTTGGACATTTAATTTGATCACTCATGCAGCAAGGGAGGATTCTGTGGACATGGGCAGTGGTTCTTAGCTGTATGCCTCCATTTACTCAGCTGACCAATCCCAAACACTGCTGCTTATTATTTTAGCCAACATGTCAGTGCCTCTATAACAATAATTGCATTTCACTCTGATATATAATTTGAACACATCCTTTAATCATAGTAAACATAATTTGTTGTTGTTTTTTTAATATATATTAGAAAGATTGTACTTTGTGTACTTTTATGTACTTTAGAACTGTTTTAGCAAAATAAGTAACAGTCATTGATTGTTACAAGATAATATTGATTAACCTTCTGAAACCCTGCGTCCACATATGGGGACATTACATTTTGGCATTGCTGCACCTTATACTTCATTCTGCTCAATAGTGTTTTATACTTTGTTAAGTCATGTTGTTTTTAGAACTAGAGCTTAGAGTGCAGGAAGACATGGAAACAAAATTAACAGCATCATCACTCTTCTGATTTGTTGTTTCTGTGCTATCTGCTTCACGGCACATATCAAATATACTTTATTTGCAAGATATTTTACATGTAGTAGTGTGGTGTCTTCACCTGACCTGATCTGAGGCCAGTTTATAATGAAAAAGTCCCAACTGGAGAATATTAATGGCATCCTCTGTGCAAACAAGCGAATTGATGTATGTGTAGCTGCTACTCCATTCTTGTATTAATGTCACCAACTTATGCTAAGGCTGTCAGGCTGGTTAGAAAAGCAAACACATGCACCACACTGCATTTTAGTTTTGAACTATAAATATACGGCATGCTATAAAGCCTGAGATAAAACATATGAGCTTATATACTGTGACTAGTATGCACATGTGTGCTACACTTTGTGTTTGTCGCCTTAAAACAGCCCTTTTTTTTTTTCCCTGTAGTACAAAAAAAAAAGCATTTTAGTGAGTTAATATCAGGATCTGAATGTGGTTATGTTTTCTTTTACTAAATAACAGAATATTCCAGTTAGCATATTTAGTGTACTGACAGTTGGAATAACATTATAAAAGAGACGTGTGCACTCACTGAATCCTCAAAAGAAATTGATTTAAGTATTACATAACACCAAAGATGACATTTGACCCAAACTTGACTCCAAACAGCCAAAGAACTAAACCAAAGAGCTAAGGTTCTTGAGAGTTTTAATTGTATGGTGGCAGCATAGATTAGCATGGCGTTTGTTGCAAGATGACAAGGATTGCACTGTAGCTTTTTAAATGGATTAATCATCTGTCACACTGATGAGTTACCTAGCAACAGTGTCGGTACTGGCATCAACAGGTTTTACCAGCCTACACCTTGCTGAGGCTAAATGTGACAGCAGTAGGTATACAGCACAGATTTCTGATTAAAAAAGAAATACCATTATTACACTGGCCAAAAGTTATAATGCCTGGAAAGAAAACAAAAGAGGATTCTGTAAAGAAAATAAATGTGTTCAACATACTTTGAGGCAGTTTTAAAACATTTTTCCATCTATCTTATTTAATCCACTTTGTGTTCAGGTACGAGGCTGAGTTATCTCCCAGTTAATCCGATCAGGCATCAGAATGATGCATGAGCGTGCTTCCATCGAGCAAAGCTGAATTTCATCTACACCGTTCAGTCTGACTGATCCCAAACCCCTTCAGTCATAATCTTTCTATAAATTTTTAGACAACGTGACTTTGAGAATTTCTTATAAATTCCCCAAAGTAAGGCAACTTCACATTCTCAGCCGTTAACTGTTTTTAGGCAATGAGCAAGATTGACCTCTGTATGTCTGGCCCTCTGTGTTCTGCTTTTTGTTCAGAGATGTGAGCTGAATTAAAAAGGACAAAGGGATAAAGACTCAGACATGAATAAACATAATGGTCTAAAAGTGTATGATAATCAAAACAACGTAGGAGAAGACAGGGAAAACCTGCAATGATGAATGATTTGCTGAACCTGCCAAGCTTTCCAATTTCCTTCAGTAGCACAGAGATCAACTTACACTGATCTTGACACTGAGACGTTTAAATTATTAGACTAAGGAGGTTTCTGATTTTGATTTCAATGATTTTCATTTTATCTCTATTCAGTTCATTTACATAGCAAGCTGAAAAGGTGTAGGCTGAAGCTTAAGCTTATATAATGCCCACCCCCTGATACAGGTAAAGAAAATTAAATCAACAACAGCTTTAAATCTCAGAAATCATGACAAAAGAGGAAAAAGAGACTTAGTTTCAGTGTGATACACATTTTAATTATGTTTCAAAGTGTAACCTGAGCAACAGACGCACAGTGACATTTCATATTGGTCCTAACCTTGGGTTTTTCCAGAAATATAATTTCCTCTTTATTGGTATACGTTATCCCTCATTGTAACCAGCATCTGGTTATGTGAGTGATCTGAATTATATGTTATACAAAATCTTTGAAATCCAGTGAATTTAATTAATGTTCTTGTTGACTCATTTGTCATCATTCGTATGTTTTTTTTTCTTTTTTAGTAAAAACATTGACTTAATATTTGTCATGTGTTTCCCCACACTTCTACGCAGCAAGTAATATATGGAAACATATTGAATAATAATAACAAAGTACAATGATTTTTGGCATAACAGCTCTTTAACTTCAATCAATTTTGACATTTTAGTTTCGACATAATTTATATGCAATTTCCAGTTCAAGTTGTTATCAACAATAACTTCCAAGAACCTAGTTTCAAACACTTAGTCAAATATGACTTCATTTATTTAGCATTTTTATGGTTATTTAATGTGCAGTTTTATAATATTATACATTTTGTTTTTCCAAGGTGATGAGATCCTTTGTTAGAATCAAACCATTTAGAAACAACTAGTAGTTCACTTTCCACAGTATCCAGAATCTGTGTGCAACTTTCCAGACCACAATAAATAAATTAATTAAAATACACTTCAAATTTTTTAGCTGGTTACCCTCAGTTTTGTCACCTGAAATGACTGAATTTCCCAGCTAAGTAAGCTAATGTTAGCTTAGTGAGTCAAAGGACAAAGCTCCCATATTTTAAATGTTTCCTGGTGAAAAGGAAAACGTTTGCATACATGAATGTGCATAAATATTTGATAGCTGCTTATGCAAGTGTTGTGCTGAAAGACACCACTTTAAATGCTATAATAGGATGACTGCTAACTGCAAGGAGCTGTTGTGTATGCTGAATTGAATGCAGTGGAGGAAAAAAAATCATACAGAGTTTTAAAATATTTTTTGTGAATATTTAATCAATGCTGATTAAGTTTAGTGGAATCACTCTGGGCCTCCTAGATGTCTTACATGATATACAGGGTTACCTTGAAAGATTCTAATTGACCTCTTTTGTATGCTTAAGAGTCTTGGGATATTAATACAAATGCAGTGTAATCAGTGACATAGTGTCAAGAACTAAATGAAAAGACTGCAGCAGCCCACTTAGCCTTATTCCCTATCATTGTCTGACCTGTCCTTCAGTGTTCAGTAATACATTCAGCCTCTTTCATGTCAGCACATACTGTCAAAGAGGACATACAATGGCTGAACAGGATGCCTTGCATTAAATATCATACAGTACAGTGATTAGGGATAAGTATCATGCTGAAATAAGGGCTTTCCATGGAATCTGAAATACAAAGGCGCTTGCTACCTGATGCAGTGAGCTCCTGCAGAGGAAGAATATGTGCTCTAGGCTATGTAGATAAAAACCCATATTAATTCATGATTAATTTATGAGGAAACAGAAAGAAACAGTGTTTCAAATGAAATATTACAACAGCGTAAGATTACCAGACCTGAAGTGGATGGAGACCCTAGCATCCAGAAAGAAGTAAGAACAGATATAATTGAGAATAATGGTTGAAGCGCAAAACATGCTGAACAAATGGTAAAGCAGAGGGAAAAGTGCTATTGCATCATAACTTGACAGTATCACTTGCAATTTAAATATCATAATCTTTATATATTCACTAAGATCCACCTGCTTTTAAAGCTTTTATATGTAGCTTATTTAATTCATACACAAATATGGTTTTACATTTGGTTACCTTGCTGCCTACTTTTTGGCTGGGAACTGTGACATTCTGAAGTCTCCGCTGGAAGCAATTTGTTATGATTTGTGAACTTTAAAGGAGGTGGTTGGCAAATTCTGCCTTTAGCTATTGTCATCTTAGTATCATCACATATTTCCCAGAAAGGCCAAACAGTTTCTTTAACAGCTCAGCAAACATTAGTTTGCTGCAGAGCTGGAGCCTCAATAAAATCCATGGTGTAAGCAGTCTTTCAGTACTCTTTTAGCCAGAACATATGAATGGAATATTTTCAGTGAGCTCAAAGGCACAAAACTACTGATTCTGATAGTGACACTGATATTCAAAAATGCTCACTTGGCTTGAGGCTTTGTTGCTTAATAGTCTTCCTTTTTGTGCATGCTTAAAAATAGGGAAAGCATCTCCAAAGGCCCTGAGAGTAAATCTGTAACATTTTCAGAATCACTTACAACATATAATTTATCAAACTGGCATGCAGTATTACTTCCAAAAACCAGCAAAGAATTCCATGTTTTGTCCACATAGCTCAGGGTGAAAGGTATACTTAAAGGCATTATTTGTGACATGACAATTATTGCACTATTTGTATCACGACACACTATTGCACCAGTGAAATCTCTTCACCTCAAAAGCAGAGCAAGCGAAAGTATATGAAGAGGAAGGTGGGATTATTGCTCACTTAAACAGACCAATCAGGTGGCATCAGGTCAACTGTTCTCATTCGTGAGAGAAAGTAATTCAGTGCTGAAAAGACACTGATTGCAGTGCTCCAAAAGTCCAACTCTAAATCCATGGGAATGCTATTAAGAATGCAACTGGACTGTGAATGGACTGCTAATACTGGCAGACTGCTCCACAGAGGCCATTATCTATTCTGAAAAAAGTAACTGAGGCCATTACTATTTGTTTTCCCTGTCCAATTCTTCTTTTTAAAAAGCCTCCAAGCTTGGCGTTGCCTCTGC
Source organism: Archocentrus centrarchus (assembly GCF_007364275.1). Lineage (NCBI taxonomy): Eukaryota > Metazoa > Chordata > Actinopteri > Cichliformes > Cichlidae > Archocentrus > Archocentrus centrarchus. Next base: position 19,231,488 of record NC_044357.1, read on the forward strand.
AGTTTGTCTTCATTTAGAGGGGCACTTATGTAAATGTATAATAATGAGCTCTTAATGCCAAGCTCAAAATATACAAGGTATCGGATTTTCATATAAATTCAAACAAAGATTCAGAAGACAGGACCAGTTGCTTGTGTGTAAATCCACCAAACATACCATCTGTATGTAAGAAAATGCAAACTGGAAAGATTTTTTATTTATTCATTTTCTAATGTTTTATTCTGCAAGCAACTACAGAAAAAAAAAAGAAAAAAAAAAGATCTCTCTGGAAGGTAGGTGAGGGGTCCGATTACCTTAGTAAAATACTACCATTTTCTCCTCCTCCCTCCCACAGAGAAAATAAGTTAAGCATCTCAAGACACGTGGGTCAGTGTGCACTTACATATTCATTAATATTGCATACTCTTCCATTTGAACCAGCAGGCTGTGGAACAACACAGTGAGGCATGGTGCACATAGTTGTTCATACATTAACCACATATGCTGCTGTGGAAAGGCAGTGGAGAACCTCCCTTTGAAACTGCTGTAATGATACTGACTCAGCTTTTACCTTTGTTCGCCATCACTCCAAATGTACGTGTGTTTTATCAGTGTGTGTACTTGGCTGTCTTGGATAGGGTGTTGTAGATCAAATCATTTCTTGACAATATTATAATGGATTTCCAAATTTAGTACTTGCCTTGTAAACAAGTGCTGATTTTGGAAGTACTGGTATTGTGCTACTTGGGTGTGAGCTCAATGAGTTCAGTGTCAGTATACCAATAACAATATGAGCAATTTAAAAAAAATCCTGATATCCAGCCATTATACTGAGAGTATTAGTAATGGTCAAACTGACAATACATTGCTGCGTCCCATCTGCCTTTATCATGTGTGAACTTACTGGCAAATTCAAAACAGTGATCAAAATTCAAAGTAATGGTAAAAACAATGTTTTTAAGAATAAAATAGTGACCATTACCATAAATATTGATTGCAGAGCCTGAGTCAGAAGTAGTTTACTTATTCCTATAATAAGGAAACTGATATATATACAGTATTTTTTGATAAATATATTTTAATGGCTATTTCCTGCTAGCGATGTGGAAAACATTTAAAATTTTACTGGATATAGTCATTATTACAGTGAGGATTGCTAATCAAATTTGAAAACGTGGTAAAATCATATGCATTTACAACCCTGCTTGTATCTTCATGTCACACATTATGCTAGATATGACTCAAATGGGACTCACACCTCCAATCTGCACTCTGATTCTCAAAATAAGCATCCATTACGTTTTAAATTTCTGTGTGAAATAATTGGTTACTGAGGAAGCATCTTTACCAACGTCATTTTTTTTTTTTTTTTTTTTTTTTTGAGAGGGGGGGACTGCAATGTCCTGGCGGTTCTGGCCAGTGGGTTCAAGCCTGGGTAAACTACAAGTTATTAACCTGAAGGATCAAGACTAAGTCATCGGGGCACTCGGGAAGGGGAGGGGGGCTGCGAGATGGTCATAAATTTGTGATTTAACTCCACTGGCCGTCTGTGAGTCTGCACCGAGCTCTCCTCCTGCCTAAACTGTGTCTCCTCAGATGCTGAGGGAGTAGCTCAGGAAGGAGGGTGGGTGAAAAAATAGGAAACAAGATTTCAGCACCGGAGCTGTCCACGGCTGTCTTGGGGAAGACTCTATTCCTGCTAAAAGGGAGAAGCTGCTTCCGACTGTAAATTCTCTCTGTGTGACTGTGAGGGCAACGGATAATAAACTGTTGTGCCATTAGTCTCCCTGCGGGGGTACCGACGGGCGAGTGAAGGCGCACATACTTCATACGAGCCAAGTCTTGCCATGCTGGACGGCCAGGCTTGAGACAGGAAGGAAAAAGTCCCCAGAAAGTCGCGGTAAACGCCAGCCTTTACCCTTTACGGTGAGTCCACAAATATATAAGCGGCTTTGCTTTTCCTATATTGTAAAATGTTGAAAAAAAAAATGGTAGCGTTGATTCAGGTTAATGCTGAAAAAAAGAAAAAAGAAAAAAAACGACCAGTGACTGAACTCGCTTAAGGTGGATTTGCTGGGAACCCTCAACACAGATGCTTGCATGGGAAGCATATTTGGGTCAGCATTCATATGGGTGTGGATGCACGCCGCGGTTGGCATCAAACTACAGACTTCTCATTGCAAAGCCTGGTAGCTCCGTCTGCTCATTTCATAACAGTGCACCATACGAAAAATCAGCGGAAACGCGAGCGAAAAAAGGGAAGTTCTTAGACTGTAGCTTATGCATGTAGTTCTATGACATTTAAAATATCATCTTATGATGGGAGATTCTGTAATAAACGGCACATTTAAGTCATTTGGAACTGATGCTTCTGTCTGCAGCAGACACTATAGTTTGCCCTCTTCAGTTGCTCCGTCCACTCTCCCCAGTATTGTCCCACGGAGGAGTGTTGCTGTCCATTAAGTTCTCCATCAGGCTTTGTTTACAAGCCCAATCGGTGTTATCGTTAAGCCCATACGTCCCACAACCCAAACAAGCCCGTTTCGGTATTAACCTGGGAGAGAGTACTGCCCCTCAGTCTGAGGCAGATCTCTGCAGCCTGAGCTGCTTCACTGCTGCCTGCTCTGTGCTCATTGTCAAAGTCTTTCAGAGCATTGAGCTGGCTAAGGCTCTCTGCCTGGCAGATCCTGAATGCCAACATGATGTCTCCCATGTAAGGATGCATTGAGATTTAAATTCTACCTCCATTCAGGCACCTCTCTCTCTCCCTCTTTTTTTTTTTGGTCCATTCACAAGCTGAATTTCAAACCCCTATATGCATTTGCTGAGGTATAAGCATGCTCTTTTTCTGGAGAATCTTGTAGAAGGAATGGAGAAGTATTTTTTAATTTTCTTTCTCTCTCTCTTTTTTTTAAGCACCTAGGGGTATATTTCTACTGAAAGCAACAAAGAATTTGATCAGGACAGGCCAGGGAAAAGCAACAAAACCAACCTTAAGCTCTTTGATTTGATTTAGGTTCCTTTGTATGTCCTAGTGCACGTACATCTGCGTGTTTTAGATGAGTGTTAATGATTCCACTCACTAGCTCTTACAGAGATCTGGGTGAACTCGTTAGTGTAATTAGTTCCAGGTCTTTGCTTCCCTGGTCTATGGGTGAGATCTTCAGCTAAAGGCGGATTCATTCCCACGAAAAGGCATGCTTTGTGGTGCTTCCATTGAAAAACTCTAAGCCCCCCCACCCCCCTTCTGAAACAAGGAATGAAAAGGAGGGCTGGTTGGGATTCTAATCAGCACATACCAGTGACATCCAACAGCTTTGGGAAGGGAATCATAGCACAAGAGAAATGCCACATACAGTGTAGCACCCTTGGCATGCCTTTATGATGTAGAATGTGCACACACACAATAAGGAGACAGAAAATGTGAAATGGTGTCTATTTTGTTTGATTTTGAGCTTTCAGAATTTCGTTAAATACTTAGGGGGAAAAAAAATCTCAACATTTTCTTTTATAAATTCTCTCCAGTTTTGCTATTTTCTAGTAAAGTACTGGATGTATTTACAGTTCTAAGTGTGCAACATGTCTCAAATGAGACAGTCAAGAACAAAAAAGAAAAGCAAAACCATTTGGCTGCTAAAAAGATACATCCACATTGCAGCTGCAATCTTTAAAGAACATCAGCAAATTGCTTCCTTTTGGGTTCCATCCCAAACAACTGAAAGCTTTGACACAAGTTATTAGATGCAATGTTGTCTTACTAAAATAATGCTTTTATATACCAAACATGGCAAACATGATTTGGAGAGTACATCCCTTATTATGAGTGGATTACATCCTGGCAAGCACCCCCCACCCCATTTAGCAAAATCATCCTATTTTTGTAGCCTTCTTAAGTGATTAAATGTCCTGGCAATGTGAATCAGCGCAGTTAAAGGGTTACTCTTTAAAGATGAAGTTGCTTCAGCTAAACTGCTGAACATGCCACACTGTCACGTAGCAAGCTGACCTAACTGGAGCTTGAAGCATGCTCTTGGGCTTTCTCAGAAAACATAACTAATCAAACCTCCTTGCAAGATACTCTATAACAGTCCAACTTACCTGACCAGTTTTAACTTAAAGAATAAGACCAGTTACATTTTAACACTGATATTTCTCAGCTTTAGCTGTAGACTATTTTCCTCAAGCTGGCTGCTCAGTGAGCTCGATAACCTACCCATGGTGACACTTGTATAGCAGAGGACTGAATAATCTTATAGACTTTAATGTTGGCCATTTGGCCTGTGCTTACAAGAGAAAATGGATTCAATTTCAAATAAAGATCCTAAAAACAATAACAGCGTCTGCAAATCGTATACTGTTGGGGCTGTGAGTGGATACTCTAGAAGAAGTTAGTGTGTTTTGCCCAACATGGTGTTGAATTAATTAATGACATGTGGCCACTAAAAAAAAAGACTCACTCAGAGGAGTAGAATAAAATCACAAGGATTTCAAGAGCACTTTGGTGCCACCTCCCACTGAAATTATCAATATTTAATTAAATCAAGATGCTCCTGAGAGAATCACTGCTTCAAGACTAGTCAAAGCCATTTGCCAACATGGATCAAGAGCAGAATTGCATAGTGGATCTTTCTAGGACTCAAATATACATAAAATAATAAAAAATGGGGAAGGAAAATGAACCATACACTTCTCTGCAAACCCCTCTAAAACTTTGTGTATGGATAAAGGAAGGATATGTCATGTAAAGGATAAGTATGACCAAATTGTGGCAATACTTCACTATCTCCAGAATATTCTCCCACAGTATAAGATTTCCTCTGACATATATGTCAAGTTCTGCCCCAAGGAGTGGCCCTGTTTCACTTCCCTTCGTCCAGATCTTTTTTTATCCAGGGGCATTTAAATCATTCAGAAGGGTCCAGGAAGGAGAGCAGAGCAGCCGAGGCAGCTGCTCCTGCAGGAGTCTAGTGATCGTCAAGCCTGAGGGAGTTTTATCCCGCTCTCCTCTGCTTGTATTGGCCATCAAATGTAATATAGAGGGTGAATGTGGGTGACTGCTAAGCCTTAGTGGAGCCACTTTTTAATACCGTTGGCACCTGAAGGGGGATTTAAAAAAAAAAAAAAAAGTGAATAGGGAAAGAAATGTAAGCAGGTGGATGAGCAAAAAGGTTGCAAGCAAGTTGGTGGAGCTCAGCAACATTATCTAAACAATTTTGTTTGGCGGTGTAACTATAAATGATAGCAAAGTAAATATGTGCTTAAAGCTACTTTATGGAAATCTTTTTATCATTTGCCTTCATTTTTGTCTTACACACATATTTTTAGCTACAAGCTCACCTTGGAGCCTAAAAAAACAGTATAACTCACAAGGATAGCTTCAAAAATGATTTGCTCTAGATATTTATAGGCAAGATGTCAAAGATGAAAAAAAAAGATCATCTATCTTGTGCGTATGATGTGTACGCAGGTGTCGAGCTGCACAAATCTAGCCGACAGCCAGGCAGGAAGAGGGCTGATCGGTTTGACAGGCTTGTGGTCAAACGCTTTGGGTTTTTTCGACTTGCAAGGTGAGCGAGTGGCAGGTTAGTCAGCTCGATCTAATGCACTAATGTATCAAAGTCAGGCACTGACCCATTTGTGTCAGAATCAACTTGCACATGGAGAACAAAAAAAAAAAAAAAAAATCAAAACCAAAAAACAAAACCCTTTTTAAAATTCACAAGTTAACCTGAAAATGACAGGGTCTTCTGTGTGCACATGCATTTCCTCATCAGCAGTGGCTTCACTTCTAGCAGTGTTTGGAGAATACAAATGCTGAAAATAAAGAACATGGCCTCTTCTTCCCTTAGGCATCATATAATTTGCACACAAGTGTAGAAACCTATTATTACCTTCCTAAAAAATGAATTGGGCTGTTTATTGATGAGGCTGCCAATGTAGAAACCATCGTTCTTTCTTTCTTTCTTTCTTTCTTTCTTTCTTTCTTTCTTTCTTTCTTTCTTTCTTTCTTTCTTTCTTTCTTAGTACAAACAGGCTTGACTGTTGTTAAATATTGTAATTATATGCGCTGTTTACAGATGGCATTGATTTGATAGAGTTCACAAAAAACTCGGGGCTTGTAATAGCCAGCCATTAAACAACAATTTGTTTTCTGTTGATTATGTCATTAAAAGAGGCAAGGCCCATTATCTGCACTGCACAGTAGCTGAAGATCCAGCTGAAGATCTAGCTGTGGTAGCAGCATTTAACCAATGTATCAACCATGGTGTGGTTATTTTAAGTCTTGTCCTCAAGCATGCAAAAGCTATTAAACTTTTTTTTTTTTTTTTCAGCAGCTTGCCTGGTCTTTGCAGGCATCGCTAGCATCTAAAAGCTGTCAGTGTCTAATGCTGGTGCCAGAGCTGCTCTGAGTCTGAGTGGAAAGGTCACTTCAGTGGATAATTAAATCCCCATAATAATCACGGTGCCTTCCTCTGTTATGATCACCACTTCTCCTCTATTATATGTGGTCTTTATGGGCAAGTTTCTTCTTCAAAAGACTTTAAGACAGTCAAGCTGTTCAAACAACATCTAAGCTACTGCTATTATGACTTTCTTGTTTGCATTTTTGCCCTCTGTTTTTGTTTTTTCTTTAGCTGTGAGGTAAAGTGTAACTATTTAAAGACTGTGAGGTAAATCTCCTTAATTCACCCCTAACCCTCACTAGGTAGATTTGTTTTCTGGTGATCTTTTACGTCTGTTTTCTTGGTTTTTGTCATTTTACTGATTTTTAGACATGAGGAGAGAAAGCTGAGGATCAGATGTAAGAAAGGCCTGGGCAGTGTTACAGAATAAATATGTCTATTACTTGTGATCATTTCAAAATGGTGTAGTACTGTTATCTTTACTCCAAAACAGACATGGGCAATGGATGTGCACACAATGTCTGTCTGCTGACAAAAGATGCATTTCCATCCACCAATTTTCAGCTTAAGAACAACAAAAAATAAAAAACAAAAAAACAAAACAACCTAGACTTAAAATGCTCAAAGGTTATTCTAAGGTGGAAAAGTAGGTGTATCAACAAAAAAGCAAAACAGAAACATGAATAAATCATGACATACATTATAAATTAAACAAGCAAACATGGCATATTTTCGTCACATTTTCTTAATTATTTTCCAGCATTTGAAGTTTGACTGATGTTGTTTTAAGTGCATCATCTTGTTGGATCCGCTTAATCATCCCTAAATGGAGAATCAACAGTCTCTTAACATTTGCACAAATACAAGCAGATGAAAACAAGCATTTTATTACTTCTTGTTCAGCCTTTTATGGAAATTTTTAAAATGCTAAGCTCACATTTTTTGTTCAGATCATAGATATAAATATAATCCATGCTTAAACACACATTTCTGCTCAAGGATCTTTATGGAGACCGATGTCTGGTGTGATTGTTAGAATCATGAGTTTTAAACCCTTTCCAACGTCACCACGCCCAGCTCACATCACATCCTGTCACCTGTCAATCTGTTGGACACACCCAGGAGTCTATATAACTCCACCCTTTTGGCCTGGTAGGCTTTTTATCTCCTGACTACAAGAATACGAGCAAACAACCTGTAAGTTAAGAAGACTTTGCTTAATTTATTCTTGATTTATTTAATCATTTAAGGCACTTGATAGTACTGTGACTTGATTTGAACTTTAATTGTAATTAATTGATGAAGTCTGCATACCATATACATTTGTCATAATTTTCAGTATGTTTGGTAATATGTGGAAAACTAATATCTACTGCAAGACATTTATTTCATAATGCAGTTTAATCTTAGTTTTCCTCATCCTAGACAGCATGGTTAGACTCCTGCACTGTTGCCATGCTGATTGGATAAGCAATTAAGAAAAATGCTGCCAAATGGCTGCTCTCAGGAAACTCACGAAAAAAAAAATCCCAACTGTTTAAAAAATGAAACTGGAAACACACTTTTCAGCCCAAGTCCATCTGTAGTAAAAGCCAGCCCACTGAGCTTATTGTTATCCCTGCAGTTATGGTGCTGGCTGTTGAGTATTCTATGTGCCAGCGGAGGATTTTAATGATTGTGTATTCTCAGCATGTTTCGGTCATTTATTGGGCTGGAGGAGGGCACTGTTACTAGAAAGGAGGCTCTTCTAAATGAAATACTTGTCCTTGAGGAAGGCAATCAATGTGTCCAAAAATCCCCCACTGAACTAAGGAGTCAATAAACATAAAATTTAAATTTCTAATAAAATAAGGTTTTCTGAGGTGGAGTGAAAGCCATTTCCCAACTGCCTACAGATTTTTCACTACTTGTACTCATCTGACCACCAATTCTATCCATTTTAGATTTTAGGTAGCAGAGATTTTGAGATTTTAAATTATACACAATTGTCACTTTCCTAGTGAAGACCCATAGTATATGCTAAAACACTATATTCTGGTGGGACACAGTTAATTAATTTCTGTAGGAATGCTGTGCCTCAGATGAAATGCCTTTCTCCAAGCCATCCAAAACAAAACTAAGTGTGCTTCTGTTTTTTTCTCTGTGAAAGCAAGCCAGACAGGGATAATCATTCAAGAAACCTGTTCATTTAAATGTGCTCCAACTTGGTTTGTCTTATTTTATTGTCTCTTTAAATGGTTTCAATGTATGGAACCAGAAAGAGTGCAGCTATGTCGAAATGTGCATAAGCAAAATGAGTGTAGTTTCTGCAGTCTATGAAGCATGAGTCCAGCAGCAGTCTGATGGCATAAGGTCTGACAGGCTATTAGAGTTGTAGCCTAGGAAGGAAGAAGGAGAGAATGACTCCATTTCACTTCAGATAAATGTGATTAAATTTCACACAAGCACTTAGTGTATGCGGGGCATGGTCGGATGGGATTGTGTTTCCGAGCAAAAACACATGTCCCTTAAGTACCTTGTAATCAACTTGAATCCACAATGCTTCCCCTCCCCAAATAATGCAATTCAAGGTTGCATCTTCTAAGTGTAAATGAGATCTGATTTTACTGAATGCTCTACCACATCTTACAGTTCATGATTTCACTTAATGTGTTTAGGAATTGAAAGTATTAAGTTTCCTGGAAATGCAGGAGTTGTAACGTTGTTCAGACTCGGACTGAGCTGCAGGATATGGAGGTCAGCCCAGATCTGAAAAAAAACAAAGGGAGCTTTATTAAAGTTTACAAAAAAAATCTGAGAACAAAAGCTACTGAAGAGAACTAGCAGGGACACTCAAAATACAGTAGGGGAAAAAAACTAAAAAAAGTTACAAAGGAGCAAGGAAATAAAAGCAAAGTCTGAATACAGGCAGGAGAACAGGTTGGGTAACAGGTGGGTAAACAGGAAGATTAACCCAGACTGAGGAAGAGACACCAAAGAAGACTAGACATGGATACCCCCCCCCTTCCCCCAATATTCTACTGCAAGGAGAAAAGAATCCAGTTTCCAAAAGTCATAGTTGTTAAAGTTAGTCGGGGTTCATCACGGTCACGATGTGCTCTGAACTGCAAGGCCTTATTCTCTTATTGGGTTTCAGGGCAAAGGCTATAGTCTGAAGATTTCTTTAATAATGGACAATCTCATTGAAAACCTGCCCAAGGAGTGAAGTGTATTTTTTTTTTTTTTTTCCCCTTTCTTCCCTTCTTGGGGATCAATAAAGTTCACCTTATCTTGTTTTGAATCATTTCAATTAATGAACACACTGAAGAGTAGTGATGTGAGAGATTTTCAGCTGGCTGAATTCAGTAGGTTTTGGTTATTTCTTTGTCTTTTGCTTGGAAAATGGGTGCAGCAATTTACTCAAATATGTGCAAACATACATGGAATGACAGCCTCTAAAGCCAAAACAGAGCTTTTACAAATATAACAAGATTGAGAAGTCAGTATTTGGTATGACCAGCTTTATTCTTCAATATAGCCTGAACTCTCTTAAGCATGCTTTCTTGCAGTTTCTTTAAGTCAGGGATCCTCAAATACAGGCCTCGAGGGCCGGTGTCCTGCAGGTTTTAGATGTGTCCCTGATCCAACACACCTGAATCAAATGGCTGAATTACCTCCTCAGTATGCAGTCAAGTTCGCCAGAGTCCTGCTAATGACTTCTGTATTTGACTCAGGTGTGTTGAAGCAGAGACACATATAAAACCTGCAGGACACCGGCCCTCGAGGCCTGGATTTGGGGATCCCTGCTTTAAGTAGTCTTCAGGAATGGTTCTTCAGACCTTCAAAGCTCTTCTTTGGATCTTGGCTGCCTTTTTAGTTCATTCTGTCAAGGTGATCCCACACTGCTTCAAGAATGAGGTCTGGGCTCTCAAAGGGTGTTTTTTTTTTTTTTTTTTTTTTAAATAAGGAAAAGCTGCACACCATGCTGAGAGATGCCAAGTTTTTGGCTAATGGCTCTTTAAGAATCACCTTCTTGATGCAAAAATACTATTTCTATGCCTGTCAACCTATTATCTGACTTTTTTTTTTTTTTTTTTTTTTTTTTTGGTAGATTACACTAAAGACCTTGGAAAAAATCATATTTTTCCAGTAAATTCTAGAACTATTACTCAAGCTCAAGACTCACACAGTACTGTATTTTATCCATTCATTCAAATGTCTTTCTCGGCATATTGATAGTTGCTTGTTAAAATGAACACCATCCTTGATATGAGGAGCTGTATAAATGGAGATCTGTAAAATCTTTCTGCACTGATATGAAGTAGACAGCATGTGAGTAAAGGCAGTGTAGATGTGCTTTGTCATGCACTGTCTAATGTGCCATCATTTCATGGGGCTGAAGGGCTTATTTGGGATTTGAATCCTCACTGTATAAAATATGCAGTGAACTATGGGATCTACTTTCGTCACCATTCTATTTATTTATTTGAATCATGTAAATAAAACCTCGCTCACATATCCACAGGGATTGAACTGTTTTTTTTTTTTTTTTTTTTTTTCCTTTTTGAACATCTAGCACCAATTCACAGAAATGTGGGAACAGGAGCAGATGGGCAGGGTTTACTAGTAATAAGGAAAGGAGTTCAGGGAAATTGCCGCTGATAGAATTAGATGTGGTGAGACTGAGCTGTTCTGTGCAAACAGAGTAAGTAAAGACATTCAGTGACAGACATGATGTGCACAGAGCAAATATTTCCATGGGTTGATTTTTGGCAAAAGTATGAATTGAAATCTAATGCCGGTTGTGGGCTTGTTGCTGGCACTGTCAGTCAAATGTGTCAGTTACAAGTCAGGATTTTGAAAAGTAGTACACTTTTGTAACAGTTCTTTCTTTTTTCTACATCTTCCTTTAGCAATGGGAGTGCTTATGTCAAAGAAGCAGCAGGTGGAGAAGGTGCAAAAATGCACCGCCGTCGTCTCTGCCTTCCAGGCGGGCCTTAAGGATCGTGCTGCCACAATGAAACAGACAGAAGGACAAGCGGAGGAAGGTGAAGGGCACAAAAAGCCCAATCCTGATGAGAGAAATGCTGAGGACTCGGTGCAAGAAGAGAATGACAATAGCGCAAGTCCATCAACCTCCCAGCAGGCCTCAGCTCCGATGAGAGATGAGTGTAAAGTCAACCAGGAGGCTTGGTCGAGGTTGCGGGATGGGAAAGGCGTGGAGCCGGAAGACCTTGAAAAGACTCATCAGCTCACACCGCCTGCTTTTGTGCGACCCAAGAGGGAACCTGATGATGACCAGCCCATAGAGGTGGATCTGTATAAGAAAGAGGAGGTAATAAATACATAAGAGTAGTAGCTAGTCCGTACGTCATGTTAAAACAAGAACATTTAAAATCACGCATGACATGGTTCATAGTTGTGGGATTAAAAAGATCAGTACAAGCCGTAAAGAATCTCCATGACAACAGCAGGTTATATCTGCTGATCGGCTTTCCTCCCGCATATTAGGCATTATGATTAAGCAGCACAGGTAAGCTGTAAAGGGACTCTTAAGCTTTGTCAAAACATCCTTGTTGAAGTTGAAAGTATGGGTTTGAAGTTGTTTGCTTCTGGGCCTTTTATAGCTGCACACACTGATGTATTGTTGCTGTGATGCTCTTCAGTGAGTATCCTGTAGGCGGGCTGCTTTGGCTGGCTCTGAGAGGTGGCCATATTCAGGGTGACTCTGACTAACAGAGCGTGGAGTTCACAGGAGTACTGACACAATCAGATTTTCTATTTAGAATAAACATTGCTTGGCAACTTACTGTACTGACAATGCTGCTCTAAGTATTTATCTTGCAATAGTAAAATGTCTTTTAGGAATGTTTCAGCTTTAATTTTAGGGGTTTAACAGAACTATGTTAACTATTCAGCAGTCAGCCTGTTTCATAGCCACCTTTTTATTGGCACAAATGTAACGATTATGATAATTTGACCAAAAATTTATATGGCCAGGTGAGGCCAGTTCTTGTTGTTCCGTGACAAATTAGCAGGTAAAAATTTGGGAGTTGATTCCAAGTACTGAACTTCTATTTGGTGGTAGTTCAGTGGAATTTTTAACAAGGTTCAAAGAGATGTCTATGGAAGGGAAGGAGGTCATTGTTAGGTTGATTTTGTTTTATGGTCTATCAGAGTAAAAACTTTAGGAATGTCAGCTGGTATATTTTAAAAAAGAAGGAATAATGCACTGACCAGCTCAACAATGAAAGACTTGGAGGACCGCAGAAGTCAACTTAAGTGGTAAATCTCAGGTCATTTCCTTCAGAGAAATTCTTCACAACATCTGGCAAAGTCTTGAGGAGATAGTCCTATGCCTATCAGTCTGCAGTCAAGAGATACCTTCATGACTGCAAGTACAGAGCGTTCACAACAAGAAATCCAGATTGGACTCTAGCAGAAAACCTCTCACTCAAAGAGTCTGCACAGATCGGGGGGGGGGATCCTTGGATAGATGAAACCAAGGTTAACTTGGGAAGAGAAGTATGCATCATGAGCTGTTCCTTTCCTTCAAAGTATACTATATAATCTATCAAGCATAGTTTAGGCAAACCTGTGGCATGGGCATGTATGACTGCTAATGGGACAGGGTTGTTAGTGTTTTGATGATGTGACTGCTGACGGAAGTAGCAGGAAATCTGGATGTACGAGGCCGTAGGCCCTGTTCAGATTCAGCCAGATGCTGCAAAACTGGCCAGGCAGTGCTTCACAGTGCAAATGGATAGTGACCCAAAGCATTCTGCAAAAGCAACTCAAGAGTTTCACAAGGCAAAGAAGTGGAATATTCTTCACTGGCCAAGTCGGTCCCCTCATCTCAACCCAATACAGCATACTTTTCAGATACTGAAAGACCCACAAGCAAGCAGCATCCAGGCAGTAAAGTCCCAGGAGTGTTTCTCAAGAGAAGAGAGGCAGAATTTTGGTGATGTCCATGGGTTCTAGACTTCAGGCAGTTATCCAAGTATTACAAACAATCCTTATGTTTTAAAATTTTGTTTGTCCAAATCATTTTGAGCCTCTGAAAATGGGGGAGTTATGCATAAAGATTCCTAAATGCTTAATATGATACGTTTGTTAAAACCCTCGCAATAAAACTGAAAGCCTGTCCTTCAATCATATTTTGATTGTTTGATTTAACAGTTCAATGAGGTGGCGTACAGAGGCAAATTCCAAAAAATGTCATACTCCAAATATTTATGGACCTAATTGGGTTTGTTGCAAACACACCGAGAAGTCATGTTAGATCAAAAGTATAATGTGCTGGTTTTGCCAGGCTACTGCTAGATGGGGTCATTTAATGGCCAATTTAATGGTGGCCAATTGCAAATGTCTTATTCCCCACACACCTTTTTTTTTTTTTTTTTTTTTTAATTCATTTCTCACCAATGTAAGAATCTTGTTTTCCATTAAATACTGTGTGCATTTGTCCAGCTCTTGCATTCAAGAAATATTCAAAAGTCATAACAATGTTGGCAAGGAATGTTGACCTTTTCCAGCACTTGTAGCCCCTACTAAAAGTCCACATCTTGCCTGGGACTATTTTGGAGGAAGCTTGCTGATGCGAAGGGAATCATCAGGTCACATAAGGTGCACTGTATAGATGATAAACTCTGAGCAACATGACATGAGGGATTTGTCTACCGCCCTGAAGCCAGTAGCATTTTTATAGATATATAAAACTAAGAAAACTTGCAGTGTCTTTCTGTGTTTAAACCAGCCAAGCATTCAGTAGTCACTTCCCCTGGCTTGACAGCAGAGTGCAGCCTGGCTGACTTTACAGGGAGGTTGAATAAAAACTGACACCGAACACATTAGACAGTGTCATAGGTAGTGATGTCTTTACTCGATTCTAAGGTAGACAGATAAGTGCTGTACAAACTACATTTTATAATCCCACTCCCACCACACTCCTACCACTAATGGACTGTTATTTATTTATTTATTTTTCCCCCTCCTAAAATGTTAGTTTTGGTTGATGGGCGACAAAGCAGTGCTCATGGAGTTTTAGAAATTGCATATCAACAACACAAAGTGATCACAAAAAAAAGGGGGGGGGGGCTACAATCCCATGGATAACATGCATACAAAACATTTTTTCTTTGTAAATCATCTGCTGTTTCACTCTTTCTCCTGCAGCCACGGAGTGATGAGATGTGTGACGTGTGCGAGGTGTGGACGGCTGACGACCTGTACCCTTGCAGGATCTGCACTCGGGTGTTTCATGATGGCTGCCTGAGGGAATTGGGCTACCTGCGTGCTGAGGCTTTGCAGGAGATGAGAGATACAGCCCACACTGTTACTGGCTGGAGCTGCTACTATTGTGTAAGTCAGGGCTTACTGCCACAATCACTGGACAACCAACATACAGTTTTCTCAGTAGTTCTAAATCAACTGAAATTAATTTTTGGGCCTACCTTATTTACATGAGGACTGTTCTACAAATGAAACTGTATTTATGTAAACATAATCATAATCACAAGCATAACTTGTTTTATATGAGTAGAATAAAATGAAATAAAAATGCATAAATTTGCACACTAAAGGCCAACCACAGTTCTTATTAGCCAGTCAGTTACATGAATGTGACCATTCATTTACTTAACTGCATGTCCAGTTTGGGGTCATGGAGGACCTGGAGCCTATCCCAGTTGTCATGGGGCGAGAGGCGGGGTGCACCCTGAACAGGTCGCCAGTCTGTCACAGGGCCGACACAAAGGGACAGAATGTTTGACATTCACACGTACAGCCAACTTATAATCACCAATTAACCCAACACCTCTCTGATGTCCTCACGCAGTCCCACAGACTTACTCCCACAGTCCAAAGACACATGTTGGGTTAACTGGAACATAAATTTTCATGAAATTTTATGGCATTGAAAAAGGGTCATATTTACTAATGAAGAATAATTGGGAGTAACAAATACAAACTGCTTAATCAGTTGTGAACCCATGTCAAGGCACATTGACTGCTTTTCACTGTAGCTGCTTAAGGTATCATTCTGACAGCAAACATGACTTGTCATATCTGGAAAAGCTCAGGTGGAACTAATGCAGTTAATGACAGCTCTGTTTCCTTTAAGTGTCACTGACTGTGACTTACTGGAATTAATTAACTACAGCTGAGTAAATTTGCCAGTTGTCATTAAAGCTGTTAACAACTGTTGCTGCCTTCAGCTTTTCAATTTCTTTCTGCTTGTTAATACAAGCCAGTTATGAGTTAAAACATTGGCTTTTGCCATGTCAAAATCAGTCTTGTGGTAGGTTTTCCACATGCAGTTAGGATGCATACAGTATATTCCACAGTTTAGTTTCATGAGAAAGCCTGTAAAGCGCATAGTCTAAAAGCACAGCTAGATTTCATATAAACTGAGGTATTATGTTGGCAGATTTTTCAGTGTTTTAAACAATAAAACAAATGGCCGCTTCTCATCAGAAATTCAGCACCAGCGCCAAACCCACGACTCTCTGGTGACCGTCACCCTGTGAGAGGCATAATGCAATCTGTTTTAATTCAAGCGTAAACGGCTGAAGAGTGCTTTCGCTGGAGGACCCTTCACAGCGGAGTAGGGGCTTCATAGCCCCGAGAAGCAAAATCACTTGCCAAAGTTGTGCGAGAGAGGGATGTTTTCGCACAATCTGCGAGAGGACACTGAAAGGTTTGCTCTCTTTGGCTGGCTTCTTCAGTGTGTGAGGAATGAGGGCGGAAGGAGACAATTCAGTGAGGGGGTGGGAGAAATGCTTTATTTAAATTGTAAATTCTTGTCCTCCTAGCTAAAGAAACCAGCTATTTTGTTAGTGCATGTCAGTCAGCTGTTTCAACCCCCCCCCACCCCCCCTTCTGTTGCATCTGACATTTAATTTCACACAAGCACTACAGGCTGCTGCTGGCAGATGGACTGAATTCCCTTGAAAGTGGATTTACAAGCAGTCTTCAAAGTAGACGACTGCAAGAATGGCTCAGTTTCAGCCACTCAGGATTGACTCATGCACACAACTGACCCCTCTTTATAGCACTTTCATGCTTGCAGCTGGGCACTTGTGGTCCCATAACTTTCCAAATTATGAAATATATTGCCTATTAAATATTATAGGGCTACCTACAGGATCCACATTTGTTCCTAAAGCATGAGTTGCATTCATTTACACATGTGGAACAACAGCAGTAACTTGATTAATCATTCATAAATTAAATGATTATTCATAAATTCTTCATGAATTCATAACTTCACCCTTTTCCAAGTACAATGGAGTAAGGAAAACTCTGTAGAGCAACTCTGATTCTAGAGCAATGTATTTTGGCTCCTGTTCTTGACTAGATGACACTGCCATGGCAATTTAACAAAGTAGAAAACTGAAGTCTGTGTGTATTATATTTAACCGTATTCATATAACCAGATTCAGTTATATTTTTCCACCTCCTGGCACCTCTTTCTCTGGGCTAATTCACCCGAATCTGGATGTTTGGTAATATTTCTCAGACTTTATTTTGCCTAATAAATTGATTGGATTACAGCAAGTGATCCTTTCACTTCAGTGGTAAGTCATTGCCAACAGAAACACTGTTAATCAGTGAGAATATTCATTTTATAACACTCTTTGGTACAAAGCTTGCTGGTTATTTAAAGCTATTTCCAATAACACATTTTATTTTTTTTTGAACAGGACGTCTCAAATAGCTATTTATGCGATCTGCCGACATATAAGATTAGAAAGTGTTATTTTTAAACCTTGTTCCCAAAGGGCTTTTTGTCTCCTAGAGAGCACATTTTTTTTCAGATGCTGCCAGTAGATGTTACATAAACCCTTAAGTCTATTTTAAACTTACTCTGAACATCAAATTGGATGAAAAATGTTGTAGACAGACGTGACACAATCATAAAGGCATCCGTAGCTGATGGGTAGTCTTATTGTTCAGCAGACAGCTGGTGCTACTGGAGGTACATAATACCTTACAGATGCACAAAAATGATGTCTGGAAGACAAATGAAGAAGCAGTTTCATGATGAAAGCACAATTTGTTTTGCCCCCCCGATTGACTCTTGGAATGACAGTGCAAATAAATGGCTACTAGATGAATTGTTGCCAGAAAGTGTTTTGTAAAATATCAGTACAATAAAAGTTAAGTGACTCTACGGCTCTTTCTTACATTTGCAGCTCTACATTAGTAGATAAAATAAAATTAGCGCAATAGACAACGCCTCCACTTGGCTAAAAGTGATCTGCTGCATTTCAGACTTGATATCTGATTCACTGTGCTGTAGAGGTGAGAATCTCAAGTCGAACTCAGATTGTCACCTTGGGCCTAATAAATTTTTGATTTTTCATGAGATTCAGAATTGGCTGTCATTTGTTGAAATATATCAGCACTGGACAACTGAATAGCTCATGCAACTGCACAAAAAAGCTGCATAGTGTCCACTGGAAGACTAGTACAAAACATTGTGGGAAGAAGCGCAGAAGGTTTTAACAATATGGCACCTGTGGGACTTTATTGTGTGGTGTGTGGCAATTGCTCTCTCAGCTCAGACACTTTGTAGTAATAGGTCTCCATTAAAATTATATACTGTGCCACAGGTTTAAGGAGAACAGTGTGTAGCAGACATTACTTTGAAATGGCCACCAGAGCCAGACAAGTGTAGGTTAGTACTGAATAAATGAGTGCAATGCGTGATCTATCAGTGGGATTAACATTGTAAGCAGAACCACCCACTTTCACCATGTAATTTCCATAGTATATATCTAAACAGTCCATACCGCCATCCATTTCCTTAACTAATTATCTAATTCAGGGTCATGAAGGGGCTGGGCGTCTATCCCAGCTGTCATGGGATGAAATGTCATTATGTACATTTGGTCTTTAAATACTACAGAGAATAAGGTGAAGGCAGTTATTTTGATCTGGATTACATCTAAGGTGTATTCTTCAGCGCAATGCACTTATCTTATTTATTCAATATTAGCATATGCTATTCTTACACTAATCATCCTATGTGTTACATGTGGGAAATCCAGATACTGGCAGGAGTGTTGGCGTCAGACTGACAGTGAAACTGAAACACGACACACTAGAACTCTGAAGCAAATGATATATGTAATAAAGGGAGATGGATAAAGTGCAATTTGCTAAGCTTAAGGCTATTTTTTTTTTCTTTTGTTTTGTTTTGTTTTTTCCTAAGTGTGGGTGGTTGTGAATTTTCATTTGGATTTCATAATGTGCCTTTTTGTGAAGCCCTGACAGATTGTAAGGGTGATCAAGGACCATGTAAACAAACTAGAATTGGCTTAGTGTATCTCAAAATCCCAATGAGTTCATTTAAGTTTCATTACATCACTTACATGATGTAGAAACGAAATGTAAATATTAAAATCAGTGTCTCTTGAGGTTTTCTGTGCCAGTGGATTTGTTAATATTTGAACCATGTGAAGAAACTTGTATATATAAATCTTAGGATAAAACATTTTTAATTTTTCTTTCAAACTGTTATTTACTGTGATCAATTTATTTGGTCACATTCTACTTTAATACTAAATATTTGGAATTTTTTTTTTTTTTTAAGTAAAAAATATTCATAACTCAGGCTCCACAATTAAAGCAGAATGGCTTTGCAGTTGACACATTGATTTTAACTGCTAAGAGTTTCTTTATTCACAGAGCAGTGGAAGTATAAATTCCTTATATGAAAATTTATATCACTCACTCTGAACCTAAAATCCGGTAAGTGTTCTTTTACTTCTAATTGATACTGTTATGGAGATGGTGAAATGGACATTACATGAATCACCCAGGAGACACTATAATTGAAATGGATTCATTATTCAAATCTACACACGTAGCTAATTGCAAGGACTAGCTTGAGCATACCATGTTCACCTATCAAGTAATGTGCCACTTGCATCACATTTTAAAGTGTAACAGTCTACCCTCATCTCACCTCCTGCAAAGACTAAGAAATTATCAGTGCGTCACTTGACTATAAAGAGTTTGAGCATCAGTTTAGGATTCATACTGTTCTCCTTTCACCTCTTGTAGGACAATCTCAATCTACTTCTAACAGAGGAAGAGATGTACAGCCTCATGGAAACCTTCGAGCAATGCAAGATCATCCCCGGTGAGCTACTGTCCATGCAAGCATTTTAGTACTTAGGATTTCATATGTAGACTGTATGGGATAGCAGTGCTGCTTTGGGCAAAGTCTGAGATCGGAAGATTTGAATATTAAAAAAAAAAAAAAAAAAAAAAGGTTTTGGTTGGATTATATTCACAAGATGGTAGGACACAAACAACCATGAGTCCCACATCAGTACTGCCTCTTTTGCTTTGCCACTTGTTGTACACGTCAGAAATGCAAGGCCATTAAAAACATACGAAAAGTAAATGCCTCCAATAAAATCTTGAGCATCTGTCTAGTCTGTGTTCACCTCAAAGAAGTCTGCTGCCAACACTGTTGTTCTTTGAGTTATCATATTTGCCCTCAACCCATTCTACACTGCTCAAAAAAAAATAAAGGGAACGCTTTAACACACTAACTCCAAGTAAATCAAACTTCTGTGAAATCAAATTGTCCACTTAGGAAGCAACACTGATTGACAATCAATTTCACATGCTGTTGTGCAAATGGAATAGACAACAGGTGGAAATTATTGGCAATTAGCAAGATACACTCAATAAAGGAGTGGTTCTGCAGGTGTGGACCACAGACCACTTCTCAGTATCTATGCTTTCTGGCTGATGATTTGGTCACTTTTGACTGTTGGTGGTGCTTTCACACTCGTGGTAGCATGAGACGGACTCTACAACCCACACAAGTGGCTCAGGTATTGCAGCTCATCCAGGATGGCACATCAATGCAAGCTGTGGCAAGAAGGTTTGCTGTGTCTGTCAGCGTAGTGCCCAGAGGCTGGAGGCGCTACCAGGAGACAGGCCAGTACACCAGGAGACGTGGAGGAGGCCGTAGGAGGGCAACAACCCAGCAGCAGGACCGCTACCTCCGCCTTTGTACAAGGAGGAACAGGAGGAGCACTGCCAGAGCCCTGGAAAATGACCTCCAGCATGCCACAAATGTGCATGTGTCTGTACAAATGGTTAGAAACCGACTCCATGAGGATGGTATGAGGGCCCGACGTCCACAGATGGGGGTTGTGCTCACAGCCCAACACCGTGCAGGATGCTTGGCATTTGCCAGAGAACATCAGGATTGGCAAATTCACCACTGGCGCCCTGTGCTCTTTATTGATGAAAGCAGGTTCACACTGAACACGTGTGACAGTCTGGAGACGCCGTGGAGAGCGATCTGCTGCCTGCAACATCCTTCAGCATGACTGGTTTGGCAGTGGGTCAGTAATGGTGTGGGGTGGCATTTCTTTGGAGGGCCGCACAGCCCTCCATGTGCTTGCCAGAGGTAGCATGACTGCCATTAGGTACCGAGATGAGATCCTCAGACCCCTTGTGAGACCATTTGCTGGTGCGGTTGGCCCTGGGTTCCTCCTAATGCAGGACAATGCTAGACCTCATGTGGCTGGAGTGTGTCAGCAGTTCCTGCAAGATGAAAGCATTGAAGCAATGGACTGGCCTGCCCGTTCCCCAGATCTGAATCTAATTGGGCACATCTGGGACATCACGTCTCGCTCCATCCACCAATGTCACGTTGCACCACAGACTGTCTGGGAGTTGGTGGATGCTTTAGTCCAGGTCTGGGAGGAGATCCCTCAGGAGACCATCTGCCACCTCATCAGGAGCATGCCCAGGAGTTGTAGGGATGTCATACAGGCACGTGGAGGCCAGACACAATGCTGAGCCTCATTTTGACTTGTTTTAAGGACACTGCATCAAAGTTGGATCAGCCTGTAGTGTGTTTTTCCACTTTAACTTTGTGCGTGACTCCAAATCCAGGCCTCCATTGGTTAAAAAATTTGATTTCCATTGATGATTTTTGTGATTTTTGTTGTCAGCACATTCAACTTTGTACAGAACACAGTATTCAATGAGAATATTTCATTCATTCAGATCTAGGATGTTTTGAGTGTGGCCTTTATTTTTTTTTTTTTTTTTTTTGAGCAGTATACTTTGAAATGTATACTATGCTGCTTTGGATGGCAGTCGGTGGGAGGGTGCTTTGGCTTTGTTGAAAATGACTCACCATAAGATAACATATCTTGAAGACTGCCAGGTGACTAATTAGGTCCTGTGTGATGAATTGTTTCCTGCTGCTGTAGAGTCATGCCTGGTGTCAGATGTGCTGCTGCAGTACCGCCACTTTGTATCCAAGCAGCAGTTTGATAAGGACCTGACTGATGAGCAAGAAGAGGAAGTCTTGGCCCAGTTTGCTGCGCTGGATCCTGAGAAGAAGGGGCACATCGAGTGGTCGGACTTTCTCTATTTTGAGTCACTGGCAGTATTAAGGAAATTTCGCACAGAGGTATAGTAGTGGATTAAGAAAAAAAGTTGAATGTATTAAAAATAATTAGGATAAAGCAGCTTATATACACTCACTGGCATCCATCACATGTTTACTCGGCCATGAACTGTCTTGTTTCACTACTGTGACTGTAATTTGGTTTGAAATGGATTTGTTTGCTCGCAGCCATGGTCTACATAGACCTGATGTGTCATGTTGAACATTTTTAATTATACCTCAAACATTGCAGTCAAAACTCTATTCCTTGTCATATAGAGAAAATGTTTACTTAGTGCATAAAATTACATTTAATTTAAGGGAGGGCATCTTTGAGCAATCTTTGTAGCTGTTGATGAATAATCTTATGGCTTGACTAATTTCTTTAAATGGGTATTTGAAGACTGTAGGCAAGGGATCTTTCCATTTGTAGATGGCTTGGAGTCCAAGTTCTATTAGCCAGTTATGTTTGAGCAGGATTATTCTGCAACACTGTGGAGGCCATAAGGTGGGTTATATTTCCCAAATGCAATCTTGAAACAATCAGTCACTGTATGTTAGTGTGTTTTTTTTTTTTTTTTTAATTTATGCATAAACAGCTAAGGATGGAGCAATAAGTGGTGAATGGAAATCCATTATCCCACCTAGATATCCCCCAGAGGCTGAGGCTGAAGACTTACTGATGGGTTTCCAGATTGTGGTTTGAGGGATTAAATTTGCAGTTTGAGAGAGACTTTGGGATAGCATGGGGTGAAACAGTGTTTGCAGAATGTGTCAGAAAGTGTAATTGAACATGATTGAGAATGATGTTAAGGTCAACCCTAAAATTACTAAATTATAGCAATTGAAATAATTAAAAGGTGAATACTTATCGCTCACCTATTTTAATTTTTCATAGAACTCACTGGTGCGTCTGTTAACTGCCAAGGAGAGAGATACTGCAAGGTCGGTGTTCCAGGGTCTGGATCTGGATAAAGATGGTGTAATCACACGAGCTGAATGCCGCCAAGCCCAGCAGTCTTGGTTTGACAAGCTCAAGAAAGACTCTCAGTCCTGCAATGTGAGGTGAGTAGACCAGGGAGGGAGTCATTTGTATGCAAACTGCAAATAGTAGAGGCAAAAAAGGTCTGGCTACTTAGGGAATAGAGATGGTGACAAAAAAGCAATATAACACAAATTAATGTGACTCAGTTGCCTTTTTTTTTTTTTTTTTTTTTTTTTTTTTTGACACCCACCTCTATTAACTAAAATCAGACTAAATGAAGTGTCTCTTGTCAAAATGCTCTGGAAACTTGTTTTCGAGGGTCACCTGTTAAGCAAGAGTGAATGGTGTTTCTTCAAAATGCAGTGCTAATCTTTCATCCTTAACATAACACTTTGAATTAAACTGCAGCTACTAATCTGTTTTCTTTAAATGTCCTGTCTTTTCCATCACACAACATATTTCATGATTTATGTTAATGCAACATGAGATTAAGCTTGATGTGTCTAATTTCAAATTAAACAATTCCCTAACAAATATTATTGCATACAATTTTAATGTAATTAACCAAAATTTCTTTCAAAATGGCTTTAAAAAGAGTTCCATTAGTGATATTTAGATGTGGACATACATAAGTACTTTCTTTTTTTCAGCATTCATCCAAAGCACTGTGCTGGGAGATCAACACAATGATCTCTCAGCACACTGACTTATGCCACTGCCACCCTTCCGACCTTTTCATGCAGACTGTTAGGTCTTGGCATGCGCTGTTGCCACCGCTGATCCACCAAGGCACAGATGCCAAAGCACAGCTTGTGTTTATTTCTGTGATTGCAGTTGTCAGACTGGCAATATTTGATGCCCTGGGATGAGAACATGTTGGTGAAAGGGGGTACCTTGTGGTGATGGACCCATAAAGAATCATCACCTGAATATGCAGCTCACCTCAGCTCTACAGAACTGTTTGCCAGCCAACTTTACTGTTTGGCTCACTCACTGCTCTGATAGCTCTGTATTATAGCAAATAGCTCTTACAGTGCTTGGAAACTACACAGAAATTGAATATTGAACTTGGACTCAACAGGTCGATACACACGACTCCCACAAATAAATGTTGCCATGCTTTTACTGCCCCCAAGTGATTAAAAATTGCTTTTCATCCATTTTGTTTAGATATAATGCTTTTACTTGCATGCCCTTTATACACTGTCAAATTCCCTCTGAGAAAAGCTTTTAATCCCAATCTGAACTATAACTCCAATTGCAAAAAAAAGCTGGCTTTCTGTGTAAAATGTAAATAAAATATAACTATGATTTGCTAATCTCATAAACTCATATTTTATTCACAGTAGAACATAGGAAACATATCAAATGAAACTGTACCCTTTAAGAGTTTTTGATGGCAGTAATACATCTCAAAAGTTGGGACAGGGGCAACAAAAGGCTAGAAAAGTGGGAT
Source organism: Archocentrus centrarchus (assembly GCF_007364275.1). Classification (NCBI taxonomy): domain Eukaryota; kingdom Metazoa; phylum Chordata; class Actinopteri; order Cichliformes; family Cichlidae; genus Archocentrus; species Archocentrus centrarchus. Next base: position 19,255,727 of record NC_044357.1, read on the forward strand.
TAAAAAGAATGGCTGGAAGAACATTTTGTAGCTAATTAGGTTACTTGACAACAGTAAAGTGATTGGGTATTAAAGAGAATTTTAGAATCTTGAACCTCTGCCCATCTTTACTTCTGAGAAACTGCCGATCTGCCAAAAATGGGTGTTGAACTGGCCTGCCTATAGTCCAGACCTTTCACCAACTGAAAACATTTAATGCATCATGAAATAAAAACAATATGGCAAAGCAGACTTGGGACTGTTGAGCACCTAGAATCCTCTATAAAACAAGATCTCCTCAGTTCCTCGACATTTATGAATGGTTGCTAAAGAGGGCATGTTGGTGGTAAACATGTACCAGCTTCTCTTGTTGTGTTGTTGTGTTGTGTTTTTGGGTGGGTGGGGGGGGGGTTGTATTTAGCTGACTGTCATAAATGTGTCCAAACCTCTCAAGGGGATAGTACAAACTGTGTCAAGACATTTACACTATAGGAAAGCTTTTCTAGTTGCATCATGAACAGTAATGTTAATCATGAGCATTTGCATAAAGATAATTGGTTATAATAACAGAGCTTCTCCAGAACAGTCTTTATATGCAAAACAGCAACAAGATTATGTTGACCTCAGAAATGGATGAGAAATATCAGCTAATGCAGACATACAGTACTCCTCCCACTGCGGCATTAGCTGATTGCATAATCTGCATATCATCATGCTTTGTTTCCAAGATAATGAAAAGGAGAATATTATCAAGTCACTAAAAATATAATACACTACTTTTACAACAAAAAAGCAGCACTGGTTGGAACTGGCTGGTGTTTGTGTTAGGGTGATGAGCATTTATTATGTAACATGTTCTCAGACCAGTGTACGAAATCTGCATAGACTGAAGATTCCTGAAATTTGTGCAGGGTCAAAATATTCTGTGGTTTGTTCTGATTACCATTCCTACAGTGAGTTGTACATTCTGCTTAGTTTTGTTCATGTTGTCACTGAAACTGCATGACAGCCAGTGTGGATTGTAACAAGACTGGGGTATTTTATTTATTTATTTATTTTTTTGTCCTGCTGTAGAAAATCTCTTCGGTTCAGTTTCCCTTCAGCTCAGTGGAAACTCAAGACTTCAAAGAAATGATTTTGGCACAGTGACCAATGCAGAATGCAATAACTGCTCACACCAGTGCAACACTGAAAAAGAAATGGCAAGAGTCCTTACAATCAAAATGCCCCAAGTCTCTTTTTCTTTTAAAAAAAAATCAAACAAGCACATTTAAATCATATTGCAAAGAAATGAAAAATGATAAGCAAATCTGGCAAGCTATTCCCTTTTATATTAAGGGCAGAGTAATGTTTCACTCCATTATGTATGCTATTTTCCACTCATATTAATACCAGACACTTTAAATGTGCCACTTTTGTCAGTATGACTAAATTCCTGCCGTTACTAAATCGTGTATTCTATTGGCTGAATTACTGACTCATGTGACTCTGGAAATGCTCGACTCTGACACCATACAGAACTGTTTACTATTTGCTCAATTAGGTTTCTAATCCTGGCATGGCTGAAAGTGACACCTATGGCAACAAGGTGACAGAATACTACCTTTTGCAAAGCTTTATTTGCATTAAAGGCAAGACAAAATATTAGATGTTTCACAACATCGTGCAATCTAGTGTAACACTACAAAGTGCAAGCTGACAAGGCTCTGACAAGGCCTTAACATAATCATAACCTTTAGACAAGCTCTTACCAGAATTGTTTGTGCTTGATTGAACTGTACAGCTGATGTTGCATCCATCCACTTTATACAGTGAGTTTCATTATGTTTACAATAAGTGAACTCCCATTAATTTCCCCAGTACATGGAATAATATCAGAACAAAAAATAATTTTCCCTTTTTAACAGTAATTTTTTCCTATAACCACAAACAGATCTCATCAAAGTAATGATGGAAGGAAAATTGTCTCTAATGGGGTTGCATTTGTTTGTCTTATAGTGTGTGTGTGCACACGCGCCGCAGTAGTAGTCGGGTCATTTTCACATGAAAAGTAGTACTAACTGCCGCATGCAGAAGTACTCCATTGCAGGCCAAAAAAAAAAGAAGCTGAAATATCAAAAGTAAAAGAATTTTGCTGTTGCATTGATGCAAGGCTTCATGCTTTGTAATCATGTTTATTTTAGTGCTGCTTCAGTGGACTGTCTGAAGAAAAAATAAATGTAGTGAGATAAAAAGGTACAAAAAATCCCTAGTGTCATGTTAGGAGTACAAGAATAAGGTATCATAGAACCGAAACACTGCAGTACACAAACCTCAGATCTGTATTGTAATAACTGCACTTTCCATCACTGCCACTGTGTGTTTGCATGTGCTTGTTTACCACTTTATCTCTTGTGCTGTCAAATCTCCTCTGCTGTACCATTTCATCCCTCACCTATCTGGCATTCCCCCACAGACTCATGGGATTCTGCTCTCCTATGAATTGTGGGTGAGTGTGATTCAGCACTGTGTGGCTTGTCTTTTTTCCTCATTTCAGCAGCACTACTCAGTCAAGTATTCTCACAGAACCCCTTACATCAAATTTAATGTGTAATTTAACCCTTGATTCATAAAGAGCCTGAGGGAGCGAGAAACTGCTCATCTCCAAAATGGCACTTTCTGGACTCAATGCAATCAAAGACACATGAACCTCTGAATGAAGTTTAATGAGGAGAATGTGAGATGATCAGGTCTTGTTATACAGACATGGGTAATATTCAGTCTGGCCTCTAATTATAGAATCCAAAAGAAAGCCTTTTGTTCTCTTTAGGAGCGTTTCTCTTTAAAAAGCCTTACTTCTCAGAGCATACAGTTTTGAGTGAGCATGCTGTGCAGGTCAACACAAAACACAAACTGAATGTATATGTGCTCATTAAAAAGTAAATGGATATTAAATGAGTCAGAAAATGCTGCTCCATTGGATTACAGAAATTCACAAGCTACATTGTAAAAGTGAAAATGAATTTTTTCATGAAGCCATCAAAGAGTTTATCAGAGGAGCTTCTGACACCAAAGTATTTAAAAAATGACTCATACTTGTGGGAGAGTCTCATAAAATGGGAACTTGATATCTTCATGAACCATATTTTTGTATAGCTTCACCCTAAAAAGAATTTGCTAAACTTCTGTCTTGAATTGAATCATATTTTTTTTTTTTGGCAAAGGTTTGTATTAACTACCTGATTTTTGGACAGAAAAGCTGCTGCATCAAACAAAGCTCTCTGCCTGAAAGACATGAAAATCATTCGCTGACTGGGAAAAGAGCCATTTACAATTTTAATATTTGATTAAATGTTAGATAAACCAGTCAAGCAAAAATTTATTTATTTATTTTTTGCCATTCATGTAAGCATATTTCTTACATTTTAGAGACAAAATGAAAAATCATCCATCAGCTTATCCAATCAAACCTTCCCCAGCTCCACACAGTCAATGATACACCTCGTACTGTATAGGTTGCCAGTCTATCACAGAATCAGTCAAGGAATAATATCCATATTAACTGATGAAAATTATTTTCAGCTACTGCTTTCAGACTTGAAATAATGCAGTAAGGCCAACGTGGGTTGTCATGTTCAAGTAAATATTATTTTAATAATTATGATGCATTTTCCATTGTTTGCCTTATTTCCTTTGTCTGGTAGGCAGCAGGGACTGTCTTGTTCTTCACTGACTGCTGCCTAATTTTTTGTCATTTTTATTCTTTGTTGTTTGGAGCAGTATAAGTCATGTTGGCCCCATATGTGAGAGCAGTCCAGCCAGCTCTGGGAGTGAAAGGAGCAAGAATGATGACAGCAGGTTTGTCCCCACTTTCTTTCGTGTTAAATATATATTTGTCAGTGCATGTGAGTCAAGGTGATCAGTTATTAGAAAGTATATAATAGACTTTAGCAGACACCAATTTCCACAGTTCTCATGGGAAAGCTTTAAAGGCCCGCGGTAAAAATTTTTACAGCAAGTACCTTCCTCATGCTTCTCCCATTGGACCAGCCTACACATGGCCATTGTGACCTTGGAGTGGTACTCAGTGAAAGTTTGTCTTGGACACCAACTATGGGATTAATTTTGAGTGAAACTAAACCCAGAAGGTCACAGCATGTATAATTGACTTGCCTGCTTCAGGCTTTGTTTACCATGCATATGACTTAAAATTCCCTTTATTAGCTGCCACCAAGAAGTTGTAGTGAATCTTCTTAGCCACGTCATGATTTTTGAGACCTTTGAGATGACATTTTGCACTAATTGTAGCCAATGTGTCACCCCTTCAGGCATTCAGTGTTTTAGGATAAATGCTAAGTAGCAGAGCTTTAGAGGTTTTATTAAGGCACATTATAGTAGAAGAGAAGCCAAATGCTTACTATAAAATTATAGCTTTATTCTCTTCAAAGGCAATGCTGTGTAAGATAATGCATCAAGTTAATAGGTACTCAAACTAGCAATGCATTTTCCATCATTGATGTATCAGATATCCTGTTAAGGACATAAAGGCTTTGAAAATGGGCCACATATTTACATAAAGCCTTTACCCGCTGGACATAGCAGTTTTGAGAAAGGACTGCAAAACTTCATGGTAGTACCAGGATAAAGTACATGCACTAGGACTGATACAAACTACAGACCCCATGTTCATTATAGTGAGGTACCAGTATGCCTACTATCCCAGTATAGCGTTATCTCATGGCATTTGTTTGCAGTTACAAAGATATTTTGAATGGAAATGTTATAACTGCAATATTATCAGTAATGATGTATTTGCATTTAAAAAAAAAAAACAACTTATTTTGATTAACAAAAACTGTTTTCTGTTCCACAGGCCGGTGACCTGGGCATTCTTTTTGAGGGAGAGTGCCATTTACATTTTGGCTGCACGGCCCAATAGTTCTGCCATGCACATCCGATTGCCTCTATAGTCCAGGATCCGTCACTGCACTCAGCAGAGAGAGAGAGAGAGAGAGACGTGAGGGTGTACCCTGTAGTCTACAGTTGAGTGAGGGAAGGATAGACATGCTTACACAATGACATGAGGATGGGAAGTGAGAGAACTGGATGAAGCAACGAGAGGTAGCAGATCAAGCCACTGACAGAATCTCTCCTCCTCTGCATCACCTCAACACCACAACACTGACAATACACGCTGACTGACACACCACAGATGCAAGTGACAGGAGCTGTCACAGGTCCCCACTCCAAAACCTGACAGCTTTCAACAAATGTGAGAACTAGAACAAGTAAGACGACAACCCACTCACAACTAGTAAGCTGGTGATATTTCTGAAACTTTAAGTGATCACGCACACAGTCAGATGAGCACCTAGGGTGGCCACAATGACTCAAGCTAGACTTCACGGCTTCATAAAACACCCGGGTGGGCAAATTAGTGTGATGGGCTTTTTACTCTTTCACGTGTTCTTTCCTTTGGGCCCCAAAATGTCCTAATTATAACGCCATACAACTGAAACAGGATTCTGTTATGCACCATTATAACTGTTAATCACGCCACATAGAAGCACATGCAAATTAATTTCTGGTACTGTTTATTTGTGGGAGATTAACCACACAGCTACATTAACAAACGTATACCAAACACCAATGAAAGCTATCTGCTTACATTATATCATAAGAACTGCTATACATGCCAGTATAAATTATCAAGCATTAAAATTGTATTTATTCCTATATTCTGATGTATCCTGTTTTCTCCATTTTCAAAGAATCTGTTTAATAAAATACTGTGAAAAAGGGATGTCAACTGAACGTTAAAGAAAGCTAAACCTGTAAGTGACATGTATATACTGCCATATAGTGCATTTTTGTGTTGTTGTTCTCAGAGCTGCACTATAACGAGGTGGAAAATGCCACTCCTATTCTAATGTCATTATTTGCACTGTGGGAATGAGATGTAGTTGGACTATTGTGACATAATCACTGTACTGAAGGACAATGTGTGATCTGGCGCAAATATTTGTCCTTTTTTAATATGCGGTAACACTTTAAAAACTATGGAGAATGAGATGAAATGATACCATGTAACCGATTACACAAGAATTTTAAGGCACGTGAACCTGCCCCTGGAATCACTAGAAACCTACTGTAATGACATTATGTAGTATTTTATGACATGTAATGAAGGTTTTACTCTGGGTTCTTTTGAAGTAAATAAAGTGTGGTAATTAAATCAAATTCAGTGGTCTGAGGGGTAATGTCAGCGCTGAAATAATTGTGTAGTATTTAGTCTATTTCTTGAAGATTTTTTTATTTTTATTTTGTCTGCTTTCAAAGTATGAATACACCTGTTCGATTTTAAAAAAAAAAAAAAAAAAAAAAAAAAAAAAAAAAAAAAAAAAAAACTGTCCTGTCCAGCAGCTTTAGCAAGCAGAACCAGTCAATGCACTGTGCTAAACACACTTGTTTTGCCTAGAGGAGCTCTATATGCTTGGCTTAGTTTCTTTTAATTTGTTTGTTTTGTGCAGCAATGGCAGAACTGACAGTTCTGGGGCGGGGGAGATTAGCAGGAAGGGGGGAAAAAAAAAACAGATAAGAATAAAGGACAAGCCACAAATGAAGCCTAACGGGTCACCAACTGCTGTATCTATAAGAAAACAGACAAAAGACAAACTATACCTGAAAGAGAAGGGGGTGGGTGGTGGTAATCCATAAACAGTCTTCAACTTCTTGACGCAAATATCTAATCGGCCAATCACATGGCAGCAACTCAGTACATTTGGGCATGGAAACACTGGGAAACTGAGCATATTTGACATGGTTGTGCCAGACAAACTAGTCATTTAGAAATCTGCTGGGATTTTCCCACACAACCATCTTTACGGAGACTGGTCCAAAAAAAGAATATTCAATGAAGTGAGCAGCAGTTTTCTGCAGGAAAAAAAATGCTTTGAGTAGAATGACCAGACTGCTTCATGCCGATAGGAAGGCAACAGTAACTCTTGAGGTTAGAACCAAGGTATGCAGAAGAGCGTGTCTGAATGCAGAGCATTTTGAGCCTTGACACAGAGGGGCTACAGCAACAAGACTACATGTGCTACCATTGCTGTCAGCTATGAACAGGAAACTAAGGCTATGTGGGCTCACCAAAATGGGACAATAAGATTGGAAAAATTGTTGCACCACCAGTGCTGCTGGTGGTGTAATGGGGAGGGGGATCTTTTTTTGGTATGCTTTGGCCCCTTAATACCAACTGAGCATTGTTTAAACACCACAACCTACGTGAGTATTGCTGACTGTGTCCATCCCTTTATGGCCAGTGTACCCAACTTCTGATGACTGCTTCTAGCAGGAGAATGCACCATGTCACAAAGCTCAAATCATCTGTCTGGTTTCTTGAATGAATGGAATGAGAGATTTGCATTATGGATCTGCAGCTGACAAATCTGCAGCAACTGTGTGATGCTATCATGTCAATATGGACCAAAATATCTGAGGGATGTTTCCAGCACCTAGTTGAATCTATGACACAAAGAATTAAGCACGTTCTGAAGGCAAAGGGCGTCCAACCCAGCACTAGCAAGGTGTACGTAATAGTATATACAACAATAATGCTTTGAATGAATGTGTCCTGGGTCCAATGTGGCCAATTCTATCTTACTAGACATTGTCCTACCCTGATACATTTAAGACAATATCCTGTATTTTTAGACCACCTTTAGAACAGATTTTTCCAAGAAAGCAGCAAAAAAAAAAAATATAGTGAGCTAAAACCAGATAGGTAAAATTATTAGAAGATGCAGTATTAGTGAATACAAAACTATGCTAGTTATATTTGATAAAATCTACCTGCTTTGGGCATGTTTACAACCATCAAAATCCACTGCTGTTGGTGAGAAATGAGACCGCTTTTGTTTACTTCTCTGTGAAATTGAATAGCCATTGTTGTGCCATGCTAGATCGAAAAGGTTGACAAGCATAACATAGCAATAGAGTAGCACTGAATTTACACTTAAAATTCACTTATCAGTACTGATTGCCTCATGCACTCTCTTCCAAGCAGCTGGAGCAGAATACATGACACAGTAGAACTGCTGCAACATCAGCTAAGCTATGACTGCACAGATTACACATTTCATGGAGTATAAAGAGGCTTTCCCTGAAAACCTCAACCATAAAATCTCAAACATACAGCATGGAGGTCAAGAAGGTAGAAAGCTCAGAAGTACCCCTTCACGGAGCAGTTAGAAGCTAAGTGTTGCCTTCAAGTGTATGGCCACTGGAACTTTCACCTGCACACAATTCAAATTAAAACAACTGCCTCTCATACCTACAAGAGGTTAGACCTTCTTCGTGCTAAGGGGCTTTCCAGATATTGACTGGACAGATAGTTCGTTTTGCCTTGAAAACCAAAACTGGTGAAAACAGAAAAAGAAAAATATACAGTGCAGTAGTTGTCCAACCCTGCAGGTCCCCAGCTGCCTGAAAGCTTGATACTTTTATCTGTTAGAGTCCAGCAGTTGCATTTGCCCAGATGTTAAACTGAAGGTCAAACTGTAGGAGAGAACCACACATGCAGTAGAAAGAGAGAAAAGGCAAAACGCAGAGAGCGTGTGGGAGTGAAATCATTTAGACGAGGATGTTATGTAATTGTTTCATAACAGATTCAGTGATGATCTTCTTGACCGGGCTAATTGCTACATTAAATGCTGAGTCAAATGTGAAACTTGAGCCCTGAATTAATTCAAGGTTATCCCGCCCAAATAGCCTCACAAATTACAGTGCTAATGAGAGAGATTGTTTGAAGGCCTTTCATGCAGACTTTGTGTCATTTGGGATATTCAGCTTATGATTAAGAACCTTTTATTCCTGTTGAAACAAAGGCTCAGATAACTTTGCTTTGTTGAAACAAAGTTTGAAAAGGGCTGAAAGCAACACAGAGTTGAAATTCTGACATCACTTTCTTTTAAGCATGAAACAGCAACCCGAGCAGTGAATGGTATAAAAATATCTATTTCTCCTTTAATCACTGTCATATTTGGTAGAAGCAGAAGAAGTATAAATAAATAAAAATGTGCATTGTAGTGGTCTGCGCTGTGGTTTGCTGCCAGCCTGTTCAGGGACTGCTGCTTTTCACCCATTGTCAGTTAAGTTAAACTTCTCTTAAACCATAACAAATGGTGACAAGATGCCATTTTACCAATCAGTTAACACAAGAGTGTAAAACGCGCAGACAAGCTACACTGACTCTTGCTTGATTACAGCGTCTTTTTTTTTTTCCAGTAACCTCTATACTGTTTTTATGACCTGGTTTTAATAAGTATGTCTTCAGCAGAAAACAGCTGCTGTTGTGGTTGTGGCAAAACAGGATTACATTTTACCCTTTAGTGATATTAAGGTGAGTCTCTGTCATCCTGTTTGAATTTTGGTAAAATAAAAGTAGTTCTTACTTACTAGTTCCAAGAGTGCCAAATGTGTGAGGCACAGATGTGAGCCTGTAAGAGTGCCAGGGAAACAACCATTATTATTATTTTTTGAGTCATCTCTCCCCATGTGTGATCCAGAGGAGCTCAGTACAAAGGTTATCTGGCGTGTCCTACAGGGAGTGTAACAGGGCCAGCTGCTGGCAGAGGTGCTGTGGTGTGGCCGGCTGCTGTTGTGCGATGGCTTCACTCAGCAGGGATGAGTAATGGTAAACAAGTGTGGCAGCTCTGGGGAAGCAATGCCAGAAGAGCTGCAGTAAAATGTCAGCACACAGTTTCTTCGTGGAGTTCAAGAGCTAGTTTGAGAGCCAATGCAGGATTTCTAAATAGGCTGTTAGTTCCAGTTTGGCTGTTAGTAGCTTTCATTTTTCTGATGATAATGAGCATCAGTGACAATGCCTCATGATAGAATTTGATTTGAAGACATGGTTATCTACATGCGTGGGAATACAGACACAAGACACTCCAGTCTCACAGAAAAACAAGACAAGACCTCAGTGGGAATGCTTGCCAACTCCTTTTCAACACATCAAAATCCATACCATCCAACTCTGTCTCTCCAATCCCATTTTTAGATCCTCCACATGCAAGCAAATAATTCAGATCCCACTTCCACCAGCACAGCCAACTTTTTCCTTGGAGTCCACTCAGTCTTTTGCAACTGGCACGAGCCAATTACAGTTGTCTGGTTCCAGGACAGCTCATTTGATGAAAGAATGAAGTACTCTGTTGCATTCGTTCACTGCACCAAAATATGCATTTAAAATGTTGGCTCATGCTTTTTTTGTTTTGCGACATATCCAAAAATATATAGCTGCGGAGAAACCAACAAAAGCTGGCTACAGCGAGGCATAAACTGTGAAGGGAAAATTTAAATCTCTAAACGAACTCCCCGTGTGGATCGACATCTGTGTGATACAGTCAAGGGTGACCGTGATGAGAATTTGGGGCCGTGTCTGCTGCAAGATAACGGGGCCTTGTGAAAATGTAAATTCCTCTATTTTAAAATGTTCCACTGAAACCCCACCTCCCCTCAGTTCAAACATCTCTACTGGACACTAAAAATATATAAATAAATAAAAAAAAAAAAAAAAAAAAACTTAGCTCCTCATTATGTGCCAAAAGGCTGCACAGCCTTCTCTACCTCCTGTGTCTGGAGGATGCTGTCATACCGTTGGGGGTGGACATCGTTAACTCTTTTAAATCTGTGTCAAACTTTGAGAAAAGGAGTTGGTATAGTTAGGGAATGTTGGTGAGGGGGACAAACAAACATTAAAGGATTTTTTTTTTTTAAAGCTGCTGCTGCAGTATTGTGTGACTCTGCTAACAGAAAATACTGTAACAGAAATGCACCCATGAGATAAAAGAACAAAAGGCAGGGGGAGAACACTGATAGCAAAAAGTACTGTAATTGCTGTTAAAAGCTCCACTTGTATTGCACAAGAAACAGAGCATAAAATGTGTAGCTAAAAACAATGATGACTATCCACTCGTGTCACAAATGCTGACAGTTTGCTATTACTGTATGATATATAATGCACTTTAGTATAGTTAAACCTGAATACTTTTTGATGTTATTAATTGCACTGTCACTGTCCCTGCTTTTTCTCTTTTATTATAACAGGCGCACGGACACCACAGCACTGCTCGGGGTGCTTGCCAACACAGCTGCTTAATGAGTTTTCACACTGTCCAATAGTTAGATTGGGCTGGTGACTTGCTGCTTTGTCTCTATCTCCTTATCTCTGCAGGGTGTTGATATTTTAATCATCTCAGAAGCAAGAATTTGAATTCAAACAATTATTTAGGTGACCGTATCAGGCATTCTCACTGCTGGACCTAGATTACATTTGCGAAATGTGTTAAAGGCAATTATGTTACAGAACAAATTCATAACAAATATCAAGGATAGGGTGAAGCTGTTGTGTTTTCTTGTTTTACCAATAGTCTAAATTTAGCCTCAAGTACTGTCACTGGCTGCAAGACATCAGTAGCCTAATTGGTGGCATGGCGTTGAGAACAAAGAATACACTATAGGCCTATCACATGTAGACCTACTGCAATATTCTTTCAATTTCTGCATCTATATTTATCTAGACCTGCTATGTCTGGTTTGGAGATGGTTGCACTAACAAAAAGACAGGAGGCCGAGCTGGAGTTGGCAGAGTTGAAGATGCTAAGATTTTCACTGGAGCTGACCAGGATGGACAGGATTAGAAATGAGTATATCAGAGGGACAGCTCAGATTGAGGCTGTAGTTTGGAAAAAGAGTTAGAGAGAGGTAAGGTCGAGATGGTTTGAAGAGCGGAAGAGCACAGAGAAGATTCATGGATGTAGTGGAGGAGGACATGTGTGATAGAGGAGGATGCTAGGGGTAGTGTGAGATGGAGGCAGACCTTCAGAGCTGCACAAGAATGACACAATTAGGGGAAAAAATCTCACCCTTCATTTAGCTCATTGAACAGAGCTATTCATTCTATTGATCCACATCTCAGGCTACTTGACCCACTCTTCCATCTAGTGTTGAGTACGTGACATTGCGTCTGTCATTACAGAGAGATGAATCGAAAGCGATTATAATCGTCAAACATTAAACGAAAAGATTTACTATGGATATGAGTAATTTATGAGACATTAAGTGAAGGCAGCAGTTGTGGATCTTGTTTATAGATTTCCACAAGGTCACGAGGCGCGTTAAATATTTTGCAGGTTGATGAAATGCGCATGCGCACACGGGACTTTGTTCCGCTAGCAGGACCAAATGTTTTTGTTTTCGTGTGGGATGGAAGGGAGCTGACAGGTCCACGTCGATAGATAAGACGACAAACGTTTCTCAGGTACAAAAACAAAGAAAAAAATGTCCACATTCCTTATCGGGTATTTGCATTTTTTTTTTAGTTGGTATCACTTTTAAGTCGAAGCAGGTAGCAGGTTTGGGCTACACATGAGGCTAGCTGTTATGTAGCCTCATGTTTGGTAACGGTATCTGTCATAGCTTCTCGGGTACATTTATCGTAAAATAAATAGCCTGACGTTTATTTATTGGAAGCGATTTAGAGTATGATATCACGGGAGCTGGTAACGGAGCTTAGTTGTTAGGATGAGCTGACATAACCGCAGCCTTTGACGCTAACATGTCAACACAGTTTTGATTACAGCAAAATACGCTGCGCATACACACCTGTTTCACGTCGTCTCATAAATATCACCATATTACAAGTGGTGCTTTGAACTCATTTGTCTTAAAATCTTACCACGATCCTGCAAAGCAAAGTGCTCGAACCATATCATTAGTAATGCGGTACTACTTCACCAGCCAAGTTATTGTAAGGTAACGCCGTTCAGTAAGAGGTTAGTTTGATTTTTATGGTCAGAAACTGATATGAGAATATTATCATGTTGCACATGAAACCCTACAGTATTCAGCTACCTTCCCATTCTATATTCTTTCTAAATGCAAGTCCATACTTTTCCTAAAGTAAAGTGAGTACATGTGTTAAAATTAACACATGCAATCACGATCGCATATTCTAACAGTAAATCAATAAGGTTTAGGGAAATTGTCATTCCAGTGTCACTTCTGGCAGTATTTCAAATACAGTTTTATTTCACTTTGTAACAGTAAGAGGTCATTTTCCACATAAGAGGCATATAAACAGTAATAAGTGATCCATTAAATGCTACATCTGCTGTTCTTCTGACAAGGTTATGTTACCTGTGCTTGTGCTTACTTTCTCAGCAGGCAGTGCAGATTTAGTTTTAAAGTCTACACTGCATTGCAGATACCATGGTGTTATTTTATAAGTAGAAAAAAGTAAAATAACAGCAAAAAATACAGTTGGTGTGTTCAGATTGGCAGACTTTTATCTCAAAATAAGGTTTCTAGTCTGTGTTTTTTTATGCCATTATTAAATGAAAGAAAATGAATAGAAGAAAAATTACAGTGCTACATGTATAGTCATATATTCTGTCCTATTGGCCTGCTGTAATGTTTAAAAAAATAATAAAGCACCTCAGAGGGAATGGTATATTCACGCAGATACAATGGCCCTTTAGAGGGGTGAGGTATCCTGCTGAAAGAAGCATTTTATTAGGATCACATTTAACCTAACGTAACAGAACAATTGAACTCTGACAGCACAGGTATTCATGTGGTCACTGAAAAATGTTTAAGATTGTTATTCATTTCCTATGTGCAGGAATTGTTGTACAGTCAGTAAAGGAACTCCTAGCTTTAACTCTTCAATGTGATGCACTGAGAAATGCAAAAGTTGTAGTCTGCCCACATGATTTGGTGTGTTCTACTGCAGAAGTCACTATAAATACTTTCAGTACCTAAAAATGTCTCTTTGAGAGGTGCAGGCTGAAAAAGCAGCATTTTTAGCAGGAAGCCTGTAGCAGTTATAAATAAACCTGTGAGGTGTTATGCAGTCTCTTCTGAGTTTACAGCTTTCTTTACAAGCTGACTCAACTCTACTTGCAGTGACCTTGTATCAGCCTACTCGAAGACAAAGCTATGGGGAATACAAGCAGTGAGAGGGCTGCAATGGGCCAGGGGGAGAAGGCTCAGCGGAGGGACAGTCGAGGTATCAAAGAGGGAGAGAGGCCAAAAATCCTAATGGATAGCCCAGAGGATGCTGATATTTTTCACGGAGAAGACATAAAGGTAAATTGCGCTGCTCTCTTTGGGCCCTGTAGATTTCTTCAAACTCCAGTCATTGTAAATAAACTATAGTCTTTCCTTGGTTATGATATGCATTTCAGGCACCTTTAGAGAAAGAGGAGTTCCTTGCTTGGCAGCAGGACTTAGAAACTGATGACAAAGCACTGACTCTGGAACGACCAACAGTCTTTCGCTGGAAAGGAGATGGGAAGGAGGTCTACCTTTCTGGATCCTTCAACAACTGGGCCAACAAGATTCCTCTTATTAGAAGGTGAGAGCATGTTCTAAACCCAATAAAATAATGTGTGTTACAGATGGACCTTGAATTTTTGACTGCTTCAATTCTGTTGTGGTTCCTTGTATTTATTTATTTATTTATTTTTTACTGTGAAAGGTTTACCATTTGTCATTTAAACTAGAGAGTTAATGTACTTCTATTACAATCTTTCTGTCTGCACATGAGAATGGTAGAACGTGTCAAGAAGGCAAATCTATATGTTACATGTGCTACAAGTGCTGTGTTAGCTTACCTGTGTGACAAATGTTTTTTTTTGTGATCTGTCAAAGTCAGAACACCTTTGTGGCAATTGTTGATCTACCTGAGGGGGAGCATCAGTACAAATTTTATGTGGATGGCCAGTGGACCCACGACCCAGCTGAGGTAAGCAGCTACTCTCACAGATACATATGCCTTGTTGTCAAACAAGCTTTTTCCTTCACCCAGAGCTCAATATAAACTTTCAGTTTTCAAAGGCATTGCAGCTCTGCCATAACTTTAAGGTCTGAGAAGACAAAAGCATATATTTGCTCTTGCAGTAATATTTACATTACATTATGAATAATAACTTGTGAGGGTGTAGGTTATATTAAGACCACTCGTGTAGGTTGTTTTCATTTCTGGCTGCAGGCATTTATCTGAGTGACCTTATCTGTTGTCATGCTTTAATAACAAACAGCATTGTGTCAAAGATTTAATCACACATGGTAAATTTGCCAAAGTGTGTGTGTGTGTGTGTTGGGGGGGGGGGCACGATTAGAGTGGTGTGCTGGTCATGCTCCTACATTATTTTGAGAAGCTTGAGTGGTTTGTTTCACATCACGATGCTTTTTTAAAGCAAACAGTGTCCTGCTGCTATATAAATGATATTATGTCTTTCTGGTTTAGACATTTGAGCTTCATTTGTGAGTTTTGTTGTGTCCTGTTTCCTAACAGCCTGTTGTAACCAGCCAGCTAGGCACAGTCAACAATATCATTCAGGTGAAGAAGACTGACTTTGAGGTTTTTGATGCACTTATGGTGGATTCACAGAAATGCTCTGACATGTCAGGTGAGTGCTGACAACCACTGCTTATTTGTACTTTGTTGACATTTACTGATCCAGACTATAGGTCTGGAAAGCAGGAATATAAAAGTGTGAAAAAAAAAAATCTAAATCTCTTAAAGTTCATTCATTTTAAAAGGTAATTGTTTGCTCCGCCTTTTTAAACTGACACAAGTATTTCTATTAATATCTACGTGTTTGAAAATTGCTTTGTGTTGTAGTTATGCAATCTGCCTTTTCTTCATCAGACCTCTCCAGCTCTCCTCCCGGGCCATATCATCAGGACGCTTATGTCCCTAAACAGGAAGAAAAGTTCAAATCTCCACCCATACTTCCACCTCACCTCCTACAAGTCATCCTTAACAAAGACACTGGAATTTCTGTAAGTAGCTGTAATGTGACTGCATTAGGCTGATTCCCAGTATCCCCTGCCAGTATTTCATAAAAATGCATCTACAGGAATAAAACGAGACAAAGAATTTATTTGAATTGTAGCTGTTTTGTTTCTGATTGTTTCAGTGCGACCCTGCACTGCTCCCAGAACCCAATCACGTCATGCTCAACCACCTCTATGCTCTTTCCATTAAGGTAAGGTTTCAGGGTGACTTCACGATACTGAGTAAGATTTTTGTGTTTGATGTGTTTGACGGCACCATGAAGGAAAATTTGAGCAGCTTTGTAAGCATTTTAACAGAGTGGGAGCTGCTGCTGCTTTTAGCAAGCTTGCATGAAGTCTGCACGGCAGATTGAATTTATGCAATGCATGAAATGATGAAAGGCTGATAAATGGGACAGAAGGACAGATAATTCTCCTTTTTTTAACACTGTGAAAGGAAAAACAAACTAAACGTGTATTTCAAGATAACCACAGCAAATGTCTATATTTAGGAATGGGAAACCAAAAATATCCCAAAAAACTTGATAGTATTTTCCATTTCAGTTGGCAGCAGATCAGATAAAATGCTGCCATGTTTAAATGGAAAGACATTTCTGAGTATCTTCGTGTTGACCGATGAGACCTGTGAGAAGAGCTTGCAGTTTGGGGACAATCTGAGTGGCCTCGGTGAAACTGTATTAGTTGTATCATTTTCTCATCTCCTTGCTGACTGTTGCTGACTAATGGTGCTGACGAGCGAACATGTATCAGGTTGTTTTTATTATGTCTCACAAGCGCTTGTTAATTTCCATTAACGAGGCTACATTTTTTTGTAGCTGCTTCAAAATAAAGGTCCTCCTTGGGTTTACTGGAGTAAGACATTTTAATGGACATGTTTGAGATTTGGACATTGCTGCAATGAAGCTACTTTAATTTAATTAATGCAACCACAAGGCAGTAATTCTGTTTTCATGTGTGTCTTAAAATAGTTCACAATCTTACCATATACAGTTTAACCAAACTGGCTTATAGTGAAACTGCACTGATGACACTGTTTCCACCTTAGCTGAAAGCATGCATTCTGATGTTTAGAAAGTGTGAGGTTTTAAGGTAACCCCCCCCAAATGTTGTGTTTTTCTCACAGGATGGAGTGATGGTACTCAGCGCGACACATCGCTATAAGAAGAAGTATGTCACCACCTTACTTTACAAGCCCATCTGACCGAAGCCTTCTTTTCTGAATTTGGAGCAGTTATTAATTGTACACTGAGTGTACAAAATGTTAGCTACACATTATTTTCTTTTTCTTTTTTAGACACTAGGTGAAGCTACTCTCGTATTCCTCACAGGTTTCACTAGTTAAATCCATTCTGACTTGAAGAAGCAGCTCGGAATAAGCACGAGGGAACAAATTAAATTTGTTGATTTGATTTCCAGAAAAAAAAAGAATTGGACTGAGAGGTCTAGTAAATGCTTTACAGTAATACACTAAAAGCAATACATAAAACAACATTAAATGATTCAGTTGGACAGCCACTTACAGGAAAACAGACAGAAAAGAGTCATTTTAAAGGAAGCCTGCTGTAAAAGATCATTTAAGTGATGACACTACTTTTCCCATCTGGTACATCACAGCTGATATTTGTGTCATATGTCAGTGCAACTAATTAATAGCTGGATTGGTTTGGTGGGTAAATGGGATCAGTCTGTTCACTTTAGCTCTGTGTTACTTGTGTTTACTGCATCAGACATATGTAATATATAACATAGACTTTAGTAATTACATAGGAAATTGTGGTTTTTGGACGTCCTCTAAAGGATACCCTGCTTTATCCCGAGTTTTACTCGTAAATGTGGCTGTGGTTTCTAAAATGAACATAATCCAGTATGACATAAGGTGACTGAGAGCATAAACTCATTTGGAAAGTGTTTATGGCGGTCATAAATCAATAGAAAAGTAGTCGTTTTTACTAATAGACCTCTATAAAATCTGACTTCTTTTTGCAACCAGTGGGCTTTTCCCCTGTTGGAAAGAATGGAGATTTACAGCACTACTGCTTTTAGTATAAAGTCTTTGGCCAGCAGCACCCATAAGTTTCATTTTGATAGAGCGAGAACTAACAAAGCATGCAGGGAGCCAGCAGTAAAGGGTAAGTGGAGGCATTTCATGCTTCCTAAGCCAGTAAGTTTGGTTGGTTTGTTTGTTTGCAGTGCTTTGTGGTTCAGTTGTGATTTGGTCAAGTAAGCTGATGACAGAAAAGTGCAGTTGGCGGTGCTGTCTCTGCCAGCTCATCTCATTTTGCATTTTGTTTGTTAGTATCTTTTGCTGCAAAGCTTTTATTGCACTTATAGACTATTTAAAAGTTGCTTTCTACTTAATTAAAGAGAAAAACAGTAGGTTATGTCACAGTTTGCTGAAATGAAGGAAA